>NC_092877.1:152618550-153818550 GCF_028372415.1 Notamacropus eugenii | reverse complement strand
GAGTGTGCATTTTATTCCTTCCTTTAGTCGAATGTGATGAGAGTAAACTTCATGTTTTTCTCTCACCTCCCCTCTTTATCCCTCCACTAATAAGTCTTTTGCTTGCCTCTTTTATGAGAGATAGTTTGCCCCCATTCCATTTGTCCCTTTATCCTCCCAATATATTTCTCTCTCACGGCTTGATTTCATTTTTTTTAAGATATGATCCCATCCTCTTCAATTCACCCTGTGCACTCTGTCTCTATGTGTGTGTGTGTGTGTGTGTGTGTGTGTGTGTGTGCATGTGCATGTGTGTGTGTGTAATCCCACCTAGTACGCAGATACTGAAAAGTTTCAAGAGTTACAAATATTGTCTTTCCATGTAGGAATGTAAACAGTTCCACTTTAGTAAGTTCCTTGTGACTTCTCTATGCTGTTCACCTTTTCATGCTTCTCTTCATTCTTGTGTTTCAAAGTCAAATTTTCTTTTCAGCTCTGGTCTTTTCATCAAGAATGCTTGAAAGTCCTCTATTTCATTGAAAGACCAATTTTTCCCCTGAAGTATTATACTCAGTTTGCTGGGTAGGTGATTCTTGGTTTTAGTCCTAGTTCCTTTGACTTCTGGAATATCATATTCCACACCCTTGGATCCCTTAATGTAGAAGCTGCTAGATCTTGTGTTATCCTGATTGTATTAGCACAATACTTGAATTCTTTCTTTCTAGCTGCTTGAAATAATTTCTCCTTGACCAGGGAACTCTGGAATTTGGCCACAATGTTCCTAGGAGTGTCTCTTTTTGGATCTCTTTCAGGAGGTGATCGGTGGATTCTTTCAATATTTATTTTGCCCCCTGGTTCTAGAATCTCAGGGCAGTTTTCCTTGATAATTTCATGAAAGATGATGTCTAGCCTCTTTTTTTGATCAAGGCTTTCAGGTAGTCCCATAATTTTTAAATTGTCTCTCCTGAATCTATTTTCCAGGTCAGTTGTTTTTCCAATGAGATATTTCACATTATCTTCCTTTTTTTCATTCTTTTGGTTTTGTTTTGTGATTTCTTGGTTTCTCATAAAGTCATTAGCCTCCATCTGTTCCATTCTACTTTTGAAAGAACTATTTTCTTCAGTGAGCTTTTGAACCTCCTTTTCCATTTGGCTAATTCTGCTTTTGAAAGCATTCTTCTCCTCATTGGCTTTTTGGACCTCTTTTGCCAATTGAGTTAGCCTATTTTTCAAGGTGTTATTTTCTTCAACATTTTTTTGGGTCTCCTTTAGCAGGGTGCTGAGCTGCTGTTCATGCTTTGACTGTATGTCTCTCATTTCTCTTCCCAGTTTTTCCTCCACCTCTCTAACTTGATTTTCAAAATCCTTTTTGAGCTCTTGCATGGCCTAAGCCCATTGAGTGGGCTGGGATACAGAAGCCTTGACTTCTGTGTTTTTCCCTGATGGTAAGCATTGTTCTTCCTCATCAAAAAGGAAGGGAGGAAATGCCTGTTCACCAAGAAAGTAACCTTTTATAGTCTTATTTCTTTTCCCTTTTCTGGGCATTTTCCCAGCCAGTGACTTGACTTCTGAATATTCTCTTTACACCCACTTCACCTCCAGATCCTCCCAGCCAGTGCTTGGGATCTGAGATTCAAATGCTGCTTCTCAGCCTCAGGGCTTTGGCGGGGGTGGGGCTGCTATTCAGTGTGAGATCAAGTATGGGTGCTCAGGTAGGGGCAGGGCTGCCTCACGGGGCTCAGTTCTCTCAGGGGGTTTATGCAGAGACCTTCAACAATGGATCTGGGCTCCTGCCTGCTTTGAGAGCCCCAGTCTGCTCCCGCCTCTGCTGTTGCCTCCCAAGGGGGCCTGAGTTATGGGGACACCCCACTCCCCTCTTGACCCACCAAAGAGACCCTCTCACTGACCCCTGTCACCTGTGGGTGGAGGGACCCGCACGGCCGCTGGAGATTCCGTCCCCGAAGCCCTCTTGGATCCGCTCCTCTTGGTGCCGCGCGGCGGAGGCAGGGCTGTGCTCGGCTCCCAGTCCGCAGTGCAAAGGACCTTTTGCGAGAGGTTTTCAGGCTCTCTGGAACAGAAATCTCGTCTGCTCCGTTGTTCTGTGGCCTCTGCTGCTCCAGGATTCGCCGGGAGTTCTTTTTTACAGATGTTCTATGGGCTGTGGGTTTGGAGCTATGTGTATGTGCGTCTTTCTCCTCTGCCATCTTGGCTCCGCCTTTCTACTCCACCATCTTGGCTCCGCCAAGGAATTATTTTCTTCAATGAGCTTTTGGATCTCCTTTTCCATCTAGCCAATTTTGCTTTTCAAGGCATCCTTTTCCTCATTGTTGAATATCTGATCACTGGATCCAGATGGCTCAGGAGGGGAAAGTGAGGCTAGTGACCTTGTATAGCCCTTCCTGACTCAAAACAAAGTCAAGTGTATGTCATCATTTCTCTGATGTCATGGTCTTCTTCAAAAATGAAGGATGAATACTGACCTGAGAATAGATCGAGCTGGGTAACTCAGCTCATCTGTTGCCTTCTGTTCCTCCCTTTCTTGTCCTTTCCAATGGAAAATTAATTTGGATGGCCAGAGAATGCCTAGTTAACTTGGGGTTTGCAGGTCAGATTTTTTTCCCTTCTTTATTTCTTTCTGTCTTTCATTCTTTCTTTCTTCCTTCCTTTCTTCCTCTTTTCCTTTCTTTCCTCCTTTCTTTCTTCCTTTCCTTCCTTCTTTCTTTCTTCTCTTCCTGTCTTTCTTCCCCTCTTCCTTTCTTTCTTCCTCTCTTCCTGTCTTTCTTCTCCTCTTCCTTTCTTTCTTCCTCTCTTCCTTTCTTTCCTTCTTTCTTTCTTTTCTTCCTTCCTTTCTTTCTGTCTGTCTGTCTTTCTTTCTGTCTGTCTGTCTGTCTTTCTGTCTTTCTTTCTTTCCTTCCCCCAAACCTTAAACCCAGTGCACTCAGAAGCCCATATATAGCACAACAATAGGTCCCTGCCCAAACGCAACTTAATGGATCTTTTCCAGACTGTCCTGGCTTCAGAGTGATAATCTCTTTCCTTCCCAGCTTGATTTACTTATTTTTTTCTTTTGCATATTAAAGGGGCCATTCTCTGATTACTTCTTAAAGAAGCAATTCACTAAATGGGCTTTACCTTACTCTGAGTACCTGAATAGGCCATGGTCTCCCATTGCATCTTGGTCCTTCTCCAGTCAGCCTGATGACTATCTGGTCACTGGATCCAGATGTCTCAGGAAGGCAAAGTGAGGCTGGTGACCTTACACAGCCCTCCCTCACTCAAAACAAAATCAAGTGCAAGTCATATCATCATTTCTCTGATGTCATGGTCATCTTCAAAAAAGAAGAATGAAAAAAGGCTTTTTGAATCTCTTTTGCCATTTCAGTTAGTCTATTTTTTAAGGTGTTATTTTCTTCAGCATTTTTGGGTCCTCTTTAGCAAGCAGTTGACTCGGTTTTCATGATTTTCTTGCATCATTCTCATTTCTCTTTTCAATTTTTCCTTTACTTCTCTTACTTGATTTTTCAAAATCCTTTTGGAGTTTTTCCATGGTCTGAGACTAATTTATATTTTTTATTTTTAAAAAAAAATATTTATTTTCAGCTTTAACAGATACTTTCAAAAGATTTTGAGTTCCAGATTTTCTCCCCATCTTTCCCCAGTGCCCACCCCAAGATAGTGTGCATTCTAATTACCCCTTTCCTCAGTCTGCCCTCCCTTCTTTCA
The DNA here is from genome assembly GCF_028372415.1 of Notamacropus eugenii. NCBI lineage: Eukaryota > Metazoa > Chordata > Mammalia > Diprotodontia > Macropodidae > Notamacropus > Notamacropus eugenii. The sequence continues at coordinate 153,814,848 of NC_092877.1, read as the reverse complement.
CACCCTCTCTTCCCTTATTCCTATCCCCTCTATTTTCTCACAGGGCAAGATAGATTTCTATACCCCATTGCCTGTATGTCTTATTTCACAGCTTCATGTAAAAACAATTTTTAACATTCATTTTTAAAACTTTGAATTTCAACTACTCCTCCTTCCTCTCTCCACACCCATCCCCACTGAGAAGATAAGCAATTCAATTTAGGTTATAGCTATGTATTTAGGCAAAACACTTCCATAATTATCACATTGTAAAAGGCTAACTATATTTCCCTCCACCCTCTCCTGCCCCTATTTATTTTCTCTTTTGACCATATTCCCTCCTCAAAAAGTGTTTACTTCTAATTATACCCTCCTTCCATTTCCCACCCAGGATTTTTCCACTGACCTTCCAATTTGTCCTTTGCATTTTGGCATTGTAAAGTCTGGAAACCACACAGGTAGCAGAGATTCAGTACCCACCCACCCCCCAGGCCTGCTTAGGTACTGTCTGTGCTGGCATAGCCCCTGATGGACTGCACTCTGCTTCCAGTGCCTCACAATAGATGTTTCGCATCAACCTCCTAGGCTGTCTTGGTCTGGAGATTTCCTCCATTCAATCATTCTGTGGGTTCTGCAGGTGCAGAATTTGTTTAGAGTCATTTTATACAGTATTTGGCTGGGCTATGGTGTAGAGCTCTAGAAAGTTTCTGCTTTTACTTTGCCATCTTGACTCTTCCCCACTGCTTATCATTTTAAGGAAAACTCCATTAATTCCTATGCTCTTTAATGTTTTTGATAGGAATGGGCATTGTATGTTGTCAAAAGCTTTGTTTGCCAATATTAAGATAATCATATGATTTCTGCTAGTTTTGTTGTTGCTATTGTCAATTATGCTTATAGGTTTCCTAATACTGAACCAAACCTACATTCCTGTTATAAATCCTACCTGGTCATAAATCCTCATGATAAGTTGCTGTAATCACTTTGCTAATATTTTATTTCAAATTTTGTATCAACATTAATTAGGAAAATTGGTCTATTAATTTTCTTTCTGTTTTGGCTCTTCCAGGTTTAGGTACCAGTACTATACTTGTGTCATAAAATGTATTTGGTAGCACTCCTTTGCCTGTTTTTCCAAATAGTTTATACAGTATTAGAACTAATTGTTCTTTAAATATTTGATAGAATTCACTTGCAAATCCATCTGGCTCTGAAGATTTTTTCTTAGGGACTTCATTGACGACTTGTTTAATATATTTTTTCTGAAATGGGGTTATGTAAGCATTTTATTTCCTCTTCTCTTAACCTGGGCAAAGCCCTTTACATTTACTCTTTGTGTGTCTCTCTGCTTCAAGTGTGTTTCTGGTAAATGACATATTACAGGATTCTGGTTTTTGATCTACTCTGCTATCTGTTTCTGTTTTATAGGAGAATTTATCCCATTGATATTCACAGTTATGATTATTGTGTCTTTTTCTCCATGCTATTTTCCTCCTGCTTATACTTTTCTTTCACCCTGTCCCTCCTCATCAGAGTTTTGCTTCTGACCACTATCTCCTTCAATCTGCCCTCCTTTCTTTCATCTCCCCCTTATCTTTCCCCTTTCCCCTTCTTTTTCTGCCCTCCCTTCTATCAGCACTACCCATTCCTTTTTCTTTCCCTCTTTCCCTATTTCTTCCATATTGAGTAAAATGAGTTTCTATATACAGTTGAGTCTGTATGTTATTCTCTCTTTGAGTCAAATCAAATAAGAATAAGGTTCAAACATTGTTCACCTCTTCCCTTCTTTCTCTCTACTGTAATAAATCTTATGTGCATCTTCAGTTGATGTAATTTACCCTATTCTGCCTCTCACTTTCCTTTTCTAGCAGTACAATCTTTTTTTACACCTTATTTTTTATATCATCATATCAAAGTCAACATCTATATGTATATGAATACTCCTTCTAACTGCTCTAATATAGATATAGTTCTCAAGAGATATGAGTATCAATTTCCTATATAAGAAAAACAGTTTAAATCTTACTGAATAACATGTTATTTTCTTTCCTGTCTACATTTTTATGTTTCTCTTGAGTCTTGTATTTGAAGATTAAATTTTCCATTCAGCTCTGGTGTTTTCATCAACACAGTTTGAAAGTCCCCTATTTCACTGACTATCCATCCTTTCCCTTGAAAGATTATGCTCAATTTTGCTGAGTTGTTGATTCTTAGTTGTAATCCAACCTCCTTTGCTTTCTGCAATATCATATTCCAAGCTCCCCAGTCCTTTAATATAGAAGCTGCTAGGTCCTGTTTAATCCTGACTGTGGCTTCTTGATATTTGAATTGTTTCTTTCTGGCTGTTTGAAGTATTTTCTCCTTGACCTGATAATTCTAGAATTTGGTTACAATATTCCTTGGAATTTTCATTTTGGAATCTCTTTCAGGAGGTTATTGGCGTAGTCTTTCAATGACTATTTTACCCTCTGGTTCTCAGATATCAAGGAAGTTTTCCTTGAAAGTTTCTTGAAAGATGCTGTCCAAGCTCGTTTTTTGATCATGACCTTCAGGTAACCAAATGATTCTTAAATTTTCTCTCCTGAATCTATTTTCCTAATCAGTTGTTTTTCCATTTTCTTATATTTTTTCATTCTTTTGATTTTGTTAAACTGACTCTTGATGTCTTATAGAGTCTTTAGCTTTCATTTGCCCAATTCTAATTTTTAAGGAATTATTTTCTGCCATGAACTTTTGTATCTCCTTTTTCATTTGGCCAATTCTACTTTTTGTCTTCTTTAATGGAATTTTTTCCATTTGGTCAATTCTATTTTTTTTTAGAAGTTGTTTTAATCAGTCAATTTTTGTGCTTCCTTTTCCAAGCTGTTTACACATTTTTCACAGTTCTCCTGCAGAACTCTCATTTATTTTTCTGATTTCTTTCTACCTCTATTACTTGATTATGAAGATCCTTTCTGAGCTCTTCCAAGAGGACTTTTGGGGCTTGAGACCAATTCATACTCCCCTCTGAGGATTCACGTGTGGGTATATTGACATTGTCCTCTTCTGAGTTTGTGTTTTGATCTTCCCTGCTGCCATAGTAGCTTTCTATGATCAGGGTTCTTTTCATATTTCTTGCTCATTTTCCATTCTACTTGGTGACTTTTAAAGTTGAGCTCTGTTCCTGGTACATAGGAGACACTATCCCAAGTTTCTTATGCTGAGGGCCAGGCGTCTGGTCATTGGTTTTCTACGTTGTGGACTCAGGTGTTTACAGCTTGCCCACTGAACTAGGTGTGTGTCAAAACGGTCTTGCTTGTTCGGTTGGGAGTTTGGGGCTCAAAATTTTCCCTCTGTGCTGGGGCCAGAGGTCTCATTGCTGGCCTCCTGAGCCAGGACCAAAGGGTCTCAGTTGTTGATCTGTGGTGCAGCTAAGTGTTTCCCACTGGCTTGTCCAGAAACCATCTCTGCTGTACTGTGTTCCCCTTTTACCCAAGTGAGACAAACCTTTTCTGAAGTACTTCTAAGATATCTTAAGCTGGAAAATTGTTTCACTCTGTATTTTTGTGGGTTCTGTCACTCCAGAATCCATTCAGAGGCTGGGTTTAACATTGCTTCTGAGGGAAAAGAGAGAGCTCAGGCAACTTCCTGGATTCTCTCCTCCATCTTTGCCTGCTTACAATATTTTCTCCTTGAACTGGGAGCTCTGGAATTGGCTATAATATTCCTGAGAGTTTTAATCTTGGGATCTCTTTCAAGAGGTATTTGGTGAAGTCTTTCAATGACTATTTTACCATCTGGTTTTGGTATGTCAGGGTAGTTTTCCTTGATATTTACTTGAAAAGTGATGTTTAGCCTAGTGTCATGATCCTGGTTTTCAGGTAGTCGAATATTTTTAAATTATTTCTCCTGGATCTATTTCCAAGGTCAGTTGTTTTTCCAATGAAATATTTCACTTGTTCTTTTATTTTTTCATTCATTTGATTTTGTTTTATTGTTTCTTAATGTCTCATGGAGTCATTAGCTTCTATTTGTCCAATTCTAATTTTTAAGAAATTATTTTCTTCAGTTAGCTTTTGTACCTCTTTTTTCCATTTGGTTATATCTACTTTTTAAGGAATTGCTTTCTTCAGTGAATTTATGTACATCTTTTTTTTTTCTGTGTGGCCAGTTCAGCTTTTTAGGTGTTCTTCTTCTTGGTGGATTTTTTGTGCCTCTTTATTATCATTTGACCTATTCTGTTTTTTAAAGTGTTATTTTCTTCAGCTTCTTTGCGCCTCCTTACCAACTTGTTGACTATTTTTTCATGATTTTCTTCCACTACTCTCATTCCTTTCCCCAATTTTTCCTTTACCTCTCTTATTTGATTTTGAAAACTGTCTTTGAGCTCCTCCTGGAATTCTTTTGGGGGACTTGAAACCAATTCCTATTTTCTTTGAGACTTTGAATGTAGCAGTTTTGACTTTGTTTTCTTCAGAGTTTGTGTTTTATTCTTTCCTGTCACCATGGTAACTTTCTATAGTCAGGTTATTTTATTATTGTTTGCTAATTTTTCTATATTATTTCTTTTCTTTTCTTTTTTTTTTAATTTAACTTTTAACATTTATTTTCACATAATTTTGGGTTACAAATTTTCTCCCCTTTTATCCCCTCCCCCCCCAGACCCAAGCTTTCTAATTGCCCCTGTGACCTATCTGCTCTCTCCTCTATCCTCCCTCCCTGCCCTTGTCTCCGTCGTCTCTTTTGTCCTGTAGGGCCAGATAGCTTTTTTGATCCCTTAACCTGTATTTCTTGTTACCCAGTGGTAAGAACATTACATTTGGTCCTAACACTTTGAGTTCCAACTTCTTTAGCTCCCTCCCTCTCCATCCCTTCCCCTTGGAAGACAGGCAATTCAATATAGGCCATATCTGTTTAGTTTTGCAAATGATTTCCATACTAGTTGTGTTGTATAGGACTAACTATATTTCCCTCCATCCTATCCTGTCCCCCACTACTTCTATTTTCTTATGGTCCTTTCCCTCTCCATGAGTGTCGACCTCATATTACATTCTCCTCCCCTCCCCTCCCCTCTATCCTCCCCCCCACCCTGCTTGTGCCCCTGTCCCCCACTCTCCTGTATTATGAGATAGGTTTTCCTATCAAAATGAGTGTGCATTATATTCTTTCCTTTAGTGGAATGTGATGAGAGTAGACCTCATGTTTTTCTCTTGCCTCCCCTCTTTATCCAACCACTAATAAGTCTTTTGCTTGCCTCTTTTATGAGAGATAATTTGCCCCATATAACTTCTCCCTTTCTTCTCCCAATATTTCTCTCTCACTGCTTGATTTCATTTTTTTTTAAGATATGATCCCATCCTCTTCAATTCACTCTGTGCACTCTGTCTCTATGTGTGTGTGCATGTGTGCATGTGTGTGTGTGTGTACTCCCACCCAGTACCCAGATACTGAAATGTTTCAAGAGTCACAAATATTGTCTTTCCATGTAGGAATGTAAACAGTTCAACTTTAGTAAGTCCCTTATGACTTCTCTTTGCTGTTCACCTTTTCATGGTTCTCTTCATTCTTGTGTTAGAAAGTCAAATTTTCTGTCCTCTATTTCATTGAAAGACCATTTTTTCTCCTGAAGTATTATACTCAGTTTTGCTGGGTAGGTGATTCTTGGTTTTAGTCCTAGTTCCTTTGACTTCTGGAATATCCTATTCCATTCCCTTTGATCCCTTAATGTAGAGGGTGCTAGATCTTGTGTTATCCTGATTGTATTTCCACAATACTTGAATTGTTTCTTTCTAGCTGCTTGCAATATTTTCTCTTTCACCTGGGAATTCTGGAATTTGGCCACAATGCTCCTAGGAGTTTCTCTTTTTAGATCTCTTTCATACGGTGTTCTGCGGATTCCTTGAATATTTATTTTGCCCTCTGGTTCTAGAATCTCAGGGCAGTTTTCCTTGATAATTTCATGGAAGATGATGTCTAGGCTCTTCTTTTGATCATGATTTTCAGGTAGTCCCAGAATTTTTACATTGTCTCTCCTGATTCTATTTTCCAGGTCAGTTGTTTTTCCAATAAGATATTTCACATTATCTTCCATTTTTCGAATCTGCGCGGTATGTTCTGAGATATCTGTCTTTCTCATAAAGTCCTTAGCGTCCATATGTACCATTCCAGTTTTGAAAGATCTATTTTCTTCAGTGAGCTTTTGAATCTCCTTTTCCATTTGGTTAATTCTGCTTTTGAAAGCATTCTTCTCCTCATTGGCCCCTTGCACCTCCCTTGCCAACTGAGTTAGGCTAGTTCTCAAGGTGCCAATTTCTTCAAGATTTTTTTGGTTCTCCTTTAGCAGGGAGCTGATCTGCTTTTCATGCTTCTCCCTTATCCCTCTCATTTCCCTTCCCAGTCTTTCCTCCACCGCTCTAACTTGATTTTCAAAATTCCTCTTGAGCTCTTCCATGGTCTGAGCCCATTGGGTGGGCTGGGACACAGAATCCTCAATTTCTGTGTCTTTGCCTGATGGCAAGCATTGTTCCTCCCCATCAGAAAGGAAGGGAGGAAGTGTCTGTTCTCCAAGAAAATACCCTTCAATAGTTTTACTTCTTTTGCCTTTTCTGGGCATTCTCCCCAATCAGTGACCTGACCTCTGAATGTTCTCCTCACACCCACCTCGCCTCCTGGTCCTCGCAAGCCAGCGTTTGGGGACTGAGATTCAAATGCTGCTTCCCGCCTTAGGGTTTTTGGCAGGGGCAGGGCTGCTAATCAGTGTGAGAATTAAGTTCAGGTGGTCAGGGGCAGGGCCGCCTCTCTGGCTCAGTTCCCTCAGGGGGTTTATGTACAGACCTTCCCCAATGGATCCAGGCTCCCTCCCGTTTGGGGAGCCCCTGTCTGTAGCCGCCTCTCAGCTTCTATCTCCTGGGGGGGCCCGAGCCATGGGGGCACCCCACTCCCCTCTCAACCCGCCAAAGAGACTCTCTCACCTACCCCCGTCAGTCACCTGTTGGTGAGGGGGCTTGTGCCGCTGCTGGAGATCCCGTCTCTGGAGCCTTCTCAGATCTGTGCCTCTCGGAGCCGCAGCCGTCGCAGGTCCGGGCTGAGCTCCGCTTCTGCAGAGCGACGGACCTTTTGCGAGAGGTTTGCAGGTCCCTCTGTGGGTGGAGGGACCCGCGTGGCCGCTGGAGGTCCCGTCCCCGTAGCCCTCTCGGATCTTTTCCTCACGGTGTCGTGGCTGCGGCAGGGCTGCCCTCTGCTCCCCGTCCCGGCGCCCAGTCCACGGCGCGAAGGACCCCCCGCGAGAGGTTTGCAGGTCTCTCCGGAACAGAAATTTCCCTCGCTCCAATATTCCGTGGTCTCTGGGTGCAGAATTCGCCCTGGGTTGGTCCCCTCTAGCCGTTCTGTGGTTTGTGGGTTCGGAGCTATGTGTATGTGCATCTTTCTACTTCGCCATCTTGGCTCCGCCCTCTCTATATTATTTCTTAACTTTCAATTTGATCTTAAACTTGAACTCTTGGAGTCAAGAGGGCACTGTCCCAAGCTTCAGGATTTTTTGTGCAGCTACTCTCAGAGATAGTTCTGTGGGTTTATAAGCTTTCAGCTCTTTCAAGGTAGTGTGATTTAAGGAGAGGTGTTTTTACTACTTTCCTGGTCTATTCTCTGTTCCGTGAGTGATCACAAGCACCCTTTTTTCCACTGTAGTAGTGACCAGGGTTCCTACTCCACTAGACCTCCGCCTAGCTCTGAGACTGTCACCCAGGACTTGGATGACTTCGATCTGAGTATGAGCAATGCAACAGAGTCCTGCACCCAGTGCACAAAGTGACCCCTATAATCTCCTTCTGGCCAGTTGTCTGACCCTTTTTCCATCACTGAGCTGAGAGTTTTAGAAGCTGCTGCTGCCACATCTGATTCTGTTACCGTCAAGTCCTACTGCTGGTATGCTAAGACACCTGCACTGGCACGATCTGGACCACACTCCACTCTCACCCTGGTGTGACACACCTTTCCTGTTAACCTTCTAAGTTTTCTTGGACTAGAATATTATTTCACCCCATCCTTTTTAGGTTCTTTTCCTTCAGAATTCACTTTGATTTGCTATTTAAAGTTGTTTCTAAGAGAATTTAGGAGAAGTCAAGAAAATCCCTGCCTTTTCTCAACCATCTCCATCCCCAAATATTTCATCTTTAAAACAACACTCTTATCTTCTCTCTAGTTATAAGTATTAAATAAAATACACACATAGCTTAGAATTTCTTCTAGCCAACAGGGTTTTTTGGTAGGCAAATAAATTGAAAGTTATAAAGAAAAAAACAAATCTGAACACTCAGCTAACTCAAAAATATAAAAATGTCTTTGCTACAAGATAGAAAGGAGTTCACAAAATAGATTCTCATCCTCTTATAGGTTTGATATCTCATTTCTCATTAACTACTCTTGATCTCACCTTGTGAGTACCCATATGGCTATAAATGATGACCTCTTTGTCCTTAATACCATTTGCCTTCCTTTCTCTTTCTCTGCTCACTCAGTTTTTGAGTTTCCCTACGTATGAGGCCAGCTCCTTTTCGAAAGTTGGTGATAAAGTTGGGATTGTGGTAGTTCAGCACTCCCATCCAAGTTTTTCTACCCCAAAAGAAGTTACCTTCTTTAAAAATTTTTTTTTATTAATTTATCTTTAATTTATGAAATAAACAAATATTTCTATAACACAATTGCAAAACAAAAATGATGGTTGCATGTGCAACTACAAATCTATTATGTACAACTTGCTTTCCTTTTAAATATATAATAAAGATATCATGTAAATTTCTTTTCTTCCTTTGTTATCTTCTCTCCTCCTTCTTAACCTAAAGATGGCTACCATTAAATACAAGTGTGTGTTTGTGTATGTGTGTGTGTGTGTGTGTGTGTGTGCATATTTACATGATGTCTTTCTATACATGTTTCAATTTATCAGTTCTTTCTCTGGATACAGATGGTGTCTTCCTTCATATGTCCTTTGCAGTTGATTTGGGTATTTCAAAGAGTCAAAATAACTTTGTCATTCAATGTTATTCTTAAAACAACATTGCTGTTACTGTATACATTCTCTTGATTCTGTTCATTTTGCTCTTCATTATTTTATGCAAATCTATGTTTTTCTTCACTCATCAAGTTTATTATTTCTTATAGCACTGTAATGTTCCATCACAATCATATACCACAACTTGTTCAGCCATTTCCCAATCTAGAGGTATCCCCACAATTTTCAGAACATTGACACCAGAAACTGAGCTGCTATAAATTTGTTAGAACATATATGTCCTTTGTTTCTCTAATCATGTTTAGAAATAGACTTACTAGCAATATTTCTAGATGAAAGGGTATAGGTGTTTTAATAACTCTTTGGGCATAATTCTAGCTTGCTCTGCAAAATGGCTAGATTAGTTTACAGTTTCAACAACAATGAATTAGTGTCCCAATTTTTTTCACACCCTCTCCAACAATTTTTGCTTTCCCCTTAAATTACTTTAGCCAATCTTATAGGTATAAAATGATATCTCAAGGTTGTTTTAATTTGCCTTTCTCTAATCAATAATAATTTAGAGCAATTTTTCATATGACTATAAATTGTTTTTATTTCTTCAATGGAAAACTACCTGTTTATATCCTTTGGCCATTTGTCAGTTGGGGAATGATTTATATTTTTACGGATTTGACAGTGTTCTTTATGTATATATTTGAGATATGAGAAGTTTATTTGAAAAACTGTTTATAAAAAGTTTTTCCCAATAAAGGCATTACATTTTTTAATAATAGGCTAGCTTATAATTAGGTTAAGGATAATTCCTACATGGATATAAGGGAGTGACTTCTCTAGAGCTTTCAACAATATCCAATGGATCTATGAGAAGGACCAGATTGAACTTTTGGGAGCTAAAGCCCAAAGAGTTCAAAATATATACATATCAAAAGTGGCAGAGCCAGAATTGATGACTTTATGTACTGAGGTCTTTGTGAACACAGGTCTTTTGACTCCATATTCTTTGGGCTTTAGCTTCCTCACATGTAAAATGAACAGTGTAGATTAGATGTTATTTTAATGTCCTGTTCTGGACCTAATATATGATCATATATAAAGTAAGATTATATGATACATCTCTAAAATCACAAGTAGATAGATGTTAGGTCTTGATAAAGAGATCAATAAACCCATATAATCAATTTACCCATGAATATTTATGAAATACGTATTATGCTTAGGCATAACAAATAGGGTGTACAAGCATAGGATGTGGAAATTTCTGGAAAATGACCACAAAAAGGAGGTGTTAAGAAAGAAAAATGGTACATGGTCAGGGTCTAGAGCAGAGTCAGCTTGCTGTGAGTCAACTTTATGGCTCTCACAGAGGCCCAGTGGCTCCAAGTTTTGGAGACTCAGAAGAACCAAGTAGCAATATGAAGTCACTAAATGAGAAATAACTAGTTTACACTATAAGGAGTTCATACAGTTAAAAGAGAAGTTAAAGAAAAAAATCTTGCTTAAGATATAATAAGAAGTCAGGTGCATCATTCACAGAAAAAATAATTGTTCATCAAAATGAATTAGAATCCAATTTTCAGTCAGGCATAAAATCTTGCTTTGGCAAAAGGCTTTTAAATTTTTTTCTATCTTAAAAAAGTTTTATTTTTTGCTTACAATTCAAAGAAATTAGGATAGATTGTAAGAAAGGTACATCACATTGTGCTAATATATTTATCTTTCCACTTCATCTAAATGGAAATTAAGATAGGCAAGAAAACTAAATCTAAAGAGTTATTTAAATGCAAATGATTCATAATTCAAATTTTATCCAACAACAAAAGAAAAGACACTCTGATACGGAATGTAAAATTTAATCAGTATAAATTTTCACTTGATTCTCTGAAAACTTGTATTGAAGGTCCAAAGCTCAAGAGGAAATATATTCTCTTGCAAATGTAAATCTAATTTAATAAGTATTTACACAAATTTCATATAAAGGAATAATTTCTATATATGTCTTGAATCTAATTAAAGGAAAAATTAAACTTTTTTATCTAGAAGATTTAAAATAAATTTGTAGAGCACACTTAAACTGAATTACTTTTGATGTTTACTCAGAGATGAGAAAAAGGCTTGGATATGATTTTCAAAATATATTTCAAAGACTTTGAAAAAGACTCTCAGTCAGCCAAACTGTCAGAACAAAATGGAATTAATGCAAAATGGGCTCAATTCTTATCTTATTTCTTTATTATAATTGTTTAAAATGTATTACTGAATTTTCTTATTCACAGATCAGAGAGTAGCTTTAGGAAAGGCTTAGGGTAAGAAAAAAAGAAAAGAAAAAAATTTCTTGGCTGTAGAGAATGTGAGGAATGTGAACATGGAGTTAGAAGGGCGGCCATCTATGGAAGGTTTCATTTTACAAATGCGTAAACTGGAGGCAGATAAGGGGCACCATGGGTAGAGGACTGGCCCTGAAGTCAGGAGAATCAGAATTCAAATCCAGCCTCAGACACTTAGCTGTGTGAATCTGGGCAAGTCATTTAACCCCAATTGCCTCCAAAAATGTTTTTTAATTAAGTAAATGAGTAAGCTGAGCACTAGGGAAGTTAATTGACTTACCCAAATCAAGTATGCCAAAACACATAAAGGCATAAGAGGTAGGATGTGAACCCATGCTCTCAGATACCAAAATTAGTATTCTTTTGCCTGGACCAACTTCCTTCAGAGGTCCATACATGCATAACTTTGGAAATATTACTACCAAATATTTTTACATGAATTATGTCCCTTGATCCTCTACAACAACCCTGGGAATTAGAGTCCGGGGTCCACTAAATGTGGACTAAAAGTCTGGGGTCCACTGAGCTTACAGTTCCCAGCAGAAGTAAGTCCATTTCTAATATACCCCAGGAATTTTTCTTTCATTAAAAGCATACTGCTATTCTTACTCCCTGTATCAGCAAGGACCCCGGCATACACAGGAGGACCTGCTGTACCAATTCTGAGATCTGCTTTTCTAAAAGAAAAGCAGCTTTTGAGGGGTCAACAATCACTTTAATCAAGCACATATGTCATACACTCAGTTCAGGGGACAAAGTACCCTGAACTTCAGAGAAAATATGAACAGAAATCACAAACAGAAAGACCAACAGACAGGGCTTCCACCTGTCTGATCATAGACAATACATACATCATTACCAGAGAGACAAACTCCAACACCTGGGTTTTCACACTGGGGCTTCCTTAGCAGCTTCCCAGAGTTTCATCTAGCATACTAACCTTCTTCCAAAAAAGAAGCCCCAAAGTAAAACCTCACCCCAGAGTATTTATATGCTTTCAGAGCTGGAGGGCATGACCCTCATGACCTAGCGCCTCATTAGAAATTAACAAAAGGTGTCTGAGGCCTGTTAATGGGTGGGGAAGATTGTTAACTCTTCCTCCAGCTCACTATTAACCATACATTAGTATTACATTCCCCATCAAAAACCTAAAAACATTTAGAGACTGTGTCTTTTCCTCACTGTATTCTTAAATCTTTTTTTTCTTGAATGTTCCCTCTCTCTGAGAATTCTCCCTATTTCCCTTTCTCATTTCCAGTCTAACAATGGTGTAGATTTAGGAGAGATTTAGGGGATTCAAGCATAGGGTTCTGGGCTTGGAGTCAGAGAGACCTGAATTCAAATAAAATCCCACCTCTAACATTTAAAAGTTGCTTGATTCTGTCTAGGCAAGTCTTTTAGCCTAAATATACTTCAAGCAACTCATTAGAACATGGTGGATTGAATATGGCCCTGGAGTGAGAAGACCTGGGTGTAAATCACATTTTTAATGCTTACTACTTTTGGTGCCTTTAGGCAAGTCACTTAACCTCGGTTTCTTTCTTGTTAGAAGAACTACATAGTCTTTGAGACCTCTTTCAGCTCTAGACCTATGACCCAACAAACCTTAATCATTGAGACCTAGATATTGCAATCTGTATTAGTGGAGGGAGATTCCAGAGTGAGAATTCTTCCATTCTAAGGAAATCACAGGCCTTCCATGTATTTACGTGTGGTTTTTTGACAATTCCATCTGGAAGAAATATCTTTCACCTCAATTGGTCTTGCTACAATTAGTTTCGCAGGCATTTTTAGAGGAGTTAAGTCTAAAAATAATGGGTAATACTGGGCCTGAAGAAAGAGATAGAAAAAGTTTTCTACCCAAAGAATACTACAAACTAGAAAGGAGAATTTTCTAGAACAGTAGTTCCCCAACAATGGTCTTTGGCTCCTTAGGAGTCTATGAAGTTAAATCTGCTTTTCATAATAATACAAAAATGTCATTTACCTATTAAAATAATCCTCCCTCTTCCAACAACATATGTGTGTGATATCAAATTTTCTTTATGCAATTCAACAAGACAACAGATTGCAACAGATTAAATGTAGAATCAGATATGAGAATATGCCTTTTTTCTTCTATTAAGCCAGACATTAAAAGGAGTTGCAAAAATATCTAAAATATCTCTTCTCACTATTTTTTTTGTTTTGGAAAACATAGGGTTTTTTATAAAAATATCTTTATATTAACATGTAATGAGTTCATTGTTTTTTAAGTGAATTAATTAATATTTTAAAATTTGATTAATTTTAATTTCTAATATGGGAAATATTGATAAATATAGCATTCATAAACAAAACTTATTTACTGTTCTCAATAATTTAAGAGTATAAATATGCCCTGAGATGAAAAATTTGGGTGCCACTGTTCTAGGACATAGGTGGAATTATTAGAACAAATTTGTAGATTTCTCTTTTTTATCCTTGAAGGATTCTGATTCAACAGTAAAGATTTAAAATGTGGAGCAGGGAAACAAGGGGAACAAGAATTTTAATGCCTACAAAATCCTTTCTCTTAATACATTGCATTTACTAATATGTTATGGAAATAAGCCTTTTGAAAATTTAGACTAAGAAGGGAACTAACTACTTTTTCCCCAGAGATGGAAACTTAAATTTTAGATTAAATGGTTTACATAATTCTTCTTTCTACTGTACTAAATGCTGCATTTAGATGAACTTTGAAATTTCATATTACTAGCACTTAACAAACCAGATCAATGTTCTCCCTTCTGCCTACATACTTGTATTACAAGCATCATATATTAAATAGATAATCTAAGAATTTATTCTTCCACTAATTTATATGTTTAATTGGTTATCTAAACTAATAATCCTTACCAAGGCTAACGTACGTTGATCAAGCAATCCTGTTCCATTCTATCTCCTTCAAGAGATTGTCCCCTCTGTCAGACCTATTCTTTCACTTATTTTCAATCTCTTCTTGTCTGCTGGCTCAAATTCTACCACTTACAACATGCCCACATCTCCTCTATACTTAAAAAAAAAACAAAAAAACACTTGACTTTTTTATCTATAATAGTAATTTAAATGGGAAGATCGTTCCCATTCATTAATAGGCCCACATGACCTGTCTGGGTCACATGGAAGCCTGCTTTCTGAGCAGGTGGAACAGGAAGGGATGGAGCAGGAAGGGTGGAACAAGAAGAGATGGAGCTAGAGCAGAGCTGAGAGGAAATTGGTCAGAGAGCAGTCAGTTAGGAAAGGCAGCTGGCTAGTGTGAGTGGGAGAGTTTGTTTGTGATTTTGTTTAAGGGAGCTGGTTTGTGGGAAGCCTGACAGAGGGAAGAGTTGGGGCTAGTGTTGCCCTCTGCATTGTTATTGTGTATAGATTTCCTTGTAACTAAGATGGATTCGGCTTTCTGGTATCTGAATAAATGTTTCGGTTCTGTCTCCATGTGGAGAGCCTGTTGTGTTTTATGATTTGTGTTGTATTTTGTATTTTGTGTGTCAGCACATTCATGGCTGCTGTAGGTGCTGTGAATATCACATTGGTGTTACACCTTCCCAGCTATCATCAGGTATCTCTTCTGTCCTTTGAAGCTAAACTCCTTAAAAGGCCATCTATAATAGGCACCTCCACTTTCTTTCCTTTCACTCTCTAGTTGTTGTTAGTTGTGTTTAACTCCTTGTAACACCATTTGGGGTTTCCTTTCAAAGATGCTGAAGTGACATGCCATTTCCAAACGAGAAAACTGAGCAAACAGGGTAATGTGATTTATCAAGGTCACACAAGTAAGTGTCTGAGGACAGATGTGAACTCAAAAAGATGAGTCATCCTGACTCCAGGCCAGGTAGCCCGTCCACTCTGCCACCTAGCTGTCCTCCTCTTTTCTTAACACACCTTATAATCCAACTTCAGATCTTAGCCACCAAAATTGATCTCTCCAAAGTTGCTAATGATCTTTTAGGTGCTAATTCCAATAGCCTTTTCTCAATCCTCATTTTCCTTGACCTCTCTGGTGCCTTTCACACTATTGATCACTCTCTCCTCCTTAACACTCCCTGCTCTCTAAGTTTTCAGGATACTGCTATTTTCTTGGTTTTCTTCCTACCTATCAGACATCACCTTCTTGGTCTCTTTTACAGGATCTTCCTCCAGATCATACTCTCTAATTGTAAGTGTCCCTCTGAGTTCTCTCCTGGACCTTCTCTTCTTTTATACTACTCCACTTGGTAATCTCATCAGATCCCATGTACTTAATTACTATCACTATGCTGATGATGCTCAAATCTATCTATCCTGCTGCAAATTTTCTGCTGATCTCAGATCTTCCATCTTCAACTGACTTTCAGACATCTCAAAGTGGATGTCCAACAGATGTCTTAAACTCAATGTCTTAAACTTCCAAAACAGAACTCATTATCTTTCACCCTAAAACTTTCCCACCTCTTACCTTCCTTGTCATTGTAGAGGTCAAACACTATCCTCTCAAACCCTCAGGCTCCAAACCCAGTACTCATCCTGGATTCCTCAGTATCTCTCACCCTCATCCAATCCAATATGTCACCAATACCTATCTACTATGTGCCAGGGACTATGTTCAACTCTTTATAAACAATGTCTCCTTTGATCCTTATGCTATGAGATAGGTGCTTTCTAGAAATAGCAGAAAAATCATTGGTCTTGGTATCATAAAATGTGGGTCCAAGTGACTTCAATTCTTTCTACCTATGTGATACTGGAAAATTTATTTAATCCATTTAAGCCTCTGTTTTCTCAACTTTAAAATGTGGACAATCCTAATTGGGCTATCTACCTCACAGAGTTATTGTAACAAAGGCACTTGGAAACTTTGCAGCACTATATAGACATGAATTATTATTTTCATTTTTAAACATTTTCATTTTTACATCACCTGCATTTCCAAATATAGTGCTCTGTCCACCCCTACCCAGAGAGCCATCCCCTATAACAAAGAAGAAGAAAGAAGAAATATACAGAGTACAACAAAACTAAATAACCCATAGATCAACTGTGATAGTCTATGTAATATTAATCACTTATGTTTCCCTACCTCTTCAAAGAAAAGATGGTACCTTTTTCTCATCTCTGCTTTGGGTCCAAGATTGATCATAAGATTTGCACCTAGTTTTGGATTTTTTAAAATGGATATTATTGTTGCTATTTCTTTTGCTATAGCTACAATATATATTATTTTCCTGGGTCTATTTAGCATACTCTCTTTCAGTTAACTTAAATCTTCACATTCACCTTCTGTGCTCTTTGTATTTATAATAATTTATTTACATAATAGGCATCTATTTTCTTTCTGATTCTTTGCTACTACAGAAAAGTTACTATATGTGTGTGTGTTTGAATGTATATGTGTGTATATATGTATGTATGTATGTATGTAAATGTATGTATGTATATGGGTGTGTATGTATATCCTGTCCTTCTATCTATGAATTCCTTGGTATATAGGCCTAGCACTTCAATCTCTGGGTCAAGAAGTGTGAGCTATTACTGTTAATAACAATACTAACAATGCGAAATGTTATTAATCTTATCAAATGTTGCCTGGGCATGAACTCTTAAACAACAAAACTTAAAAATTATCTTAATATATGCCTGAACAACGCATTATTGAGGGAGAGACTTTATGGCAGCATTTTGCTCTTCTAATTAAATGCTTTTTTCTAATTAACAAAAGATATTACATTCTCTGTATTTTGCAGTCCTTTGAATGCCAATATGGATATGGTCTATTATGTGATATAACTTTCAAAAGTCGGATGATTCTCTTCAAGATCGCCTATCAAAGACTTCTTCAATGTGAGTGCAAGTTTTTCTCATAAAAGTCAATAAAAACGGGGGAAATGAGTATTTGGGTCAGCAGGTATTGATATTCTATTGCTTTATTTTTTTCTTTTTGTTAATAATAAGATCAAGACTTTTTTTTTCCAAACTGCTAATCTTCCCTTCCTTCAGGTTCTTTGAGAATGGATCCCTCAATGCTCTCAGAATTGCATGACCTGCAGTAAGGGCTTCCTGCCTTTACTGTGTATACTTAATCTAATCCAGACGCTTTATGCATCTTTATTTTTTTTCTGCCTATTTACCCTTCTAGAAACATATCTCAGACTACGAAATTAAAATCCAAAAAGATGGTTCTGTCATCTTTGATGTTGAAAATAATTTGTAAAACATTTTGTAAGTCTCTTCTATTTTTCATCCGTTGTCCTTTCAATTTAATCTTTAAATACCCGTCTCTTACCTGGTTTCTTTATATTTGCTTTTTTTCTTTCTGATGTTTCTTATCATCTTATCAGATAATGCAGCTTATAAACTTCCACAATGTTTCTTCATAATATTTTATGCACAAATTGTGTTAGGATCAGCATCTCCTGATGCAAGTTCCCTGACTTTCACCCCTATGCAACCTGATTGGCCTCAATTTCCCTAATTCAGGTTCTGAACCTGTAGGCATAAAAGGTCCCAACTGTGTTCCCTCAGACTTGGTGGGTATTTAAGATCACTTGAGTTGCCGCACTCTGAAGAGGCTATGCCAAACTCTGACTGCACAACTTTCCAAAGGGAGACCATGTATTGCTGCGTGCGTAGTTGATTACTGAGCTCTGAAAAGTAGTACAAAGTTGAACTTTTCTAGAACAGTAGGGAAACTTAGCATTTCAAGGATTCCTGCATGGAAAACTTTTGTTTCCTCATCTGCAAATCAACGGAGATGAACTAGTCAGTCTCTAAGGTCTCTTCCAGCCTTGTGAATTCTATTAATCTTTCGATAACAAAAAGTATGCTCTTCTAATTAAATCACTTGTGAATTTCCCCATTTCTATACTTGCAATTTGCATGTACTGTAGCAAAAGCACACATGTATTTAATTTTATTAGGTTATGTATTCGTCCAACAGCTTTACTTTGTAGTATAGGGTGATATGCTTTACTGTAGGGACTGTTTTAATTTTGTGTTGGTAACTCTAGAGTTTCCAATAGTTTCTTTTACAGAGTGGGCAGCAAATAATTGCTTTTCTAATTGAATTGAAGAGAAAATGTATGATGACAGTCATCAAGACCAGTTAGCATAATGAAATTACATTGTTCCTGTCCTCTTTGCAGGCCCCATGCCTGGCATGAACTTCTGATTCAGGTTATAGATTGGAATAAAAGTGGAGGGTTGTGGAGCAAAAGGTTAGAGGAAAAGAATAAAAACAGAATATAAAGACATGCAAATTATGCTTGACAAGCTCTTTAAGGAAGAACATATAAAAATTACTTTTAAAAATTAATGAGGTGAGAAAATTAGATACCTTAAAAAGAATACTTTGTGTGTAATTACATGAGAGTCTCAATCATGCAGTATTGTAAACTGAGGCTAAGAGGGAGTGTCTGTTTAACTATGATTCAAAGTAAAGGAATGGAAATTTTAAGTGTTTTACTATAACTTTAGCAAACAAGGCTACTAGATGCAGAAAAAGTTTTTTGACAAAATATAATACTCATTCCTATTAAAATATTCAAAAGCATTGGTATAACAGAAGCTTTCCTTACAGTGATAAGAATAATCTACCTAAAACATCAGGAAGCATTATTTATCACAGGAATAAGTTAGAAGTTTTACCAATAAGATCAGGGGTGAAACATGGGTGCCCATCTTCAATGTTGTATTAAAAAGGTTGCAATAACAATAAAAGAAGAAAAATAAATTGTTGGAATCAGAGTAGGCAATGAGGTGATAAAACTATCTCTTTTTGCAGAGGATATACTTGGAAAATCCTAAAGATCCAACCAAAAAGCTAGCTGAAACAATTAACAATTTTAGCAAAGTAGCTAGATATAAAATAAATCCACAAAATCATCAGCATTTCTATGTATCACCAACAAAGCCATGCAAGACGAGATAATAGGAGATACCCCCATTTAAAATAACCACAGACAGCATAAAATGCTTGGGAGCACACCTGTCAAGACACATCTAAGAAATATATGAACATAATTATAAAACTTTTTATACAAATAGAGTCAAATAATTAGAGAAATATTATTTATGGATGGGCAGAGCTAATATAATAAAAATGACAATTCTACATAAACAAATCTACTTATTTGACTGCATCCCATTTAAATTACCAAAAAATTATTTCATTGAGCTAGGAACTAATGAAAAATGTATAAAATAAAGGGGACTGGCAGTACTAGATCTTAAACTGTATTACAAAGTAGTAATTATCAAACTATTTGCTACTGGTTACAAAATAGAAAGGCAGATCAGTGGAATAGAATAGACATGATATTTAATAACAAATCATTATACTACCTTTGTGTTTGACAGATTTGAAGAGTTAAGCTTTGGAGATATGAATTCATTATTTGTTTAAAAAAATTGTTGGAAAGTTGTAAAGCAGTCTGACAAAAACTAGTTATAGACTAATGCCTTACACTACATTTACCAAGATAAGTCATAATGGATACATGACCTAGACATAGAGATATCAAACATAATTTAGAAGAACATGGAATATAGTTGTGAATAAAGAAGAGATAGCATTACAAGTGTAAAATGGATAACTGTGGTTACATTAAAATTTTTAAAAGTTGCTATACAAATGAAACCAATTTAGCCAAGATTAGAAGGAAAGCAGCAAATCAGGGGGAATTTTATAGGCAATTTCTTGGATAAAGGTCTCAAATATACAACTTTGTCAAATGTATAATATGAGTCATTCTCAGATTGATCAATGGTCAAAGAATATGAATAGGTAACTTTTGGATGAAGAAATCATGTATGTGTATATGTATGTATAAGTATATATGTGTATATGTAAGTATACGTGTGTATGTGTATGTATATGTATATGTGTGTATATGTATATATGTGTATATAGATACATATTCATATAAAAATGCTCTAAATCATTATTAATTAGAGAAATGCATATCAAAACCACTTTGAGAAATCATCTCACCCCTATCAGACTAACTAAAATAATAGCAGGGGAAAATGACAAATGTTGGAGGGGATGTCAATAAGTTGAGACATTAATATACTACCGTTGGAATTGTAAACTGATTCAGCCATTTTAAAAAGTTATCTGGACTTATGCTCAAAGAATTATAAAAATGTGTGTATACCCTTTTCCCCAACAATACCACCATTAGGTTTGTTTCCCAAGGCAATCAGGGAAAAAGGAAAAGAACCTATAAGTTTTAAAAGTTTTATAGCAGCCCTCTTTGTGGTGGCCAAGAACTGGAAACTGAGAGCTTGCCCATTAGTTAGGGAATGGCTAATCAAGCTGTGTCGGATGATTGTGATGGAATACTACTATGCTATAAGAAATGATGAGCAGGTTGATTTTAGGAAAATGAATCCTGAAAGATTTGCATGAGACAATGAGCCGAACCAAGAGACTGTTGTGTAAAGAAGCAGCAATATTGTTTGAAGGACAGCTGTGTATTCATTGAGCTATTCTGAGTATTATAAATGTTCAAAATAACTACAGAGGATCTATGAAGGAAGATGCTATCTACTTCCACGGAAAGAACTGATCAATAGAATAGACACAATATGGTTTTGCACATACACACATTTCTTCTCTAGGACAGGATGGAGAGGGAAAGAAGGTGAGCATTTGAAACTTAAAATGTAACAAAAATTGAATTGAATTTAATTTAAATAAAAGAAGCAAGGTTGTATCAAAATAGGAGGAGAAAAGGTAAGAAGCAAATCTAATATCCTGTTAATTCAGGTCTCAAAAGAGTTATTAACCAAAATATTTTTAAAAAGAAGAAAAATGTTTGGTCTGATTTATCTATATTACCTTTCAATTATCACTCAACTCCATTTAATTATGTTACATGAAGAAGAGACTATTTTCTGCTTTTCTCTGTATTCACACAACAGCACATTGACTGTCACATAATAGGTGCTTATTAAATGTTTATTGACTATTGACTGAACTTCAATCTCAATTTTATTTTGTTTGATTTTATTTCATAAGCTAGATTCCATTTTTCAGATTAGATAAGATCATATCGATTTGATAAACCTTTTCTTTCTAAGAATCATTCCATATTCCTGACTTTTGCTTTTTCTCTGCCTCCTCTTTAAGTTCCATATGACCTTTTCCTCAATTTCTCAGAGACTTGCTCAGTGACAGGATACAAAACAGAGAGTAGGAATTAGAAATTCAGACTATTTCACAGGTGCCTATGACTCAAATCATTTTAGATTTTAATAGTCATCTTTTACTTTCTAATTCCTTTTAATAAATTTCATTTAATTAAATATCAAGTTAGTGAAATCGTTGAGTCCAAGTAAGGATAAAAACTAAAGCAGTTTGAAAAATTATAACTCTGAGAGAGTTAATTCACACCCTTAGATGTGAATGCAAACCTAGAGTTCTGGAGTGAGTTCACAGTGGTTGGGAAGCGAAAGGTGCATGTGGTTTTGCTCCATTGGTGGCGAGCTGGTGTAGCTCAAGCTTTTGGCACCACCTTGTGGTTTAAATAGATAGCACCTGACAGCTCATGCTCACACTCATACTCTTAGTGGAAATACCTGCTGGTGCATTTAAGAACATACATACTGTCAGATAGAGCAGGTGTCTCAAATTGATACTAAGATACTTCAGTGCAAAATTTAGCATATATGAAAGCAATGAAAAAATTGGGAAAATGTGGTTCAAGAATAAGACATGTAAAAGGCCATAGACTTGTATACTTTATAGAAGCTACACACTTAAGTTATGATGAGTTTCTTCAAGGAAAACCAGAAGGAATATTAAAACATGAAATGTATTCTATGTTAAACAATAGGAAATGACTAGTTACTAATGTGGGGTTCATTCCTAAATCTATTGTCTGTGGATAGTGATTTATTTATTAGAGAAAAAGAATTTTAAAATGAATACAAAACTGGAAGAAAGAATAAAATGGATAAAAAGATATGATGTGCAATTAAAACAATCCCAACAAAACCTTTGTAAATATGTAATTGATGTCAAAAATAGAAGGTGCATGAACAAATGTATATTGACACCTATCAATAATGGTTTTGTGCAATAATGTACAATAATGGTTTTGGTTCTTGGCTGAATCTTCAGAGCAAGGGGTCTGTTACCTAGGAGGGGGAGACTTTGATGACTAAATTGAATCATTAACTGAGTCATTAACTCATCCCCAAGGAACATGTGTGATATCACCTGAGGTTACCCTGGGAGAAATACATTCAAGGCAACAGCAACATAAACCTGGACTACCATATAGCATGATAGTTTTCACTGAGACCTTTTAACCCACTAAAGCAGTTGTTGAATAAATGGATTTTTTTTAAAAAAAGAATTACTAAATGCTTACCATGTGCCAAACACTGTATAAAAAGCACTGGTGATACAAATATAAAAACTGAAACAGTCCTTGTCCCTAAGGAGCTTACATTTCAAGAGTGGTTGATAATTCATAGAGAGGAATAGTCAAGGGAGGGAGAGTTAAGACACAAGAGTTGTAAGAGGAATCATAGGCAGTTGACTAATACACCTTTTCCAATAGCAGCACTGATTTGAATATTATTCCAGATTTGTAAAGCATGAGGAGGAAACGGGAAGCATACATGCAAAGACAGGAAGGACAAAGAGGTCCAGTGGTCAAGAGGGTATAGCAGGTGGCAGATAGGGCAGAGGGTAATAATATGGTAGGGATAGAATATGAAACATACCTGGGGTAGGCTAGATGGAGTGAATCATGTGACACATACAGCGATCAGAAGACCATAGCCCCTAGGCTGGAAGTACCAGAGTTGAGAACCAAATCCCCAAAAAGGTTTTAGATGGTAAGATGCAGTGGTTTGGAAGGTATACCAGCAGCCAGGGTCAAGGGAAGAAAATGTCCAAGGCTAAGTATAATATAACAACTGCGTAGAACTCTATCTTATCACTTCCTAATGATGTGACTTTGGATTAAGTCACATAACTTCTTTGAAGCCCATTTTCTCAGCTGTTCAATAGGGGAAACAATTTCAATAGCAACTACCTACCTCAAAAGGTTATTTTGAGAATCAATTGAGATAATGAATGTAAAGAGCTTTTCAAAGTACCTATAACTGCCATCTATTATCATTACATTATGTGTGTATATAGACACACACACATTCCACATATATATATATATATACATATATACACACACACACATACACACACATATACACTATATACACACACATATATATGTGGGATGGGTGTGGGTCGGTATGGGGTTGTGTGTGTAAGTTATGTGTGGAGACACAGATTGCCAAAATGTAGCTACTAGTAGCCATTGATAGATAAAATCTGAGGTCTGGACTACCACTGGAGAGGACAGGAGAGGAGAGGAGAGGACGGGACGGGACGGGACGGGACGGGAGGGGAGGGGAAGGGAGGGGAGGGGAGGGGAGGGGACGGGACGGGACGGGACGGGACGGGAGGGGAAGGGAGGGGAGGGGAGGGGAGGGGACGGGACGGGACGGGACGGGACGGGACGGGAGAAGCGCCAATATAATAACTGAAGTGAAGGGAGTAGGAAGGGCAGGAAAGCTCCTGGAGTACTTTATGCTGGCTACTCTTTCCCCCAAGACACTGACAGAATACTAGACTAGAAACATATCTATCTGCTCACATTAAATAATTCTGGTCTAGAGATACAAGTTGCCCAAAACAAAAAGCCACTTTCTTGATCACTCTTAAGGGAGAAAGTTACCTCAAACTTACATCCTCTGGTTTGGCCCCTTTCCACCAATTTTGGTTACACAAAAGACCATGACAAATGGTGAAATTAAATAAATTTATTTATCAAAGTAAGCAGAAATCATTGAGACTCTACAGACTAGAAAATTTCAGAAAATACATAAGAATAAAGGAGCCCTTCAGATGGGGAGTGAAATGACATATCAACTCAACAAAGAGAGAAGGTTTGAACTCACCCAAAATTTCCGAAGTTCTCACTTTTCCCTCCTTCCCTCCTTCCCTCTCTCCTTCCCTCCTTCCCTCTCCCTCTCTCCCTCTCTCCCTCTCCCTCTCTCCCTCCCTCCCTCTCCCCCCCCCTCTCTCTCTCCCCTCTCTTTTCCTCTCCTCTCCTCCTCTTCCTCCCTGTTTGGAATTGGTTTCCAAAAGAGTCAGAAGACTGGACCTTCAATTGTCTTGAAAAAGAATGTCTTCCTTCTCCAAATCCTCACGTTCAGTGTCATGTCAATACTGTCTTCACCAATCCACCAAAAAGAACTCTCTCTCTCTATATGAAGTGGCAGACAAAATGTTCCAGGCTTAGTTTGAAATGTGGGTTATGCTTCTATGGATATATTAGTTAATAATCTTAAATACACATTTTTAATAATACAAGGGAATAGTAATTTTAAAAAATGCCTCTTTTCTGCCTCTCTTCTGATTGTACATGGGAAACAACACATTAAATCACTGCTTTGTAGGTAGAAGAGAATGGCTGTGGTAATATTTTGTTCCAGTGGAACTTAACAGATTTTTTTCTACTCTGGACACATTCCAATTTAGCATCAATCAACATAAAAATGAAGGACAGTTTTCTTAATTTCAATTTTATTAATCTCTCCTTTGGTTTTCAGTATTTCTAATTTGGTATTTACTTGGGAATTTTCAATTTGTTCTTTTTCTAGCTTTTTCAGCTGAATGCCCAGGTCATTGATCTCCTCTTTCTCTATTTTATTTATCTAGGCATTCAAAGATATAAAAATTCCCCTAAGAACTGCTTTTGCAGTATCCCATAAGATTTGGTATTTTGTCTCATTAATGCCATTCTCTTGAATGAAGTTGCTGATAGTTTCTATGATTTCTTCTTTAACTCACTCCTTCTTTAGGACTAGATTATTTAGTTTCCATTTGATTTTTGGTTTATCTTTCCATGGCCTTTTATTACATATAATTTTTATTGCATTATGATCTGAGAAGGATACATTGATTATCTCTGCCTTTCTGCACTGAATTGTGAGGTTTTTATGTCCTAGTACATGGTCAATTTTTGTAAATGTGCCATGTACTGCTGAGAAAAAGGTATATTCCTTTCCATTCCTACTCAGTTTTCTGCAGAGATCTATCATATGTACCTTATCCAGAGTTTTATTTACCTACTTAACCTCTTTCTTGTTTATTTTGAGGTTAGATTTATCAGGTTCATAGAGGGGGAGGTTGAGGTCCCCCAGTAGCATAGTTTGGCTGTCAATTTTTTCCTTCAACTCCCCCAACTTCTCTTCTAAGAATTTAGATGCTATCCCACTTGGAGCATACATGTTTAGTAATGATATTGCTTCATTGTCTATGGTGACTTTTAGCAATATATAGTTTCCTTTCTTACCTCTTTTGATTAGATCTATTTATGCTTTTGCTTTGTCTGAAATTAGGATTGCTATTCCTTGCTTTTCTTACATCAGCTGAAGCACAATATATTCTGCTCCAACCTTTGACCTTTACTCTCTGTGTATCCCCCCATTTCAAATGTGTTTCTTGTAAACAACATATTGTTGGATTATGGCTTTTAATCCATTCTGCTATCCATCTCCGTTTTATGGGAGAGTTCATTCCATTCATATTCACAGTTATGGTTACAATCTGCATATTTCCCTCCATCTTCTTTCCCACCGTTTGTGCTTTTAGCTCTCCCATCTCCCTTTCCCTCCTCAATAGTTTTCACTTTTCACCACCACCTCCTGCAGCCTTCCCTTCCTTCTTTTAGCTTCGCTCCCTTTTACTCCCCTTTACCCTTACTGCTTCTTCCCTCCCTTTTAGCTTCCCGTCCCCTTTCTTCCCCCTTCTCCTCCTACTGCCTATAGAGCTAATTAGAATTATATACTTAAATTTATTGTTCCCTCCTTCAACCAAATCAGATGAGAGCACCTCTCAAACAATGTTTATCTCCCTCCCCTATTTCCCTCTACTATAATTTTGTACTTTTTCCAGTGATATAATCTACCATTTTCTGCTTCCTCCTTTTCACACCTCCTGTTACAATCCCTTCTCATGCTTAAATCACATTTTTTTATTTTTTTGTTTTTTTTTATTTTTTTAAATTTATATATTTAACTTTTAACATTCCTTTCCACAAAAGTTTGGGTTCCAAATTTTCTCCCTATTTCTCCCCTCCCCCCACCCCAAAACGCTGAGCATTCTATTTCTCACTATCACCAATCTGCCCTCTCTTCTAACATCCCTCCCTTCCCTTGTCCCCATCTTCTCTTTTGTCCTGTGGGGCCAGATAACTTTCCATACCCTATTACCTGTATTTCTTATTTCCTAGTAGCAAGAACAGTACTCAACAGTTGTTCCTAAAACTTTGAGTTCCAACTTCTCTTCATCCCTCCCTCCCCACCCATTCCCTTTGGGAAGGCAAGCAATTCAATATAGGCCATATCTGTGTAATTTTGCAAATGACTTCCATGATAGTCATGTTGTGTAAGACTAACTATACTTCACTCCATCCTATCCTGCCCCCCATTGCTTCTATTCTCTCTTTTGATCCTGTCCCTCCCCAAGAGCATTGACTTCAAATTACTCCCTCCTCCCATTGCCCTCCCTTCCATCATCCCCCCCACCCTGCTTATCCCCTTCTCCCCCACTTTCCTGTATTGTAAGATAGGTTTTCATGCCAAAATGAGTGCACATTTTATTCCTTCCTTTAGTCGAATGTGATGAGAGTAAATTTCATGTTTTTCTCTCACCTCCCCTCTTTTTCCCCCCACTAAAAAGTCTTTTGCCTGCCTCTTTTATGAGAGATAATTTGCCCCACTCCATTTCTCCCTTTCTCCTCCGAATATATTTCTCTTACCACTAAATTTCATTTTTTTAAGATATGATGCCATCCTATTCCATTCACTCTGTGCTCTCTGTTTCTCTCTGTGTGTGTGTGCATATGTGTGTGTGGGTGTGGGTGTGGGTGTGTGTATGTAATCCCACCGACTACCCAGATACTGAAAAGTTTCAAGAGTTACAAACATTGTCTTTCCATGTAGGAATGTAAACAGTTCAACTTTAGCAAGTCCCTTATGACTTCTCTTTGCTGTTTACCTTTTCATGCTTCTCTTCATTCTTGTGTTTGAAAGTCAGATTTTCTTTTCAGTTCTGGTCTTTTCATCAAGAATGCTTTAAAGTCCTCTATTTCATTGAAAGACCAATTGTTCCCTGAAGTATTATACTCAGTTTTGCTGGCTAGGTGATTCTTGGTTTTAGTCCTAGTTCCTTTGACTTCTGGAATATCCTATTCCAAGCCCCTGCATCCCTTAATGTAGAAGCTGCTAGATCTTGTGTTATCCTGATGCTTGAATTGTTTCTTTTTAGCTGCTTGCGATATTTTCTCCTTGACCAGGGAACTCTGGAATTTGGCCACAATGTTCCTAGGAGTTTCTCTTTTTGGATCTCTTTCAGGCAGTGATCAGTGGATTCCTTGAATACTTATTTTGCCCTCTGGTTCTAGAATATCAGGGCAGTTTTCCTTGATCATTTCATGGAAGATGATGTCTAGGCTCTTTTTTTGATCAAGGCTTTCATGTAGGCCCATAATTTTTAAATTGTCTCTCCTGGATCTACTTTCCAGGTCAGTTGTTTTTCCAATGAGATACTTCACATTATCTTCCATTTTTTCATTCTTTTGGCTTTGTTTTGTGATTTCTTGGTTTCTCATAAAGCCATTAGCCTCCATCTGTTCCATTCTAATTCTGAAAGAACTATTTTCTTCAGTGAGCTTTTGAACCTCCTTGTCCATTTGGCTAATTCTGCTTTTGAAAGCATTCTTGTCCTCATTGGCTTTTTGAACCTCTTTTGCCAATTGAGTTAGCCTATTTTTCAAAGTGTTATTTTCTTCAGCATTTTTTTGGGTCTCTTTTAGCAAGGTGTTGACCTGCTTTTCATGCTTTTCTTGCATCCCTCTCATTTCTCTTCCCAGTTTTTCCTCCATATCTCTAACTTGATTTTCAAAATTCTTTTTGAGTTCTTCCATGGCCTGAGCCCATTGAATATTTATTTTGGATGTTTGGGATACAGAAGCCTTGAATTCTATGTCTTTCCCTGATGGTAAGCATAGCTGTTCACCAAGAAAGTAACCTTCTATGGTCTTATTTTTTTTCCTCTTTTCTGGACATTTTCCCAGCCAGTGACTTGACTTCTGAGTTTCCTTTCCACACCCACCTTGCCACCAGATCCACCCAGCTAGTGCCTGGGGGCTGAAAATCAAATGCTGCTTCCCAGCCTCAGGGCTTTCAGCAGGGGTGGGGCTGCTATTCAGTGTGAGATTAAGTTCAGGTGCTCAGGTGGGGGCAGGGCCGCCACAGGGGCTTAGTTCCCTCAGGGGGTTTATGCAGAGAACTTCAACAATAGATCTGAGCTCCTGCCTGCTTTGGGAGTGCTTCTCTGCTGCTGCCTCTGGAGGGGCACTGAGTTATGGGGACACCCCACTCCCCTCTTGGCGAGCAGAAAAGACCCTCTCACTGACCTTTGGTGTCTGTGGGTGGAGGGAGCTACTCAGCAACTGGAGATTCTGTTCCTGAAGCCTGCTCAGATCTGCTCCTCTCTGTCCCCTGCAGCCAAGGCAGTGCTGGGCTCTGCTCTGGGTCTGGTGTGTGATGGACCTTTTGGGTCAGTTTTTCAGGTCTCTCTGGAACAGAAATCTCCTCCACTCTGTTGTTCTATGGCTTCTGCTGCTCCAGAATTTGTTGGGAGTTCTTCTTTACAGGTATTTTATGGGCTGTGGGTTGGGAGCTAGCACATGTGTATCTTTCTACTCTGCCATCTTGGCTCCTCCCCTTTAAATCATATTTTTAACATGACATCCTTTACTTTATACCTGTTCCCTCTATGTGTATCCCTTCTATATTTCATAATAGATGTATAATTCTCAAGATTAACAAGTATCACCTTCCCTTACAGGGAGGTAAACAGTTTGCCTAAATTGAGTAACAAGTTCGTTTTTGTCCCCCTGTTTACCTTTTTATGCCTCTCTTGAGACCAGCATTTGAAGATCTAGTTTTCTATTAAGTTCTAGCATTTTTGTCAGGAAGGTCTGGAAATTCCTTACTTCGTTGAATGACCATCTCCTTTCCTGAAATGTTATGTTGAACTTTTCTGGGTAGTTGATCCTTGGTTGTAGTCCCATCTCCTTTACCTTATGGAATATCAGATTCCAATTCCTTCGATCTTTTATTGTAGAAGCTACAAGGTCCTGTGTACCTGACTGTAGCTCCTCAACATCTGAATGACTATTTTGTCCTCTGGATCTAGCACTTCTGGGCAGTTTTCTTTGATGATTTCCTGGAACATATTGTCCAGACTCTTTTTTTCATTGTGACTTTCTGGCAGGCCAATAATTCTTAAATTTTCTCTCCTGGATCTATTTTCCAGGTCAGTTGTTTTTCCAGTTAATTATTTTACATTTTTTTCTATCTTTTCATTCTTTAGATTTTGTTTAATTGATTCTTGTTGTCTCATGGAGTCATTAGTTTCTACTTGCTTTTACCAAATTGTTTTCTTCAGTTAACTTTTGCATCTCCTTTTCCATCTGTCCAATTTTTCCTTCTAAGGAGTTATTTTCTCCAGTTAATCTTTGTACTTCTTTTTCCATTTGTCCAATTTTCCCAGTTAGTTTTTGTGCTTCCTTTTCCATCTGTCCAATTGTTCCTTTAAAGGAGTTATCTTTTCCAGTTAATTTTTGTGCTTCTTTTTCCATTTGTTCAATTTTCCTTTTTAAAGAGATGTTCTCATCAGTGAATTCTTTTTTTTATATATACTTTTATAATCATTGGCTAGTTTTCATTCTACTTCCTTCTTCAGCTGTTTCAAGAGAGCTGTTAGTGCATACGAGCAGTTCATAGTCCCTTCTGAAGTTTCAGATGGAAGTACAGTCTCACTATTGACCTCTTCGGTATTTGTGTTTTGGTCTTTGTCCCCATAGAAAGATTCTATGGTTTTTCACGCTTGTTTTGCTTTTTCTTGTTCATGATGGTGATTGTGTTTTGTGGCTTCTAATTCTTTCAGTTAGAAGCTGCAGAACTTGGTGTTGAGCTGACTTGTGTGAAAAAGCTAAGAGCAAGTGTCTTTTTATCTTTTTGTTTAGTGTTTCCCTGATCTGCCCTGGGGTTAGCTTGTTAAGTGTGGGGGAGGGGTGGTCTGGTCACAGGAGATCTCCTCAGCTGAACTGAGGCAAAGGCAAGCTCAGGGGATAATGATCCCAGCTTCCCTATTGTCTTCCCATTTCCCCTGCAGTGCTGAGGCACACCTAGATTCTAGTGCGAGTTTCCACCCCTCCTGGGGATCCTCTCCTGGTGTTGAGGCTTGCCTGGGTCCTAGTGTGAGTTTCCACCACCCTAGGGCCCCTCTTCTTCCAGTTCACCTCTGCCACAGAAGGAGGAACCCCCTTAGCTATTTTCCTAGCCTCAGGTGTTATGAGACTATTTGCCCTCTCTGCTGTTACTGCTGATCCAAAACTTTTCTGGGACAATATTTTATGGTTCTTTCAAGGTCATCAAGGGGGGAGGAGAGAGCATTTACCAATCATTCTGCCATCCTGGCTCCCAGAAGTTCAAGTAGGTGATTTACAGACATTTAATCTGAGGGCTGAAAGTCTTAGGAGCTGCTGCAGCTGATATCTGATGGTCAGCAGCTGGTGCTTGCTCAGCTCTGCTGGTCTCTCACCCTGGGCTGCTGCTCTGCTGGTTTTTCCTGATGTTGTCTCAGGTTTCCCCAGGGCCCTCCTGTTCTGCTGTGCTGGACATGATGCACTGTGCGTTGTGGGCTCGCTCCTGTGGAACAGATCCTTCCTATGAACCTTCCAGTCTGTCCTGGGCTTTGAATCTGCCACAGTCTGTCTCCTATTGGATTCTGAACCTCCAAAACTTGGTCAGATTCTCTTTTTAGAGGTATCTGAAGGAGTATGTCTAAGAGCTTAGGTGAGTTGTTGCTCTCACTCTGCCATCTTGGCTCCGCCCTTGTTTTCTTCTTTACTTCCAATTTGTATGTGTGTTCTTCAAATCTGAGATACAAAGCAGGAAATGGGTCACAAACTGATGTTGAGATTACAGTATGGTAAAATCAGACAGAAGAGCGCTTAATGGGGAAATTTCTATTTAGCATTTATATGGCATTTTTTCCCATATTTCTGCTTAGTTACTTCTTACCTCTGACTCCATATAGAAACATGGCAATGTTTTTTTCTTCCACAGCTGATAATAAGATAGATAATTGTATCAAGGTGCTAAGAATCTCAATTTACACTGACCAGATTTGTCTCAGGGAGAAGGACTCACTATGCACCCAAACAGTCACTTGGGTTTCTTTTGACCTACCTGAAATTTCTTCAGGAATCCTCAGACTTTGACTCACCTCTATCTCTCCACAAATTTGGGTAAGAGGGTTGTATAACTCCCATACAAGCATTCAAGGGAATCATATATAATGGATACAGGATAGACTTGATTTTATCCCACAGTAGAAGCAAAGCACAAAGGATTGACAGTAACCTATAATTTACACAATAAGATTATTGGTAATTTGTCAACATTCTCCTGAACTCTATGTACCCTCCAAGAACCCATACAGGTATCCAGACTTAGGGTATTAGTCTAGCAGTTTGAATTTTCCCAAAAGGAAAACAAACTGAATTGCTAGTGGGGCAATTTCCCTTTTCATCAGACTTGAACCTAGAATGGTAATAATGGAAGACCAGATCTATTCCATCACTTTGTCTTTCAGTCACTTGCAGTTTAATTGCCACATGTTCAATCTTCCTCTCTCAAAGACACCTGCATTTAAAGCTCTTGCTTTTAAACCTTGCCTCTCCTTATTACTTCCTTAGGACTCATGCATGAATGTGCATAATGTCTCTACCCCTGCCTCCCCATGGGTTCTGCTACCACCATCTCTTGGGCCACGTGATGTCATCTTTTCCTTTAGACACATGGTTGAGAGACTTGAGACATCCTCTCCAACACTGGTAGCTCTAGGAGAGGCAAGGGAGTATCTGATTCCATAGGTTTCATCTACCTGGGACCTAGAATAGTTCTTTAATTTCTCTCTCTCTCTCTCTCTCTCTCTCTCTCTCTCTCTCTCTCTCTCTCTCTCTCTCTCTGTCATTGTCTCTGTGTTTCTCTCCTTCTATATCTCTAGACAGAATTTTCCTCCCTTTTTCATACACCTAGTACAAAGGTATATCATTGGACCATAGATTCGAAACTGGAAGGTACCTCAGAAGCTGTCTAGACCAACCCCCTCATTTTTCAGATGAGAAACTGAACCTCAGGGAAGTTATGAGACTTGCCCATGGTCCTATAGATAATAAGTATCAGAGGCATAACTTAAACACAGTTCCTCCATCAAACCATGAAAGGCCAACCAAAAAACCCTCAAATGTAAAGCTTAATTAAGTTCGAGTGGGTCAGCAAATGCTCAGGCCCATTATAAATGAGATCACAGATGTATCAGATAATTGATAGGTCAATATTTGGATGGCTGAGCAAATCATTTAACCTCTGCCTTAGTTCCTTCAACTGTAAAATGGGGATAAAAACCTATTTCCCAAGCCTATTGAAAGGATCATTGGAGACAATATTTGTAAAGTCCTTAGCACAGTGCCCGACACTTGGTAGGTACAATAGAAAAGTTGGTTCCTCCACCCTTTTTCCTCCCTGTTTCAAAGTTTGAAGACTGCCCTCAAATTTCTGAAAATATAATGAAAAGTTAAAGATCCATTTCCCCTAATCCTTTGAACCAAATAATAACAATCTTACATATTTTTGTTATCAAGTCAACCTACAATTTATTCAGTGCCTACAGCACCAGCCACTGTATTTTAAAAAAAAAAGTTTTTTCTCTCAAGTAGCTCACAGTCTACTGATGTATCTGTTTATATTTGATTTTACAAAGCATTTTCCCCATCTATTAAATTGTTTGGTTCTTATGATTACCCTGTGAGGTAGAGGAGCAGATGATATTCCCATTGTTTAGAGGAGATACCTGAATCTCAGAGACTAAATTACTTTACCAGCTGAATTACTTGACTGAGGTCACACAACCAATCTCCTGAGATGGAGGCAGGTCTAGGTCTTAGATCTTCTGAGTCTTGAATCCTTCTCATCTTCCCTTCTCCTAAATAAAACCCTAAAAATCTCCTAAGTACAACTCCAACAAAAATCACAAATGGTCTAGAGTTTGTGGAGATCAGCATACAAGCATAAATCACTAGCCCTCTGGGGAAAAAAAGCCTAAGGTATCCATTGACACTGGGAGACATTCATTGAGGATGGTGAGGAACATGTGGTTGAGCAATGAAAGTCATTGTGAGGCAGCTAGGTGGTATAACAGATAAAGCTTAGACAGACCTGAGTTGGTATTCCATCTCAGATATTTCCTACAAGTGTGGTCTTGGGCAAATTAGAAACTTCTATCTACCTCAGTTTCCTCATCTGTAAAATGAGATAACAATTAGCCCCTACCTCCCAGGGTTGTTATGAGAACATGATAGGAGTAAAGACATGCAAAACATTTTGTAAACCTTAAAAATGTTAGATGAATATGAGCTAATAATTAGCATTATTGTATTGTGCAAAAATTCTAGGTTAAGGTCACATTCAAATCATATTCAAGATAGGGGAATCCCCTTTCCTATCTTTGGATCAATTTGGAAAGGCTTCCTGGACAGTGAAGGCATTTGGGACGGAAAGGAAAGAGCTTGGTGGGTTGGAGGATTTAAAAAGAAGCCTCAGGGAAAAGATTCCAGTACTGCATGAAGTAAAGCAAGTGGAGAGGTGGAGTGAGCACCGAAAGAGAAATCAGATGACCTGGGTTAGAATGTTCACTCTATTATTAGCTACCTGTAACACTGGGCATGCCTCTGGGCTTCAATCTCCTCACCTGTAAAATGACCATGTGGAACTATTTTTATTAAGGGGATTTGTTCTGTGAAGCTTGGATTCAGTCAAAGAGTTGCACTTGAGGTCCTAGAAGGCCACATGTGCCCTCAAGGCTGCAGGTTCCCCACCCCTGCACTAGATCATCTCAAAATTCCCTAGTAGTTTTAATTCTTGTGATTTCAGTGCTTTTCATCTAACTTAAGGAGATGCTCCTGGAGTTAACTGATATTTATTGGCATATGCTGGGAAGGGAAATAGAATTCATTGTACCAGAAGTTCACTCTGACCTTGTTATAGGTCAGGTTCACTCAAAAACATGCTTCTATTCCTTGACATTTGATCTACTAAATGCTGTTCTTCCTACTGTCATTGATCATAACATGAAATTGATTTCCTGAAGAAACAATTAGCAAGATCAGGAATTAACCTCTCAGTTTCTGGCTCATTTCTGAGGGACTCTTTTCTCAGGGGAAGTGGACAGGCAGGTATTCTCCAGGCTGCTACGCTTGGATCAGGGTCTACCTAACAGTTATCAGGACACTTCTGCTATGAAACTGTAATGCCTCTCAGACTAATAACACCTTCCACAAAAGGAGAAAATCTATCTTCTGGTATCTAGTTTCACTAGAATTGAGAAATCTTCCACATAAACATGAGCGACATGCTTCTGAACCCAGAAAACAGGATTCTAAATCTGCCTAATTTAGCCAGAAGGAGGCTTAGAAAACAGAATCAAGACAGGAGGAATTATATACTAATGAGCTCAGTGTAACAGCAATCCAATGAATTACCCTGTTTTGGAAAATTTCATGGTTTTTGTTGTTTTTGCTTTGAAAGAAAATGGATCTGTGATTTCACTGAGATATGGAAATCTTAGAGGAGGAAACTTCTTCTCCCAATGTTGATGAGCTCCTGGTCTACATTTTACAGTCTTAGCGACTTGCTTGAGGGACTGAAAAGTTAAGTGGCATGCCCAGTGTCACACAGGCAGAGGGTATCAGAGGTAAGATTTGAAGCTAGGTTTTCTTGATTTAAGGAATGACTCTCTATGACTTATACCAAACTACCTCTACTTGCTTTGGGGGGGAAGGTAGGAATAGGGATTAAGTGATTTGCCAAGGGATGCACAGCTGGTAAACGTCTAAGGCCAAATTTGAACTCTGGTCTTTCTGACTCCAAGGGTGGTGTTCCATCCACTGCATCACATAGCTGCCCCCTCCCCTTACTTTAATAAAAAATCTAAATTCAAGTTGACTGGTGTATCAAGAGTACATTTTTCAAGTAAGTGATTCATGGTAGAATTATCAGGACTAGTAAGAAATAGAGTTGTTAAAGGAAGGAATAGAATGCTTTCTCTAAAATTTCATGTAAAGACTGTATGATCTTTACAGTTTATGTCCTTTATTTATGCATTTGCATCTAAAGTACATGTTCCATAAAGGTCACATAGTTCTTTCAGCCTAGGATGTTTCTTGGAGAAATGAATACCGTCAATTCTACTAGCTCATTACAAATAATGAAAGCATTACACATCCTTTCTCATCACTGAAAAGGTGAACTAGAGCTTCATAAAAGTATCTGATATTATACACTCGGAGAAGAAAGAAGCTTAATATCAGGAAATGTACTTGAAATTCCACAGTTTCTTTTTGCATTTCATAACAGGTGCCAACCAAATATGTGCCATCCAAATTTTCAGGTGCTACCAACTATAATTAAAGCATAAATCTCTTGGAAACTTCCCTACTCATGTTAAAGAAGGAGTGACGTGTTTCTTACTAATTGAATGAAGAGTTGAGTTCTCTATGCCAGCTGAATTTATCAGTAATGTGAGGATGGTCACTCCACTGTCTAGGCACTAATCAAATGAAGGCAAAGTGTTGGAATAAAGGAAAGTATTGAAGTTCCAGCAAGCTCTGTTGCATCAAAAAGAAGATACCAGTGGTCTCCAACCACTTTTGATGCTTCATCCCAACCATAAAAATTTTTAAGTACAAAACTTTAAATAAATAGACTTTTTTTTGAAAATTATACAAGTGGATATGATTCTCAGTTCAGTTCATTTCAATACATCATTTAATAGCTATCATAGTTGAAAAAGATACTCCTCAATGAGATGTAGTTACAAATGGAAAAAGTATACTATTACTAAATCATGGTACTCATTTTTCAGTTTCATTATTTAAAGGGTTTTGAAATTCAGCAAAAATTTTTATCGCTCCTGCTGTTTCTTATGAACTAATTGGAAGTTATTGCTTTTTTAAAAAAAATTGAAATATATTTCAGTTTTAACAAATGGCTTCAAAATCCACTGAATCTTCTCACTTGGGAAAATTTTAAATCAGTTAAAATTGTTCCCAACTTTAAATGTGCAGATATGAGAGTTTTCAAAGGTGACACATTGTTTTCAGCAACAAAATTACAAAATGATAGAACATTTTCAAATACCTTTTTTTAAAATGTTCTCTCCATAGTACATTTCTTCAAAAAATTATTCTCACTCATGTTTAAATGTCACTTTCTCTGATGTCTAAAATAAATGTCAACTAACATAAATGCATTACACTAAAAGCCCCATTCAATTTGAGGGTGGAGGTCAAAGTATAGGAATAAAACTTGAAGAAATTTGAACCATTAACAGACATATGAAAGGTTGTTTCAAATTACTAATAATAAGAGAAATGAACACATGTTGGGACTGGAAGCTCAATTCCGTGTGGACAGTCTCGGGCAGGTAAAAGTGGGACTTCTAAATCTTAGAGTCTTACGAGGCCCTCCATGAACAGCGGGGGTTCGAGAAGGTCAGACCGAGCTAGCTTGGCTAGCTCAGGTATTTCCGCCTCTCCCCCGGAGATACCTGATGGGTGGAGTCTCCCTGCCCTCGAGGTCGTCCTGGATTGGAGCACACCTAGTTACCTAACAGCATGGTATTGAGATGTAAACTGTGTGGCTGAAGATTAAGTAGGATTGAGGAAGCCTAAAAGCTCTCTTAGCACGTGTGGAGCCAAAGAGAAAAGTAGGGCTCCACTTCTTTTCTTTTCTCTCTCCCCTCCCCCTCTCTCCCCGCTTGTACTTCTACTTCCAATCCCTTAAGCTTAGCCTCCTTAGGAAATCTCGCCCTCTTCGTCCTAAGAAAGAAGACTCCCTGCCCTTGTAACCGAAACCCTGTAATAAAGCTCAACCCCTGTTTGACTCTGGAACGTCCTTTCTCTCATACGTGCATTCGGCGTGGCCAGCCGAAGACCTCGGGAGGTGAGGTAAGGAAGACTCGGGTAGCCCAATACAGGCCTCTAGGCTTGGCAAACACAAAATTGAAGTTTCTTCTCACACTCAGTAAAGTAGCAGATGACAAATGATGGAAATAGTTAATGGTTGAATGGTTATGAAATGACAAGTAAGCTCTACACTACTGATGCAGTTATGAATTGGTTCAACTATTCTTGAAAACAGTTTGCCATTATGTAAGACAATGTTGACAATCTCCATACACTTTGATCCACAGATCACAATGGTTTTCCCCAATGATCTACTCTCTCTAATTTCATACCTTACATAATTGCCAAAGTCAGCTAGGTGGTACAGTGGATGGAGCACCAGTGCAGGAGTCAGGAGGACCTAAGTTCAAATCTCACCTCAGACACTTGACACTCACTAGCTGTGTGACCATGGGTAAGTTACTCAACCCCCATTGCCTCATCCTGAGTCATCTCCAGTCATCCTGATGAATATCTGGTCACTGGATTCAGATATCTCTGGAGGAGAAGTGAGGCTGGTGACCTGCACAGCCCTCCCTCACTCAAAACAAAGTCAAATGTAAGTCATGTCATCATTTCTCTGATGGCATGGTCTTCTTCGGCAATGGAGGATGAACACACGCAAGGTGCCAAAGTATAGTTGCTAACCTAAGGTTTGCTTCTTTACTTCCAAGTTGTAGCCTAGTTTTCACTAAAAGTAGAGTAATATACCATATATACTATACCAAATAATGAGAAATGTATTTTCCTATATAAGCAATATTTAACAATTTTAATGTAAATCGCATTAATACAAAGGAGAATGGGAATGCTTTAAGAATAAAATGTATTTTAAATAGTTTCTTATCTATTCCTCAGTTTGCTAATTGGTAAAACAGAGATCATAATACTCCCTCACTGGGTTATTATAAGGTGAACCTTGTGAATTTTTTATGTATATATATATATATATATATATATATATATATATGTATATATATATATGCATATATATGTATATATATACACATATATGTATGTATGTATGTATTGAAAAAAATATCTGATGTTGTACATCTGTCATTAATGGATAGAATTTCTAGCAGCAAGAAATTCTATAGCAAGTAAAAGGAAAACTTTTATCTCATAAAAACCCATGAATGTGAAGGTAGTGTCTAAAGACTAGCCATAATATAATGTATTTTTCTGAAGAGCTTATTAAAAATGGATACTCCAAGTCACTTTGCTATATTTAGTAGCCTAACTTTTGAGAATAATACTCTGTGTACCTAAAGGTTAGCATTAGTGACTCCCCAGAAGATAAACGCCCTAGTTCTTGCCTTAGCAACAGACACCTCCCACTGTGTAATTCTAACTCCCATTTTTATTTAACTATTGATTCCAGAAGAAGGTGGAATAGGGAACACTGAAGACAATTTTTTTGAAAAAATAGATTAATTTTGATAGACTATGCATTTAAATACCACAATCAGTAATGAGAGAAATGCAAAGTCAAAGAATATCTTTTCTTCCTGTGCTGTTGGAATGAACTTTAAGAGAGAAGATCATGTCATAGTAATTTAGTGTTTGATACATCTAACTATCCAGACTTTGGGGGCAAGAACTAGTCATTTGACAAAAATTACTGGGAAAACTGTGAAGTAGTTTGTCAGAAACTAGGCGTATAACAACATCTCACACCTTATACCAAGATAAGATCAAAATGGATACATTATTTAGACATAAAGCATTATATCCTAAGTAAATTAGGGGAGCATGAAAAATTACCTTTCAGATTTATGTATAAGAGAAGAGTTTATGACAAAAAAGAGAGAGGACTAAAGGGAGTAGAATAGATGATTTTGATTTCATGAAATTAAAAAGGTTTTGCACTAAGAAAATTAAAGCAGCCAATATTATAAAGAAAATACAACCCTGGGGAAAACATTACATTAAGTACTTCTGATAAAAGCCTTGTTTCTCAAATATATAGGGAATTTAGCCAAATCTTACAAAAAAGAAAAAAAAAAACTATGAGCCATCCCTCAATTGATAAATGGTTAAAAGATATGAACAGGCAGTTTTCAAAAGAAGAAATCAAAATTGATAGTTACATAAAAAAATGCCTTAATTCACTACTGATTAGAAAAATGCAAATTATAATCATTCTAAGATACCACCTCATCCTTATCAGATTGGCTAACATGACAGAAAAGGAAAATAGCAAATGTAGTAGGGAATGTGAAAAAAATTGGGACAGTAACACTGTTGGTGGAGTTGTGAATTGGTCCAACCCTTCTGGAGAACAATTTGGAATTGTACCCAAAAGGTTATAAAACTGTGCATACAATACCATTCCTAGGTCTGTATCCTGTATACTAGTAATACCACTACTAGATCTATATCCCAAAGAGATCAACAAAAAGGGGAGAAGGACCTATTTATACAAAAAGGCTTATAGCAGCTCTTTTTGTGGTGTCAAATAATTGGAAACCGAGGGGATGCCCATCAACTGTGTAATGACTGAATGAGTTGAGGTGTATGATTGTGATAGAATACTTGTGTGCTATATAACAGGATGGTTTCCAAAAAACCTGGGAAGACTCATATGAACTGATGCTATGAAGTGAGCTGAATGAGTAAAACATTGTACACAGTAACAGGAATGTTGTAAAGATGATCAATTATAAATGACAGTTATTCTAATCAATACACTAATCTAAGACAATTCCAAAGGACCCATGATGAAAAAAGCTATCTACCTCAAGAAAGAAAACCAATGAACTCTGAGTACAGATTACTTTTTATTTCCTGTATTTTTCTTGGCAGAGGAGATGAAGAATGTGTGTTTTCTTTTGTAACATGGCTATTATGGAAATATGTTTTGCAAGATTTCACATATATAATTGATTTTATATTGCTTGCATTCTCAAAGGGTGATGGATATGGAAGAGGGAAGGAGAGAATTTAGAATT
Organism: Notamacropus eugenii; assembly: GCF_028372415.1. Classification (NCBI taxonomy): domain Eukaryota; kingdom Metazoa; phylum Chordata; class Mammalia; order Diprotodontia; family Macropodidae; genus Notamacropus; species Notamacropus eugenii. The sequence continues at coordinate 153,774,437 of NC_092877.1, read as the reverse complement.
CATTTTTTTTTTTAAAAAAGAATGATAATTTTTAAATGTATTTGGGAAACATTTAATAAAATAATATTTTTTTAAAAGAGAGTCATGTATTTTGTTACTTTGAAAGTTTGATATGGTGACCTTTCTGCCACCTCAAAAACTGATTTCCAGAATCTATGTAGTCTGAACATCTCCTAGTCTGTAGAGTGAATAGGATGACTATCTGGGTCTCTATGGCCTCTTTCTCTCTCCCTCAGTGTGTATGTATATATGTGTATATGTGTGATCCCATTGATTTAGGGTTCCCACCATTAATGCAGACTGTATCCCATTCATGCCTTCTCACTCTATGAGACTCTTCTCATAAGTTTGTCACAGGGGAGTCCACCCAATGTGCTAGAAGTTTCTGTTGCTTTCTCCTGACATCATAAGAGCTACCACAGAGCACTCTAGTGTTCTTCTTGTCCCTCATCTTTGTCACATGAGCAGTCCATGTTTTCTTTCTCTCATACAATTCCTTGATGAGATCTTCTACTACTTTTCTTTAGAGGTCCTCATTGAATATGTGTGGCTGCCTCCTAATACCCACAATGCACCTCCTATGTTATATTCATTTTTAATACCTTGGAAAAATGGTATTCCGTGTCTCCTTGCCATACAGTAATGACTTTCCCTTACATGGAAACCTTCAGGTCAACAAAGGAGCTTTTCAATTTTCTGTAGACAGTCCAGTTCATTTCCCTTCTCCTGTTCACTCTAGGCCCAATTCATTGTCTATCTATCCCAGATATACATATTAGTGGATAAGATATATAGGTTGAATATGTGTATGTATATATGTATATGCACATATATATTCACATAAAGATGTGTGTGTGTGCAAAGAAGGGAGAGAAATAATTCCTTGATTATTTAGGAATTATTTGGGGATTTATGTTGTCAGGTTGCCACATGAGCATAAATAAGTATTTATTAGGTCCTTACTAGGAACCTGGCATTTGTTTTATGTGCCAGGAATCCACATATATGTGTTAAAACAATCCTTATTCTCATGAGCTCATATTCCACCAGGAGGACAATAATATGTATAAAATATATGTGTAGCATAAATATAAATATATACAAAGTAGTTAAATTAAAGGTAACTCGAGGGGGTGGGCTCTAAGAGTTGGAGAGATCAGAAAAGGCTGCATGTAAAAGATAGTGCTTGAGCTGCTTCTTAAAGAAGAACAAGGATTCTACGAGTGAGAGATAAAGGACAAAGTACATTCCAGGAAAGGGGGAAAGCTAGTGCAAAGATCCCAGGACAAGAGATTGATTCATAATTCAAATGGAAAAATAACCATTTCCAACAACTTAATTAAACTTAAGTTAAATAAATGAAAATTAATCATTTCCAACAAATTAGTTAAATAATAATATTTTAAACTAAATTACACACCTACTTTCTGTATACACTCTAGGCCTATTATGGCATTATCATTTTGGACCACCATTACCTTAAATAGCATGAGATATTATAATCAAATGATATGGGGCCTGACTGAAAGGAAGCCAAGGAGGGTCCAGTTGTTTTATACTTCCTTCTCTTTCCTCTACCTACAAAGTGGGGCATTTATTGGATCACAGCAGCTAATAGTAGGATTTTACCATAAATTGACATCACTAACGACATTTTTTTCAATTTCTTTAGATTTTATCAGTTTAAACATAAGAAGACTCTAATAGAACACAACTTGAACTTTCTCTTATTTTAAGTGCAAAAGGAAAGGGAAAATATATGTTTATTAAGAACAAGAAACACAAACTTCCCAAACATAAGGAATTGTGAGATTTTGCCTCAAATTTACTAGGAGAAATATTTTTTAAAATACTTTTCTACTCAAGAAACTTTCCATTATTATATTATGAATGTAAAGGATTTGCCAAACTTACAACAGAAGACATTCTGGGTACCATGCGATCAGATTGGAAGGAATTCAAATAGCAATCAACTGTCTGAAAATTGCTACAGTGAGAAAAACTTACAGAGATTATTTCAGGTCATTAGCTGAAATAATAATAGCTCACATCTAAGATTCACCAAGTACTAGAATAGTAATAATATCTTACAGTTATGAATCACAAAGCAACTTCCTTATTATAGTACTGAAAGGTAGGTAGTATGTGTAACAATATCAACATTTTACAGATGAAGAAACCAAGGCATAGATTCATCAAATGATTAGCTCAGGGTAAGACAGCTTTTAAGTCCATGCAAGCTTTTAGCTAGAAGTATCAAGGCCTTACCTGTAGGAGGTGCTTAAAAGATATATGCTGACTAAGTGAATGAATCAGAAAAGAAATAAAGCTATAATCAACCCACTCCTGAGAAATTTAAAGGCTATATTTGCCATCTAATCACTTAATAACTTATGTTAACTTTCAGATGATTCATTTTTTCTATTATTTTGACATTAAAAAGTTTGATGGCATTTAACATTTCCAAAAGTCCAAATGATCAAATAAATTATACTTAGAAATTGGAAGATACAGAATGTGGAAGAGAAAAATATGAATATACCCTACAGTGATATGCAAAATGTTCTGTAAGTCTTAGTGCCTTACATGTGTATTTATGTGCTTGCATGTATATATGTATTGTGACTTCTACAGCCATATCACATGTGTGGGACTCTATGCAAATCTTTGATACATTCAATCTTTTCCTAAAAAGATATAGATTAACTTGACAAAAGTTGATGCTTTCAACTTAACATCAATGTTTTAATCTCAAATTGTGGGAATGGAATGAGATGTAGTAGGAGGAGCGCTGGATTGGGTGTTAGGAGACATCGCTTAGTTGTCTAGGCTTATGTGACCATAACCAAATCATTTAGTCTGTCTGTGACGGAGTTTCATCATATGTAAAATGAAGCTGGTAATACCGGTACCACCAAACTCACAGGGGTGTTGTGGGTATCAAATGGCATAATGTATGTAAAGTTTTTATTTTAAAACCATAAAGAGACATGTGAATGTCCATTATCACTTTAATTAAATAATAATAAATTTAGTTTTACATTTGAGAGTATACATAGTTCTTTAAAAATTCTCACAATACAGGGGACATGGGAAGAGATGAAAAGAATTCAGTAAATCTGAACTTTCACAATCACTCCAGTAAAGAGCTAGAAAGACCACAGAATAAGTGGTGATAAGGAAAAATAAAGGACATATGAAGGAAGATGCTATTTCTATCCACAGAAAGAAATGATAAATTGAAATATACAATAGTTTTACATATACACATATACATGCATACATACATAATCAGGGAACACACATATATGCATATACATACATATATACATATGTGTGTATATATACATGTATGTGTGTATATATGTATATATATACATATATATACACACCTATTTGTATTGAATGGTAGCTGTCTCTAGGGTGGGGGGAGAAAGAAAAAAGAGACTAAAAAGAAATTTACATGATAACTTTGTTATATATTTGGAGGAAATAGTAAGTTATATGTAGTAGAAGTGTAGTTTGGTGTGAAATCATCTTTTTGTATTGTGTTGTTTATAGAAATGCTTGTTTTGTTCCATGAATTGAGAATAAAATAATTTTTTTTAAATAAAAGAAAAATCATAGTGGGTCATTTTTCTAGCCCAAGGCAACATAGGGAGATAATCAGAGGCCTGTGGACACTGAAAAAGGGCTCTGGCAAATAAAGTCTACATGGAACCTTCCAGGACCAGAAGTGGGTCAGAGCCTACAGTTGTACACCAAGGGGAGGAGCAGTCATAAGTCCAATCTAAATAGGGCCCGAGTCTGTGTACAAAGAAGGAACACAACCAACAGAAATGAGCCAAAAGTTATATTCTGACACTGGATTGAGATTAATTTTTTCTATCATTGCAGCACCAATGTGATATTCACAGCACCTAGAGCAGCCATGAATATGCTGGCACAATTCTGAATCGCAAAATACTCTGGACTCTCCACATGGAAGACAGAACCAAAACATTTATTCAGACTCCAGAAAGCCAAATCTATCATAGTAACAAAGAAATGTATACACAGTAACAATGCAGAGGGCAACACCAGCCCCAAGTTTTCTTCCTCCCGCTGGGGACTTTTCACAAACAAAAACTTCACAGCCAGCTGCCTGCTTCCTCTCTCCCTCAGTTCTGACTACTCTCTGAGATCAATTTTTTCTCAGCTCTGCTCCACCCTTTCAGCAAACTCCTCCCACTACAGGCTCCATGTGACTCCAAACTTCCATGTGATCCAGGCAGGTGATATGGGCCTGTTAATGAATGGGAAAGATATTCCCATTTAAATTACCATTACAATGATATAAAAATTATCTTTATGACTAAACTAGGAAGAGACAAACCAGAGAAAGAAATCTATAGTTCAATATCTCTAAAGAATATTTGAAGCAAATATTTTAAATAAAATGTTATCAAATAGGCTATAGTAACACATTAAAAAATTATGTAATATGACTAGGTTCCATTTATACTAGGAACACAAGTTTGGTTCAGTGTTATTCAAAATAGACTACATTTATGACAAGAACAAAAAACACATAATTATATCTGTGTATGAAGAAAAAGTTTTTAAAAAATTCAACCCTTTCTAAGTAAACAATTAGAAACCATAGGAATAAATGGACCTTTCCTTAATAGGATTCATAGCAGCTGCATAAAAACAAGACCTAGCATTAGATATAATGAAGAGACATTTACAATAAAATTAAATGTAAAGGATTCATTATTCATATCATTGTCTAATATAGTATTAGAAATGCAAGCTATAGCAATAAGAAAAGAAAGAGCAATTTTACGAATAAACACAGGCAAAGAGGAAACACAATGACTACTTTTCACAAAGTTGCTTGCTAATATAAATTTGCAATGCATGTAGAACCAACCTCATATTCTAGATGCCAACCCTTCTATTACAGAGAGCCAGACCAGATGAAAGAGAAAATTTGAAAAAAGTGAAAAAAAATGCTTATTGCCTTAGTAAAAGCCAGAGTGCTGTAGGGTGTGTGGGTGTGTGTGTGTGTGTGTGTGTATTTAGAGAAAGAAATGTCCACCCATTGTATTGGGGATTAAGTTGAGTATACACATAAAAAGACAATCACTTCCCTATCTCCTTCCTGCTAAGTAATTCTTACTTTATTATCTCAGTGGGTCTACAGTTTTGTGAGCATAGGTGCAATCTTCCACTGATGGAATTTTTTTTTTCTCATCATATGCACACCTTTTTATCTTGAGAATCTTGTCCATATCATTCTGCAGCTTTTCTTTAGAAGATCTACTCAGTATTTGTAGCTTTTCCTCAGTTTAACTTTTGAAGAATTAGTAAAAAAAAGAAAAAGCCATCAATAAAAATCTTAAATATACAAAACAAGGAAGAACATTTTACATTTAGCTTTTACCTAAATAAAAACCAAACATATTAAGTGGAAACAAACAGAATATGTTTGCCCTGTGTTTCCTTTTAAGTTTACTGAAGTTACGCTGACTTTGTCTTTGTTTTATTTTTAAAATATAATTTTAATAAATGTACATGCAGTTCTGGTTCTATTGAGTTTGTTTTGCATCACTTCATAACTGTCTGCACATATTTCCTTGTATTCTTCCTTTTTTCTTTTTTTAACAGTACCATTGCAACAATATCCCAGGATTTATTCAATATTTATCAAATTATTGAATGTATAGGATGTTTCCAGTTTATGCATGAACTTTTGAACAAATGATGCTATTTTCCTATTTTATTTATTATATATTTGCATTATTTAATATATATTTTATAAAATATGTTATATGTGACATATGATATGCAGTATATATCATATGTAGCAATAAAATAAAAATATACAATATATAAATATTATACAACATATTTAATATAATATTTATATTATATTTATCTATTTTAATAATATTTTGGGAATGAGGTGCTCATAATGGACTCCTTTAGATTAAAAAGTTTGGTTAGTTTTATGACACCTAAATTCTCATATTGCTCTGCAAACAATTTGCACTATTCTGCAGTCTGATAAAAATTATATTTCATCATTTCTGTTCATTTTGTTATGTAAAATTAGGAAGAAATCTTAAGGTTGTCATGCTTTTAAATTCTCACTAGAGAATTTAAACATCTTTTTGAATAGTTAATAATATGTTATTTTCTCCTTAGATCTATTTGTTCAAATGGCAAATATGACAAGAAAAGGAAAATGTTGTATGTTGAAGGAGGTGTGGAAAAACTGGACCACTAATGCATTGTTGGTGTTGTGACCTGATCCTACCATTCTGGAAAACAATTTACAACTATAACCTAAAATTCTATAAAGCTGTGAATACCCTTTGATCCAGCAATACTACATCTAGGTCTATATTCCAAAAGCACCCCAAAAAAGGGAGAAAGACCTCTCTGTACAAAAATATTTATAGTAGCTCTTTTGTGATGGATAAGAATTGGAAATCAAAGGAATGTCCATCAAATAGGGAATGTCTAAACAAATTGTGGTATATGATTATAATGAAATATTATTATGCTATAAGAAATGACCAGCAGGATAATGCTGTACTTACATGAACTGATGCATAGTGAAGTCAACAGAACCAGAACATTGTGCACAGTAACAGCAATATTGTTTGATGAAGAATTGTGAATGACTTAACTATTCTCAGAAATACAACGATCCAAGACAATCCCAAAGGACTAATGATGAAACATACTATCTGCCTTCAGAGCAAGAAATGATATTGATTGAAGACAAACTGAAGCATACTAATTTTTTACTTTCATTTTTTTCTTTTACTTGAGTATTCTTGTTCAAAATGACTAATATGGTGAAATGTTTTACATAATTGCACATTAATAAGCTATACCTAACTGCTTACCATCTCAGGAAAGGGAAGAGAGGAGGGAAGGATAGAATTTGGAACTCAAAACATTAAATACAAATGTTTAAAAATTGAAATTCATTTTTTTGGCCATCAAGTCAGTAGGGAATATGTTTCTTTGAATATACATAAGTGTGTGCATATCAATTTCGTATAGATTCTTTATGTCAGATCCTTATCTGATATGTTCATTGAAAACATTTTTCCTAATCTATTTCTTGTCTTTCAATTTTGAAGCTGGCTTTTTGTTTGTTTGTTTGTTTTTGCTGGACAAAATCTCTTTTATCTTTCTATCACCCAGTTATTTTGTCTTCACTAATTCGTTCCATTTTATTCTCCACATTTGGGGAAAATAGGTTATTATTTTCTCATTTTAAGATAAAAAAATACTGTTATCTCACTAACACAGGTATAGTTCATTATACTTCAAGCAAAGGATTCAAATCCATTTTTCACCATTTATCTTTCATATTTTCTCACAATTAAAGTAAAATAGTGATTCAGTTACCTAGTACTTTTTAAGCATGGGCTTAATCAAATTCTAACCTCTCATATAAATTGCTCTTTATTTTTGAAGTCTTTATTCTTTTCGATCAATCTATTTCCTGTTTTTTTCCAGTACCACACAATGATTATTTCTTTACAGTACATACTAAAATCTAATTCTGCAAGTTCTCTTTTGCTGGTTTTCTTTTTTATATTTCTTAGTTTGTTTTCTAGATTAATTTTTATAATTATCTAATTCTATTAAGAATCATAATGGGATTTTGCTAGTTATTACATTGTCTGCTAATTAGTTTGGAACACATTGACATTTTTACTATGTTTGTTTAACCAAAGAACATGCAAATTATATCCCTCCATCTGTTCAACTTTCTTATTTCTAGCAAAGCAACTTTGAAGTTATTTAATAGATTTCAAAAATGTTTTCATAAGTTAATTTTAATATTTTATTCAGTTGATCATTATTATAAAGAATATTTTGTTATTAGTCTCCTTTAATTCAGGTTGTATATATATATATACATATATATATATAATGTTGGCTTTAAAATGATATTTTTGCTTCACTATTTTGATAAAGATATTACTTCAAGTAGTTTTTGTAGATTGTCAAGTCTCTTTACTACATGTAAAAATGAAAATAAAGATATTTTTACTTCTTCATTGCCAATGTTTATTCATTTAACTTGTATTTCATACCTTTTTACTATTTCTAAGATTTCCAAAAAAGATATCAAATAGGAACAGCAAGAATGGATGCCTTGGTTTTACATCTATTTTCAGTGGAAACACATCTAGAGTTTCTTCATTATATATAATGTTAGCTTCCTGATGGCTATGTATACATTCTTAACAAACTTGCATATATATTCATTGATGACATTGATCTACAGTTTTCACTCTCAGTCTAGTCCTTTTATTCTACTTTTAGAAATCATCAACATAATTGAAAAGGATTTGCTTTATAAACGTTTGGTTAAAAAAAAAAAAGTCTTGTGAATTCCCTTGGTCTAGTATATTGATGGGAGCCAGTTTTAGTTGCGTATCTGATTAACCCTTCTGTAGTATAGTAAATTTTCTTCTTGATTTCCTAATTTTGAATATAGATATATACATATGGATATAGATTATCATCTTTTTTAACATTCTCAAACTTCTCTTAGAAAATTGTATAATAGACTGATAATTTTCTTGATTTACTTTGCCTTATTGGAATCTTTCCTTTCTCATTTCTAATTCTAATCAGCACAATAAATTTACCTTTTGTATTGCTTTAGGTGCATCTCATAGATTGTGATATGTAGTACTATCTCTTTCTTCATTATCTTTGATGAAAGATGCTATGACTTTTATAATTTCCTCTTTAACCCATTTATTATAATAAAAAATTTTTAGGCTTACAATGTGCCTATTTCATTATTTACTGTTAATTTTATTGAAATTTGAGGCATAATGTAGTGCATAAAACATATTTTCTCTATAAGTATTTGCTTTTTGCCCAAAAATGTAACAAATTTTAGCAGAGTTATATTCCAGTACATTTTAGAGGAATATATGGCCCATTTAATGAGTCAAAGAAAAGAAAGACATCCGGCTGGGAGGGAAACAGCAACAGTTACTATTGATAATCACTCTGAAGCCAGGAGGGTCCAGAAGAGAATCCTGGCTACTTCTTGAACAGGCCTATTTAACGAATGGGCATTGCCTCACCCTAAGTGAGTACCTGCAAAGACCTTGGCTTAAAGGGGCCAAGGTTTCCTAGTGCATCCTGGGTCATCTCTAGTCATCCTGATGAATATCTGGTCACTGGATTCAGATAGCTCTGGAGGAGAAGTGACGCTGGTGACCTGCATAGCAATCCCTAACTCAAAACAAAGTCAAGTGCAAGTCATGTCATGATTTCCCTGATGGCATGGTCTTCTTCAGCAACAAAGGACGAATACAACAAAAGAATACATACATATATATGTATTCCCTCCACTTCCTCCACTTCCCTCCACTCATTTATTAGAGTTAATTTGATTAAAGCAATTAGCTCCATAATTTTTTCTTATTTGTCCTTTCATTGAATTAATCATTCTGATAGTGGAGTCATTGCTATTCATTTATCTACTTCTTGGAAGACTTTGAAATTTTCATTTACAATTATTAAGTGAATGCATATTTATGATCATGATACTATTGCTTCAAATGGAATATTTTACCATTAGTAATGGTAATGTTATTAAGTAGTAATAATGGTAATCTTATTAAGAAGTGATCTTATTAATTGTTTCTAATGATGTTGAATGCAATTCAACTTTGTGCAATGTTGTCAGACAAACTACTAAATTTTTCATTATTTGTTACATAAATACAGTACGTGTTGGCATTTTCTCCCTCTACATTCTTGGCTTCTGTAGCGCTAATGTGATATTCACAGTTCCTGTAGTGGCCATTAATATCCTAATGCAATTCTGAATCATGAAATATAACAGACTCTCCACATGGAAGCAAAATATTTAATCAGACACCAGAAAGCCAAACCCATCATAGTAACAAAAATCTATACACAATAACAATACAGAGAACAACACCATTCCCACACCTTCCCCTTGCTAGGCTTCCCACAAACCAGCTCCATTAAACAAATCACAAGCAGGTTTCCTTAAACAAAATCACAAACAAGCTCTTTCACTTACACTAGCCAGAAGCCTGCTTGCCTACATCCTTCCTAGCTCTGACTTGACTCTGACAAATTTCCTCTCAGCTCTGCTCTTGCTCCTCCTCTTCCTGTACCACCCATCATGCTCCACTCATTCAGCAAACTCCTCCCACCACAGGCTCCATGTGACTCAGATTTACAGGTGACCCAGACAGGTCACATGGCCTATTAATGAATGGGAAAGATCTTTCCACTTAAATTTCCATTACGACTTCTCTCCCCTTTTTCGCTTGTGATGGACAATGACTAGATAAAACCTGTTACTCTATCTATTTATGCTCTTTGCCTTATTGGGAGGTTCACAATGATACCTACTATGCACTTCCCCAGTGGGTCCCCTCAATTAATTAACCTCCTGGGATAAAAATACCATTCTTTATCTATCTTCCATCATTGCTAAGGGAGAAGGGCTAACAAATTGTTGGATCTGTCACCTTAAACCACATGCCTGCTAACCTAAGCCCATAGCTGTCCCTCAACTCAACATCTCATCCTGGCCCAAATGGCCTATCATAGCATCTTGGCTTATAACTGCCCCTCCTTTCTTGGTCAGTATTGAAGGGATTCTTTTAGACCTCCTCTTTTTCTCTTTAGGGGAAAAAGCCAGAATCCCCATGCCAAGACCACTCCTCTCTTTTCAGTCCTCTCTTCTTACTATTAGGAGACTCCCTGTTTTCCAGAGCCAAGGCCAAGCAGCAAAGTGTGCCCTGAGCTTGACGTAGCAACAATCCTTTGCACTCACCCTCTGCATGAACTCTGCCATACAAAATCACAGAATTGTTTCACACCAGCTTCAGCTGGTCCTTGAGCTTGGACAAGAACCTGTAGGAACTGCATTTCAGTCACACAGCCCTGATGTGAATCAAACTTGCCTCACTGATGCTGTTAGCCCTCATTGCCACAACTACAGCTTACTACTTATTTCTTTGTTTAGTCTTTACTATAGGTATCAAGGCTTAGCCTCATTCCTTTGGTTCTTCTCCTATAGGAGACTCTGGAATGTTTAACCCTAAATGTCTAGTTTCCCTCCTTCAATGAAATACAGAAGACCTTTTGCCTATAACCTCTGTGACTCTTTGATCATTTATTTTTAGAGTTTGACAGTTGTATTCATCATTGAATTGTAAGCTCCTTGAAAACAGAGACTGCCTTTTGCCTCTTTTTATATCTTTGCATTTATCAAAGTTCCTAGTACATAGTAGAAACTTAATAAATGTTTATTAAATTGAACTGAATTTTACGGAAGATAAAATGGAGACCAAGAAAGTGATCTATCCATGATCACATAGCTGAATAAGCAGTGGCTGTTCTCTGGTAATTACACTCAGGACCTCTAAGCCTAAAACTTTCCAGAAGGGAGAAGAGACAACTCATAATGAAATAGACAAGGCTCTATCAACTGACACCTTGATCCCACCTTGCCAAAATATGGGGGACTACCTTAGCCAACATTAGCTCAAAACTAGTAGAAAGACTCTTCTTTTCTCGTTCACCGAAGTTCTATAAACCAGGGTTCAATTCATTATGTAGGGCTTTCCCCTCTTGGAGGAAGGGGTTCATTGCCTTTGTTCTGTGTGAATAGAATACATCAGAAAAGAAATGTCCACCAGCAAAATCAGTATTTAAAAGAATGTCAGAGATCTAGTCCAACATCTCATGTGACAGATAAGGAACCAGAGGCCCAGGTAAATAAGATGGTTTGCCCAAGGTCACATAGGTTCTTCTGTCCAGTGCTAGTTCAACAGAAGGAAGCTTTCCTATTACTTACTGTCTGTGTTTCTGTGTACCTCCAAAGGCATATCTAACCCCAAAGGTGGTACACGCATGAAAAAGCTAAAGTGGTCAGAAGGTGAATTGAGATGAGTTTAGAAGATTTGTAATCTCATGTCTTGGAAATGGATTCCATTCAATAGGACTATATCCAATGTTCTTGTCAGACGACATCTGGAGCTCTGAGTTCAGTTCTGGTTGTCATATTTTAAGTAGAACAGATAAATAAAGGAGCCAATTAGGAAAGATGACATTCACTTGAAGGTTTTAAAATTGCATTAAAATGAGGTTGAATTTATGTGCATTGTCTTTAAAAATGATCATAGAGGGATGATAAATAATGACCCATTTATTATATAAGTGAGATATACCTGAATGTCATAGAACATCTTGTCTCCACACCTTGAAATAACTTCATAGCTTATGAAGAATTGTCTTCATCATTCTCAATAACCTTTGACATTGAGTATATTATGTATTTTCTTCCTCCTGCTGGGAGTCTTCCTCAGGTAGTCCACCATCATCACCACCCCATACCTTAACCTCTGAGCTTAACCTCCATTTTCACAGAATATATAAGTACAATTTACTGCATGTTGTCTCCCCTGTGAGTCCTTGAGGGCAGGGATCAAGGTTTGCCTTCTTTTGTATCCCCAGCACTTAGTAAAGTCATACAGTCAATGCTTAGTAAAGGTATTTTGACTAACTGACTCATATCTATGCACATTTCATTAGCTTCTATTGGGGGAATTTTAGAGCAGAGGTTGTTTTCATTTTCATCTTCATATGTTAAGTGCCTAACATATTGACTCTCAGATTGCAAATTACTAATCAATATGTGGAATTGAGGAAAGGAGGTAATCACTGAATTTCTTCATCATCTTTTTTATACTTTCAACTCCACATGCCTAAGTCTTTTAGAAGACAGAATATGTCACTAACTGGACAAGTGTGAGAATTCTCTTCCCTTCTTCACCCTGTAGCACAACAAGGAGGGAGGGAGGGATGAGGAGGAAAAAGGGTCAAGATATTTCACTCAGCCTCAAAGGGATATCTATAAATCTCTGCAGGATACAGATGGATATAATGAAACATACTGACACTAGCCCTAGAAAGAGAATCTACATTCTGGAATCCAAGAGAGTTTGTCTGCTGAACAAATCATCCAAACTGGAACATTACACCAGGCAAGAAAAAAATTCAGGCATGTGTTTTAAAAGAGGAACAATTACTGCATTGTCATGTTATATAAAATTGAATAACAATTTCCACAAAAATCATGACTAAGCCACAACTAATGCTTTGACATTAATTTGTGCTAATTAATGACTTCATTTATACTGATAACATTTCATGTAGGCCAATAGGAAGTTAAATAATTAGCATTCAATTGAATTTGGAAACTGCTTTCCAATACTGAAAATTAGATCACTTAACCTTCTTTAGTATGGTGTTGAGAGAATCAAGGCAATGAGAAAGAACGTTCTTATTAGCAATGTGTTTGATAGCCAAAGGATATCCATGGGAACTCACTGTCATACTATGCATCTCACTACATGGAAACCTAGTCATGGATTTGACATTAAAATATGAATATTGGCTAATCCTATTTCCTTTTTGAAAAGTCAGTCACCTAAATAATTAGGATCATAGCTTTAGTAGTAGAAAGAAACTTAATGAGGTCATCTAGTCTAATAACCTCATTTTATAGATGAGGAAAGTGAAGCCAAGGAAGGTGAAACAGTTTGCTTGTAAAGTGCAGACCTGTGAGTCAAACACAAATCCTCTAATTCCAAATCCATTGTTAGGGTTAGGGTTAGGCTAATCCTAGACTATTAGCCTAATTACATACCTTTAATTTTTGACATCATAACATAAAACTCCTTTTCTACAAGAAGCCTTAAGCCTTTCCTATGTTTTATTTCCATCTGCATAAAAAATGCCTCTATTATGATCCTACTTGGGATTCCAATTTATTAAAGTCAAAGACATTTAATGCAAGTAGCATTTATTAAGTACTTACTCTATGCCAAGCGCTTAGCAAACAAAACCCACCATAAAACAGTCCCTATCCAAAAGGAAATTACATTCTATTAGACATAAACTTTGAATTTTTAGAGTAACTAGATATGATGTGCATCTTTTCCAAACCAAAAATTAAGACATACCTTTGCTGAAAACCATCAGGTGTCTTGATGCTAAGTTTAGGGTGTGAGCAAGTCTGTGAAAAGGAATATATTTGACTATGACAGTGAAAGAGGAAGGAGTTATATTATATCTTCTGCTACTGTAGGATCTAGGAGTTTCTTATTAGATGTTTCAGATTATCTATATCCAAAGTAACAATGATAATAGCTATTATTTAAATATTGCTTTAAGACTTGCAAAGCACTTTACAAATATTATCTCATCTGATCCTCTTAATAATTGTGAGAGGTACATTATTATTTTTCCCATTTTACATATGAGGAATCTGAAACATACAAAGGCAAACTGATTTGCCCAGAGTTCTAGTGTATGACTCTGAGTCTAGTATTTTAGCTGTTGCACAACATAACTCCCTCCAGGAACACTCAGAGCGAGTTTTAACTTAGGAGGGTAAAGGAAATAGCATCAATTAATAAAGGAGAAAGATATTCAAATAAGAATATTCCCAGAGCCAGTCCACACAGTTGAAAGAGTGATGCGTGTTAAATGTAAGATCTCAAGATCTCTGAAAGCCAAGCTCCTAAGACTTCTGACACTTTCAAACTTGAGAGAATAAGCTCAGAAAGTGGCAAAAAGAATTTAGATGTTGCTAGCCTTGTGGTACAGAATCATTCTTCCTCAAACCCTCTGATGAGGCAGCTAAGTGGTACAGTGGGTAAAGAATCAGGAAGACCTGACTTCAAATCCTTCCTCAGGCTCTTAGTATTCGTGTGACACTTGACAATCAAATGACTTTCCTGTATTTCTTCATCTGTAAAATGAAGATAACAATAGTACCTACCTCATAGGATTATTGTGACAAGAAATACTGTAGGCAAAATGCTTTGAAGCCTTAAAGTTTTTGTTATTATTATTATTTTCTCTGTTTCTCTGTACTAAGCATCTTTCAGCATTGTCCAGTATACAAGACTTCTCCAAAAACTCACCAATGTAGGGAGATTACAAGATACTCAAGAAAATGTACCTTTCAGGAGTCCACAACAGACTTTTATAACCTACCCAGCTCCTCCATAAAGTTTCATCTACCTTCTCGTAAAATAGTCAACTCTAAACCTCAGCACCACAAGCCAACTTGTAGTAAACACCATTCAAAAAGATTTAGCTCTTCCTACATTTATTTATCTGCTGCCTATTAGCAACTTCAGAGGTAGAGGAAGATTAAACAGAGATTCAGTTATTGCCTACAACTTTTGATAGGGAGGGCTTGACCTCAAGACAACTCTGGATTTCTTGAGGCAGAAATATTAATATTTACTGGGATATGTTTGCTTAACAGATTTCTAAGGCTTTCTTGGAGACCTCTGAGGTTTTGTTTTGTTTTTCTGACAAAAGGCAATCAATATTTTCCAGGAGAATGGAAGAGTCCATTACAAATATCTCAAGATAATATATGGAATGGTTTTAGAACCTTATTAGAATTTCAACGCTGCCCTGACCCATAGTTTATTCAGAGGAAGTTATTCCCTGCTCTAATTTAGCCTCTCCAAGCCTTATCAGGTAACAATTCTGTCTGCATTTAGCTAAACTGTTTCTTGGATCATGGATAGTCTTACTCTAGACTCCCATTGCATATTTTTCCAGTTCGGTAAGATGTTTCAAAGGCAGGAGCGAGGTAGCCCAATGGTTACAGTGCTGGACCTGAAGTCAAGAAGACCTGAGTTCAAATCTAGATCCTAACACTTACCAGCTCTCTGATCCTGGGCAAGTCACTTTACCTCTATTTGCCTTAATCCACTGGAGAAGGAAATGACAAACCACTCCAGTATCTTTGCCAAAAAGCAAAAACCAACCATTGACATTGTGATTCATATGAAGAGTAGGACATGACTGAAAATGAACTACAAAAGGACCTTTGAAAGATTGCATTCCACTGACATAGCTTTTAAGAACCTGAGATCTCTTCACATTATGATGGATGACTGCACAGTGGCATTAACAGAGGAAAAGCAAATTAATAAAGTTAAAGCTAGCAAGTTAAAAGAAAGTAAATTGCTTTCAATCAACATGGGAGAGGGAATAGAACCCAGCATCAGGATCTGCTTCTTTTTCTACCACTTAAATTATTCATTTTATCCCTCTGAAATGATCATCTGCTATATACAAGGGAAATGGAGAGTAATTAAGCTCTGTAGCAATAATGGAAGTGTGGGTAGTTAAAAAAAAAGATTTGCTACTATTTTCCTATGAATACTTCTAAGGAGAAGTGCTTGCTAATGTTTAGAAAAGTACTTAACATAAGGAGGAGTTGTAATACTCCTTAAGTGAACTACTGTTACCTTTGTGCCTCCAGAATATCACTTCCATTTCTACTTTCATCTAAAGTCAAGATAAAATGGAATATGGATTTCCTCTTTTTCAGAAGCTCTGACGGGGATGATGTATCTGAATTCATCTTCATTGCGAAGTGGATGTTAAAAATATGTTTTAGATGAAGATTTAATGGTCCCAATATACTTCCTATCACTAAAAGTGATCTTGTTAATATTGGCATTTTCCCAGTGATGCTTTCTGATTGCAAATCATGAAACATTGTGATTTCACAATTGCAATTTCAGATGACCCTAAAGACATTAGAGTGAAAAGCTTCACAGTGGGTGGAAGCAGGCTCAAATTCATTCCCATCGAAGTGATAAAACACGTGATTGGAAACGGACTAGTCATGTAGTAAGAGTCAAGGATGGACACCCTAAATATAACATTGTTTCTGGATATCTTCTCCTGGGAGACACAGAGGAAGGCAATCAACAGATCTGGTAAATCCTCTAGGAAGGATTTATGGAGAAATGTGAACCAGATTTGCGTATGTTGATAAGGTGTGGATGGGGTACCCCTACTATTGAACAGAGTGACCAATCACAACTTCATGGATTCATCAAAGTATTTAAATATTTCAGATAAAAATAGGGCCCCAAAATAACAAACAGATTTAATCAACTGCTCAATATGAAGAGAAGTGCACTACATTGGGGGCCAAAAGAATTTTAGACTCTAGTTTAGCCATTGTTACCAAATTTAGGCAAGTTAATTTCCCTCCCTCAATTTCCTCCTCTGTAAAAGATGGGGAAGTAGAACAGAAAGAATAGTTGATTATCTAAGAAAATTTTCAACTTAACACTATGCAAAATTTAAATTATGAGGCTAAATGTATTGTACTACGATGGCAAGAGCAAAATCTCTGTAATTAACTAGGTATGTGGGCAATACTTTGAGCCTCAGTTTCCAGATCCATGTACAAAGTTAGAGCATGGAAAGTCCTTTTCTTCTTTCACATTCTATGCTTCTATGAAATTGAATAATTAACAGAAGAATTAATGAAAGGTTTCAGTTGCTAATTACAAGAGAAAGGTTAGTAATCAATGGATGCAGAGATGGACCTTTCTGAGTTGAGTAAATCCCATTGTTCCATTTATGTCTGTAAGATGTCTAAATTTATATTTCATTTCAGAGTACAAATTTATATTTTAGAGCTTAAAGCTAAGTAAGGAGAAGAGACAGTTTAAGCATCAGGAAGCAGTGTCATGAAAAGATTTCTGAACCTTAACCTTCCTCTCTTTTTGACATTGTCAGTCTATTTATTAAACAGTGGCATATTGTAGCCATCAGTGGGTTAGCAAATAGAGCAGGAGAGAAGAAGGGAGCAAATGCTTTCCTATCTAGCTATATACTCCCAATCAGCTTCTTGCCTTTTGTCCTATGTGCTGCCACTGCTCTTCTTGGGACTCTAGAAGCCATGCCTCTCAACTTTGGAACTCAGACCTTGGTGCCTCACTTACCTTAATTGGTGAATCTATAGTGCAAACTCAGGTCACATTCTATTAGTAGACAGCCCCAGACCAAATCAGCTTCACATTGTACCCAGCTACCTGAACCAACCAACTTCTTGTCATGTGCCCTGCCACCACGTATACCCCACCCCTTCCAGCTCTTACTGTGGTCATCCAATCACTACCGCCATTGCTATTTCAATCAGCTCCATTCATCATCTTTCTGACTCTCCCAACCGAAACATATCTCACTGGCTAACATACTTCTATTTGTGTGGTCTCTCCCTATTAAAATGCAAGTTCTTTGGGGGCAGGTCTTTTGTATTTGTTCAACAGTGAGCTGGCATATAGTAAGCATTTACTTCTATTTATTTCTTCATTTATTTAACCTTTCATTGAACATTTCTTAAGTTTCTACCATGTGTAAGGTACTTTGTTAAGCGCAGAGGATACAAAGACAAAAATAAAACAATAAGTCTATATTCTTCAAGTGGTTGTTACATAATGTATAAAATAAGGAAATACGAAGTCCATAAAACTAAGACAAAGTAACTTCATAAGAAAGAGGAGGAAAGAAAATTAGCAAAGGTTTCATATTGAAAGTGGCATTAAAGAAAACTAAGAATTTTAAATGGGAAAGTACGTTAAACTCCACAGGTGGGAGATGGAACGTCCTGTATGCAACCTGGGAAGTAACATGGAATAAAACTTATCCTTAGAGATGCTACATCTTATATGGGAAACCTCAGAAGAGGGTTGGTATGAGTAATGTTGGGCATTTACTTAAACCACACACGCACAAGCACACACACACACACACACACACACTTGCACAATCTCATAATCAATTAATATTTTATCAGCCCTGCTCCATCTTTAAAGGGTTTGCTTCATTAATGGATGGATCTTTCTATAGCATTTCCACAAACATTTATTCAATATCTCCTACATGCAAAATACTATGGGATGGAATTCCACTGTGCTGTAAGAAATGACGAGCAGGTTGATTTTAGGAAACAAAATGAAAAAACTTGCAAGAAGTAATGAAGAGTGAAGTGAGCTGAACCAATAGAATATTGTATACAGTAACAGTAATATTGTTTGAAGAATAACTGTAAATGACAAAGTCATTCTGAGTATTATAAATACTCAAATCAACTACAAAGGAACTATGAAGGAAGATGCTATCCAACCCAGGGACAGAACTGATAAATAGAAGTATGCATAGTATGGTTTTACATATATATATATATATATAATATATATAATACATACATATCTACATATATGAATGTATGTACATATATGTGTATGTATATATGAGAGAAATTATATATGTATATTATATATATGCATATATATATGTTTCAATGATGGTTTTCTTTAGCCTACGGGTGGGGTGAAGAGGGAAGGAATTAATATGAACTTAAAATGTAACAAAAAATAAAATTAAACAAATAAATTTAAGTACTATGATATTTACTGGAGTGTGAGATTGTTTCCATAAGGATTACAGATTTAGAGCTGGTTGGGAACTTGGAGTCCAATTCCTAATTTATAAATGAGCAAACTGAGGACCAGAGAAGTTAAATAACTAGACCAAGTTACAAAGGTAGTAAGTGATGAAAGCAAAATGTGACTGGAGTGTCTATTTCCAATTTTCCCTCATACAGTCAAACTGTGGCAAGTGATGTATCCCTAGATAAAGGCTTCTTTCAGTGCCTCATGATGGCATGATTGATTTTGGGTTCCTAAAGGCTATGCCAGTGGAATGCCAATTCTGGTGGAACACTCTTCAAAAATCATCCTAAGGATGGACTGTGTCTCTTATCCAATGGTCTAAGTATAGGTTTAGTAGGTAAATTCCAACACCTGATGAGCTTTTTGGAATCAACAACTAAAGCCAGTGTAACAAGATCTGGAGGGGTTATGATCTTTATCAGTAGAGTATCCAAACCAGGGGGAAAATGTATCTTTTGAAATACTGTGAGATTGTATCACAGAGATAATTATGTTATTGGGCAGAACATGATAAGGAATATAATGGAAAGAGTATTGGATTTGTGTTCAAATGAAATCTATAATCCTATGATCTTAGTTTAGTTTAGGTGCTCCTCAGACTATAGCAGGATTTCATAACTTGGAGCCCATGGAGAGATTTTCTTTAATTCTCATCTTTCTGAAGGCAATTAGTAGTGCAGGGGATAATAACAGAAGCTGCTTCGCAGAGTTCTTGTGAGGATCAAATTAGATACTATTTGTGAAAGTTCTTAGCACAATATCTGACACTATACAAATGCTTCTTCCCCCGCCTTGCTTTATTTTCACAAACCTCTAAGTGAAATCTAGCATGTCCATCAATTTTTAAAAACATTATTCTGAGACTTCACCAGACTGCCCAAGGGGTCCATGACACACAGAGAAAGGTTAAGAATCTTAGTATGGAACTGGGAAATAAGACATACAGGCAACGGGGTATAGAAATCTATCTTGTCCTACGAGAAAATAGAGGGGAAGGGAATAAGAGAAGAGAGGGGTGTGATAGAAGGGAGGGCAGATTGGAGGAAGAGGTAATCAGAATGCATGCTGTCTTGGGGTGGGTGGAGGGGAGAAATGGGGAGAAAACTAGGAACTCAAAATCTTGTGGAAGTGAATGTTGAAAACTAAAAATAAATAAATACATTTTTAAAAAAGAATCTTAGCATGGTAGGTAACAAGCACTTAAAAGTGCTTACTGTGTGCCAGGCACCGTCCTAAGTGACGGGGATGAAAAATATGCAAAAAGAAAAGCAATTCCCACTCTTCAGGAGTTTACACTTAATAGGGGAACACAGCATACAAAAGGAGAGGGGAAGGGTTCTCATATGGGAACATGGTGGCAAAGTCCAGATAGAAGAACAATCGGGAAGGAAATGAAGCATGGCCAGCCTGGACCAACCCCCAAAATATACAGCCCCAGTGGAACTCACTAGTAGAAGAAGAGGGTCTTCATTGTGGAGAGATGCTCCTGGGTGAGGAGGCAGTTGAGTCAAGGTGGTAAAGTCCAAAGGGTTAAAAGCACAAGCAGAGAGGAATATAATAAATATAGTATGATATTTATATAATATGGAAGCATGTAGGAGGCACAGTGGATAGAACACCTGACCTAGACTCAGGAAGACCTGAGTTTCTGGAGCCTCAGATACTTACTAGCTGTGTGACCCCAGGCAAGTCTTACATACTTGTTTGCCTCAGTTTCCTCATCCGTAAAATGAGCTGGGGAAGGAAATAGCAAATCACTCCAGTAGTTGTGCCAAAACAACAACAACAACAAAAAAAAAAAACCAAAGGGATCAAGAGTTAGATACAACTAAAAATGTCTAAACAACAATGAAATTTATATAATATAGATGATATTCATATTTTAAAATATAGAGGAAAATAATAGCTATATAATGTAGCTGATGATTTCTTGCTATGAACAGGAAATGAAACAAAAGCTCAAGGATTGTACTCCTTTAATGAGAGACATTAAAGGAGAGCCCCTCAAACTCCTGGAATACAACAATCTAAGAGATCAACAAACTCAGAGTGTCCTTTGTGGATTATCCTTTCTATTTCATAACAATAGGAAAACTTATTTATGTTCCTGATTTTTTTAATAACAATTTTGTTTTTTCCTCAATTACACGTTAAAACAATTTTTAACAATTGGGTTTTTTTATTTGTTTTGTTTTAAAATTTTGACTTCCTAAGACTCCATAGTTCTTTCTCTGGATGTGGATAGCATTTCCCACCATGTGTCTTCTGGAATTGTCTTTCATCACTATATTATCATGAAGAACTAAGTCTATCAGAGCTGATCATTGTACAATGTTGCTGTTACAGTGTACAACGTTCTCCTGGTTCTGCTCACTTTACTCAGCATTGGTTCATGTAAGTCTTTCCAAGTTTTTTGTCAAATCCTCCTCCTTGTCATTTCTTATAGCACAATAATATCCCCTCATAATCATATACCACAATTTGTTCAGCCATTTCTTAATTGATGGGCACCCTTCAATTTCCACTACTTAGCCACCACAAAAAGAACTGTTGCAAATATTTTTGTACAAGTCACTTTTTTCCTTTTTTTAAAAAAAAAATCTCTTTGGCGTACTGACCTAACAGTGGTATTTCTGGAACAAAGGATATACACAGTTTTATAGCCCTTTGGGCACAGTTCCAAATTGTTCTCCAGAATGGCTGTATCCGTTCACAACCTCATGAATAGTGATTAGCATCCCAGGTTTCCCACATTCCCACCAACATTTATCATTTTCCTTTTTTGTTATTATAGCCAATCTGATAGGTGTGAGTTGGTACCTTAGAGTTGTTGGAATTTGCATTTCTCTAATCAATAATGATTTAGAGCATTTTTTTCATATGACTATAGATAGCTTTGATCTCTTTGTTCCTGTCTTTTTGTTTATTTGTTTGGACTTTAGATTTCATCAATATAGGGAACTTCCTATGAAGAAATGACCCTACCACTGTAGAACAACTATTTTGCAACTTATGGATTTAGAGAGTTGCTCTGTGGTATTGAAAGGTTAAGTGATTTGCCCAAGGTCACACAGTTAGTGTGTGTGTCAAGGTGTCTGGAATTCATATCTTTTCTTACTCTGACTTTCTATTTAGATCTGGTTCTCTATTCACTAGGACATACTGACTCTATGCTTATGTTAAGAAAACTCCCTAAAGACTATGTTAACACTAATAATAATAGTTCATATTTATGTAACATAGTCTGCCTTGATCCTCACTACCTAGATGGCCAGGTAAACATTTAAATTTCAGCTCTCCTCTCCAGTGTTCTCTGCTATTCTTAAGGGGATTGGGTGGGTCTATGCTCTCTACCAGTGGTTTTATCCTCCATCAGTGGTGTTCCTCCCAAGCGTAAGATGGTCACCTATACCCCAGTTCTTTTTTGCCACTGACTATCAAATTAGATTTTATGTAGAAACACTTACTTCAGAAGGTAAAATCACAAGTATACAAACTTATTCCTAACATGGGAGGCACACATAAACCTCTCTTTATAACTCTCTCTCCTTTCTCCAGACTACCACTACTTCAGTCTCTGCAAAAGGATAGGGCTCTACAGTTTGGTTCCTACAGAGCCCAATCCTAGCTCCAAGTCCAAAAACTTCCTTCAGACTCAAGCCTCAAGCACTCTGCCTTCTCAGAGCTTCCATACCAGGCTGGCTGCACTATCCCATCTGCCATCCTGGCTCACTGTGGTTCAAATTTCCTGACACTGAATAGGACTACCAACACAGAACAGATACAAACACTCCCAGACCAATCTCTCAGAGCCAGGGTAAAAGAAGAAGGGCAGAGGAAGGAAGTACTTCCCCTCTCACCCCTTTCACTCCTGTTATGGTACCTACACTGTGAGTAAACTGGGATCATTACCCTCTGGATACAGCCAAAAAGACGGACTGAAAATAACACAGCAGGAAAAAATAGAATGGCTCAGTCTACAGTTTTGAAGATGAAGGCTACCACTCAGAGGAAATTACCCTTTTACAGTATCAATACTGTCAACAGTGAGGGTTTATGGAAAATTATGTCAAAATTTGGTTGCCTGGAGAAGTTCATCAGCATTGTATGTCAATTTCATGACGCCACACTTACCCGGGTTCTGGATAGTGAACAATGCTTTCCCAATCACCAATGGAGTGAAACAAGGATATATGCTTGCTCCCATGCTTTTTTAGAGCATGATGCTTTCAGTGGTGTTGTCAAATGCTTTCAAAGAAGATGAACACAGCACCAAGGTTGGCTACCACACTAATGATAACTTGAATTGATTAACTTGAAAAGGAGGGAGTTTTGGTGCATGATTTTCTGTTTGCAGATGATTGTGTAATCAGTGCAGTCTCTGAAGCTGAGATACAACAAGGCTTGGATCAATTCTAAGGCTACAAGCCTAACAATCAATACCAGGAAAACACAGGTGCTCCATTAACCACCACCACACCATCCATACATGGAACCAATGGATACAGCAAATGGGAAATTTTGAATGCTGTGGATAAGTTCACTTACCTTGGTAGCGTACTTTCCAGAGATGTACATACTGATAATGAGACTGACACATTCATTGTCAGAGCAAACTCAGTGTTTGGGAGACTCTGAAGGAAAGTATTGGAGAGAAGAGGTATTAGTCTGACTATTGCTCTAAAGGTCTACAGAGTCATTGTGTTGACCTCATTGTTGTATGCCTCTGAAACCTGGATAGTCTACCAACACCATGCCAAGAAACTGAATCACTTCTATTTGAATTGTCTTAGGAAGATTCTAAAGATCACCTGACAGGATAAGGTACCAGATACTGAGGTCCTTTCTTGAAGTAAACTGCCAAACATTCAAACTCTACTTTAGAGAGTGCAACTCCAATGGGCTGGCCACGTTGTTTGAATGCAAAACTATGCTTGACAAAAAGACTGTTTTATGGAGAATTCACACAGGACAAGTGTTCACAGGGTGGCCAGAAGAAGCAATACAAGGACATTCTCAAGGTCTCTCTGAAGAACTCTGGAATTGATTGAGTGACATGGGAAACACTGGCACAGGACTGCTCAGCATGGCATGCCCTCATTACAGAAGGTGCTGTCCTCTGTGAGCAAAGCAGAACTGAAACAGCTCAAAGGAAAAAGGGTGTGCAAATTGAGAGAATCTACCCTAAATGTTCACACAGTCCAACCTGTGGTAGAGTATTCCCAGCTCATATTGGTCTGATCTGTCAAAGTCAGTCACACTGAAACTTGACCCAAGTGCTGTCATTTTGGTCTTCTTTGAGAATGAAGGACAATAACCAATCCTTACCCATATGATAGAAGTTAAAGTAGCCACCATGTTAAACAATCTGGACATGCAAACTAAGTATGCCCAGACATGCCCGGATTTCATTTATATAGTGCTAAAGCAAAGTGATTTCCATATGGTATCTCATTTCATCCTCAGAGCAACTTTGTGAGGTAAGTACTATCAATCCTATTTTACACAGGAGGAAATAGAGGTCCAGTGAGGAAATCCCTTCTACCAATTAAGATCAATCATTTTGCAATTCAAAGATCTAGAGAGCTGCTAGAGGGTCCTGAGAGGTTGAGTGACCCGGGTCACTCAACCTCTCAGGACCCTCTAGCAGCTCTCTAGATCTTTGAATTGCAAGTTTGGAACTCAGGTCTTCCTGACATTCCGCCCTCTCCCCTCCAAACAAACACTCTATGTACTATGTTCCCAGCTGTATACTGTGATACCTGGGCATCTATTACATGAGGTTATTTTACATTGCCTCATGGACATAGTAGGTGCTTAATAAATGCTTGTGAGTTGAATAAATGAGTTTTGATTACAAAATATCATGTCTGTTCCAGTTGTAAATCTGTGATTCTCTATGCATTAAACTCTACCCTTTGGAGCTCAGATAAGAGCCCCAGAGTTCAATAAACACTCTTTTCTGCACTGTAAATAACCGGCCTGCCTGACATTACCCCAAAGAATCCACCTCAATAACCACAAATCCAGGCTACTGTGGGGTATCCTGTGCTCCTCCTGGGGACTTGAAAGGCTCCGCTGTGAGATATGGATATCCCAAAAATTGGCAAGTGCCCAATATTTCTCAGGCTGGATGACTTCAAGGATAATTTTGAATCCTCCTCATAAGAATATAACTTTTCCATTACAAATCACATTTGCATAAAGTATTAGAGATGTACTTAAGGAATTAAGTATTGTAAGTTTGAAAAATAGGCATATTGATTCATTTTGGGAAAGCTTTAGGAAAGGGACTAATTTCGATTCTGTGTGCATCTGCACAGGTCAATATATCATTAGATCCCTCTTAGGACAGAGGAGATCACTGGGAAAAAATAACATATTTTTGTAACCTGCAAGTTGTAAGAATGGGTCTCCACAGGGATAGTGTCTTTATGAACTGCAGGCATCAAAACGCACTCTTTGAAGTTATGCCTTCTGGAATCAGGTGAAAGGGAAAAATATGACTTTCAATACAAAAACAAAAAAAAGCAAAATGGGGAAATTATTTTAAAAAAGATTTTCTTTTTAACACCTGTGGAATTTGATGTTCAAGAATATGTAATAGCTTTGTTCTAAAGCATTAGTAAAACTAATCTTTCTAAAGAAAATCTGTGCTGTAGTTAGGAGAGGGCTGGCTTTGGAGTCAAGGACGCTGTTTTTCCAGGATGCTCTGATCGAGGAACAGTGGCTGCTCCTCACACAAGACACTCCATGTCTCAACTCTCTCCATTTTCAAGGGCTCTCCCTCCTCTTCTTGTCTGCCTGAATTCCCTGGCTGCCTCCCACCTCCTGGAAGAAGCCTTTCCTGATTTCCTATAATGCTGGTGCTTTCATTTTGTTCATTCTTTCCAGGGCATCCTGTATTTATCTTGAGTGTACAGAGTTGTTTTGTATGTCATCTCCCTCATTAGACTGTCAGCTACTTAAGATCAAGGACTGCTTTGATTTGTTTGTTTTGCCTTTCTCTGTGTTCCCAGTGCCTGGCTCAATGCCTGGCTTTTGGTAGGTGTTTAATAAATGTGTTTAGTTGTGGAATATGTGTGTGTATATATACATATATATGTATATATCAATGAGGATATTTATGTGACCACAGGCAAGTCACTTAATCTCCCAGTGTCCAGAAAATTCTCTTAAGACTTAGTTCTAGAATAATTGCCTGTCTGCATTGGTGGAGGGAATTTCCACACCAGGAGTTCTCTATAAAATATAATAATTTTAAACCAAAAATGAGAGGGAGAGAAGACAGGGGAGGCTGAGAGTCTAAAGCACTCTCTGATTTACAAAATGCTTTCCTCACAACAAACCTATGTTCATATTCTGCCCCTTCCCCACCCCCAAAAACTTTCCTATTGCTGATGAGGACACTGTCATCCTTCTAGTTACCCCAAGTCTACAATCTAAGTCATCTTTAATTCTTCCCTCTTCCTTAGCCCCACTTCCCATTAGTCTCTAAATCCCATCTAATCTACCTCAGTAGTGTCAATAAATATTACAATAATCTAATCTCTGTCTCTATCTCTCTTTCTGTCTCTGTCTCTCTCCTTCTTTCTCTACCAGGATAAGCTCATCACTGGAAATCTCCATATCCTGCTGTTTACCTCAACCTTGGATACCTAACACCTTCCCAAATCCCTCAGCCTCCCCTCTTCTCTGATTGGAGGGCTGCAAGGCAGAGTACCAGACTCTTCCCAAAGCCTTCCCAAAGACTGGGAAGTGACTTGCTCTTTCCAATGCACTCTCCACTTTTCCTTCCTTTCCTTTCCCATCCCTTCCCTTCCTTTTGCTTCACTTCCCTTTCCCCTGTCCTGTCCTGTCCTGTCCTCTCTGAAAACCCTAAACCTACTACATTCTGAAGCTGGGACGCCAATGGACTCTCTTCTGGACCCTCCTAGCTTTAGAGTGATTATCAATAGTAACTGCTGCTGTTTCCCACCCAGCCTGATGTTTTTCTTTTTCTTGGCCTCATTAAAGGACCATTCCCTGGTTGCTTCTTAAATAGGCCTGCCTATTCAATGAATGGGTGTTGCCTTACTGTAAGTGAGTACCTGCAAAGACCTTGGCCTAAAGGGCCCAAGGTCTCCCAGTGCATCCTGGGTCATCTCCAGTCATCCTGAGGAATATCTGGTCACTGGATTCAGATGGCTCTGGAGGAGAAGTGAGACTGGTGATCTGCACAGCCTTCCCTCACTCAAAACAAAGTCAAGCACAAGTCATGTCATCATTTCTCTGATGTCATGGTCTTCTTTGGCAATGAAAGACAAACACAAGCCACTTTTCATTTACATGCTGTGCTGGGTCTGAATTCCATGAAACAAGATACCCCCCTGCAAAGTAGCCTCATGTGTCCTTCTCCTATCCCTTTCCAGCTTCCTTTTTTGTGTTATCTTCCCCCATTACATTATAAACTCTTTGAGGATAGGGGCTGTCTTTCTTTTTATTATTTATATCCACAGCATTTAACACGGTGTCTGGCAACATAGTAGGCTTTTAATAAATGTTTATTGAATTGAATGAAAATTGAATATTCTCTCTCTATGTCTCATCTCTCTGTCTCTCTCTTTCTGTCTCTCTGTCTCTGCCTCTCCTCCCTTTTTGTCTGTCTGTCTCTCCATGTCTCTGTCTCTCTGTAGGTATCTCAATGTCTTTGTGTCTCCCTGAGTATCCCTCTGTATCTCTCTATATCTCTTTCTTCCTCCTGTGTCTCCCTCGTTCCCCTCACTGTCTCTGTTTCTGTCTCTCTGCCTTTGTCTTTCTCTGTCTCTCTGTCTACATGTCTCTCTGTCTCTGTCTCTCTTTCTTCTCCCTCTTTGTCTGTCTTTCTCTGTCTCTCTGTAGGTATCTCAATGTCTTTATGTCTCCCTGAGTATCTTTCTGTATCTCTCTCTATCACTTTCTTCTTCCTGTGCCTTCCTTGTTCCCCTCACTCTCTCTATTTCTTTCTCTCTGCCTATGTCTCTGCCACTCTGTCTCTCTCTGTCTCTGTCTCTGTGTGTGTGTGTGTGTGTCTCTCTCTCTCTCTTTCTCTCTTTCTTTCCCCAAACCATCCTGCACACCTTTGATGTCAGACTTAAACAGAAACACAGGTTATTAATGCATACATAAGGATCTCACTGAGTCACATATTGACTTAGTTTTAAAATTCAATGTCTCCTATGTTTTACTATATATTTAGTTCTTTTGTTATACATTTTCCAATTACATTTTAATCTGATTGTGTCTCTTGGGGGTTTTGGCAAACATATTTGGCCCATGGGCTCTGTTTGCCACATCTGTTCCATACAGCTGCCAAAATAATCCTCCTAAGGCCCAGGTCTGATCAGAAAATGTGACTCCTCTGCTCAGAAAATGTAAATGGCTCCTCATTGCCTTTTCAAAATCCTCAACCTGTAACTGACATAACTTTTCAGTTATGTCTCATTTTAATCCCTTTCAAAAATTCTGTATTCCAACCAAACTGGTCCCTAAACCTGCCATGCCATTCCCCTGCACCTGGGCCTGAGCCTTAGCACAGACTATTGCCCCATTCCTGGAACACCTCTCATCTCACTATCATCTTACAATGCCTTGCTTTTCCCCCTATGGCTCAGTTCAGGTGACAACTCCAACATTAAATTTTTCCCATTCCCCACTAGGGGTTTGTACTTGTTCTTTCTCCCAATAGTACATTGTATTTACTGACCTACATGTCCTGATGCTAGCAGAATGTTAGCTACTTGAGGAAAGGAACTGTTTTATTTTGTTTTTGTACCCTCAGCACCCAGAACAGATCATAAAGAGCTTGAGAAATGTTTATTGAAAAGAACAGAATCCTAAGAGATGGGTAGTAACAAATACGACATGATTTCATAGATGAGGGAGCTGAGTCTCATAGAAGTGAGTTATTTGCCTGTGGTCACATAGACCCTAAAACTGAGGACTGGGATTCTAAACCACATCTCCTAACTCCATATTTACTACAGAATCCACAGACTTCATTTGTTTCAAGGAAAGCAAGCAGAAACAAACTGATGAGTAACATTTTCTAGCCTTAATTTAGTATCTCCCAAAATTTTGGCGAACTCTGAGAAGTCTGCTTGTGCAAACCTCTGACCTCAAGTTCAAGTAAAATTTCTTGGAGAGTTTTAGTTCCAGTTCTCATCAGATAGGTCAGAAGAGCAGTCACATTTTGAGAACACTTGTACATTTCTACTACCAATCTTAGGAGGAATGAAAAAGAGAGACACATGAAAATGAAAGGGAGGGAGAGGGAACAAGTAACTAGAGCAATCAGAGACATTTCTTAAATTCCATCTCATTTGTCATACCATTTCCTTAAGATTATAGCTATCTGACAGCAGGGCCTTAAATACATAGTGTTAGGAAAACACTCCCTGAGTGCCTCCCACTCACATGCCTTTCATCCCTCTCTGCCTTACTCAGGCCATAAATGAGAGCATGGGAATAGTCACAAAAGGTCATTTAGCTGGACCAAGCAAGCCTGTCCTTTTCTTTTTCTGTCCCAGCATCAAACCTCTCACTACAGTCTCTTCAGAGCAGTCCTCATACCTCTCCTTAGTCATGCCAGGCAACCAATCCCTAAGGTACCAACCTTATCCTCTCCTGCCTGGGAATCACGTACTGAGGGCAGAATTTTGATATGAGTACTTTAAATCTAATTTCCTGTTTGTTCAGTGTCTTTGTGGGAAAAACTCAAGCACACAGATAAGCACCATTTCAGGCAAAGTAGAGTTGACCCATGTTTGAAAACCTATTTATAAATAATGACCCAACAGGAATCATCCCCTGTGGTGAATTCCTTTGTGAATGTAAACAAATATGCCTTGGAATATCTGTTCCTTGACTGAGTTTTTTTCTCACATTCTTTGTTACTTTGAAGCATCTGTGATTTCGCTGATGTGGACATTCCCTGGCTTGATATAGATCATGACCCATCCACATCAAATTGAGTTGTTACAGCATCACTTGATGGTCAATTTTCTGGTAATGATCTCCTGATACTTCATTGCATCTACTGACCTACATGTTCTGCTCCCTACAGAACATAAGTTTCTTGAGGGAAAGGACTGTTTTATTTCTATCTTTGTACCATCAGCCCCTCGCACAATGACTGGCACATCATAAGAAACTTAATCAATGTGTTATTTGAAATAAACAATAAATAAAATTCTTAGCTTACTTAGGTCATTCCTTGGATGCCAGACACGGAGCTATTAGTTCTTATGCAAATTATTTATAGCTTTAAAAGTTTTATCAA
The DNA here is from genome assembly GCF_028372415.1 of Notamacropus eugenii. Lineage (NCBI taxonomy): Eukaryota > Metazoa > Chordata > Mammalia > Diprotodontia > Macropodidae > Notamacropus > Notamacropus eugenii. The sequence goes on along the minus strand of NC_092877.1, from coordinate 153,743,762 downwards.
GAATTACTTTCATTAGCATAACCTTTGAGAACCAAGGTCATCTCTTTGTGAAGATGAAACATCAAAGACCATATTGTATTATTGTGTTTTGTTTTTAAATCCAAACTATCCATATACTAGGTTCTCCTTCTAATCTTAGGGTTTCCATGGAAAACTATAGAAATGATTTATAGACATATAAAAATTCACGTAGGAATTGAGATAGGCATCCCTGGAAGAAATGACCATAGCAAGGGGATTACTTGTTTATATAAGTATCCAAGTATAATTTCAGGTCTTCTTACTTGTTTTGTGCCATGTTCTGTCATGGTTGTATCTGAGTATATTTTAGAGATATCTTTTGTCACCTTAGAGGCTTGATTTGTTTTATAGCTTTGTTATTAATACTTCCTTGTGATACTATTCTACCAGGATGAAATTTCAATTAAAACATCTCCATAAAATTTATTCATGTACATGGGAATTCTAGGACTTATCCTTTACTTGTTACTCTCCATATATTAGATGCAGTTACAGCAAAAATGAAAAACAAAATAAAATCTATTAAAAGGCCAGTGGGTTACCAGTCTTAAATAAGGAAATCTTAAGAAAGCATATTTTCCTGAATCTAAAAATCATATTGGGGGAGGGATGAGGAATGGGGGAAGTGGGAGCTGTGTGTGTTTGTCCTTCATTGCCGAAGAAGACCATGCCATCAGAGAAATGATGACATGACTAGCACTTGACTTTGTTTTGAGTGAGGGAGGGCTGTGCAGGTCACCAGCCTCACTTCTCCTCCAGAGCCATCTGAATCCAGTGACCAGATATTCATCAGGATGACTGGAGATGACCCAGAATGAGGCAATTGGGGTCAAGTGACTTGCCCAAGGCCACACAGCTAGTGAGTGTCAAGTGTCTGAGGTGAGATTTGAACTCAGATCCTCCTGACTCCTGCACTGGTGCTCTATCCACTGCCAAATTCAGAGGGAGTTCAATTCTTGTAGTCTTTCTATAGTATAAAACTAACAGATGCTGGCACATGGTTAACAAGGATAATTAACCAAAAAAGTACCTTCCAGAAGGCACAAGTTAGAGTGAGTTTCTCCCCTGGCCTATCCTGACATCATTCATCTGATCCCAAGGGAACCACTTATTTAACCTTGCTTTAAGGTCCCAGAATCTCCTTATCCCTGGCAAGAGGCATTATCATTCCCAACCAGGACCACACTTCAGTCTCCTTTTCCCCAGGCACAGTTTTTGTTGCTTGACCCAGAAACAAAAATTTCTAGTTACATTTTGCCTCCACCTAATACAGTGTGGGTTGAATGCATCCATCCGCAAGGCAACTAATAGCCGAGATGACAGGAAAGTCTTTGGATAGGGGCAAAGTTTCCTATGTTGTCAATTTTAGAAACTTCATTTTCCCCTAGTCTGTGTTTCTCTTTTGTAACAATTCTGTGACTCAACCAATCAGGTCAATATAGCTGTAACATTTTTAAAGGAATAATAAATGTTTCACTTTAAGCTCCCAAGCACCCTCCCACAGCTGTCCCATATGAGTTATGCTGTGCTCTAAAAGTAAACAAGATCTCTTATGCTCCAGTGTTATTGTAAAATAGATCAGTGTCATTAGAAATCACAATTTTCCCTACTTTTCATCTGGTAAGAGTCACCATAGCAATCATCAAAAACATGGTGGGACATGGGAATTATATGACATTTTGTTCAATTGCTACATGATAATGTTAAATAATCTCTGAGGTTCTAGTTCTAAATCAATGATTCTATTGTAATGAAAATAAAAAAATAAGGAACATCATATTTGTCCAAACTTGATTATGCATCTCTCTTTTTTTAAAATTTATTTAAGTTTTCAAAGTTCATTTCCACAAAATTTTGAGTTCCAAATTTTCTCCCCATCTCTCCCCCACCCCAAAATGGCAAGCATTCTGAGTACCCATTCCTTCAATCTGCCTTCCTTTCTAACATTCCTCCCTTCCCTTATCCCCATCTTCTCTTTTGCCCTGTAGGACAAAATAAATTTCTATACAACATTACCTGTATTTCTTATTTCTCAGTTGTATGCAGGAACAATACTAAACATTTGTTCCTAAAACTTTGAGCTCCAACTTCTCTCCCTTCCTCCCTCCCCACCCATCCCCACTAGGAAGGCAAGCAATTAAATATGGGCTATATATGTGTAGTTTTGCAAAAGACTTCCATAATAGTCATGTTGTGAAAGACTAACTATATTTCCCTCCATCCTATCCTGCCCCCCATTTATTCTATTCTCTCTTTTGACCTTGTCCCTCCCCAAGAATGTTTGCTTCTAATTGCTCCCTCCTCCCATTTGCCTTCCAACATCACTCCCAACCTGGTTATCCCCTTCTCCCACTTTCCTGTATTGTAAGATAGGTTTTCATACCAAACTGAGTATGCATGTTATTCCTTTCTTGAGCCAAATGTGAGAAGAGTAAGCTTCACTTTTTCCCTCTCAATTCCTCCCTTTTTGTCTCCATTGAAATGGCTTTTTCTTTCCTCTTTTATGAGAGATAATTTGCCCCATTCCATTTTTCCCTTTCTCCTCTCAATATATTCCTCTCTAACCCCTTAATTTTATTTTTTTCCACATGATCCCTTCTTATTCAACTCACCCTATGCTTTGTCTCTCTCTCTGTCTCTCTCTCTCTACATATATATGTATGTATATGCATATATATACATGTCTGTGTGTGTGTGTGTGTGTGTAATCCCGCCAACTACCTAGATACTGAGAAAAGTTTCAAAAGTTACAAATATTATCTTTCCATATAGGAATGTAAACAGTTCAACTTTAGTAAGTCCCTTATGATTTTTCTTTTCTGTTTACCTTTTCATGCTTCTCTTGATTCTTGTGTGTGAAAATCAAATTTTCTTTTCAGACCTGGTCTTTTCATCAAGAATTCTAGAAAGTCCTCTACTTCATTGAATGACCATTTTTCCCCTGAAGTATTATACTCAGTTTTGCTGGGTAGGTGATTCTTGGTTTTAATCCTAGTTCCTCTGACTTCTGGAATATCATATTCCATGCCCTTTGATCCTTTATGTAGAAGATGCTACATCTTGTGTTATCCTGATTGTACTTCCACAATACTCAAATTGTTTCTTTCTAGCTGCTTGCAGTATTTTCTTCCTGACCTGGTAACTCTGGAATTTGGCTGCAATGTTCCTAGGAGTTTCTCTTTTTGGATCTCTTATCAGGAGGTGATCAGTGGATTCTTTCAATATTTATTTTGCCCTCTGGTTCTAGAACATCAGGGCAGATTTCTTCGATAATTTCATGAAAGATGATGTCTAGGCTCTTTTTTTGATCATGGCTTTCAGGCAGTCCCATAATTTTTAAATGATCTCTCTTGGATCTATTTCCAGGTCAGTTGTTTTTTCAATGAGATATTTCACATTATCTTCCATTTTTTCATTCTTTTGGTTTTATTTTGTGATTTCTTGGTTTCTCATACACTCATTAGCTTCCATCTGTTCCATTCTTATTTTTAAAGAACTATTTCCTTCAGTGAGTTTTTGATCCTCCTTTTCCATTTTGTTAATTTTGCTTTTTAAAGCATTCTTCTCCTCATTGGCTTTTTGAACCTCTTTGGCCAGTTGAGGTAGCCTATTTTTCAAGGTGTTATTGTCTTCAGCATTTTTTGGGGTCGGTGTTGACCCACTTTTCATGATTTTCTTGCATCTCTCTCATTCCTCTTCCCAATTTTTCCTCCACCTCTCTTACTTGACTTTCAAAATCCTTTTTGAGCTCTTCCATGGCCTGAGCCCATTGAATATTTATTTTGTATGTTTGGGATACAGAAGCCTTGACTTTTATGTCTTTTCCTGATGGTAAGCATTGTTCTTCCTCATCTGAAAGGATGGGAGAAGATACCTGTTCACCAAGAAAGTAACCTTCTATAGTTTTATTCTTTTCCCATTTTGGGGGCATTTTCCCAACCAGTTACTTGACTTTTGGTTCCTTTGTCAAGAGTAGGGGACCTGTAAGATCTCAGTTCCTCCCAGGTGGCATCATCAAGCCTGCACACTGGGCTGGGAGCACCCAGAAACTTTTGTGCCCAGAATCTGCAAGTAGTAGAATTTCCTCTCCACAACCACCTTGCCTCCAGTTCCACCACACCAACACTAGCTGAGATTCAGATCAGCTGCTCAGTTCCCCCAGGAATTTTAGGTGGGGGAAGGGCCAGCTACTCAGGGCTGAGGTTCAGATCAACTGCTCAATTCCCTCAGGATCTTTACGAAGGGACCTCTAACAATGGATAAGGACTGCTACCTGTCGTGTGCCTCTACCATCACCTGGGGCTGGAGCTATAGGGGGACCCTGTTCTCTTTTTGACCAGCTGAAAAAGCCCTCACATTAAGGTTTGGAGCCTGTTGGTTGAGGGATCTGCAGACCTCCACTGCCACTGCTGGCTGGAGATTCTGACCCTGAGGCCTGCTCTGGTCCTCCTCCCTGCACTGCGCAGCCAAGGCTGGGCTGTGCTCTGTGTACAATGTGAGAGACCTTTCCCATAAGTCTTCCAGGTCACCCTGGGCTGGAAGTCTCCTCCACTCTGTTGTTCTGTGGCTTCTTCTGCTCTAGAATTTGTTGAGAGTCATTCTTTACAGGTATTTTATTGGCTGTGGAGGAAGAGCTAGAGTATGTGCATCCTACTACTCCACCATCTTGGTTCCACGCTGCATCCGTCTTTATTTCCAAGAAGTGGTACTATTTCCAGTGATTTCTGAGATCACAGAATGACAGAATCAGAAGAGATTTGATGGGTTATTTAGATAAACTTGTGTCTAGATGAGAATGTCTTTTATGACACAACTAACAAGTGGGTATCCAGTCTAATACTCCTGCTGAAGCCAAGCTGAGCCAGGTTCACATCCCAAATCCCAAAACTATAAATTTTTTTCTGCTTCTTTTAACCTCAAATTGAAATTGTGACTTTGTTATCAGTCAAAGCAATCTTCAACTTCTTTCTTTTTTTACTCTTTCCTTCTTCTTTGTCTTTCTTTCTTCCTCCTTCCCTCTGTTCCTTCCTTTCTTCCTTTCTTTCTTCCTTATTTTTTCTTTTGAAAATTTTCTTGAAAAATACAAGATAGAATAATAGATAAGACTGAGGGAGAAGGAATGTACCCATAGTTATAGAAGGAAAATCCAGGGAGCATTTGTAACCTAAGACATTTTTGTTGGACTAATTCTCAATTTCAATCAATGAAATTCATTTTGCCAAGACTAGATCCAAGAAGAGTTAGCACGTAATTATATATTTCAGTTAGAAAAGAGTTTAAAACTGAGTCCAACCCTCTCTTTTTATAAGTGAGAAAACTGAGGCTCTAAGAATACAGCAGTAGAAGGAAGGGCAAGGAAAGTCTTTTGACACATAAATTTGGTCCTCCAAGTTATCCTTAAATTCTAGTCCTTATAAGTCTTGCTCAGGGTCACATAGCTGGTGAACTGTCTGAGAAAATTTTAAGTCTAGTTCTTCCTGACTCCAACTTTACTATTGTATCCACTATGCTACTGTGCCTTTCATCACATATATCTCCCATTTACCAACAGTTCTCCATGCTTCCCAAAGACCAACAGCACATTCCTACCCACAATGCCCATGGCTGTAGACTTCTTTCCTCTTTTCCCCACCTATTACCAAAACTTTCCTGTCCCGATTTCTCAAGACTTTGATTAGTGAATGACCACCCAAACTGAAGAAAATAGCAGCTCATCTTCAAGATCCTAATGTTTCAATAATCACTTAAAATGTTACCCCTTCTGGATAATATTTACAATTGCTTCCACCTTCAGTACTTTAAATCAAAGGAATGAATTCAAACTTTCAGGGACCAGGTAAGCCCACATGGTATGGGTAATGAGGTGAGGTGATAGTTTTCAGGGATGGGGAACCTGCAGCTTCAAGGTCACATGTGTCCTTTTAGGTCCTTTCACTGAGTCCAAATTTTACAGAACAATTCCTTTTATTGAGAGGATTTGTTCTGTAAAGTCTGGATTTAGTCAAATGGCCTCACTTGAAGGCCTGGAGGGCCACATGTGGTCTCAAGGCTGCAAGGTTCCTCAGCCTGATCAAGGAAGTCTTTCTGGGCCCCCACTGATTTCATCATCTAAGTGGCTGCAGACTCTGTCAAACAGTTATGACTGGACCTCCTAGAATACAAGAATCATGAAATAATAATGAAATCAATGAAATAATATAAGAATTAGGAAACAATACTCTGGTTGGCATTTTTCTCTATACCTGAATTTTCTCTTCTTTAACAGCAGTGGAGTTGCATATTGTGCTAAGATTAAAAATTGCCCTCCCTCCCTTATAATTATTTAAATTACTCATAAAGTACAGTACATCATCTATAAACACTTGCTAGAAGAGGATATAGTCTCTTTTTTATTTTAATATTTTATTTTCCTCCAATTACACAAAAAAAACAATTTTCAACATTCATGTTTAAAATTGAATTCCAAATTCTCTCCCCACCTCCCCACCCCTTTATTGAGAATGCAAGTAATTTGATACAGGTTATACATGTGTAATCATGCAAAATATATTTCCATATTAGATATGTGAAAGAAAACATAGATCAAAATAAAAACTGAGAAATATAAAGAAAGTTTTTTTAAAAAGCTATTTTTAGATCTGTATTCAGATGCCATCATTTCTTTCTCTGGTGATGAATAGTATTTTTCATGAAAAGCACTTCAGAGTTGTCTTGGATTATTTTACTGCTTGGAATAGCTAAGTCATTCACAGTTGATCATCTTATAATATTGTTGTTACTGTGTACAATGTAGTGCAGGTTCTACTCTTTTCATTTTACATCAGTCTATGTAAGGTACTCCAGATTTTTATGAGAACATCTAACTCATTGTTTCTTTTATCACAATAGTATTCCATCATAATCATATACCACAAATTGTTCAACCATTCCTCAGTTGATGAGCATCCTGTCAACTTCTAATTCTTTGCCACCAGAAAAGAACTGTTTTTAGTATTTGGGTATAGTTCTAAATTGTTTTACAGAATGAGTGAATCAGTTCACAAGTCCACCAATGGTACATTAGTGTCTCAATTTTCCCATATGTCCTCCAGCATTTGTCATTCTTCATTTCTGTCCGATTAGCCAATCTAATAGAGGTGTGAAGTAGTACCTCAGTATTGTCTCAGCGTGATTTAGAGCATTTTTTCATATGGGTACAGATAGCTATGATTATTTCATCTGAAAACTTACTGTTCATTTTTTTGATCATTTGTCAATTGGGAAATGGCTCTTCTTTTAATAAATTTGACTCATTTCTCTATATATTTGAGAGATGAGGTCTTTATCAGGGAAACTTCCTTCAATTTTTTTCATGATTGATATGATTGATAACTCTATTTTCCTTCATCTTATTTCTCCCCTATTTATTCTATTCTCTCTCTCCTTTCACTCTGTCCCCCTTAAAAAGTGTTTTGCTTCTATTACCTTCCCTAATCCACCCTTTCTTATACAAGCAATTCTTTCTCTTCTCTTATACACCATATCCTTCCAACTTCCTGTAGGGTAAGAGATTTCTATACCTAATCAAATATGTCTGTTATTCCCTCTTTCTCTTTTTTTGTTTTGCTTTGCTTTAAATTGCATTTTATTTTCCCCCAATTATCAAGAAAATTTTTGCCATTCATTTTTACAAGATTTTGAGTTCTACTTTTTTTCTCCTTCCCTCTCTCATCCTCCCTATTCTGAAAACGGTGCTCAGTTCAATATTTTTTACATGTGTTATCATGCAAAACATATTTCCATATTCATCATAGTTGTGAAAAAGAAACAGATTGAAAGGGAAAAAAAACATAAGAAAGAATAAAATAAGTTAAAAAAATATGCTTCAATCTGCATTCAGAGTTCATCAACTCCTTATCTGGATATGGATAGCATTTTCCTTCATGAGTCCTTTATAGTAGTCTTGGATCATTGTGTCACTGAGAAGAGCTGAGTCATTCATAGCTGATCTTCACACAATGTTATTGAAGCTATGTACAATGTTTTCTTGGTTTTGCTCATTTCACTTTGCATCAGTTTATACAAGACTTTCCAGGTTTTCCTGAAACATGCCTGTTTATTACTTCTTATTGCAGAATAAATAGTATTCCCTTACATTCATATACCACAGCTTGTTTAGTCATTCCCCAACTACTAGGCATCACCTCTCTTTCCAATATTTTGCCACCACAAATAGGGTGCTGTAAATATTTTGCACATGTAAGTTTGTTTTCCCTTTTTATGACCTCTTTGGGATGCAGACCTGGTAGTGATGTTGCTGGATCAAAAGGTTGCCTTTTAAGTATAGTTCTGAATTGCTTTCCAGAATGGTTGGATCAGTTCTAAACTCCATCCAGTATCCCAATTTTCTCACATCCTGTCCAACATTAGTCATTTTCCTTTTTTTGTTATATTAGCTAATCTGACTGATGTGAGGTAATATCTCAGAGTTGTTTGGATTAGTATTTCTCTAATCAAAAGTGATTTAGAGCACTTCTTATGCCTAGAAAAAGTTTTGATTTCTTTATCTGAAAACTGCCTGTTCATATATTTTGACCATCAGTTGGAGAATGGCTTGTACTCTCATAAATTTCTCTAAATATTTGAGAAGTGAGGCTTTTATCAAAGACACTATAATGGTTGTTTCCCAGATTTCTGCTTTCTCTCTAATATTGGTTGCAATGGTTGTGTTTGTTCAAATGCTTTTCAATTTAATATGATCAAAAATATCTATTCTATATTTCATAATGCTCTTTATCTCCTAGTTGGTAATGAATTCTTCCCCACCCCCACCCCCCATAGATGTGACAGACTATTTCTTACTCTTCTAATTTGATTACTTCAATGTCTATGGTAACTTTTAGCAAGATATAGTTTCCTTTCTTACTTATTTTAATTAAATCTATTTTTGCTTTTACTTTGTCTAAGATCAGGATTGGTGCCCCTGCTTTTTCTTTTAACTTCAGTTGAAACTTCATAGATTTTGCTCCAGCCCCTTATATTTACTCTGTGAGTGTCTTTCGGCTTCAAGTGTGTTTATTGTAAGCAACATACTTTTTTGCTTTTTGATCCAACCTACTATCCATTTCAGTTTTATGACTGAGTTCATCACATTTACATTCACAGTTATGATTACTTACCTGTGTATTTGCCTGAATCCTTTTCTTCCTCCTGTTTGTCCTCTCTCTCCTTTTACCCTTGCACCCTTCAACAGTATTTTGCTTTTGTATACCCCCTCCCCTGATCTGCTCTCTGTTCTATCAGTTCCCACCCCACCCCCTTCACCTAATCTCCTTCCCTCATATTTCCCTGTTGGGTGAGATTGATTTCTACACTCAACTGTATTAAGGGTGTATTATTCCCTTTTTGAGCCAATACTGATGAGAACAAGGTTCAGGCAAAGTCCATTGTTCACCCTCCCATCTTCCCCTCCACTGTAATAGGTTTTTCTCACCTCTGCCTATTCCCATTCTACCTCTCCTTTCCTTCTAAAACCACTGTACTTCCCTTTCTCATTCCTTCATTCTTTGTGTCATCCCTCAAATTCACCTTATACCTATACCTTCTATCTATGTATTCCTTCTAGCTGTACTGTTAGTGATAAAATTTTTAAGAGTTAGAAGTATCACCTTTCCACAAAGGGATGTAAATAGTTTAGTTCTATTGAATCCTTTGTGTTTTATTCTTTTTTTAACCTGGTTATGCTTCTCCTGCATCAGTATATTGGAGGTCAAATTTTTGGTTTAGTTATGGTCTTCTTATGAGGGCTTGAAATTCTTCTATTTCTATTTTTTCCCTTGATGTATTATGCTTAATTTTGCCAGGTAAGTGATTCTTGATTGTAGTCCTAGCTCCTTTGTCCTGCAGAATATCATGTTATATGATCACTAGTCCTTTAATGTTGCAGCTGCTAAGTCCTGTGTGATCCTGATTGTGACTTCCCAATATTTGAATTGTTTCTTTCTGCTCACTTGTAGTATTTTTTCTTTGACCCAATAGTTCTGAAATTTGTCTATAATATTTCTTGGGGTTTTTATTTGGGGATCTTTTTCTAAGGTGATCAGTGGATTCTTTCAGTGCCTATTTTGCCCTGTGGTTCTAGGACATCAGGGCAGTTTTTCTTGATAATTTCTTGAAAGATGCTGTCCAGGTCCTCCTTCTGATTATGGCTTTCAGGTAGTCCAATGATTATGATATTGTCTAATGGATCTATTTTCCAGGTCAGTTACTTTTTCTGTGAGGAATTTTGCATTTTCTTCCATTGTTTTCATTTTTTTGAATTTCTTTGATTGATTCATGATGTCTCATAGAGTCATTAGCTTCCACTTGTGCAATTCTAAATGGTAAGGTATTGTTTTCCTCAGTTAGCTTTCTTACTTTCTTTTCCATATGGCCAATTGTACTCTTTAAGGAGTTGTTTTCTTCAGTGGGTTTTTGCATCTCCTTTTCCATTTGGCCAATGTTACTTTTTAAGCAGTTTTCCAAGCCATTAAATCTTTTTTCATAATTCTTTTGCATCATTCTCATTTCTTTTCCCAATTTTTCTCCTACTTTTCTTATGTGATTTTTTTAAGCTCCTTTTTTATCTCTTCTATAGGTTCTTTCTGGATCTGAGACCACTTTCCATTTTTCTTTGGGGTTTTTCCCATGACTATTTTGACATTGTCTTCCTCCTCTGAGCTTGTGTCTTGGTCATAAAAAGCGAGTTAACAGCTTGCTAAAGGAAACACAAAAATGTTGAAGAAAATGCCATCTTTAAAAATTGCCTAACTCAATTGGCAGGCAGCTAGGTGGTGCAGTGGATAGAGCACCAGTGCAGAGTCAGAAGGACCTGAGTTCAAATCTCACCTCAGACACTTGACACTCACTAGCTGTATGACCTTGGGCAAGTCACTTAACCCCAATTGCCTCATCCAGGGTCATCTCCAGTCATCCTAATGAATATCTGGTCACTGGATTCAGATGGCTCTAAAAGAAAAGTGAGACTGGTGACCTGCACAGCCCTCCCTCACTCAAAAGAAAGTGAAGTGCAAGTCATGTCATTATTTCTCTGATGGCAAGGTCTTCTTCAGCAACGAAGGATGAACACACAATTCAATTGGCAAAAGAGGTCTAAAAAGCCAATGAGGAAAAGAATGCTTTAAAAAGCAGAATTACTCAAATGGAAAAAGAGGTTCAAAAACTCACTGAAGAAAACAGTTCTTCAAAATTAGAATGGAGCAGATGGAAGCTAATGACTCCATGAGAAACCAAAAAATTACAAAACAAAACCAAAAGAATGAAAAAATTGAACACAATGTAAAATATCTCAGTGGAAAACAACTGTCCTGAAAAATAGATCCAGGAGAGACAATTTAAAAATTATGGAACTGTCTGAAAGCCATGATAAAAAAAAAAAGCCTAGACATCATCTTGCATGAAATTTTCAAGGAAGAATTACTTGATATTCTAGAACCAGAGGGTAAAATAAATATCAAAAGAATCCACCAATGACCTCCTGAAAGAGATCTGAAAAGAAAAACTCCTAAGAATATTGTAGCCAAATTCCAGCTTTCCCAGGTCAAGGAGAAATATTGCAATAAACCAGAAAGAAATAATTTGAGTATTGTGGAAACATAATCAGGATAACAAAAGATCTAGCAGCTTCTATATTAAGGGATCAAAGGATTTGGAATATGATTTTCCAGAAGTCAAAGGAACTAAGATTAAAACCAAGAATCACCTACCTAGCAAAACTGAGTAAAATATTTCAGGGGAAACATGGTCATTCAATGAAATAGAGTAGTTTCAAGCATTCTTGATGAAAAGATCAGAGCTGAATAGAAAATTTGACTTTCAAACACAGGAATCAAGAGAAACATGAAATGGTAAACAGGAAAGAGGAATCATAAGGGACTTACTAAAGTTGAACTGTGTATATTCCTATATGGAAATACAATATTTATAACTTTTGAGACTTTTCTCAGTATTTGGGTAGTTGAATAGATTAAGTACAGACAGACAGAGGGCACAGGGTGAGTTAAGTAGGAAGAGATGATGTCTAAAAAAATAAAATTAATGGGTGAGAGACTAATATATTGGGAGGAGAATGGAAGAAATGAAATGGGGTAAGTTATCTATCACTAAAGATGCAAGAAAAACTTTTTCAATGGAGGGGAAAAGTGGGGAGGTGAGAGGGAAAAAGTGAAGCTTACTCTCATCACATTTGGCTTAAGGAGGTAATAACATGAAAACTCAGCTTGGTATGAAAATGTATTTTACATTACAGGAAAGTAGGGGAGAAAGGGAAAAGTGGGGTGTGGGGGATGATAGAAGGAAGGGTAAATGGGAGGAGGGAGTAATTAGAATAAACGCTTTTGGGGAGGAATAAGGTCAAAAGAAAGAATAGAATAAATGAGGGGCAGGATAGGATGGAGGGAAATACAGTTAGTCTTTCACAACATGACTATTATGGAAGCCTTTTGAATGACTAAACATGCATAGCCTATATTGAATTGCTTGCCTTCTTAGTAGAAATGGGAGGGGTGGAAGAAAGAGAAGTTGGAACTCGAAAGAATGTTGAGAATTGTTTTTGCATGCAACTGGGAAACAAGATATACAGGTAATGGGGTACAGAAATCTATCTTGCACTACAAGAAAATAGGGAAGATGGGGATAAGGGAAGGGAGGAGTGTGATAGAAGGGAGGGCAGATTAGGGGAAGGGGTAATCAGAATGCATGGTGTCTGGGGGTGGGGGAGGGGAGAGATGGGGAGAAAATTTGGAACTCAAAATCTTGTGGCAATGATTGTTGAAAACTAAAAATAAATAAATAAATTTTAAAAAATAATTTCTTAAAAACTAGAGTTGGGCAAGTGGAAGTGAATGCCTCCATGAGACATCAAGAAACAATAAAACAAATCAAAAGAATGAAAAAAAAAAGAGCTGTGAAATAACTCATTTGAAAAACAACTGATGTGGAAAATAGTTGTAGGAGAGATAATTTAAGAAATATTAGATTACCTGAAACTCATGATCAAAGAAAGAACCTGCATATCATATTTCAAGAAATTGTCATGGGAAATTAGTCCAATATCCTAGAAACAGAGAGTAAAATAGAGATGAAAAGAATAAACCAAATATGATATGAAAGAGGTGGCAAAATGAAAATTCTCAGGAATATTATAGCCAAATTTGAGAACTCCCATGTTAAAGAGAAAATTTCAAGCAACCACAAAGAAACCATTGAAATATTGTGGAGCCATAGATGACAATCACACAAGATTTAGCAGCTACCATGTTAAAGGAGTACAAGGCTTATAATATGATATTCTGGAAGGAAAATGAAGTATTAAAAACAAGAATAAACTACTCAGTAAATTTGAATATAATCCTTCATGGGAAAAATAATGTCTAATGAAATAGAGGACTTTCAAGCATTCCTGACGAAACGATTAGAGCTGAATGGTAAATTTTACTTTCCAAGACTCAAGAAAAGCAGAAAGAGGATACATCAAAGAGAAATCATAAGTGACTCAATAAGGTTAAAGTGTTTATCATTCTGTGTGGGAAAATGATACATACATCTAAAAAATTTATCCTTATTGAGACAGGAGGATTCTACATAGATGTCATAGGAGTGAGTCAATTATGTTGGGACATTGCAAAAAAAATGTACGGGCAAGAAAAATGGATGCCCTGGGGAAAGGAAGAAGTGAGAGGAAAAAGGGGAGAAATTATTTTACATAAAAGAGGTACATGAAGAGGAGCTTTTACAGTAGAGATGAAAATGATGGGGGGCAGGCAATGCTCAAACCTCACTCTGACCTAAATTGGTTCAAAGAGGAAAATACACACACACACACACACACACACATAGGGAAATAGGAGTGGAAGGGGATAAGAAAAAGTGGGGCAGTGATAAAAGGGAATTCAGAGGGGAAAAAAAAGCAATGGACAGAAGCAAAATAAACTTTGGAGGAAAAACAGCATAAAAAGAGAGAATGACAAATGGATAAAAATGAAATGGTGGAAAATGTATGGTTATTAATCACAACTGTCAATGGAATGGAATGAACTTACTGATAAAATGGAAGTAGGTAGCACAATGGATTAGGAACCAGAATCCAACAATTTATTGTTTACAAGAAACACATTTGAAACAGACACACATACAGTTAAAATAAAGAGCTGAAGCAGAATTTATTATGCTTCACCTGAAGCAAAAAAGGCAGAGTTAATAATTGTGATCTCAAAGAAAACAAAAAATAAAATAAACCTAATTAAAGGAGGTACACAAAAAAACTACACCTTCTTAAAAGACACCATTGACAATAAGGTAAAATCAATACTAAATACGTATGCACCAAATGGTATAGCATCCAAATTCTTAAAGCAACAGTTAAATGAGTTACAGGAGGAAAGAGACAGAAAAGCTATAACAGTGAGGAACAACAACTTTGCTTCCTCAGAGATAGATAAATCTAACCAAATAAGAAAGTAATTAAGGAGATTATTAGAATCTTAGAAAACTTAGATATGATAGGTAACTGGAGAAAATTTAACAGGAATAGAAGGGAGTGCACCTTCACAAAAATGGGCCATAAATTAGAGCATAAATAATTTACAACCAAATGCAGAAAAGAAGAAATACAAAATATACCCTTATCAGACCATAATGCAATAAAAATTACATTTAACAAACAGTCATGAGATCATAGGTTAAAAATTAATTGGATATTAAATGATCTAATCCTAAAGAATGAGTGGGTCAAAGAAAATTCATAGAATAATAATTTTATGAGAGAATGACAATATCAAAATTTGATAGATGCATTCAAAGAGGTTCCTAGGGGAAAATTTGTATCTCTAAAGAGAAACATAAATAAAAAAGAGAGGAAGAGCAGATCAATATGTTGGGCATACAACTGAAAAAAAGAAACCAATCTCTATCAGAAATGGAATGAAAGCTATAGAAAGAATTTAAAGTGATTTTTAAAAACAATATCTAAGTAACCTATTTATCAGAGACAGATATGAACCAGGAATCTTCAAATAGAAGAAAATAAAAACAGTTGCCTATTAGACATCTTAAGCTGGATGTCTCATAGACATCTTAAACTCAACATATCCCAAACTGAACTTAATCATCTTTTCCCCAAAACCCTTCCTTTCCTCTAAATTCACTACTACTATCAATCCTCCCAATCACCTAGGGTTGAAACCTTGGTATCCTCCTCAACTTCTCACTCTCACTCTTCCTCATGTCCCATATATTACCAAGTCCTTTTCATAATACTTTTATAACATCTCCTAATACATCTCTTGTCTCCTCTAGCATAGCCATCACCTTGGTGCAGCCCTCATCACCTCACATCTGTTGCAACGACCTAATCATTTTTATCCCTGCCACAAGTTTCGCCTCACTACAGTCAATCCTTCACTCATCCATGAAATTAATTTTACCAAAGCATAGAGTTGTCCATGTCTTGACAAAAAGGTGATGAAGGTGGGTGGGGTCAAAATGGTGAAGTAGAAGGATGGACCTGCTCTAGCTCTCCCCCATAACCCATAAAATACCTGTAAAAAATGACTCTAAACAACTCCTAGAGCAGCAAAACCCACAAAATTACAGAGTGAAACAGATTTCCAGTCCAAGACAGCCTGGAAGGCCAACAGGAAGGGTCTATCGCACTGAGCTCAAAGCAGAGCACAGCCCATCCTTGTTCACAAGGCAGGGACAGGACAGGAGCAGGCTTCAGAGCACAGAATCATGGGCAGCAGCTGCGGTTCCCAGATTTCTCAACTCACAAACACCAAAGAAAGCTTCAAAGGTCAGCAAAAAAAACTCTTTCACATGGGTGAGAGGGGAGTGCAGTGAAGCCCCAGCCCTGGTCCCAGGGTAGCAGCAGCCATTGCAGCAGCAGTGTCCACTTTTGGAGCTCTCAGCCTAAAGATCCTGGGGAAATGCAACAGTGGATCTGGGTCTCAGTCCTGAGTGACTGGGGTGAACGGGAGCACTGGAGCAGTGGAGCTGGTGTTGGCTGTGGAGAGGAAATCCTACTGGCAGTTCCAGAGCAGAAAAGAGTGCTTAAGTTTGCTCACAGATCAGAGCTCAGGCCAGGAAAGGAGTAAACTCCTCTCCTTGATTGTGCCACCTTGTAGGAACTGAGAACCTACAAATCCCTAGAAATATCTCAGAGAACAGCTGCGCAAAACCTCTGAAGTCTAAGATAGTATACCTTGCACTTGACAAAGGACACAAAAGTAAAGTAACTGGGAAAATGCCCAAATAAGGGGAAAACTAAGAGTATAGAAGGTTACTTTCTTGGTGAAACAGTAATTTCTTCCATCTTTCAGATGAGGAAGAATAAGGCATATGATCAGAGGAAAACATAAAAGTCAAAGCTTCTACATCTAAAACCTCCAAAAAATATCCAATGAACTCAGGCCATGGAAAAGCTCAAAAAGGATTTTGAAAACCAGGTTAAAGAAGTGGAGGAAAAATTGGAAAGAGAAATGAGAGTGATGCAAGAAAATCATGAAAAGTGAGTCAACAACTTGCTAAAGGAGACCCAAAAAATGCTGAAGAAAATAGCATCTTTAAAAATAGACTAACCCAAATGGCAAAAGAGGTCCAAAAAGCCAATGAAGAGAAGAGTGCTTTAAAAAGCAGAATGGGTCACATGGAAAAGGAGGTTAAAAGCTGACTGAAGAAAACAGTTCTTTAAAAATTATAATGGAGGAGATAGAAGCTAATGACCTCATGAAAAATCAAGAAATTATAAAACAAAACCAAAAGAATGAAAAAATAGAAGACAATGTGAAATATCTCACTAGAAAAACAACCGACCTGGAAAATACATCTAGGAGAGATAATTTTAAAATTATTGAGCTCCCTGAGAACCATGACCAAAAAAAGGGGACTAAACATCATCTTCCAAGAAATTTTCAAGGAAAACTGCCTTGATATTCTAGAATAAGAGGACAAAATAGAAATGGAAATAAATGGAAATGGAAATAAAATTGGAAAATGGAAATAAAAATTCTCCTGAAAGAAATCCCCAAAGGAAAACTCCTAGAAATATTGTAGCTGAATTCCAGAGTTCCCCAGTCAAGAAGAAAATATTACAAGCAGTCAAAAAGAACCAATTCGAGTATTCTGGAAATACAATCAGGATAATACAAGATTTAACAGCTTCTACACTAAGGGATCAAAGGCCTTGAAATATGATATCCCAGCGGTCAAAGGAGCTAGAATTACAACCAAGAATCACCTACTCAGCAAAACTGAGTATAATACTTCAGGGGGTGAAATGGAATTTCAGTGAAATAGAGGACTTCCAAGCACTCTTGTTGAAAAGATCAGAGCCGAATTGAAAATTTGGCTTTTATATATAAGAATCAAAGAAACATGAAAAGGCAGACAGGAAAGAGAAACCTTAAGGAACTCATTAAATTTGAACTGTTTACATTCCTCCAAGGAAAGATGTTATTTGTAGCTAAGGAGATATTTTTTCAGTATTAGGGTAGTTGGAGGGCACATATATGTAGGTGTGTATGGGTACATATGTATGTATATATTATATATGTGTGGGTATGTATATGTACATGGGTGTATACATGTATGTGTGTGTATGTATGTGTGTATATGTATATGCATACATATACACACACAGAGGGCACAGGATACACTGAAAATGGAAGGAGAATATGTAAAATAATAAAATTTATTGTTTAATGGAATGTACTAGGAGTAAGAGAAAGGAAGAGGAAGAATGTAGCAAATCATCTCACATAAAAGACAGAAGAAAAAGCTTTTACAGTGGAGGGGAAGAGAGGGGAGATGAAAGGAAATAAGTGAGTCTTACTCTTGTATTTGCCTTAAGGAGGGAATAACACACTCAATTGGATATGGAAATCTATTTCACTCTTCAGGAAGTTAAAGGGGAAGGAGATAGGAGAAGGAAATAGAAGGGACAGCAAATTAAGGAAAGAGATAATCAGAAGGAAACACTATTGTGGAAGGAGAAGTCAAGGGAGAAAATGGAATAAATGGAGGGCAGAATAGGACAGAGGGAAATGTGGTTAGTCTTTTACAACATAACTATTATGGAAGTGATTTGCATTGTTACACATGTATAACCCATATTGAAATGTTTGTTTTCTCAGTGAGGGTGTGTGGGGAGGGAGGGAGAGAATGTGGAACTCACAACTTTAAGAACGAATTTTAAAAATTGTTTTAGCATGCACTGCAAATTAAGCTATACAGGCAATGGAGTATAGAAATCTATTTTGCCCTACAGGAAAATAGAGGGGAAATGGGATGGAAGAAGGATGGGTAATGGAAGAGAGACAGACTGGAGGAAGGTGTGGATGAGGTGCATCCTCTCTGGAGTGGTGGGTGGGGAGAGATGGGGAGAAAATTTGGAATTCAAATTCTTGTGGAAATGAATGTTGAGAATTGAAAAATAAATAAAATTTTATATTTATTCAAGAAGGTGATGAACCAGAAAGAGGCAGATATTTTTGGACATAACCATTGTGTGGATTTATTTTTCTTAGCTAAGCTGATTTTTCATAAGGTTTTTAAAATTATTTTTAATGAGAGGGGATAAGAGATTTAGGAGGGAGAAAGAAACTAGCAAAATTGATGTATTTTTAAAAGGTCATTGAAATATTTGTTTTAATGCACAGAGGACATCTGATAAAGGTGCAGAAAGAAGCACAAATAAGCAGAACAGTTTTTTAAATATTTTGGTATATATATTTTCCCCTCTTTTTAAAAAAAAAGTAAACTGTATGAGCAGATATTAATGGTTTTTATATAATTCTTTTTTATTTTCTTTGTATATGGAAACTATCTGTTTGGGAATATTTAAGTTTAGAACAAAAATATTAAATTTTAAAAAGCATATCCTTTAAAAATATTAATTTAAAAAAGTTTATCTTGAAGTAGGAACCTGGTAAAATATTTCTCTCCTATAGTAGCTATTTTTTTGTTAGATTAATTTATACTTTTTGTTTTTGAGGAAAAAAGTAAGAGTTATTTTTTTCATTTCTTTGTTGTTACTTATTTGGACCTTTTAAATGACATTCTTCCTGGTGCTGGTGGAAGGTATCTTGATAATGGAGATAAGTGAGGAAATTCACCTTTAGGTCTAGTAACTTTCTTCCTACAACTGGAAACTGGTGGCATTTTCCTTTCATTCACAAGAACTAGATGATAGTACAAGCTTACAGTTTGCTAAGATGATGATTTATCAACTACTGCCAAGAAATCCTTCTAGTTGGTTACAATGGAAATTAAATATTACTGAATAGATCCAAAATATAGAATGCTACTCCACTTGCTTAGGAAATGAGGAATCTTAATGCTCCACAGAATAGTTCAAGGCAAAAATTCTCCTTTTATATAAGGGAAGAAATGAGGACTATCTGTTTTATAAGATGGAAGCTGGAAGGCTTTTCCAACCAGACACTGTCCACAATCTAAGATTGTTTTTTAAAAGTCAGATGGTATAGAGAAAAGTGTTGGTTATGTCCTGACTGCTCACTCACCATTTCACTCACCATTGGAAGTTATGAGTAGTGTACAAATAATTATTTTGTAACTGTGAAAGAGCATAGGGAATTGGCCTCAAAGCCAGGAAGTCAGACTCCTTACTCTGACACATACTCACTATGCAAATCATTTAACCTCTGGGTGATCTAAGCAACTCTCTAAGACTATAAATTGCAGAGGAGATACCAATCCATCTTGGTAGAGGAAGTTTCCTCACCAGGGATTTCCTACACCAATGAAATCAAAGATCTAATTCCTATCCTCTATCCCTGTCTTGGTAACTAGTGGCATCAAAGGATGACATTGAATTTAGAGAGAGAAATGAATTTAGGTATCTCATTCAACTCTTTTATTTTACAGAGGAAGAAACTGACCCCATGGACATTAAGTGATATGCCCAAGACCACGTAAGTAGGTAATTAGGACCCACAATCAATCCTAACTCCCTAATTTAGTCAGTAGATTCAACCTACATTCCCTTCAAACATAATCAAACAAGTAAGTAAACAATCATCATTGATTAAAAGATTGCTATGTGCCTGGCATTGTGATAAGTAAGTATGATGATGAATTTGACCTCCGCCTCTGTTCCTTTGCCCCAGTTTAAGTAGGGATGCTCATGAACAATGAAATAAGCACTTATAAGGAGGAGGAAAAGGATTCCTGAAGTATGCATTGATTGACCTTTGAATCTGGCAATTTAAGAACAAAAATAATCCATCATTAGTTAAAACACTCTCAACCTTTGGGAGTGTTTGAGCAGAGGAGGGAAAAGTGATTGAGAGAGAGAATTATATTTTTCATCCCTAGTAGTTATGAAAGATTGAAGCGACTGATTCTAATGATTTTGCTGAAGTACATCAACATACATGGAAACGCAGAGAAGCAGACAAAGCAATCAGGAAAACTTCAGTAATTTTTGCTCATTGAAAGGAAAGCTAGTCTAATGTGGTTTAAAAAATAGTTAAAACACTAACTTTTAAAATTTCTTTAAAAAGAAACTTTTCCTCTCAAGTATATACAGAAAGTAGAATTCAATTGTCAAAGTCTTCCCAACTGGAGTTTCTCAGAAGAAATACCTTAATGAATATGTAGCTTGATGGAGCAGGGGGTGATAGGGTGGTGAGGTATTACATACTTGAATAAATTATATAGATATAAATAGATATACCTCCATATTTAACAGTTGCCTGTTTCTTGGGGATAGATATGTTAAAGACTACTAATATTAGAGAAATTCTCTCTTTAGTCCATTCACCCTCAACCTCAATCTGAATTGAAGAAAATCTTCCTTCCTTTTTTGGTTGTGTTACATTTTTCTAAATTGCAAACCTGGCTTGGACATAAATCAGAGTAAATGGCCATATGCTATAATCGCCACTTTATTTTTTCTTTGCTTTCTTTTGTTTCATCTACTGAATTTTTTTCTCCTTAATAATATTTTATTTTTTCCAATTACATATAAAAATAGTGTCCAACATTCATTTTTGTAAAATTTTGAGTTCCAAATTTTTCCTTTCTCCTTCTTTCCTCTCTCACCTTTCCCTCTCACCCAAATAGCAAGCAACCTGATATAGGTTATATATGTACAATTATGATAAACATGTTTCCACATTAGTCATTTTGTGAAAGAAGAATCAGAACAAAAGGGAAAAGCCATGAGAAAAAAACCAAAAAAATACAGAAAAAAATGAAAATAGCATGCTTTGATTTGCATTTAGACTTCATAGTTCTTTCTCTGGATGTAGTGAGCATTTTATAATAGCCACTTAAAATAGAATATTCAAATAAATATTTGATAGAAGAATTCTTAATTGTTTTTATGTCATGGACCCATTTGGCAGTCTGATGAAGGCCAGAAAGTTTTAAATTCATAAAATAAAAAACACAGAGGAAAAATTCATGAAACACACAAAAAATCCCCCAACAATATTGAAATTTTTTTTAAAGTTCCTGGGCTTCAAGTTAAGAAACCCCAACTTAATAGAACAGGATTCCATTGGTAGGCCATGATGTCTATTGACAAGGATTGAATCTTACTCCCCTTATTCCTCCTCCATCTGATCAGGAAAGAAACAGAGAATGAATAGTTGCATGGGGGGCAGCTTCCCTAGATAGCATTCCAGTGAATGAGGGAAAAGTACAATGGACCAGATTCTGGTGGCCTCAACAACCCTGGGTTCTTGTCCTCTCAGATCCCATATCTCCTTGACTTTATATACAATCTATAATATCATGAAATCTTGACTCCTTTTGTCCTTCCTGCTTTATTATGTCACAGAGTGAATTACTAGTTACCTCACCCCATTGAGATGTTTTCTGCCAACCCATCGGAAATATGGGAGACTGGCAAACTTTGCGGTTCAAAGTCCTCCTCCACTAGCTTTGGAGGCAGCTAAGTGACAGTAGATAGAGCCCTGGGCCTGGAGTCAGGAAGACTCTAAATGTATTCTCAGATACTTCTAGTTTTATGATCTTGGGCATGTCATTTAAGCTCTCTGGCTGCCTCGTTTCCTCAACTATAAAATGGAAATAATAGTGACACCTCCCTCACAGGGTTGTTGTGAGGACTAAATGAGATAATACTTATAAAGTGCTTAGTACAGTGCATGGCCAAATAATCAGTGCTATATTAAAATCTATTCCCTTCTGTTCTCTTTCAGTTGGATGGCTTCTCTGCATATGGAAGTACTTTCCAATGTCAAAAGCCCCCCAAAACATGGGGAACTCTGGGTAATGTCTGCACTAGTACTACCACTCTATCCAAACTTCCCAAAAATAGCCCTACTAGAGGGGTTACAAATAGATTAATATGATTTGTAATAGGTGAAATACTTGGGAGAACCAGAAAACAATTTATTCTCTTAAGAGCAAAAAAGGAAACAAAACACATTCCCTCGACTGTTATATACACTAGCATTTTAATCACCTAAACTTTTGTCCACGAAGAATACAAAAGTATATTTCAGAAAATTGTTCTTAATTTGTGGTACCGAGGTTTTACTTCACATCTCAAAAGGAAGTAGAAAAGTTGATGGATAATTGCAATCCTGATCAAAGTCTGTTGTGGACAGCTCCCACATGATGATTCACTGAAACTAATGAGATAGATAGAAATAGCAGAAATAAGTAGCAAAGTTTTAAACTTTGCTAAAATCAGCATCACAAGAAAAATATAAGGAAAGCATGGCTTGACAATAGTTCATGTGAAAAAGATCTCAAATTTACTGGTAAGAAAAAAAGCTAATGTGATCCTACAGACCTAATGTATAAAAAGAAAGGCTAGTTAGGTCAGACCACACCTGAGGTATTAGGTTCAGTTGCAGGTGCCACATTTTAGGAAGGACACAAGTAACCTGTAGAGCAAAAAGCAGAGAGCCACCAAGATAGTGGGGGTATTAGGTCATGCAGCATGAGGACCATTTGAAGTAACTATGACTATGTAGCCTAGAGAATGAATGAATGAGTGAAAAAGCATTTATTCATTTCTTGCTATGTTTCCAGCACTGTCCTAAACACTAGGGGTAAAAATAAAATAGTAAAGCAGTCACTGTTTTCAGGGAGTTCACACTATAACTGAGGGAGAGTTCAGCTACAAGGTGAATGGAAAGACTTGGAAGACCTTGTGATGTCACTGGTCCCATTGAGAAGGACCACCACCACCACCACCAACAGCAACATGCACAAGTCCATGATCTTTTCCTGCTCTCTCTGAATCTCCATGTGCTGTGCCACTCTCTAGCTTAAACATTTCTTAAAAAGTAAAATCTCCTTTAAAATTAAGCATACTAGAAAGAGAATATTTTTCTTTTGTCCAAAACATAAGGCAATCACCTCTGAGAGGTATATATAAAAGTAAACTTTCCAAATAGTTAATGGGAAGGATGAAGAATTACCTCCAATTTCAAGGAGGAAAAGGTGTCAAATGTAGCTTCAGACAAGAATGGTCCAGGATATAATGCAGTGTGAAACCTTCCTAGTCTATACTTTTTATCTCTGCTGAAGACAAAGTCATCTGCCCAACTTTGAACACCAGGTAAGACTGATTTCACTAAATTTCCTCTGATGGCTATAGTCTATGGGTCTTGTTTGGAAATGCTACCAAATGCTCCTTACTCCCTGCTGGCTTCCCTTGCCCTCTTGCTTCTAGTCTCTGTAGAGATGTTAGACAGTTATAATTGTTATTTGATTCTCATTATAGATCCAATTACCCTTTGACACTTCTCATTTGTTTTTAGATTTGTTCTCATCCAATCCACCTTAGGTTCACTTTCCCCAGTTTTATTTCCTCTAGCTTCATATAATATTTGACTTATCTCTTCTTATTCACCTCCAGATGCAACACCTCCATCTTTTAAAATATCATAGGGGTGTATACTTTAGCCTTGGATAGTAAATTGAGGGGATCTTCCTTTCCTCAGGTAGCAAAGATATCAGTTTACTCTCTGTCCACGAGCCTCCACTTTATCTTAGAATCAAAGATGAGGGAAAGGAAGTGAAAGAGGAGAAAGTTTGCATTTACAGAGCTTTAAAGATTGATAAAATACTTTCCTCCCAACAACCGCAAGAGGTAACTAGAAATGGAATATATCTGATCAGATTCATTGATGTGTGGATGTAGAATAGTAGGGAACCTGAGAGATCATTCAGTTCAATCTCCTGATTTCACAGACACTAAAGCTTAGAAAAGTTACCTGATGTACACAAGGTCACTAGCATAATTAATACATAACAAAGCTAAACTTTGGCCATCTGCCTCATTTAAATCCAATTCACACAAAAGCCAAATACCACCCTCATGATGTAATTGATCCTCTTCAAGAATGAAAGATGAACAGCAATTACTTCCCAGAGCTCTTTCCTCAGCATTTTTCCCTTCTGCATTAAGTCTCTCTCCTCTTTTTTCATTCTTATAGTTTCATCTAGCAGCACTGTGTATAAGATGCTTGAATTTATTCCTTCAGTATTACCCTCTCATACAGGTTTCATCATCACATAACCGTTGATCCACCCAATTCCCATTGTGCACTGCATCATTATTTCCAACCATGGCATCAAAGCACTCTCTCTGGAACTGTGATTTCACTGGTGTAGGGAACTGTCTGTGTGTAAACTGCCTTTACTGACACAAATTCACCAATCATATGTTTAACTTGTGACTTAAGGACACTTAGAAATGAAGTGACTTATGTATCTGTAGTCACAAAGGAAGAACATAATATGGATCAAAGCCAGGATCGGAGCTCAGGTCTTCCTAATTCCAAGGCTGGCCCTCTATACACTAGACCACACTGCCTCTCATTCACTACCTATGTGACTTTTAAATTCTGTGATCACTTGTTTTATCCTAGGCATCTGACTACTTGGACTACCCTTAGACTTTTATATAAAAAGCCTTGTATCTTGTATTTCAGGTTCAGTAAAGAAATTATGTTCTTTCATCTTTCAAATATCTCATCTCTCATTTCCTTCTTATTCACACTGTCATGGCCTTTGTCCAGTCTTTCATCACATCCTGATAATTTCAATGGCTTTTTAACTGGTTCTCTTGCTCCTGGTTTTCCCACCCCCAACCACCAAACACACACACACACACACACACACCCTGAACTTCATCAGGGAAATCTTTCTAAAACATTGTTGTCATTATGTCATCCCTCTCCTCCAAAGTCTCTAGTGCCTTCCCCACTAAACTTTTCAGCTTTCAAAATAACAATAGTCTTCCTATACTTGAAGGTCCTCTATAAGCTGAGCCCTACCTAACACACCAACCTACCAACCTACTAACACAAATCCTCGATTGTAGGCAGATGTCCTCTGTGTGCTCCAAGCTTTTATCTGTGCTGTTTCTGTGCCCAGGATGCCTTCCCTCTGATTCTCTTCTACCCACCTATTTTCTACACACACTTCAATATAGGGTTAATATCCCACTCGGATTCTCCTTATTTCAATCTATATTGATTATTCACTTTTCTGTTGTAGTCCTTAAATATGTAGCACTCAATAATACTGCTTCGTTCTGTATTTGACAAATCCATATAACCCCTGTTCCAAATCCTTATCACAGAATGTGGGCTACTCACGGTCCTTAAGGTTTATATGAATGGATCTCAAACTCTAACAGGTTCTTCCATGATGGGAAACTTTTAGATATGGTACCAACAAGACAGACCCATACAAGATCCAATCTAAATACAAGACAATAATTGCCAGTATGTTTTCTATTAGGTTATGCTTTGGCCATGACAACTAATGAAACGAATAAAAATTTAAAATGAACTTCAATCTCATGGTGCCAGTTTTTGCTGTAATGACAGTTGCAGAGTGAGAAGAGGAGGCAGAGAGTGCTGAATCATACAGGTTTTCAGCATCTGAAAGTATTATTAACTATCATTACTCCAAATGACCAAAAGCAATAAGAAATATTCCACAAGCTGCCTTGTCATTTGACCTCAAGTACACTTGATGAACACAAACAAAAACAGCACCCTGAAGATAATTGCAGCTTTTGTGCCAACATCTGTTCCAGAGAATGAAAAAGGAAATGAGTCCACAAAGAAGTTGACAAGAACCTCCAAAACAAATCAACTAATACGTCCGGATATTTGAGGATTTCTAAGTGAATTTGAGTACAAGGGAGGTTAGCAAATATTTGTTGTGTGTATGTGTGTGTGTGTGTGTGTGTGTGTGCGCGTGTGTGTGTGTGTAAAAATATAAGATATAATGAAAATGTTTGAAGAATAAGATATGGAAAATATCAGAAGTTTACAAATTGGTCAAAGTGTCTTACACCTGTGATAAATGAAGACATAATTTTTGGGTTTTTTTAAAAAAAAAATTTGTTTTTTTAAATTTATTTATTTAACTTTTAACATTCATTTTCACAAAATTTTGGGTTCCAAATTTTCTCCCCATTTCTCCCCTCCCCCCACCCCAAAACACCGAGCATTCTAATTGCCCCTATCACCAATCTGCCCTCTCTTCTATCATCCCTCCCTTCCCTTGTCCCCATCTTCTCTTTTGTCCTGTAGGGCCCGATAACTTTCTATACCCCATTACCTGTATTTCTTATTTCCTAGTAGTAAGAAGAATACTCGACAGTTGTTCCTCAAACTTTGACTTCCAACTTCTCTTCATCCCTCCTTCCCCACCCATTCCCTTTGGGAAGCAAGCAATTCTATCCATATCTGTGTAGTTTTGCTAATGAGTTCCATAATAGTTGTGTTGTGTAAGACTAACTATATTTCCCTCCATCCTATCCTGCCCCCCATTGCTTCTGTCCTCTCTTTGGATCCTGTCCCTCCCCAAGAGTGTTGACTTCAAATTGCTTCCTCCTCCCTCTACCCTCCCTTTCATCATCCCCCAACCCTGCTTATTCCCTTCTCCCCGACTTTCCTGTATTGTAAGGTAGGTTTTCATACCAAAATGAGTGTGCTTTTTATTCCTTCCTTTAGTCAAATGTAATGAGAGTAAGCTTCATGTTTCTCTCACCTGCCCTCTTTTTCCCTCCACTGAAAAGTCTTTTGCTTGCCTCTTTTATGAGAGATAATTTGCCCCATTCCATTTCTCCCTTTCTCTTCCCAATATATTCCTCTCTCACCACTTAATTTCATTTTTTAAAGATATAATCCCATACTATTCAATTTCCTCTGTGCTCTGTGTGTGTGTGTGTGTGTGTGTGTGTGTGTGTAATTCCACCAACTACCCAGATACTGAAAACTTTCAAGAGTTACAAATATCGTCTTTCCATATAGGAATGTAAACAGTTTAACTTTAGTAAGTCCCTTATGACTTCTCTTTGCTGTTTACCTTTTCATGCTTCTCTTCATTCTTGTGTTTGAAGGTCAAATTTTCTTTGCAGCTCTGGTCTTTTCATCAAGAATGCTTTAAAGTCCTCGATTTCATTGAAAGACCATTTTTTCCCCTGAAGTATTATACTCAATTTTGCTGGGGAGGTGATTCTTGATTTCAGTCCTAGTTCCTTTGACTTCTGGAATATCATATTCCAAGCCCTTCCATCCCTTAATGTAGAAGCTGCTAGATCTTGTGTTATCCTGATTGTATTTCCACAATACTTGAATTCTTTCTTTTTAGCTGCTTGCAATATTTTCTCCTTGACCAGGGAACTCTGGAATTTGGCCACAATGTTCCTAGGAGTGTCTCTTTTTGGATCTCTTTCACGTGGTGATCAGTGGATTCCTTGAATACTTATTTTGCCCTCTGGTTCTAGAATCTCAGGGCAGTTTTCCTTGAGAATTTCATGAAAGATGATGTCTAGGCTCTTTTTTTGATCATGGCTTTCAGGTAGTCCCATAATTTTTAAATTGTCTCTCCTGGATCTATTTTCCAGGTCAGTTGTTTTTCCAATGAGATATTTCACATTATCTTCCATTTTTTCATTCTTTTGGTTTTGTTTTGTGATTTCTTGGTTTCTCATAAAGTCATTAGCCTCCATCTGTTCCATTCTAATTCTGAAAGAACTATTTTCTTCAGTGAGCTTTTGGACCTTCTTTTCCATTTGGCTAATTCTGCTTTTGAAAGCATTCTTGTCCTCATTGGCTTTTTGAACCTCTTTTGCCAATTGAGTTAGCCTATTTTTCAAGGTGTTATTTTCTTCAGCATTTTTTTGGGTCTCCTTTAGCAGGGTGTTGACCTGCTTTTCATGCTTTACTTGCATCTCTCTCATTTCTCTTCCCAGTTTTTCCTCCACCTCTCTAACTTGATTTTCAAAATCCTTTTTGAGCTCTTCCATGGCCTGAGCCCATGGAATATTTATTTTGGATGTTTGGGATACAGAAACCTTGACTTCTATGTCTTTCCCTGATGGTAAGCATTGTCCTTCCTCATCCAAAAGGATCTGTTCACTGAGAAAGTAACCTTCTATGGTCTTATTTTTTTTCCCCTTTTTTGGGCATTTCCCTAACCAGTTATTTGACTTTTGGGTCCTTTGTCAACAGTAGGGTACACTCTGGGAATCTGTGAGATCTCATTTCCTCCAAGGTGGCACAATCAAGCGTGTGGACACAGAGAGGGATTTTTATACCCAGAATTTTAGCAGTTACCTCTACACAGCCACCTGGCCTCCAGTTCCCAAGTCAGCACTGGGGACTGATTTTCAGATTAAGCTGGATGGGCAGGGCCTCCATTCAGTGTGAGACAAAGACCAACTCCCCCAGGGCCTCCACACAGGGCGGAGGCAAGACTCAGCTCTTCAGTGCCCCCAGGGGTTTTTGTGCTCCAACAATGGAGCTTCTGTATGGGCTGCTGTGCAGGCTCTGTGGCCACTGCCTGCTGCTGGAGCTACAGGAGGGTTCTTCTCCCTTCCTGGCCTGCTGATAAAACCCCATCACTGACCTTTGGCACCTGTGGGTTGAGGGATCTGAGGACCCACTACTACGACTGGAGATTCTGCCCTTGAGGTGTCCTCCTCCCAGAGTCTTGTTGCACTGTGCCCCTTGGCCAAGGCTGGGCTGGGCTGGGCTCTGCACTCGGCTCTGCCTCTGGCACAATCAACGTTTCTGTGGGCCTTTCAGGTCACTGTGGGCTGGAAATCTCCTCCACTCTGTTGTTCTCCACTTCTGCTGCTCCAAAATTTGTTCAGAGTCCCTCTCTACAGGCATTTTATGGGCTGTGGGGAGGACCCTGCATAAGTGTGTCTTTCTAGTCCACCATCTTGGCTCTGCCCCTCTTGGTTTTGTTTTTATTATGAAATTGATCAAGCTCAAAGATTTCACTATACAAAGAAGAAAAAGGGGATTGTAAAGGAAACCATGAGTTTCTGCCACATACAGTTTGTTTGTTTTTTCTTAGTGTACATTAAATTTACTAAGAACAAAAATTGTCCTATTTTTGCCATTTGAACTTATTTCCTGGCTATTTTTAATGTCTTATATGTATTTTTCCATTTCTGTTACTGCCCACCATCTCTTCACCTCCTCAATTTCAAATAGAAGTCCTCCTTCATAAGAAATATGATCAAGAAAAACACATCAATACATTAGCCATACCTGAAAATAAATGTCTCATTCTGTACTTCTAGTCCATTAACCTTTCTGCCAAGAGGCAGGAGGCATGCTTCCTCATCAGTCATGATTGGTCACTGCTTTTCTTAGAGCTTTGATCTTTCAAAAAATTTTTCCATTGTATTATTGCAGTCAAAAGGAATGGTCAGTTTTGTGAGTTTGGGATTATAGTTCTAGACTACATTTCAGAATGGTTGGACCAATTCACAACTCCATGATACATCAGTGTTCTTGTCCTTCCACAGATTTTTCAAGAATCACCATAGTCATCTGTGCTACTGAGATGGGTATTAGGTAAAGCCATAGAGTTATTTTTATTTGCACTTCTCTTATTAACAATTTGAAACCTTATTTTTGCAGGTGTTGAGAATTTAACTTTCTTCATTTGAAAACTGCCTCTTCACAGCATTATTCCATTTGTCTATAGGGAAATGATGTGCGTGTATAAATATAAATGTTTGTGCACACATATACATGCATAGTGTGCATATATATACATGAATAATAATATATCTCATATATAAATAATTGCTAGCATATTAGCAATTTTTTCTCTATCTTCATTATCAAATTTTTAAAAGAGAATTTTATCATAAAAAATTTCCTAGTTAATTATTTCTCTTCTAATTCTAACTACAAGTTTTTACTTGTGCAACCATGATAGTTGATTTCCTAGGGTTTATCCCACAGTACAGTTTTACTCTCAATTCTTTTGAGTCATGTTTACCTAGTCTATTACAGTAGTCATTTTTCTACTTTTTAAACAAATTAGATTTGAAAATATTGCTCCCTAGTATAGTTTAAAATCCAGCAATGCTAGAACCCCTTACTGTCTTTTTCCATTATTACCCTGGATCTTCTTTTGTTCTCTTGATGAACTGTACTATTGTTTTTGTGTATTTTGACTTTGCCCCAGTAGTCAAATTGAAGTTTGTTGATGGTTTAAAAACGATGTGATTCTTGGTATCCTCTGCTGTTTTTTTCACCATTCTGCTACCATCTCTGCAGAAGCAAAGAGGCCAACAAAGTACTGAAAGCTTTTTGTAAAATGTCTCTGACTCATGAGTTGCCTTGTCTGAAATACATTAATCATCAAGTTGCCAGTCTACTAGTGATATATCTTTTCATCCTGAGCTAGTCCTGAGAAAAGAGACTCAAAAACTTTTCCAGTCTGGTAGAAACTTCCAGAGCTCATGCTCCACTGGCTTAGCCTTCAACACCCAGGGACATCACCATGGATCTCAAAGAAGGATTTTAGAGAGGTACGTAAAAGCATCATCCAGGAATTGTTTGATTGAAAAAGCAAATGAGTCAGTCATATCAAGGATGAAGACTAACAGATTGGAATTCTGAATAGGACTGGATAGATACCCACAAAATACTAAGAGACCAGATTTAAAGGTTTCCAGCCTTTTAGGTTCATTCTCTAGCAACAAATTATGAAAAAAAAATGGAACACCAATCATATAGGATGAAAAGGCAAAGGAAGGGGTTAAGTACAAGGAGCTTAAAGGACAAGTAGCAGTATCTACACCAATGAGATCTTAAGCCCATTTAAATTTGGAGTTATTATTGTTTTGCACATTTATATCTTGTTATACTACTCAGACTATAAGTTTCTCAATGGTAGCAAATGAGTTAAAACTGTTCTATATCACCCATTAAAGCTAAACTAATGCTAGGCATAAAATAGGTACTCAATAAACACTAGATAAATTGAGTCAACTATCATAATAATGCTTTTTAATTTTTAATTTTATTTGAAATTTTATATTTTTCAATTTTTAAGCAGTCATATTTTCTCCCTTCCATGTTTCTCATTCACTGAAAAGGAAGGAAGGAAGGAAGGAAGGAAGGAAGGAAGGAAGGAAGGAAGGAAGGAAGGAAGGAAGGAAGGGAGGGAGGAAAGAAGGAAGGAAGGAAGGAAGGGAAGGAGGAAAGTAAGGAATTATTACAAAAATGCTGTCAAGAAAAAGCCTATTCCCAAATTGGTTGATTCCAAAATGTATTTATTGTTCTGAACATTAGTTCATCATCGTGTCATAAGGTAAACAACATCTTCTTTCTCAGTATCCCAGAATCATGTTTGATAATATAATGGATCAGAATTCATAAGTTTTTTAATTGTTAATCTTTATAATATCTACATTATAGTGTGGTTGTTCTTCTGGTTCTATTCATTTCACTGCACCACTTTACTTTTTCACAATATTTTATGATGGGGGCAGAGCCAAGATGGTGGAGTGGAAGTGGGGACTCACCTGAGCTCATTCACAAATTCCTTCAGATCCCTCTAAGAAGTGAATCTGAATCAATTTTAGAGTGGTAGAATCCACTAGGAGACAGAGTGTGGCAGATTTCTAGTCCAGGATAGCCCAAAAGTTTGATGGGAAGGATCTGTTACATGGGGATATGGGAGCACAGAGCTTGTGGGAGGCATCAGTGCAGACATGGCCATAATGGAGTGGGAATCACCAGGCAGTTCACATTCCCAAACCTCTCAGCATAAGATGAGAGTCCAGCAGAACTGGATGAGAGAGAAGAGCAGGGCCCACAGCAACTAATCCTGGGGCTATCAGCCTACAGACAAAATGTTTGAAAATCACCTACTTGAACTTCTGGGAGGCAAGATGGAGAAGTAAACTGTAAGTGTTCTCACCCTTCCTTGTTGACCTTGAAAAAAGCAGAGAATATTACCCTAGGCAGAGTCCTGGAGTAGTGGAACCAGCAGAAGTGGTATAGCAGTCTTTTAGCTCGGGAGGCCAGGGAGATCACAACCATCACAGCACCAAGTAAACTACAGCATTATATAGCATCTAGTTGAAAGAACCAAAGGCCATAACACAAAACAACAGTAACAAGGACCCTAGCGCCCAGCACAAGAAATGTGGAAATCAGCCTTCTGTGCACCAGAAGCAGAGATCCACTTTAAAAGCCAGGTAAAAGGCAATCACCATGAGCAAGAAGGAAATTAGAAAACAAAGACCATAGAACATTATTAGGGAGACAAAGAAGGACAAAATACAAATTCAGAAGAGGACAGTATTGGCACTGTACCCACACCTGAAACCTCAAAGGCGAACATGAACTGTACTCAAGCCCACAGAGCACTCTTGGAAGAGTTCAAGAAGGATTTTAAAGTCAAATCACAGAGTTAGAAGAAAAATTGACCAATGGTTTTAAAAATACAATCAACTTCTTAAAAGTAAAAGGGGACAAATGGATAAGGAAATACAAAACCTAACTCGAGAAAATAACACTTTAAAAACAGGAGGTACAAAAGCTAACTGAAGAAAATGATTCATTAAAAATTAAAATTGGGCAAATAGAAATGAATGACTTTATTAGTCATCGAGAATCAGACAAAGAAAATCTAAGGAATGAAAAAAATTTTTAAAATATGTAAAATATTGACCTGGAAAATAGACCCAGGAAAGAAAATATATTTTTTTTTAATGTTTATTTATTTATTTTTCATTTTCAACATTCATTTCCACAAAATTTTGAGTTCCAAATTTTCTCCCCATCTCTCCCCTCCCCCACCACAAAAGGCCATGCATTCTGATGACCTCTTCCCCCAATCTGTACTCCCTTCCATCACACTGCTTCCTTCCATTATCCTCATCTCCTCTCTTTTCTTGTAGGACAAGATAGATTTCTATACCCCATTACCTGTATTTCTTATTTCCCAGTTGTACACAAAAACAATTCTCAACATTCATTCTTAAAACTTTGAGTTCCAACTTCTCTTCCTACCTCCCTCTCCACCCATCCCCACTGAGAAAGTAAGTAATTCAATATAGGCTATATATGTGTAGTTTTGCAAAAGACTTCCAAAATAGTCATGTTGTGGAAGACTAACTATATTTCCCTCCACTCAATCCTGCCCCCATTTATTCTACTCTCTCGTTTGACCTTGTCCTTCCTCAAAAATGTTAACTTCTAATTACTCCTTCATCTTGTTTACCCTCCCTTCTGTCATCCTCTACACCCTACTTTTCCCCTTCTCCCTTAATTTCCTGTAGTATAAGATACCAAATTGGGTGAGCATGTTATTCCCTCCTTAAGCCAAATGTGATGAGAGTAAGCTACATTTTTCCCTCTTCCCTCCCCCCTTTTCTCCTCCATTGAAAAAGCTTTTTCTTGCCTCTTTTAAGAGAGATAATTGACCCCATTCTATTTCTTCCTTTCTCCTCCCAATATATTCCTCTATCACCCCTTAATTTTATTTTTTAGATATCATCCCTTAATATTCAACATACATTTATCATTTTCCTCTTTTGTTATATTAACCAATCTTACAGGTGTGAGATAGTACCTGAGTTGTTTTAGTTTGCATTTCTCTAATAAAAGTTATTCTTTTAGAGTATTTCTTTAAACGCCTAAAGATAGCTTTGAATTCTTCATCTGAAAAGTGCCTGCTCATATCCTTTGAGAATTTATCTTATTTTTTATTTCT
This sequence comes from Notamacropus eugenii, assembly GCF_028372415.1. Taxonomy (NCBI): domain Eukaryota; kingdom Metazoa; phylum Chordata; class Mammalia; order Diprotodontia; family Macropodidae; genus Notamacropus; species Notamacropus eugenii. The sequence goes on along the minus strand of NC_092877.1, from coordinate 153,709,700 downwards.
TAAATTTATTTTTAGTCTTCAGCATTCACTTCCATAATATTTTTACTGATTTTCAATTGGAGAATAGCTTGTATTCGTATAAATTTGACTCAGTTCCCCAGAGAACTCATTTCTCTGAGAAATGAGGCATTTAACATGACCTTTGCTTGTAAACATTGCTTTCCAGCTTTCTGCTTTCCTTATCATCTTGTTTTCATTGGTTTTGCTTGTGTAAATGCATTTTATTTTAATATAATCAAAATTTTGTATTTTACATTTTGTAATGTTCTCTATATGTTATCTGGTCATGAATTCTCCCCTTCTCCACAAATCTGACAGATACGACTATTCCTTGCTCTTCTTATTTGCCTACGGAGTCACCTTTTACATTTAAATCATATACCCATTTTGACTGTATATTGGTACACAGTGTAAGATGTTGCTTTACACCTAGTTTATGCTCTATTGTTTTCCAGTTTTCCCACCAGTTTTTGTCAGATAGTGAATTCTTATCCCAAAGGCTTGGGTCTTTGGGTTTATCAGTCACTATGGTCACTGAGTACTATGTCTTGTGTACCTAATCTATTCCACTGATCCACCACTCTGTTTCTTAGCCTGTACCAAATGGTTTTGATTATTACTGCATTATAGTATAGTTTGAAATCTAGGATTGCTAGGCACCTCCCTTTGTATTTTTTTCACCTTTGACCTTTAGTTCTTCCTTATGAATTTTTTTATTTTTTTCTATCTCTATCAAATAATTTGGGTAGTTTGGTACTTTATTATATTGGTTCAGCCTACCCATGAACAATTGATATTTTTCCAATTGTTTAGATCTGACTGTGTGAAAAATGCTTTTTAATTATGTTCATACAGTTCCTGAGTTTTTCTTGACAGACAGACTTCCATGTATCTCATATTTCTGCAGTTATTTTAAGTGAAATTTCTCATTCTTTCTTTCATTGCTGTTGATCTTGTTTATCATATAAAGAAAATGCTGATGATTTATGTTGGTTGATCTCATATCTTGCAATTTTGCTAAAGTTGTTAAATATTTCAAGTAGTTCTTTGAGTTGATGCTGTAGGGTTCCCTAAGTATATCATCATATCATCTGCAAAGAATAATAGCTTTGTTTCCTCATTGCCTATTCCAATTCCTTCTTTTTCTTCTCTTACTACTATAGCTATCATTGCTAGGACTATATTGAATAATAGTGATAATGAAAATCTTTGATTCACCTCTGATCTTGTTGGAAAGGATTCTCACTTATTCCTATATAGATAATGCTTGCTAATAGTTCTGAGACCATTTATGATTAGGGAAATGGCTGTTATTTTTATAAATTATAATCAGTTACATATATATCTTGAAAAGCAGTTCATCAAATAGAAACTTGCTACAATAATTTTCCCGGGTTAATTGTTTCCCTTCTAATCTTAGCAGTATTGTGTTTGTGCAAAAAAACCCAAATTTTATGCAACCAAAATTATGTTATTCATCTTCTATAATTCTATCCCTGATTTGGACATTAATTCTTCCCCTACCTATAGATCTGATAGGTAATTTTTCCTTGTTTCTCTAATTTATTTATTATGTTACCTTTTATATTTAGGTCATGTAGCTATTGGACTTTATCTTAACATAAGGAATGAATTCTAAACCTAATTTCTTCCCATCCTGCTGTCCAATTTTCCTATCAGTATTTATCAACTAGTAGATGGAATCTTGATGTTTTTGTAATACTTGGCTTTTTTATTAATTTGCTTCTATATGTTGTGTACCTAATCTCTTCCACTGATTGTCAAAGTTCATTTGCTTCATATGTTGTGTACCTAATCTCTTCCATTGATTGATCTCTATCTTTTTTACCAGTACCAAACTGTTTTGATAATTACTACTTTTTAGTAGTAATTAGATCTAGTAGGCTATATCCCCTTTTTTCCCTTTTTCATTATTTTACATTAATGCTTCAAAGAATCTATAATTTAATTAATTTGGTTACTCTTTCCACTTATGGAAGTCAAAAACTTTATACATACAAAATAAACAAAAATTCATGAACTGTTGGCAGCCTACTATTGATAAGCTTCTCTGAACTTCAGCTAGTTCTTTGATCCTTTGGCTCTCCTCACTCTTACTTTGGTTCCAAGAAGCTATAGCATGCACCGTGGCCACACCCTGGTAAACTATCTCAGTAGATGGGTTTGTTGAGGGTAACTGACAGGCCTCAAACTCATCAATGATGTCTATTTCAAGCATGTGAAAACTTTCCCTGGTGGAATGGGTGGATCAGAACAATTTGTTCCAATGTTTATGAATGTGACTGAAACAGGTGCTGTGGAGTGCTTAGAGTTTGGTCAGATATTGAAGATGCCAATGTATCTACTGCATCCCAGGCCATCAGATGTCATCCTCATTTTTATCTTGCTCTTGGACTTTGATGACTCTGGAAGAAAGAGTGAGGCCAGAGAATTTATGCAACTCTGCTTCACTTAAATCCAATTCAAACAAGTGTCAAGATATTTCCTTGTCATGTCATTGGTCCTCTTCAGAATGAAGGACAAATAATAACAGTTAATTACTGGCACTCACTCAGAGCCTTTCCAACCTAATAAGTCCCCCCAGAGTTTTTATTCTATAACATAATTTTCAATTAAATAAGAATCACTTCTATGCTTCAATGAGGCATCAAAGTAGGAGTTGGCAATTATTGAATTTAAATTCTCTCTGTCTTAAGATTGAATCATCCTAATTCCTTTAGATTTTCTTTCCAGGTTTGTTTTTCAGTCTCCCATAATGATCTTTTCATAATCCTTTTTAGTTTTGAAGTCTAGATTTAGACATAGTAGTTCCAAGGCATCAAAGTATACAGCAGTCCAACAGTAGGTCCCCAGTTAGGTGACTGTTATTGCTCAGATTACCAACTCCTCCTCTCATTTTTCAAGGTTCTCTTTGATGGCTCATAAACCTGTGTTTGTTTTTTTTATTTTGTTTTTAGTTTATGGAATAAAACAAGCATTTTCATGATGAAAAGGATGATTGCACATGAAACTGCAAATCTGCTCACAATTCTTTTCATATATACGATTAAATTATCCTGCAATATCTTTCCTTTCCCTTCAAGGAAGGGATTTGGGTGGGATGGATAAAATAAGGAATAAGAGGGTAAGAGAAAAAGACAAGTTAACAGGGATGGGGTAGAAAGAGAGGCTGAAAGGAAAATAGTGAGTAAAAATAAGATGGAGGGAAAGTCAAAAGTAGTAATTAGAACACTCTAAAACTGTATGTCTGCCTTAGATTCCTTCCACCTTCAACGGAGTGACTTTCTGAGATTCTACTATAGCACATTTTCACCACAAAAATGCAGTACAAGTACAGTTAAAAATAATGAATCACTGGCTTAGGAAACAATACAATAACAACTGTCCCCACCAACATTTCCTCTAATGGAAGAAAAGGATAGACATAAAATAAAGATCTATTTCCTGGTAATCATTTAAAAAAAATCATGATTATACACCAGAGGCAGCACAGTCTGATAGAAAGAGAATCTAAGATTAGTCACAGTCCCAAGTCTATCATTTACTACCCATGAGACTTTAGACAAAACTTTGTTCCTCTTTGGACCTCAATTTTCACATCCAGAAAATTTGGTAAGAGCTTTTATCAATGACTTCTAAAACCCCTCTGAGCTTTAAATTCTATAATACACAGTTCTTTCAGGGCCTACACTTGTGGTCCCATGCTAATTTAAATGGCTAGAGAACAGCATTTTTGTCATTTAGTTAGCAGCCAGAATAACGTGTTTAAAAGTGGGTCATGATCCAAGCATTTACCTATGTGTTCCTTTGTGATCATTTGTTAGACTCCTAGATATAGTGCATATTTTTCATATTTGAACTTTCCCAATACCCCAACTGTTTAACTGCAAAGAGCATATATTTTATAAGTATTTCTTGAAATGAATAATACAATGTATTCCTCAAGACAGAATAAATGGGAACTTCTGAACAGTAAGGTCTCAATTTCAAGAGAAATTTGAAACTTTCTAGTTATTTCACAAAGACTACATGGTGTAGAGAGAAAAGAGCACTGAATTTACTCAGATCTGGATTCAAGTAGCAGCTCTAATACTTTGCTGCTGAAAATCATTAAATCTTTTTTACCCGCAATTGTCTCATCTATAAAATTAGGATAATGTTTTCACTAGCTACCTGAGAGTTCTTTGGGGGGGAAATGTAAGTCAGAAAATGCTACATAAACAGCAATTATTATAGGACTATGTTGCTTCCTGTTTCAGTAAATTGCAGTAACTCCCTAATAACCTTAGAATCAAATACACACTTCTCTGTTTAGCATTTAAAAGCCCTCCACAACTAAATCCACCATGCCCTTAAAGGATTATTGGACATTGCTTTCCTTCACATACAGTCTAATCCAGAAAACTGACCTTCCTGCTGTTCATATGCAAATACAAACACACGCACACATACACACACACACACACACACATCATTCCATTTCCTATCTCTTTCTCATTTCACTGACCTGTACTTGTGTCTGAAATGTAGTTCTTCATCACCTCTGTCTTTTAGAATTCTTGCCTTCTTCAAAGCTCAGTTCAAATGTTAATCCCTATATGAGAATTTTCCTGATTTCTCAGATGCTAGCAACCTTTTCCCAAAATATCATTGTGTGTATTTTGTATATAGCTACATACGTATTTGTTTTCTATATTACTACATATGTATTTTCTATATTGCTACATATGTGTTTATTTTCTATAGAGCTTCATATGTATTGATTTTCAATAGAGATACATATATATATATATATATATATATATATATATATATATATATATATATATATATATATATTTTCTCTAGAGATACATATGTACTCATTTCCTTCTGGTCCTTGAGGGTAGGGATTTTCTTCTATGTCTTTGTATCAGCACCCAGGGCCTTGCAAATAGTAAGCACTTAATAAGTTCTTGTTGATCAATTTTTTTTCCAGCTCAATTGTTAATTCTTTAAGAATCACAATTTAAAAGCTGAATGGGATCATCAAACGTTGTCTAATCTACCCAATTCATTTTACAGGTAAGGAAACTGAAGCCCAAAGAGATTGTAAACATGACCAAAATCACACAGCAAGGCAAAATCAAAGTTAGTCTAAGGCTTTTTATTCTGCTTACTTTGTAACCCTTACTTATATTAAACCTTTCACATGTATTATTTTTGCACAAAATACTCAATACCAACTGAATAAGGGAGTGAATGAAGGGATGGAGCAATGGAGATTTTAATAGAAAAGCTAAACTGGCTCTAGGAACCTCTCTAGGGGCTTTCAAGCAGGAGTGAATTTAATCACAGAAAATATATTGCTAATAAGCACATTAAGTGAATATGTTTACAACTGTACCAAATATCTATGCTATTGTATTTCTTGTACTTTCAAAACCAAATGCAAAGTCTATTAGAAAAATCAATGATTACTCAAAGATTTCAAAGCAAAATTTAATGCTCTGAGCAAGTAACCTTTAGAAATGTGACAGAGCTGAGATGCTGTAGTGAAAAATTGGCCAGAATATTTACTTTATGTTTCTTTTAGCCAATTTATCAACATTTACGTTAAATCCTTCTCCTGTTATGACAGTCACTAGTGCTCATAATTATTAGTCAAGCACAGCTTATGGGCTTCCAGCAGGAAGCTCTTCTTGGAAACCACAGGATCCTTCAAATATATGTGAAAACACCAAGCTACTGATTAAATCTGCATCCATCCAACAGCTATCTTTCTCCTGAGGGGGAACAAATCTATCTCTTGGCCTCAGTTTTAGCAAGTTTCAGTCAGAATGGTGTGTTGGAAGTATCCCACATTGTGCCCACTATGTAAAAATACCCAAGAAAGAGTCAGACACTGTTGCCAAGGAGACAAGTGAGGTGATAAAAAGGCGACTATGGTGGTAGCAGTCAAAACAGTGGTTTGTCTTGCTTCTACATAAATGCTCCCCACATTTCTCCCCTCTTTCTATCCATTTTGGGGCTCAATGAAACAGAGGGCCTGAATGTCAGCTAAGCACCTACCTAGCTAAGTTTGGTGACATGGATCAGCAGGCTGACCACAGATAATTTCAGAGCTGAAAATCACCTCAAAGGACATTTAGTTCACCCTATACCTTTATGAGAACCTGAAGGAAAGCCCATAAAATACCTGTAAAAAATGACCCTAAACAAATTCCAGAGCAGCAGAAGCCACAAAACGACAGAGGGAAAGGGATTTTCCATCCAAGACAGCCTAGAAGGCTGACAGAAAAGGTCTATCACACCAGGCGCAGAGCACAGCCCAGAATGGGCCACACAGTGTATCAGGGACAGGATCCAGAACAGGCTTCAGGGAGCCACTAGCAGGAGAAGTTCCCAGATTGCTCACCCACAAATAACAAAAACAGCTTCAAAGGTCAGTGAGAAAGCTCTTTCACTTGAGTGAGAAGGGAAGACAGTCTGAACCTGCCAGCAGTAGTCACTGCAGTGGCGGCAACCATTTTTGGAGCCCTTGACCTAAAGCCTCTTGGGGAATTGAGCAGCTGATCTACATCTCAGTTCTGAGTGGTTCTCCTGGGTTGAGGAAGAGTGCTGATGAGGGAGTTGGTGGAGACTCTGGAGAGGGAACCCTGCAGGCAGATCTTGGACAAAACAGAGAGCCTGTGGTTGCTTCCAGACCAGAGTGCAGCCCAGGAGAAGGGTAAACTCCTGTCACTTGATTGCGCCACGTTGGAGAAACTGAGAACTTACAGACCCTGAGAGTACACCCTCCTCTTGACAAAGGATTCAAAAGTCAAGTAACTGACTGGGAAAATGCCCCAAAAAGGGGGAAAAAATAAGACTATGGAAGGCTACTTTCTTGGTGAACAGGTATTTTCTTCCATTCTTTCAGATGAGGAAGAACAATGCTACCATCAGAGGAAGACCTAACAGTCAAGGCTTCTGCATCCAAAACCTCCAAAATAAATATGCAATGGCCTCAAGTCATGGAAGAGCTCAAAAAGAATTTTGAAAATCAAGTAAAAGAGGTGGAGGAAAATTTGGGAAGAGATATGAGAATGATGCAAGAAAAATCATGAAAAGCAAGTCAACAGCTTGCTAAAGGAGACCCAAAGAAATGCTGAAGAAAATGACACCTTTAAAAATAGCCTACCTCAATTGGCAAAAGAGGTTCACAAAGCCAATGAGGAGAAGAATGCTTTAAAAATCAGAATTAGCCAAATGGAAAAGGAGGTCCAAAAACTCACTGAAGAAAATAGTTCTTTCAAAATTAGAATGGAGCAGGTGAAAGCTAATGACTTTATGAGAAACCAAGAAATTACAAAACAAAATCAAAAGAATGAAAAAATGGTAGACAATGTGAAATATCTCATTGGAGAACCAACTGACCTGGAAAATACATCCATGAGAGACAATTTAAAAATTACAGGACTACCTGAAAGTCATGATCAAAAAAAAAGCTTAGATATCATCTTTTATGAAATTATCAAGAAAAACTGCCCTGATATTCTAAAACCAGAGGGCAAAATAAATATTGAAAGAATCCATCAATCACCTCCTGAAAGAGGACTGAAAAGAGAAACTCCTAGGAATACTGTAGTCAAATTCCAGAGTTCCCAGGTCAAGGAGAAAATATTGCAAGCAGCTAGAAAGGAAGAATTTGAGAATTGTGGAAATACAATCAGGATAACACATGATCTAGCAGCTCAAAGGGCTTGGAATATGATATTGCAGAAGTCAAAGGAATTAGAATTAAAACCAAGAATTACCTACACATCAAAACTGAGTATGGTACTTCAATGGAAAAAAATGGTCATTCAGTGAAGTAGAGGACTTTCAAATATTCATGATGAAAAGACTAGAGTTGAATAGAAAATTTGACTTTCAAACATGAGAATCAAGAGAAGCATGAAAAGGTAAACAGGAAAGAGAAATCATAAGAGATTTTCTAAAGTTGAACTGTTTACATTCCAAGATGGAAAGATAATATTCATAACTCCTGAAAGTTTTCTCAGTATTTGGGTAGTTGGAAGGATTACACACACACACACACGCACACACACACACACACACACACACACAGATACATACATATATAGACAGAAAGCACAGGGTGAGTTGAATAGGAAAGGATGATATCTAAAAAATAAAATTAAGGGGTGATAGAGGAATATATAGGGAGGAGAAAGGGACAAAAGGAATAGAGCAAGTTATCTCTCAAAAAAGAGGAAATAAAAAGCTCTTTCAATGGAGGAGAAAAGGGAGGAGCTGAGAGGGAAAAAATGAGGCTAACTCTCATTACATTTGGCTTAAGGAGGGAATAATATGCTCACTGAATTTGGTATGAAAATCTATCTTACACTACAGGAAAGTAGGGGAGAAGGGGATAAGTGGGGTGGGGGAATGATAGAAAAGAGGGGAAATGGTAGGAGGGAGTAGTTAGAAGTAAACACTTTTGGGGAAGGACAAGATCAAAAGAGAGAACAGAATAAATGGGGGGCAGGATAGGATGGAGGGAAATATAGTTAGTCTTACACTACATGACTATTATGGAAGTCTTTTGCAAAACTACACATATATAGCCTATATTGAATTGCTTGCCTTCTAAGTGGGGATGGGTGGAGAGGGAGGTAGGAAGAGAAGTTGGAACTCAAAGTTTTAGGAATGAATGTTGAGAATTGTTTTTGCACACAACTGGGAAATAAGAAATACAGGGATAGAAATCTATCTTGCCCTACAAGAAAAGAGAGAAGATGTGGATGAGGGAAAAAAGGGGTGTGATAGAAGGGAGGGCAGATTGCTGGAAGGGGTAGTCAGAATGTATGGCATTTTGGAGTAGGGGGAAGGGAGAGATGGGGAGAAAATTTGGAACTCAAAATTTTGTGGAAATGAATGTTGAAAATTAAAATAAATAAATAACCATAAAAAATTAAAAGTGAAATTCCTAAAGTAGTAAGAAGCTGAGACAATTTTCAGATCCAGCCCCAGGAGTAAACCTAACATCAAAGTCAAAGAAATCAGAAATTGAATGACAGGAAACATAAAGGGGAAAGATTAAAATCATTAAAGATCTAAGGAGAAATAAAATTCCATTAAAACCTTAAATGCATAAGTAAATAAATCAGTAGGAAATATGCTCAAATTAAACACAAGTAAGAAGACATCTAAAGGATTCAAAATGTTACCAAAGAAAATTATGTGAACTTTTGTTGATCATAGAACTCTGTGTACACATAAGAGCATGAAAACACAGACATATGTTCCAGAATGATACAGGAGAGAAATCAGAATATTAAGAGAATAATTTAGATAAGAACAAATAACAAAACTTATGACCTGCACAGAAAAGTAACAACAGAATAGAAAGACAGATTCATAGTGATAATCTTTCCAAAGAAGCAAAAGAGAAAATAACAAATTAGGAACACACAAAAAATTTTTGTGAAGTTTCTTAATCACAAGCAGAGAATGAGATGCAGTTTCAAACAAGGTCAATGTATTTTTCTTGATGATTTATTCTTTTCAAAGAAAGACAAGCTGAACTAGTGGGTACTAGTGATTGATGAGAAAGAGAGAGACAGAGGCAGAGAGACAGAGACATAGAGATGAAGATGGAGAGTCAGACACAGAGACAGACAGTCACATAGACACTAGTACCTTACAATATTCTCTCTTTCATTATTTGCTTCTTAAAGATTTCACAAAATAACACGTTAAAACAGAGATAACATTTATTCTTTCCAATCATTTTCATCAGCAACAAGTTAAACTTTCTAATTCAACTATATATCAGTAGTGTACTATGTAGCAGAGTTGGCAAACTAAACTGTAAGGAAGAATTATTGCCAAGATCAGTTCTGGGTCCTGGATGTCAGATTGAATTTTCCTTCTCCTGAGAGAAGATATTATATGTGAAGGAATAAACTTTCAAAGCGTGTTCTTCTAGTATATGAATTACCTTCTGATTAAGCCCATCATTAAGTTCACAAACTCTACCACTAACAATATATTTCTTCCTATGGGAGTTCTTTACAGTGGAACATCCTACCCTGTTGCATACAGTCTTCTCTCTTTCATTTCCTCTAGTTTCATTCCCATATACTCCTGCAATTCTCCTGCAAGTCTTCTTGCTGAAAAGCTCTGAATGATCATTTCATTTGCTGTTCACCCATGGGCTTGATGCAGGAATATCATACATTCCCATTTATTCTCCACCTTTTTTCTCTACATTTATGCAGTCTCCCAAGTCACATTTTAGTCTTACCAAATACACTGATTCAATTTAAGGGTCAGTGGATTTATTTCATGTTGCTTCAGTTCCACATCTCTACCTTCCCTTCTACTTTAAATTCTGCTTAGGTCTTAATCCCCTTGTGTACTTTTTTCATCTCTGCAAAGTGCCTCTTTTAAGTGTGTGTGTGTAATTCTCTTTTTTTGTTTGTTTAAAGTAATTTCCAGTCATGGTGTAATTCATTTTCATATCCACTCTTTGTCATTGTACTCGCACCTTCCTACATTTTTAGTTTAAAGTGTGTACAAATTGTATATTCTTGCCATGTCTTTATCTAGTGTTTTTTGCAGGAATTCATGAAGTGTCTGTTTTAATAGAATGTTCCTCCTTCTCATTAATGATTAGGCTTTGCAAGTTTGTAGGTTTGTTTTTGGTTTTTAAGCATTATTTTCTACATCTTTTTTTTGCCAGTTTTCCTTCTAATTCAGTATTTTTGTATTTCAAGTTTGTTATTTTCTCTTTCATTTCTTTATAGAAACATTGCCATGGATTCATTTTTTTCTAATATTCCATATTTCTGATGTGAAAGCTATGAATTCTGACTTTTATTCAATTCTAATTTATTCTCATGTAGATTTCATTTCCCTTTTAAACCATTATGAAATTTCTTATTTTGGGTTCATCCTTTCTTGGGAATCCAAAGAATTCTGTGTTTTATCATATATTATTTTCTCTGTCTTTTCATACTAGTTAAGAGAACTTATACTCTCTTTCAGGACACTACTTGTCCTTTTATTCTAATTTTAAGATATTCTCTGTAGATTTATCTGTTTGTGTTTTATGTTTTAATGGACTTTTTTCTCTTGAAATCTCTGTTTTTTCAGTCTTTACTTTCCCCTTTTATGTTCCCCCATAATTCACATTGACTCTTTCTCTTCTTTTGATGGGGTTGGACTACAAAGCTGCCTGACTCACTTCCTATATTGGGGTTTGGGATATTCCCTGACTAATCATTCTATTACATGTGTTAGCCTGGGACAAGAGGATTGAACTCATCTTTTTCTTCAGCTTTGGGCAACCACTCACACTCCTTAGCTACCTTTCATTCTCCTAGTTCTTTCCCAGGCTCTGATCTTTTTTCTCCCCTTGGCTTTCACCTTTTCTTTGTTTGGATGGGTTGAATCAGATTGGTTGCTTTTATATCAGAGTTGGAGGAAGGTGGGGAAGGATTTCTCAATTGATTCCCTGCCACCACCACCACCCCCAACATGTGGCTAGGCAGAATCAGCCCTGACTGGGCAGATTCTGTATTGGTTTTCATGGCAGCACTTTCTATCTTACCTGTCTGACCTCATCTCAGTTTCTTTTCCTGGATCATCATTCATCCCTTTACTTTGGGTATAAGACAAAGTTTTTAACTTGATCCCTTTTTCTTCTCTTTTGGTAACCTCATCAGTTCCCCTGGATTAAATCAGTGCAGATGATGCCTTGATATTTATATGTAGCCCTCTCTCCTGAGTTTCACAGTCCTACATTACAATTTGCCTTTTGGATATTTCAAACTGTATGTCTTCTTTAAGTAAAACTTTATTGAAATGTTTTTTATATCACTCCCATATATACATCTCCCTTTCTACTACTGGAGAGTGATTTCTTAATATGTACATATATGTGTATATATATATATATATATATATATATATATATATACATATTTTTATTTCATTAATATTTATCTCTCACTATCTTCCCATTAAGCAAATTCAAGGGGAAAAAAAATGAAGCCCTTAATACATAGATTCTGAGTCTTGTGAAACAAATCCCCACATTGGCCTTGTGAAAAGATATCTGTCTCTTTTTGCATTTTAAATTCATGACCGCTCTGACAGGAATTAGTAGAAATAATGATAATAATAATAATAATAGTCAAGATTTATAATATTTGACACTTACTATCTGCCAGGAACTGTGCTAAGCATTTTACAATTATTATCTTATTATTTATTTTCACATTTAAATATGTGTTAATAAATAAAATATACAAATATAAACATTGAGATTATTTATCTCAATTATTAGCCTCTTTTACAGATGAAGAAACTGAAGTGAATATAGGCTAAATAGCTTGCTGAAACAGTAAGCACCCCAACATACACAGGGGGCCTGTTATCACAGGTTCTTAGATCTGCATTCATAAAAGGAAAGGCAACTTTTGAGGGGTTAACAATCACTTTAGTCAAGCACATGAATCATTCCTTTAACCAAGCACATATATCATTCACCTAATTCAGGGGAGTCAGCATCATGAACTTCAAAGAAAATACAGAGAAATCGAAAAATCAACAGATATGGCTTCATCTACCTGAATTCAACTGACAGTTCCAACTGTCTGACCATTGTTACCAGAGAAGGAAGCACAACATCTGGGTTCTCAAGGCCAGGGGTGTCCTAAAGCAGCTTCCCAGAGTCTTCATCTGGTCAAATAAACACTTCCAGTCCATAAGCGCCAAAATCAATAGACATGGCTTCCTCTGCCCAACCATAATTCAACAGAGAGGTACAGCTGTCTGACCATAGTTACCAGAGAGGGAAGCACTGACATCTGGGCTTTCAAAGCTGGGGGGTGAGGGGAGGAGTGGCATTCCTTAAAGCAGCTTTCCAGAGTCCTCCATGGCACCCAAACTTTCTTACAAAAACTAAACCTCAAAGTAAAAAGCTCACCCTCAGAGTACTTATACTTTTTAGAACCAGAAGTCATAACCCTCTGACCCAGAGCCTCAATAGAAAAACAAAAGGTGCTTGGGACCCTCCTACAAAATAACTCCCCTAATCAAGCTTCCTTCAACAGGCAGGCCCATCAATGGGTGGCAAAGATATTCTTTAATCACATTATTCAACCAGAGTCACTTTTAGTAAAACAAAAACAGCAAAAGATCCTAATTTGATTGCCATCACACTTGCCCAGGGGCATGCAGCTAGCAAGTACCTGAAGATAGCTTCCTGATTCCAGGCTGAGCAGTCTATATATAAAAGGAAATAGGCATTGTATTGGATCTTCATTATTTTGGAAACATAGTTTATCATTACATTAATCATAATTCTAAAATCTTTCAAAGTTGTTTTTCTCTGTAATATTATCATTGTATAAATTATTCTCTTGGCTCTGCTCACTTAACTACGTGTTCACTGAGATCTCCTAAGTTTCTTCTGAAACTGTTCATTTCATTGTTTCTTATGGTAGAGTGCTATTCTATTCTATTCCGAAAGGCCAAGGTCTTCCATTGCATCTGGGCCATCTCCAGTCATCCCAATGAATATCTGGTCACTGAATCCAGATGGCTCAGGAGGAGAAAGTGAAGCTGATGACTCCACAGCCCTCACTGAAAACAAATGTCATGTCCTCTTTGAAAACAAAGGACAAACACAACCAACAATTACATTCATATATCACAATTTGTTCCATTCTCCAATAGGAAGATACACCCTTAGTTTCTAGGTCTTTACCATCATACACAAAAAAAGAGCTGCTGTAAGCATATGCATATACAGGTCCTTTTACTTTCTCACTGATTTCTTTGTGGCATAAGCCTCGTAATGGTGGTCACTGCATTAATGCATAGCATTGTAACTTTGGAAGCATGGTTAAAAATTACTCTCCTTGATGGCTGTTCCACATCACAGCTCTACCACCAAAGCACGGAATTATTTTTCTGTGGTCCCTCCAACAGCTGGCATTTTCTTCTTTTATCATCTTTTTTAATCTAATAAGTGTAAGGTGGGACCTCAAAGTTACTTTCATTTACATTTCTCTAATTAGTAGTGATTTATAACATTTTTTTCTAAATCATCCATATTGTTTGAAAGCAATTTCTCCTCATTTCCACCTTATAGAATCTCTTGTTTCCTTCAAATCACAGATCAAATTCTACTTTCTACATTAAACCTTTCTAAATTTCCTCCCAATCAGATCCTAATGTCTCATCCTGCCCCAAATCTTTTTGTAAAAATTTTGTATATAAGTATATGGGATGAGTCTTTTACCCTGTTAGAAAATAAGCTTCCTGAGGGTATAAACTGTTTTATTCTTTAAATCAGTCATGACTAGAAAAGTCCCTGACCAATATTAGGCCTGTAACAATTTCTTATTATTTTATCATTCCCCTTCCAAACACACACATTTGTAACCTTCTTCAGGACAGGATATGTATGTTCAATTTCTTTTGTATCTTTTATAGTGCCTTACACAATCTTTGGCAACTAGCAGATGCTCAATTAATACTACTAATTAATTAATTGAGTAATTTTCTCCTATAATTTGGGACTTGTGCTATGTCTCCTGACCTAGTATGTAAGTTTCTAATGACAAAGGTCATAACTTCATTTTCTTTTGTAGCTTTCCAAAATACCCAAGACACAAAGGACACAAAGGACACTTGACATGTTTTGTTTGTTTGGTTTTGCAGAAAATCCAAAAGGTTCTTAAATTATAACATGCAAGATTTTAGTATGACATAAGGAAAAAGTAGTGTGACCTATTGAGTCAGGAATCCCTGGAATCAAGTCATGGATATATTAGCTATGTAATCATAGATCTATCACTAATATTATCTAATATATATTAGCTATGTAACCATAGGAAAAACAGTTAAGCCATGATGACAGTGATTATAATATAATAGAGAAGTTCAACACTTGAATTAGTAATTATCTTAGATACGGAATTTCTTCCCAAAATCTCTGTGAATACTTAGGTTTTTCAATGGATCCATGACTTAAAACTATGAGAACTCTCTCCATTAATAAAGACAAGAACTCATCTATGACCTCTGATCTTGTGCAATTCTTGTTCATAACCAATCACAACCATTCAGTAAGTTAATAACCTTCTTCTGGATCTCTCAAGCTTTTACAACATTACCTAAACCATCAATCTGTGTATCTATTAAGCCTGGCTCTCTCCACATGACCAGTCTGTCACCTTTTCCAACAAAGCATGACCTCGATGATATCTTTCTTGCTACTTCTTGTATGACATCATAGCTAATATCACATCCCTTTTATTTCTTTTGCCATTGCTCTTTGGGTAGTATGAAGTCTTGATTCATTTATGATCGCATTGTTTGGTGGTTCAGAGCCATATAACACCAGCAGGAGATTATTGATGTTGAAAAGATGAGCTTTGGCAGCAGGGAGCAGCTTCTGATCATCGGATGTGCCATGCAATTTCCCAACTGCCATACAGCCCAATTTTTTCCTACTCTTCGTCTCAGATCTCAACTCATTGTCAAAAAGCAGTGCCTGTCCAAGATCTATGTACAGATAGATTAACTCAGGTAGCTAACAATCTAACTTCATTTCAAAATGTGATCCCTGTGCACTCTTCATTCACTTGGTTCTTCCTGTGTGGATTACTTATGCAATCACTTTTGAATGACCATCTCCTGAAGTAACATGAATAATAGCCTGGGGTTTGATGCCATCAGCAAAACATCCATTGAAAATAGGACCATCTGTAGAACTTGATGATTCATAGATAATTCCTTTCCATGTGAACTTTGCATCAGGCAGTCTCTAAGACATTGGCAAATACCTTTGGACAACAGTTCTTTCCCCATTTTTTGCCTCCCTTGATATTAATAATCAGAGGAATTTTTGAACAAAGCTACCCACTGCACTTTTATATGTCAAGTCCTTATTTTTTTTATTTAACTTTATTTTCTTAATTAACAAAATTTTTTTTTCTCTGTCTTCTCCTTCCTCTTCCCCCAAGAGGGGGAGGTGGGAAAACCAGACCCTTATTAGAAATATGCATAGGGGAGTAAAACAAATTCCTGCACTGGCCACATTTAAAAAAAAATATTCCCTTATGTTTACAATGAGTCCATTACCTATCTAATGGGAGGGAGATAAGATACTTCATTATGGATGCTCTGAAATTGTGGTTGGCCATGGCATTGATTAGAGTTCTTAAGTCTTTTGATGTTATTTCTCTTTGCAATGTTATTTAAATTGTACTAATGGTTTTGCTCACTTAAGTTTCCAACATTTTATACGTCTCAGGTTTCTCCAAAACTATTTTTAATAACATAGTGGTATTATATTATATTCATATATCATAATTTGCTCAACTTTTCCCACCTCACCACTTCCCAGTTTCCAATTCTTTGTCACCACAAAAAGAGCTGCTATCAATATTTGTGTGTGTGTGTATGTGCTTTATTTTCCCACAGTCCCTCTTTGTCATTTTTCTTTTTTTTTCCACCTTTGCCAATCTGATAGGGGTGAGGTAGAACCTCAAAGTTGCTTAAATTTGTATGCGCTAATTTTTCACAATTTAGGTAATATTTCCCATATGATTGATGATAGTTTAGATTTTTTTTCCTTGGAAAACTGTTTATATCCTTTAATCATGTAGAAATTGGCTCTGATTATAAATCTGAATCAATTTCCTAGGTGTCTTGAACATGAGACCTTTATCAGATAAATGTGCTACAAATATTTTCCCCCATTTACCCTCCTCCCTTCAAATTTTAGCTGCTTTAGTTTTATTTCTGTGAAAACTTATATATGCAATTTTGTCTTGTGTGACCCCCATATTTATCCTTTGTTTTTCATGGTTTCAAGTCAGGAAAACCTAAGTTCACATCTGGCTTCAGACATTTACTGCCTGTGTAACCGTGGACAAATCACTTAACTTCTGTCTGACTCAGTTTCTTCAACTGTAAAATGGGGACAATAGTATCATCTACTACCCAGGGTTATTATAAGACTCAAAGGAGATAATGCTTGTAAAACACTTAGCACAGAGTCCGACACATAGTAAGTGATTAATAACTGGGGTTTTATTCTTCTAATTTGTTTATAATGTCCCCCTTTATGTCTAAGTCATGTACCTGTTTCGAGTTTGCCTAGGTATATGATATGAGATATTGGTCAACATCTGGTTTCTGCCAAACTACTTTCTCATTTTCTCAGTAGATTTTGGTGAATAATGAATGCATACCCCAGTAGCTTGGGTCACTGGGTTTATGCAGCACTAGTCTGCTCTGCCTCTGTTGCTCCTGTCTATTGTTTATTTAAGCTGTTCAACTGATTGAGCTGTTTCTTAAACAAAACCAAATAATTTTGATGGCTATTGCACTGTAGTATAGTTTGAGATCTGGTACTGCTAGCGCCCATTCCTTCTCACTTTCTTTTATTATTTTCTATGAGATCTTTGACTTCTTGTCTCTCTAGGCAACTTTCTTTATTATTTTCTCTAGTTTTGTAAAGTAATTCCTTGATAGTTTGGTTACTATGGCATTGGATGAGTAAATCAATTTAGGTAGTATGGTCACTTTTATGATATTGGTTCATCCTAATCATGAACATCTAATATATTTCTAATCATTTGTTGCTTTTTTTATTTCTGTAAAGCATTTTTTTATTATTTTATTTAGATAGTTCTTATGCACATCTTGATAAGTAGACTTTACTCTTGATAAGTAGGAGTACTTTATGTTATTTCAAATGAAATTTCTCATTCTATCTCTTCCTCCTATATTCTCTCAGTAGTATATAGAAATATTGATAATTTATGTGAATTTGTTTTATATTTTGCAAATTTGTTGTAGTTCTTAATTATTTTAACTAATCTTTAGTTGACTCGCTAGGGTTCTCTAAATAAATCATATTTTCATCTGCAAAAAATGATGCATTTGTTGTTTACTTTGTCTATGCTTATTCTCGCATGTTCTTTTTCTTTTCTTAATGCTTTAATTAGCATTTTGAGCACTATGTCAAATAATAATGGCCATAATGGACATCTTTGCTTTACCCCTAATGCTATAGGAAAGCTCTTTACTTTATTCTTATTATCTGTAATGCTTGCCTTGGTTTTAGACAGATACTACTTATCATATTAAAGAAATGTTCAGTCCCTCCACCCACAGAGGGACCTGCAAACCTCTCGCAAAAGGTCCAGCGCGCTGCAGATGCGGAGCCCAGCCCAGACCTGCGGCGGCCGCGGCTCCAAGAGGTACAGATCTGAGCAGGCTTCAGGGACGGGATCTCAAGCGGCGGAACAAGCCCCTCTACCCACAGGTGACAGGGGTCGGTGAGAGAGTCTCTTTGGCGGGTCAAGAGGGGAGTGGGGTGCCCCCATGGCTCGGGCCCCCCCGGGAGATAGAAGCTGAGAGGCGGCTGCAGACAGGGGCTCCCCAAGTGGGCGGGAGCCTGGATCCATTGTGGAAGGTCTGTACATAAATCCCCTGAGGGAACTGAGCCTGAGAGGCGGCCCTGCCCCGACCTGACCACCTGAACTTAATTCTCATGCTGAATAGCAGCCCTGCCCCCGCCAAAAGCCCTAAAGCAGGAAGCAGCATTTGAATCTCAGTCCCCAAACGCTGGCTGGGAGAACCAGGAGGCAAGGTGGGTGTGAGGAGAATATTCAGAGGTCAAGTCACTGGCTAGGGAGAATGCCCAGAAAAGGGAAAAGAAATAAAACTATTGAAGGCTACTTTCTTGGAGAACAGACATTTCCTCCCTTCCTTTCTGATGAGGAAGAACAATGCTTACCATCAGGCAAAGACACAGAAATCATGGATTCTGTGTCCCAGCCCACCCAATGGGCTTAGGCCATGGAAGAGCTCAAAAAGAATTTTGAAAATCAAGTTAGAGAGGTGGAGGAAAAACTGGGAAGAGAAATGAGAGGGATGAAAGAGAAGCATGAAAAGCAGATCAGCTCCCTGCTAAAGGAGAACCAAAAACATGTTGAAGAAATTAACACCTTGAAAACTAGCCTAACTCAATTGGCAAAAGAGGTTCAAAAAGCCAATGAGGAGAAGAATGCTTTCAAAAGCAGAATTAGCCAAATGGAAAAGGAGATGCAAAAGCTCACTGAAGAAAATAGTTCTTTCAAAACTAGAATGGCACAGATGGACACTAAGGACTTTGTGAGAAAGACAGATATCACAGAACATAGTGAGAAGACTGGAAAAATGGAAGATAATGTGAAATATCTTATTGGAAAAACAACTGACCTGGAAAATAGATTCAGGAGAGACAATGTAAAAATTCTGGGACTACCTGAAAACCATGATCAAAAGAAGAGCCTAGACATCATCTTCCATGAAATTATCAAGGAAAACTGCCCTGAGATTCTAGAACCAGAGGGCAAAATAAATATTCAAGGAATCCACAGAACACCCCATGAAAGAGATCCAAAAAGAGAAACTCTTAGGAACATTGTGGCCAAATTCCAGAATTCCCAGGTGAAAGAGAAAATATTGCAAGCAGCTAGAAAGAAACAATTCAAATATTATGGAAATACAATCAGGATAACACAAGATCTAGCAGCCTCTACATTAAGGGATCGAAGGGAATGGAATAGGATATTCCAGAAGTCAAAGGAACTAGGACTAAAACCAAGAATCACCTACCCAGCAAAACTGAGTATAATACTTCAGGAGAAAAAATGGTCTTTCAATGAAATAGAGGATTTTCAAATTTTCTTGATGAAAAGACCAGAGCTGAAAAGAAAATTTGACTTTCAAACACAAGAATGAAGAAAACCATGAAAAGGTGAACAGCAAAGAGAAGTCATAAGGGATTTACTAAAGTTGAACTGTTTACATTCCTACATGGAAAGACAATATTTGTAACTCTTGAAACATTTCAGTATCTGGGTACTGGGTGGGAGTACACACACACACATGCACACACGCACACATACATAGAGACAGAGTGCACAGAGTGAATTGAAGAGGATGGGATCATATCTTAAAAAAAAATGAAATCAAGCAGTGAGAGAGAAATATTGGGAGGAGAAAGGGAGAAATTGAATGGGGCAAATTATCTCTCATAAAAGAGGCAAGCAAAAGACTTATTAGTGGAGGGATAAAGAGGGGAGGCGAGAGAAAAACATGAGGTCTACTCTCATCACATTCCACTAAAGGAAAGAATAAAATGCACACTCATTTTGATAGGAAAACCTATCTCACAATACAGGAGAGTGGGGGACAAGGGCACAAGCAGGGTGGGGGGGAGGATAGAGGGGAGGGCATGGGGAGGAGAATGCAATCTGAGGTCGACACTCATGGGGAGGGAAAGGATCATAAGAGAATAGAAGTAATGGGGGACAGGATAGGACGGAGGGAAATATAGTTAGTCCTATACAACACAACTAGTATGGAAATCATTTGCAAAACTACACAGATTTGGCCTATATTGAATTGCTTGTCTTCCAAAGGGAAGGGGTGGAGAGGGAGGGAGGTAAAGAAGTTGGAACTCAAAGTGTTAGGATCAACTGTAATGTTCTTACCACTAGGAAATAAGAAATACAAGTTAAGGGGTAAAGAAAGCTATCTGGCCCTACAGGACAAAAGAGAAGATGGAGACAAGGGCAGAGAGGGAGGATAGAAGAGAGAGCAGATTGGTCACAGGGGCAATTAGAATGCTTGGGTTTGGGGGGGGGGAGAGGAGATAAAAGGGGAGAAAATTTGTAACCCAAAATTTTGTGAAAATAAATGTTAAAAGTTAAATAAAAAAAAAGAAAGAAATGTTCATTTATTCTTATTTTCTAGGTTTTTAAAATCAAAATAGATATTGTACATTATCAAAAGTTATTTCTGCATCTGTTAATGTGAGATTTTATTTGTTGTTCTTATTAATTTGATCTGTTAGGTTAACAGTTTTCCTGATATTGAACCAACACTGTGTCCCTGGTATAATTCCAATCTGGTTATAGTTTATAATCTTTGTGACATGTTGCTAGAGTCTTATTGATAATATTTTCTTTAAAAATTTTGCATTAATATTCATTAGTGAAGTTAGTCTGTGGATTATGGGTTTGACATTATGTGGTTTAGGTATCAAGACCTTATTGCTATTAAAGGAAGGATTTGGCTTACACTTTTTCTTATTTTTCAAATAGCTTAACAAATAACAATTGTTTTTTGAATATTCAAAAAAAGGTAATATAAATCCATCAGGCCTAATTTTTTTACCCTTCTTTGGGAGCTAATTTATGTTCCATTTTTTTATTGCTCAATTTCTTTTTCTAAGATTGAGTTGAGTCCTCTTTTGTTCTGTTAAGTTGGGCATTTTATATTACTTTTAATATTCATGTTTCATTTCAGTTGTCAGTATAATTGGTATATGAGTGGGCAAAATGATTTTTAACAATTTCTTTAATTTCTTCTTCATTTGTTGCAAATTTCCCCTTTTATTTTTGATACTGATAATTTACTATTCTTCTTTCTTTTTTTAGATCAAACTAGCTCATGTCTTGCCCATTTTATTGTTTTTCTCACAAAAAGTTTCTAATTGTATTTATTAATTCAATGGGCTTTTTACTTTCAATTTTTTTATCACTTCATTGATTTTTAATGATCTCTATTTTGACATATAATTGGAATTTTTAACTTGTTGGTTTTCCAAGTTTTTTTTAAATTACATGCCCAGTTTATTGAATGATCCTTTCTTTTCTTGATAAAAATGTTTAAAGATAAAATTTCCTCCAAATTTGACTTTTTGACAAAGAATCTGATATGTTGCTTCATTGTTGCCATTTTCTAAAGAAATTATCTTTGTTTGTATGATTTGTTCTTGAACTATGAATTCTTTAGAATTAAGCCCACCACAACTATGTGTTGTACTCTATTGGGTGAATTGTTTTTTTCATTATCAATAAATGGATCAGGATATTATATTCCACATATAAATCAATGAATATCTGTGTAAATGTTTTTGAGATTTTAGGTTTATGTGTCAAATGATAAGGAAATGCATCTTACTCCTATGCTAGGAACGAGGTATCAATGACAGTGTACTCTGTTAAGCTTTACTGTGTATACAATTAGATTCTGATTAAGGATACATTGATTTTTTTTAAAGAAAAAAGTTATAGATATAACCAATAGGAAGTTGTTCATTTATATAGATACACATATGTACACATAGATACAGGTATCAATAAATTACTAACTATATGAGTTTGTTGCTGAGAAGTTATTCTGCCCACGCAAGCTTCCTGTAAATTTTATGGTTGGTTCTAGGTGTTCTGTTTAGTTTCAGTTAGGCAATCAACTCGACAATTTGCAATTATTCTCATTTTAAAGATTTTTTTTCTTTCATTCTTGCTTCAGTTTGTCTGTAATTTTTTTATATTACATCTCCCTATCACTCCCATGTGTGTGTATGTGTGTGCGTGCACAATTACAGACACACACA
Organism: Notamacropus eugenii; assembly: GCF_028372415.1. Taxonomy (NCBI): domain Eukaryota; kingdom Metazoa; phylum Chordata; class Mammalia; order Diprotodontia; family Macropodidae; genus Notamacropus; species Notamacropus eugenii. The sequence continues at coordinate 153,687,229 of NC_092877.1, read as the reverse complement.
CAGACACACATATATCATGATAGTTTCAAGGCAAAATATGATTTACTGGAATTTTGGTCAAACAGTATATAAGACAGAATACAAACTCAAAAAAAGTCATGTAAAACTACAGCACAAACAAATACATTGATTACTATTCCAACAAGGGACTCTTACCAGCTACTAAAACTTGGGAACCAAAGAGAAGGGTCAAGGGAGAGGAACCAATCAGTAGGTTCGAACTTGGACTGTTTAAATATCTCTTCTTTGCTTTCTGCACAGTAGTAGCATGTTCTTCAATTTCTTCCCTGTAGTCAGAGATGTAGGTGCAGAATCTGTCATTCGTTAAACTAAAGCACAAATCCTCCCCCTCAAACGTACCCCCCACTGGCCAGAACAGTATCTGGGAATGTGTAGTTTTGAAGAACAGTTTGTCACAGGACCAGGAGTTCCAAGGAAATATCATTGAAGGCTGTGATAAATTCATTGATGAATTTTTTCCAAAGCTTTGCTTAGGGCATTCATTCCATGAACAGCCTCATCAGAGCTATACCTAGTGAAAGTAGTTCCCAGTCATCCATGGAAATAATGAAAATATGACAACTCTAAGAGTGAGGAAGCAGCCTTTCTGTTTGGACTCCGTCACTGATATTTTCCATACACAATCTCCAGGGACTATAACCCCACAATAAGCAGAGCCACAGCACTTTGGGGATACCATTTATAGGCATTTTCCCTACCTATTAGATAGGAGTTGCCTTTTATCAACATCTTTCTGCTCCACAGAAAATTGTTTTTTATTAAATTCAGAAAAAAAAAACTATATTGACTAAGAAGCCCTGTGACCCACTGCAAAGGGAGCCCTATGGATAGCATGGGATGATGGATGCCATCAATGATTGCATTCTTAAGGCAGTTAATGGTATAATCATACTACTGTAACCAACTTTTAGGCCTGCTATTCTGTTTTCATAACAAAGAAGACATCCATTGATACACAAGAGCTTCAGTGTTGGGGCAGGGTAAGGTCACATTGATGGAAAATTCCCAGTATTCCCCATAAATTAATATTTAGATTTCCCAGGCATCACAGCTTTTATGACAGAAGACATTGCTCCCAACCTACCATGGGCCCAGTAGAAGTTTGGAATCTGCCAGGCTATCACAACCTTCCAACATCCCTTCAGCTTATGTTACAGGATTTGGGGTATGGACCTAATTCTTGGAGAGGTTATATTATTTCTCATCAAACCCCTAAGGAAGCTGAGTCCAAATTAGATGAATAGAAACACCCTAAAATGTATAGAGAAACTGAGAGTTCCAATGCACCATTAATGAAAAAAAAAGCATCAGATAGGTCTAGACCAATAACAGCAAGGAAGGCTGAGTTCTGTGGCCAGGTTTAGAACTTTTCATGTGTTTATGAATGACAAAATTCCTAAGAGCACATAAAGTCTTGGACAAATCTAGAAACAAGAGAATAGTCAGGATGAGATTTACCTGTTTTTAATACAGACAGAATGGAAGTATTCAGGAAGAATTGTTACAAAAACAGCTTGGGACCTAAAATCATTGATAACCACGCTGAATCCTTCCATTTCCTGTTGTGAATGAGAAAACAGAGGAAGGGGACCTCCAAGGCTTTACTTTGAAAATAACAAGGCTTGCGTTGTTCAAAAAAAAAAATCTGAATCCACAGGTCCTTTCTACCAAAATTATTTTCTACCAAAATGACTTCACTCATTTGTCCCTGTTGCAATAGGGGGATGCTGCCGTCAGGGTACAGTGGGAATAATACGTCCATAAAGCTAAGAGTATTAGAATTAGGTAAGCCTAGGAAGACTGCACTAGAACTACATGCTATTGTTGCGTTCAATTTGCACCAGAAATTCTGTCCTAGTAAATTGAGACCAAGCTTGGCAGACAAGAGGAAAGCACCTTCAGTCATAAAGGGACATCATTCTGAGATAGAAGAGAAAGGAAAGCTAGCCAGGTTCTCTTCAGTGCCCACAGCCTACACTTTGTTTGCTGGTGCAAAGCCCAGGAACTAGATATTGCAGGAAAAGATAGATTTTGTTTTCCCCATCAGTTGCTGTCCTAATAGGAAAATATCCCAGTATTTCCAACATGCCTCTAGGTATACTGCTCTCAGAAACAAATGCTGAAAGGAGAGCTAAAAAGTCAAGCGAGTCCCAGAATCTTATCATTGTTGCGTACTCAGTTTAAAAAGACAAAAAGACACTCACCAGAATGGCTAGAATATTTTTTTATTTGCACAGTTACAGATAATACATTTATAGAGAGTTGCTGGTCTCTTACAGTTATGGCCATGTTTGGGGAGATCCCATGTGCAGGTCTTTTCATTTTTAATTTGCAATGCCCTAAGTCTGGCTTGGATAGGAATTGATTTTCCGCCACCTTCTTGCTGTCAAAATACCCTGGTGCTGCAGTGACCTCAGTAATGGGCTTTGCTTCCCACCCTATAATAGAATTCTGAACATCCTGGGAACAGTCTCTTGGAAACCAGGGATGAAATTGTGTAAGGGCATTGATTGTAATGAAGTCTCTGGGCCCTAGGTGCTGGGATGTTCTTTTGTTTTGTTTTGTTTTTAAATGGCAAGCAGTCTGCTGAAATAGTCAGGTGGATATATTATTAGGCTTTTCCTTCTACCCTGTTATCTGACCCCAAACACTTAGGAGATAAAGATAGGATGGCATATCCACAAGGCTTCATCAAAGAAACATTGACATGCATCTTGGAGGCCCTGATCAGGGTGGATGCATTATCTGGTCAATTTGCTTTGGTACAAAGGGCTAAAAGATGTTCTCTGAAAAGCAAGGATAATTTTTTGTGCAGTCATTTTTCAATCATGTACAATTCTTCATGACCTCATTTGTGGTTTTCTTGGCAGAGATACTGGAGTAATTTACTATTTCCTTCTCTGAATCTTTTTTCAGATGAGGAAACTGAGGAAAACAGGGTTAACTGACTTGCCCTGTTCACACAGCTAATAAGAGTCTGAGGCCAGATTTGAACTCAAAAAGAGGAGTTTTCCTGACTCAAGGGCTAGCACCCTACCCACTGCACCACCTAGCTGCCCAGTAAGGATGATAGGTTTATGATTGCTCAGGTAGGTTAGTACAATACAAAATTTTTTTAGTCTGTTTCTAAATTCTAATTTTCACAGAATTTGGGAAAGGAATTCGACCAAGTGATATCATCTGAAGAGGGCCAGGACCATAAACTAGAGGGATACCTCCCCTTCTCTCTTTAGGATTTGGATACATGTGCTAGAGGGGAACCTAGATCAGTCACAGCCAACTGAATCCTTGTTTGGTACCTCCTCTGCCATCTGACTCATCAGCTGGACCCTGGAGCTACAAACTGTCATGTTTGCCTCACTTTCTCCAACTTTATGGGACATACTAGCACCTACCTCACGGGATTGTTGTGAGGGCCACATGAGATAATGGTTAGAATTTTTTTTAATGGGAGCTTCTCTGTATGATGGAAATGATACCTGGCAAAAGAAACTAGAATCATATCTGTTTTTCCACAGTAACAATCAAGATTTACTTTTAGCCAACATTCCCTTTCCACTGCATGATTAGAGGAAATATTCATGTTTATGAGATCATAAATTTATATTCTAATTAGAAACCCATCATAGCAAAGATCCTTGGAGTGGGTTTGTAGCCTGTGGTGCCTTTAGAGCCAATATATAGAAAAGGTACCACTCTATACCTACAAGAGGAGATTGCTGTTGAAATATATATATCATTCCTACAATTTCATTTTAATTTATCCAGTAGCTTCAAATTATTCCTTGTCTTTTGCTATGGCTAACAAGCTGCCAAAATGACTGATTTAAATTGTTTTTTGTTGTTGGATAAACCAGACTCAATATTCAGTCCCTAAATCTATGGGCCTCATCTGGGATTTCTTGTAATAGCCAAAGCCTGCTTATCTGAAGTGGAGGCATGGAGCAGTGTGGGAGGCTAACAGAGGCGAATGACCCTCACCATTGGCATGCCATTGGCATTGGCATGGAGCACACACAGCAGCTCCAAGAACTGCTCAAATGATGGATGTCAGTGTGGTAGCCCAGGTATCAATGAGCAAAACATATATTGTCTCACTCTCAGTACAGCATTTCATACAGAGAGAAAATGAAGCTTCACACATTACACCAAGGATGAAAGACATAAGGTAAGAATACATATCTATTGCTTCACAGACCTTTGTCAAAATGCACATGAACATAATGTCTCAAAGAATTCAAGATATCTTCCTCAGTTTACTTTAAGAGTCTGAGCCCTTAATGGAGGTGAGATGGGAGGAAAAGGATAAGTACTGAAAGGAATCCCCAGATATATTCCAAGGCATTTTGTATCTCAGTTATTTCATTAGAATCTTCACTATAGATTTCTAATCAGTGATCCTGCTCCTTTATGAAGCAATAAGAACAGCACTAGACCTATACTCAGAAGACTCAGGTTCAAACCCCGGTTCTGCCATTTCCTGGGCAAGTCATTTCTTGTCTCTGTTTCAGTTTACCAATTTGCAAAAGGAAGGATAATACTTGTGCTCTCTCCTTCAGCATTGATATGAAGAATGCCTTTATAATTGTAGAAATATGATATGTATGATATGTATAATACAATATTCACTTATATATTATATTAATATTCATCTATATATGAATACATACATACTGCATGTATACAAACATCACATTTGTATATGTAGATAATACTCATATTATGTTATATATGATCTATATATTATATATAAATATCACATATATATCTATGAAGAGCTATTGTTTTCTTTCAGGTTTTATGAAACAGAGTTGTTTTCTTTTTTTCTTATGAAAGTATATGTCTCCACTAAACTCCTTCACTAAAATCTCAGTGTGGCAGGGAGGTGACCTTTGATGCCACAGCTCAGGTAGAGTTTCACCTTGGAACTTCCTTCATCACCTGGGGCCTCCTCACACCCTGATCCTTGCTGTCTTCTTACCCTCAAACATCCCTGCTTCAGTGAGGCCCCCTTATCCAATGGTGAGTTCCTCCTACAGTTTCTGTTCTGACAAAACGTCCAGACCTGCCAACCCTCATTCCTTTCTCAGCCCTGCTTCTGACTTTCTGGACTTCATTCTCATGATTTCATCTCCTCTCTCTCTTCTTTTCAACTTCATCTGTATGTGTGTGTGTGTGTGTGTGTGTGTGTGTGTGTGTGTGTGTGTGTGTGTTGTCTTCCCTCATTAGAATGTATATTCCTTAAAATCAGGAACAGGCTCTCCTTTTACTTCTGTTTGGATCACAAATACTTAGTATACCGATTGGTATCAGGTAAGTACTTTCTACATGTTTGTAGCCTTGTCTTGCAGACAAAAAATAGTCCCTGTTTTAAGGAGAATACATTCTAATGAATGAGATAGTATATAAACAAGTAGGAAGGCAGATAGATATGGTATGGTATAGTATGGTGTGGTATGGTACGGTATGACCTGATACGATATGATATGATATTGATAAGAGAGAATACATAGAGATGATAGATATGATAGGATATGGTAGATAGATATGATGTGATAGATTGATACATAGGTAAACAGATAGACATTCAGACAGACATAGATAGATAGATAGATAGATAGATAGATAGATAGATAGATAGATAGATAGATAGATAGACAGAGTAGACAAATAGAAGGCAATGTGAAAGGGCAAAGGATAGCTTGCTTTAGCAACTAGGGGTGACCAGACAAGGTCTCCTGCTGAAGGTGAAATTTGGCCTAAATACTGAAGGAAATTAGGAAACTGATGAGTTAAAGGTAAAGGGGCTGAGAATTTCAGTCATAAGGGAGAACCAAAAACCCTCTATGTGAAATCTTTCTCAATTTCTTCCCAACTGCTAGTGCCCTCTTTCCCAAACTACCTTGTACAAACTTTTTGTTTTTCAATCATGTCTGACTCCTCATGACCCTATGAATCATAGCATACCAGACCCTTCTATCCTCCACTATCTCTCAAAGGGTGTCCAAGTTTGTGTTTGTCATTTCCCTGACACCATCTAGCTGTCTAATCTTGTATTATCCACTTCACCTCTTTCCTTCAGTCTTTCCCAATATCCCAACAAGAGCATTTGATAAATGCTTATTAGTTTATTAGTTATAGAGATAATCATAATTCTTTTTATACCAGCTTCTAACTAAATCTGTCTCAAATACAACAAAAGAATCATTTATTCAGTGATGGCACTTTTGTTGTGTTTCTAGAGCAATACAAATTTGATACAACAATCCACGAAGTGTCCTTAGGCAGCACAGATCAGCTTCACAATTTCTTTACCTATATTAGACAGCACTAGGAAACTTATTTTCATCTTCATGCCAATGACTCACTGAGCAATGGAGCTACAGACATGCACAGTTCAATTAAGATCCCTGGTTTCCTATGTTTCTATTCAATTATAGAAGGAAATTTTCCTCAATGGATCCCAGGAATGCAAAGGTAACAGTAATGTTCCAATGATAATTTATAGGTAAAGACAAGGAAATGTAATTGCCAAAAAGAGGCAACCACAAAGAGGCACTGTACTGCTCAGGACCACATGTAGTAAATAAAACATCTGGAAATGGAATTTCTAATTGAACACTTCAGAGAAGAAGGGCCATTTTTAATGTATTCCGAATCTCTGAAATTTCAGATTGATTGTACTTGAAGATATGTGTGTGCATGTGGATATACCTATATACATATATTTGTATATACATTTGTAGATATATGTCTCTAAGATTCCTTCTAGCTCTAAACCTATAATTCCATAATAATCATAGCTAGATCTGTACATGTGTATGAATTTATATGTAAATACACATATGAATATCAATAAATATACACTTATTTAAATAAGTCACATATCTTTAATTTTAGGTGTTACAGTGGATAGAGAGCCAGACCTGGAGTCAGGAAGACCTCAGTTCAAATCTGGTATCAGACAATCACAGCTGTGTGACCCTGGGCAAGTCACTGAACCCTGTTTGCCTCAGTTTCCCCATCTGTAAAATCAGTTGGAGAAGGGATAGAAAGCCACTCTAGTATCTTTGCTAAGAAAACTCAAAAAAGGGTCACAAAGAGTTGGATATGACTGAAAAATTATTAAAGAACAAGAAAAATATCAGTTATATAATTTTGCATTTATGTAACATTTGTGATATCTAATATATGTGCTCCATATATGTTTGATATTCACATATAATAAATTACCTAGAATTTCACCTTCTCCCAAGTGACACACTTAGGGCAAATATAATCTATTTCTAGGGACATCTTTCTTGCACACTGTGATTTCAAATCAAATACTGTTTACATTATTCAAGTATATTTGGGGGTACTACTTAGGTAATAGGGATCTTTGTTTTGGTTTTTAAAGTACCTTCTTCAGCTAGGCACAGATTTCCTAACAGTTGTTTGTTTGTGATAGGTTTTTGTCAAGGAGTAGCTTGTGCACGCTTTCCCCCAATGCAATCCAGGCTGTGTTCTTCCTCCTGTTAATTCAGAGTTCATCTTACAGCACTTTAATCTGGATGGACTAATTCATGCTCCCAGGCCTGTGTCAGTTTTTCCTCTCTGTGGGTTGTTTGGTTGATTTCTTTTGGTTTCAAATGATTGATGACATTTACTGAGGAAGCTGTGTATCATCCTGGAGTTTGATGAATTGAGTACAATATCATCCACAGCATCAAATTGCTCCCAGGCAGAAAAGTCTATACTTTAAATTTAATAAAGATGAAAAACTAGGGCATTGGAATTGGAATCAGGAAGACATGGGTCCCTTCTTCAAACATTCACTAGTTTGATCACTCTGGGGACGCTGTTTTACTTGTGACTCGCTTTCCTCATCTGTAAAATGAGGATGATTAGACCCCTAAGGTCCCTTCTAGCTCTAAATCTATGATCCTAAAGATCATGGGAAACTCTCAATAATTTGAGCCACAGGAGACTTAAACAAGCATTTCGTTAGCCTATAACGTGTTAGGTGTCACAGGTGGAGAGAGAAAGACAGAGACAGAGAGAGACAGAAAGAGAGACAGAGAGAAATGAATCAGTCCCTATCTTCAAGAAGCTTATGGGGGAAGCATGTATCATTATGTTGTTGCTTAATTGTGTTCAACTCTTCATGACCCCATTGGGAATTTTCTTGGCAAAAATACTGGAGTGGGTTGTCATTTCCTTCTCCAGTTCATTTTACAATGAGGACACGGAGGCAAAGAGGGTTAAGGGACATTCCAGTGTCAGACAACTAGTAAACGTCTGAGGTTTCATTTGAACTCTGGTCTTCCTGACTTCAGACCCAGTGCTCTATCCTCTGAAAAATGAATATGAAATAAATATAGGCACTTTCAGAGAAAAGAGGTCAGGAAATGGTTGTGGATAAGGTGGCACTTCAGCTCAGTCTGGAAGGAAGTCAGAGAGTCTAAAAGCCAGAGACAAGAAGAAAGAAGATTCTAGGCTTGGGTAGGGAACACAGTGTATGCAAAGGCAGAGACATAGAGATGAAATCACATACACACACACATTGAGGTCTGGATGGCTGAATAGTGTATCCACGGAAATAATATGTAATAAACATGGCAATATAGGCTACAACTATAAGGCTTTAAAGGCCAGAGAAATTTGTATTTGATTTTAGGAGTGGCATAAAACCATTCTCTAAGTTTTCCCCTTTGGGAAGCAGTCACAATGAACTCATTTTATCTTCAAAGAGATGAAAGTATACTTTTAAAAATTGATAAGAAAAAAAGCAGTTTAAGGAGAGTTTATGAATCTTTCATAATTCCCAGCCTGGAGCCCTTGTCTCTAATTCTACACGTAAGCAATCTGATTAAACTCTAGTGAGAACTGCTCACACAGGATTCTTCCCAGACCTGTATACACTCCAGGACTAATTCATACTGGCTGTGTGATCTGTAGCCATGGTGTTAAATTCAAATAGAAATGGGAGGCACTTATCCACACATAAGGATCCATGAGGATGCATATTGATTTAGACAAGCACATATTCACATTTTTCATTTTGTTAAGGATTTCCCAATTACATTTTAATCTGGTTTACGCCCACTTGGGAATGTTGTCAGGGACTGTATGAACCCATGTGTTTGACCCCTCTGATCTAGAGTGATCCGGAGGTTACTTGAAATATTAAATATGATAAAACCCTGGCCTATGGAGCTCCTCTGGTCCAGGAGTCCTAGAAAATAAATTCGTGTCATAAAATTACCTTCTTGATCTCATCATATGAGGATGAACAACTATTTTTCCACTGCTTGTTTATTAATACCTTCTAGTTATGGCACAGAAATTGGCAGCAGTGTTGCTAAGGGATCTGGAATTCTGTCAGCCTGACTTCTGAGTAGAGCTTTACCACAAACTCTATGGTCCTTGACAAATGAGAGCTGGCTTAGAAGATCTTGAAAGCTTCTTCTAGCTTCTGCTTCTATGATTTTGTTTAAGTAAATAGCATCCCTAGAAAACCAAACATAGACTTGGAACTGGGTTTTGTAATTGTTATATTTAAGGCTCTCAAACATATTCTGGGAGAGATAAGAGTCTTGGATTATTGCCTTAACAAAGGTATAGCCTGGGATCTTTCAGAATCAACCTCTTACTACTGGGGAAGGTAGCAAGTCAATCAGTAAGTCACAAGCATTTTCATTAAGTGCTTGCTATGTGTCAAGTACCATGCTAAGCACTAGATTTAGAAAAAAGGGGGAAAAACAATCCCAAGGAGTTTATATTCCAGTGAAGAATAAGTCGTGTATTAAAGAAAAAAATTAATATGTGAACTTTTGGCATGTCTTCCAGAAATAATTTTATGCAATTTAACATTAATCTAATGTCTAAACCATTTGTTTCTTAGAGAGAGATGTCCAAACCAACATAATCCCCTTATGCCCTTTAGTATTTCTATCCAACAAAAGACAATTGGAGCTAACATTTATAGGAATCTTAAACAATGAAAATATATTAATATATGAAAATACAGCTTGAGGTTAGCATTCCAGAAAAATATTCATTTAATCTTACCTCAAATCTACTCAAACTATTGGATTTCTCCCTTGACCCCTGCCCTCAAGACTTACAAGTGCATCCTATATGTTACCAATATCTTAATACTTAAATGGGGGAGAGGGAAGGACACTGCCCTTAGGTAAGTGATGACATTCATCATTTGGAGAAAGGGGCACAATTGGGCAATGTCTTATTTGGACAAGAGTTAATTTTGGTTTTCCATCCTTGAACCATTTCGCGGGAACTTGGCTGTTGTTCTTAGCTTTGTTCTTTTGTTTGTTTTTAGCTTTCCTAAAGTGGAAAATCTGAAATGAGTGTTAGGCTGGAAAATATTATCTTTAATAATGTCCATTGAAATTAAAAGGAGGTTTTTAATAAGCTTCCATGCATGTCACATAAGATGGCCAGTGGGGGAGCCAGATAAAGACAAATGCAGAGAATACTGGAAGAAAAAAATAAAAACTCCTGTATCTAGGAAACTCTGAGAAGCCCAGGGAACAGAAATATAGCCATACCTTTCCAGAAGCTTACCTAAGTTTTGGCATCTGGTTCTACAAAACATCAAACCTGCCCAAGTGCAATATAGTTATGGCTGGTCTAATTATCTAGTGGCAGTAATCACTATTCTTTCTCTTTTCTATATATCATGAGTGCATAACATCTCACACATATAAATACACACACACAATAATAGCAGCTTTGTGTCCCTTAGCTAAATGCCAGCTCAGCTGCCCAACTTCATCATAGAGTTAACAGTAATATTGCAAGAGGCCACAGTAGGTGAATATAAGCACTATTCATTTGTTTCCTAATAATAGTTCACATTTCTGTATTTTGTGATTTAAAAGTTACTGAACTGCAGGCAGGTGAAAACAACAAAGGAGTAAAGAAATCAGAATTCCAATACTGATTAATTAGCAAACATGACATTATGAAAGTACCTTCATCTCTCTAGGCTTCAGTTTCCCTGCCCTTTACAATGAGGAGATTGGACTAATCATCTAGTATCCTTCTTTCTGTAAAGCCTATGAAACACTATAAGATAATGAATACAAATAAGGTTTTTTCTGGCTATAAATTTATATTTCTATAAAACTGAGGTTCTAAGTCTTGTACTATTTCTGCTGCCTCTTCTTATTGACATGACAAGCCCGCATTAGGTTAAATAATAACAGAAGCTAAAAAAAGTCATGTCTCCTCTAACAAATCCTCATTAAAATGAATCAAATACTGCAAAACAAATGAGGTCCCCTATTTATTGGTAATGGCGTCTCAAGTCTTGAAATGCTGAAGAGCCTCCTAAATCAGGCTCTAAAAATATTCAACAATAGTAAGCACGTATGAAAACCAAGTAGATACAGAATGCCATTTGGATAGATAATGATATAAAGATGAAGGACAGTTCATAGTGTCTCTGTAGCCAGTAGATAGATGTAAGGAGAAATTGTTCAGAAATAAATTGGAAAGGAATAAAGAACTGCTTGATAGGATGAGTAAGAAATAAAAAAAACCTAAGAACTTGAATACAAATTAGCATCTCAACTAGTAGAATTAAGGATCTCATTGAACTTTTTAACACCACTTTTTAATTCTTTAAGTGTCTTATATGTAGGAAGTGCCTCATCATTATTGAATCATTTATTGGAAATTGTATCAATCAATATATTTAAGAAGCAGTGATGATATCTGTGATTTGGAAAAACAAAACATATTGTGGGAATACCAATAACTGCCAAGTCATATGCCTACTTTCTTATATTCTACAAAATCTTTGAGATTTGTGTTTTTAGTTTTCTTTCATGGGGAACTTAGCACAAAAATTAATTTATGGTCATATCCAAAAGCACCCTTAATGCAAATAAGGCAACAGGTAGACTTTTGCAAGTGATATTCTACATTGGATCATATCTTTAATTCTATTATTGGATGAAAGTTATAGAGAATCTGAGATCTTACCAAACTTATTACTTTTAAAAAATGCACTTGATTTAATAGAACAAAATTTAAGGACTTTCCTACAACAGAATATCTCCTAGCCACATGCTAAGATCTCTAAAGTTCTTTGATAAAGCAGAGTACACAGAGATATGCTTGTCAAAGGTGCTTACCACTGTTGTGAAGGATGTCTAGGAAAAAGTTCAAATTGAAGAGAAATTTCCTTTTAATTATTCTAGTCCTCCAGATGCTCTTCCCAGAATGTTGAGACCTCACTGGACATCTAGTCCAACCCACACACAATTGTGTACTATAACACACCCAATAAGTAGCTATGCAGCCTCTGTTCAAAGACATCTAACAAGAGAAAACCCACTACTGGAGAAGAGTTTCCTTACATCAAAATGAAGTTGGCCTGTTGCTACTGCTCTTTTTTCTTACTTTCAGGGCCAATCAGAGGCTTAATGCCTCTTCTTTGTGACAGCTCTTCAAATATTTGAAGGTAGCTATCATATCTCACCCCATCTTCACCACCAAGTCTCATCTTTTTAAGTCCTCTTTCTTCTTTAGAATTTTGTATAAATTTTTATTTTTGAAATTAAAAAATAATAATTATCAAGTATTTATTTTGCTCCCTCCCAGTTCCCTCTACACACTGAATGTAGGGAGGGAGGGAAGAATGGAGGGAGAGAGAGAGACAGAGAGAGATAGAGAGAATACAATGAATTTGCAGTTATCATATAAATTTAAGAGTCAAAAAAACTCTCACATTGGCCGTGTCAAAAAAAAATTTCTTATTCTACATACCAATACATCGTCTCTATGTCATGAGGTAGAGAGCATTCCACCAATGAACTTAATAGCCTAGTGTTCAATAAATCCCCAAACCTCAGCTACTTGTATAGATGCTTTTTCAGTTGACCTCCATATGGCACAGACTCAACATTCTTTACTACCCTGATGGCTGTGCCCTGGATGTTCTCTAGCTTATCTGTGTCCTTCCTAAATTGTAATGCCCATTATCAAATACTGCAAATCATATTAGGTCTCTTGTTTTGTTAATGATTCTGAATTAATTGCATATTGAAGAGTCTTTTAAATCATAATGATGGGCATTAAAAATTTCAATGTTAATATCCAAATGGAAAAAACAAGTGGATTAAGAGTACTTATTGAATAGACTATAAAATGCAGCTGAATGGATTACCTACTCAGCTTCTCTAGCAATACAAAGGATTTGGTCAAATTTTGCAAATGAACAATGAATTCATTGGACACAGAATTGAGTAAGAGGAACAGTTCAGGCTGTATTCACTTGGAAAATGTTATACTACTTTCAATAATACAAAGGATCTCCTTGGAATAAGAATCTCATCTTTTTTAAAAAAGTTAGGAGTCTTCTTATGATTTAATAGAGCCACAATTCATGTAACAATACACTGTGTAAGGAAGAAAAATTGTGGTTCAGTCAAGTGCAGCAGTGTGCTTGAGCCACCTTGTAATGGTTCAAGAAAATTGACTGTTTATAAATTTCCAGTGTGAGCAATTACACCTTGGAGACTGAAAAAACTGAAAAGAAAGTGATGGAGAAAAATGTTAATAATCAAGATTAAACAAAATGATATTGTGCTTACATTTTTTCTGGAAAGTTGGTTATTAAACATTTACCAAGGCACCCTAAAATATTTGCTGCTTAACTGAAAAACACATAGGAAATAAAGTATATATTATGAATACTGAATTATACATACATATAGCAACACAAGAAACTACATGTATACATATATGTGCACACACATATAATATATACATTGCTAAATACACATGGGTGTATAAACACATACATGTATAAAACTTTTTTTAAAGTTTGGGATTATCATATATCAAGAATGAAGGTTACAGATACACTAATGCATTGTTGGTGGAGTTGTTCATTGGTCCAGTCATTCTGAAAACCAATTTGGAACTATGCAAAGAAAGTGACTAACCCAACTGATAAAATGGTCAAAGGATATGAAAGACAATTTTCAGAGGAAGAAATTAAAGCTATCTATAATCATGTGAAAAAATTCTCTAAGTTACTATTGATTAGAAAAATGCAAATTAAAACAACTCTGAGGTAATACATCACACCTATCAGATTGGCTAATATGACAGAAAATTAAAATGATAAATGTTGGAAAAGATGTGGGAAATCTGGAAAACTAATGCATTCATGGTGGAGTTGTGAACTGATCCAACCATTCTGGAGAGCAATTGGAACTATGCCCAAAAGACAACCAAACTTTGCATACCCTTTAATCCACTAATATGACTACTAGGTCTGTATCCCAAAGAGATCATAAAAAAGGGAAAGGATGCAAATGTACAAAATATTTAAGAAGCTCATTTTGTGGTGACCAAGAATTGGAAATTGAAGGGATGCCCATCAATTGGGAGTTAACTGAACTAGTTATGGTATATGAATGTAATGGAATACTATTATAAAGATGATGAGCAGGGAGGCAGAACCCAAGGTGGTGGAGAGAAACTAGGAAGTTGCCTGACCTCTCCCCAGTTTCCCTCAGAAACAACAATAAATTGAGCCTCTAAATGAATTGTGGAGCGACAGAGATGGAGTAACACAATTTTCCAACTTAAGATGTCTTAGAAGGGCCTCAGGAAAGGTCTATCTGACTTGGGTAAAAGGGGAGCACAGTCTGCAGAGTGTTGGGGCAAGCCAGTGGGAGGCTCAGCCACAGCACAGATCAGTAACAGAGACCCCACAGTCCTGGTGAAGCAGGCCAGTGGCACAGCAGGCCAGCTGTGAGGCACCTAGGCCCAGAGCAGAAGACAAGGTGCCAGCCCCAGAAATCAGGCAACAACAGGTGTGGTGAGGCCATGCCATCCCAATTCAGTGAGAAAGTCTCCAGAACCTGAGGCCTGAGCACACAAAGTGAGTGATCAGGCCCCTGACCCTCAACATGAGGAGCTTGGGACAGTGCCCCTGTGCCCTAGGAGGGGAGTTTAATTTTAAAAGTCACAAAACAGGTTTCAAAAAAGAGCAAGAAGTAAAAATGAACATTAACCATAGAAAGTTACTATGGTGACAAAAATAAAAACAAACTCAGAAGAGAACAACATTGTCAACATATCTACATCCAAAACCTCAAAGGGGAACATAAATTGGTCTAAAATCCAAAAAGTTTTCTTAAGAGTTCAAAAAAGAATTTTAAAAGTCAAATAAGAGAGATAGAATAAAAACTGGTAAAAGAAGCGAGAGTTACGCAAGAGAAAATCAACAGCTTTGAACAGGAAGGGAAAAAATTGAAGAAAACAATTCCTTAAAAAATATAATTGGCTAGTTAGGGGAAAAAATCCATTGAAGAAAGCAGCTCCTTATGAGAAAATTAGCATGAAAGTGAACTGAAGAAAATAATTCCTTGAAAAATGGAAGCTCATGACTTTATGTGACACAAGAATCAGTCAAAGTCAAAGTCAAAAGAATGAAAAAAATAGAAGAAATCATGAAATAACTGCATTGGAAAAACAACTGATCTGGCTAATAGATTCAGGAGAGAAAATTTAATAATTATCGAACTACCTGAAGACCATGATCAAAAGAGAACCTGGACAGTGTCTTTCAAGAAATTATCAACGAAAATTGCCCTGATATCCTAGAACCAGAGACTAAAATAGTCATTGAAAGAATCCATTGACTACTTCCTGAAAGAGATGCCAAAATGAAAACTACAATGAATCTTGTAACCAAATTCCAGAATTGTCAGGTAAAGGAGAAAATACTGCAAGCAGTCAGAAAGAAACAATTTAAATATCATGCAGCCATAGTCAGCATTACATAGGATTTAGCAGCTTCTACATTAAAGGACTGAAGAGCTTAGAATACAATATTCAGAAGGCTAAGGATCTTGCCCAAGAATCAATTACCCAGCAAAACTGAACTCTCTCTCTGTATAAATATGGATATAATAGGTATATATATATTATATATAATAATATGATTATATTATGTATATTATATTATGCATATATATGTATATGTCTGTGTGTATGTGTGTGTGTGTGTGAGAGAGACAGACAGAGAGAGAGAGAGAGAGAGAGAGAGAGAGAGAGAGAGAGAGAGAATCTATATCCTATATCAGATTGCTTGTCATCTTGGGGAGGGGAAAGGGGAGAGAGGGAGAAAAAAAAATGGAACTCAAAATCTTATAAAAGTGAATGCTGAAAACTATCTTTACATGTAATTGGAAAAAATACTATTAAGTGCAAAGAGAAAAGAAATAATGAGCAGGTGGATTTCAGAAAAACCTGGAAAGACTTATATGAACTGATACTGAATGAAGTGAGCAGAACCAGGAGAACATTTTACACAGCAATTGCAACATTTTGCAATGATTAATTAGGATAGGCTTAGTTCTTCTCAGCAATATAATGATCCAAAACAGTTTCAAAAGGCTCATAATGGTAAATGCTAACCATATCCAAAGAAAGAACTCTGAAGTCTGAATGCAGAACAAAGCATTCTATTTTCACTATTTTTGTTTTTTCTTTCTCATGGTTTTCCCTTGTGTTCTAATTACTCTTTCACAAAATGACTATGTTTAACATGATGGTACAAGGATCTCCTATACCAGATTTCTTGCTGTCTTAGGGAGAGGGGAAGGTAAGGAGGGAGAAAAGTTTGAAACGCAAAATTTTACAAAAATGAATACTGAAAACTATTTTTACATGTAATTGGAAAGATAAAATACTACTAAGAAAAAAAGATGATGAGCAGGATGTTCTCTGAAAAAAAATGGAAAAACTTACATGAACTGATGCAAAGTGAAATGAGCAGAACCAGGAGGATATAGTATATAGTATATTTTAACAGCAATTTTGTATGATGATCTATTTAACTATTTTCAGCAATATAATAATCAAAGACAATTCTGTAGGGTTTATGATGAAAGGTGCTGTCCATCTGCAGACAAAGAACTGGTACAACCTGAAGGCAGATTAAAGATACTTTTTTAACTTTATTTCTCTTGGGAGGTTTTTTAATCTATGATTTCTTTCACAGAATGACTTACATGGAAATGAGTTTTGCATGACTGCACAGGTATAAGCTGTGTCAAATTGCTTACCTTCTCAGTTGGAGGGGGGTTAGTGCAGAGAAGGAAAGGAGAGAATTTGGAACTGAAAATTTGAAGAAAGAAAGGAATGTTGAAATTTTTTTAATATGTAATTGGGAAAAAAAACAAAACATTAAGTAAAATTGAGTGCAAATCTTTTTGAAAGTGACTGAAATGTCCCTATGCTTGACCAAGAGATTTTACTGCAAGGCTTATACCCCAAGGAGGTCAATATCTTAAAACAAAGGCTTTATAAATGTCAGAATATGTATAGTAACACTTTTCTTCTGGCAAAGGACTGGAAACAAAATTTATGCTCATTAATTGGAAGATGAATAAACAAATTAAACTATATTAATGTAAAGCAATACTACTATTCTATAAGAAATAACGAATATGATATATACAGAGAAGCATGAAAATACATATATGAACTGATGTCAAGTAAAGAAAATATATCGTAAAAGTAAAGAATGAAAACTGACTAAAATTGAAATATAAGAAAGAACAATAAAAAAAACTAACTGGATTTTGCACAATCTTAGTGCCCAGGCTTGGCTACAAGGAAATAGGAAAAGAAATCCTCCTCATTGTCTTTGCTGAGGTAGGAATTATGCTCATGCAACATATGGTGCCAAACTTTCTATTTAACTGTTTAATTGAGCTAGTCCTATACTATATACATCTCCCAAACACTGTCAATAGTCTATTACAAAATTATCGACTAAGAGGCAGTCTCCTGTAGTGACAGGAGAATGGGCTTAGTCATGAGGGATCAAATATATTGCTCTAATACCAAATCATCACTATCCAAATCCTAACTGGATGTACTGTGTCTAGACTCTTGGTCAGTGAAGGATGCAGTCATGAACTTCTCAGATCACAGCTACCAATCTTTCAAAAGGCACAATAATCAGGACCACACATACACACACACACACATGCGTGCACACACCACCACCACCACCACCACCAGGAAGGCCAGCAGCAGAAATTCTAGACCACCATGGTTGAGCATATCACAGTTTATAAGAGCCCTATCTTTCATTGTTCTCTCTGTGCTGCAGGAGCCCTGTTCTCAAGGTGTTGACCAGTTTGACCAACATGAACCAACTCTGAAAGAAGAGCCGCCATAATTTCGGTTCATTCTGGTCCTCTGTGGAGTTTCCCATGTTACTTTCCAGAGCACAGCAGAATCTTGTACTTCTGTTTAAGTACCCTCCTAAACCTTTTGTTTTGCATGCTCCCACTTCAACTTGTAAGTATTTTATGACCTATATAATATGTTTGATATTTTAACGAGTGATATAGGAAATATTTATACAACAGGCTATCTTTATCTCTACTTCTCCATTGACCCTCATTAAGATTTACTTCTAAGGGTCACAGACTCTTCTCACAGAAAAATGAAACCTACAGATTCTTTCAGAATAACATTTTTTTAAATGCTCAAAATAAAATAGATAGGCAATCAACTAAATTGAAATAACTATCAATTATACTGACATGAAGTTATCAAAATAAATTTTTTTAAAGTTCATGGAAACCAGGTTAAGAATCCCTTTTCTAATGACCTTTTTAAGTCAGACCACATGGAGAGTTGCTACTGTCAAAATGTTCTCTTTCCAGCTACTAACTAGCTATTTTAAGGCCTCAGCTAGTGGCCTTGTCATATCAAGTGGATGGCTGAAGCCAGGATCTCCTTGATTTTTGCTCATAGTGCTTGAACTGGTTATATAAGAAAGAGATGGTCTGTTGTACAAACATTTCCTACATTACTCATTAAATATCAAACATGTTGGATAGGTCATAAAATGCTTGGAGATAGAATTGGGAAAATTCAAAAACTAAGACCCTCAAGTGAAACTTGGAAACTCATCTCTCTTAGCTTCTTCTCCAGGCCAAAGTAACTCTTCCTTTCATGTTCAGGACCAAATGTGGTGTCTTTGGGATGATTTATTCTGACCACACCCTTGTTTGGATCTTTTATTCACCTTCTCTGAACACCTTCTTAACTGTTAAGCTCCTTTCTTTCCCATTCTATTTCTTACCTAACACATAGGAGCTATTTGAGCAAAATTTATATCATGGATCCAAGTGTGTGGAATTGTATGTGAGTTCCATTTTACTCTGCTTGTGGACTACAGGTGGCCTATCACGCTTGACAAATACCAATACCAGACACGATCATCTTCTACTACAAAGTAATTGGCAATCTCCTATAGAAAAGGGAGATTGAGCTTGGTTATGAAGAATCAGAAACATATCAAATAATCATCACCCTAATCTATTCTGGATGTACTCTGTACAGATCCCTGACCAGCGAAGAACTCAGCCATGGATGCCACAGAACCCCGACCCTACGAAATGGAAGCAAACTACCAATCTTTCAAAAGACACAGCACATCAAAGAAAATGTTATAACAATGGAGAGAGCGTCCACACCAGACATTCCTCACCCTGATGAAATCTCAGATCTAGACCACATATAACTGTGCACATACACACACACACACACACACACATATATATGCATACATATGTATGTACAAATCATAATAATTGGAAAGATCTGTGATGTCATCAATGTCTATGTTTCATACAATGGCATATATTGTACAACTCATCCAAGGAATCTTTTCCCATGCCCATACCCTTTCATATATCTTCCACCCAACATGCTACGGGCTTTCCCCTACATTTCTTAATGTTTTGTGGATACCAATGGAACATGCTGGCTGGGTTCATCAGTTCCATTCTTGTTCCTGCTATATGGGTGACTGACCTTCTTTTTTGATCATTGATCACAGAGATATGTAATAATAACAATAACTGACATTTACACAGTATTTCAGGATTTGTGAAATGCTTTACAGGCATTGTCTAATTTAGTTCTCCCGTTTTGCGGATGAGGAAAGATAAATAAGTTGCCTAGCTTATACAACTTATTAGGCAGCGGGTAATTATTTGAGGTAGAATTCAAACATAGATCTTCTTGAATGTGGGTCTAGTGTGTAATCTACTACCAAATATTGTGTGTTTATCAGTGTTCATGGTATATACATATATACAACATATGTAAGTTCATATATTTTTAAAGGTATACATAATGAAAAGTAGAGATTTTCAACTAACAAAATAAGAACGCGAAAAGTAGTCATTTGAAACACAGCATGATTATACTTCACTGGATAAATTTACTTCAGTTTCAAAGTTAAAAATGGTTAAGAGCACAGAAAACAAGGATCTTAATGCCTGCCTACCATTCCTGGTTGCTATTAGCTTGAGTAATTGAAAAGGGGCTACTTTCTGGTTGTTTGTCTTTCAATGCCCTTGAAAAAACCGTCTTTTTGAAATGTGCTTCATCTTTTTTGTAAAAACCTTTACCACCCTTTCCATACAGGATGAGTCAATAAACAAAACCAAATCAACTAGTAAGCTAAATCTTTCCAATTCAGTAAACCATTTGAAAGCAATTTAAACACAATTACAGTTAACTCTAGTTAATTCAAAATTCAGGGGACCCACAAAAAGCAAGTTTCAAATTTATGCCCTATCTAATCTTAACAGTAAATGAGCAGGGAGCAGATTTTGTCAAAGTGATTTCTTCAAGTTCAACCTGACTGGCCTTGATTACTTGATAACAAGGGTGAAGCAGATCATTAGAAGTTCCATTTATCGGTGGATTTTTCTTCAGACAGAAGATTGGGAAGATTCTAAGGTTACTAACTCTGTGTTGATATAGGCAATTGACATTGTGGATGCTGACTGGGCTTTGTCCAGACTGTTTCCTAGTTAAAAGCATGAATTCTGTTGGCAGTTGTTTCAGTCATGTCTGACTCTTTGTGACCCCATTTGAGTTTTTCTTGGCAAAAATACTGGAGTGGCCATTTCTATCTCTCGCTCATTTTTCAGATGAGGAAACTGAGGCAAACAGGGTTCAGTAATTTGCCCAGGGTCAAATAACTAGTAAGTATCAGAGGTTGAATTTTATATCAGGTCTCCCTGACTCCAGGCCCAGAGCTCTATCGACTGTTCCACCATGAATTAGATGCAGTTTTATTCAACTAATTTCAATCAGCCTTTGGTTGGGGTTATAGCAAAGGAACCTGGAATACAGGATTAGAATATTCTTATAGTCCTCTGAGAAGCTTCCTTCTTGTTGTTGACACATTATGGCTAAGTCATTTCCCAGTAAACAATTTAGTTTCCACTTTCCCCCTCTGATAATACCTTCCCGTGTACATACAAAAAATAATTAAGCAAAATGGTTTAATATGGAGATTGTAGCTGAAATCATTTGCATGTCTCCACTATAGTAACTTGCCATTTCCTAAGAGAAAGAAAGGCTATATATTTTTACTTCATTTTTCCAGAACCGATATTTTCCCTTGTATTTCATCTGAGTTGTATTACCTTTCAGTATTGTCTTGGTTTAGTTTATTCTAGTTATTAGAGGAAGAGAAGAATTAGTATTTATTAAGGGCTTACTATATACCAGACACCGTGCTAACTGTTACACAAATATTATGTCATTTGATCTTCACAACAACTCTGTGAGATGAATGTTATTATTACCTGCATTTTACAGTTGAGGAAACTGAGGGGGATAGAAGTTAAATAACTTGCCCAGCTAGAAATGTCAAATTTGAACTCAGGTCTTTTTGACTCCAGATCAAGGGCTCTGTTCACTGTACCACCTGGCTGCCTCCATGACATTTTCCTGTTGCTACTTTCTTTGTCCTGGGCCAGTGCACATGTCTTTCTCTGGGAACTTTCCAGTTCAACACAGCATCACCCTCTCTTCCTCCTGTCAATAAATAGTAAGGATGGCTCCAAAATTATTTTTCTCCCTCTGGGAAATTTCATTGTATAATCATTAAATCACAAGATTGGAGATTTAGAGATGGACAGGACCTTAAAGGTCATCAAGTCCAATTCCCTCATTTTACAGAATGAGGAAACTGAAGGCCATACAGATTAAGTGCTTCACTTAGAATCATGCAGTTACAAGGATCCAAGGATTCAAACCCCGGTCCTTCTGACTTCAGGTCCCACGCTCTCTCCACTGTACCATGCTCTCTCTCTCTCTCAATGATCCTTACATCAGTAGAAGTGGAAAGCTTTGGTATTTTGTTTTCATATTCCCCAAACTTTACCAGGCCCTATACTCTCAAGATTTCCTCCACTACCATTATCTAGCTTGACTGACTTTCCAGAACCTAGCTGAGATACTAAGTTGTCTCCCAGTACATTTAAGTGCTATCTGCATACCCTTATGTACACCACATATGCACAATTAAGGATATGGAAATGAAGAGGTGGGCACCAAGGCCAGTGGTTATGGCAAACAGCAGCAGATGTACCACGGGTGGGCTGCCCAGCACTGTCACTTTAGGGGAAAATGTGGCTAATGCTGCTGAGGATATTTAAGGATGAAGAAGCCTTGATGCCAGTGCTGGTGGGTTTAACTAAGCTTTGCAACTTTTGTACCACAAGGCAGCTTAAATGACTCAGCAAGTTAAACCAAGACCCAGGAGAGCCTTTGAAACATGATAGGAGAGCACCAGACTTCTCTAGGTCTCTTGAGAAACTTCCCTAATGTAGGAACGTCTTTTATGTCTTCCCAAACATATTAACCAGAAGGTAAATGGCTACATCGGAGTATTATGTGATAGCTTCCCTTACCAATCATCTGTTGTCTTGCACCAGTGTTGGATACTGTCCAAATGTAGCAAGGGGTCAGTGTTTAGGTAAGTGATAGGTCTCTGATGAGAAAACATTTCATTTGAATTTCTGATACAAGACTGCATTCCATCATCCTAACAGTGTTTTGAGAATGCAGAAGTAATACAATATACATATATATGTGTGTATGTACATGTCTGTGTATATATGTATATACATAATGTGTATACACGTATATACATGTGCATACATATACACATACATACATGTAAAATGTGTATATAAACTCATTGGTGTGGGTAATCATTCAGGAGGTGACTATCACACCCCAGACCTCCTAACTCCCTGTCTCATACTCTCTCTGCTGCAGCACACTGATCCTGGTGGTGTTTGACCTTTCCGAGCTTCCTCCATCACAGTTCATTCTTAAAAGGAATCTTGGGTCTTGAAGTCCTACTTGACATAAGTAGGGGACTTTCTGAAAAGATGCAGACCTAACTTAAGGCATCTCTAAAAGACAAGAAAGAGCTCCAGGACAGTGACCTCTCTCATACATACTGATGCTTACATATTTAAACTTCTGTAGAAGACCACATTGGGGTTTTTTATTCCCATAGCATAACATTGATTCATTTTCTTTGAGCTTGCAATATTTAAAACTCTCATTTTTTTCAGATAGACTGCTACATAGCAACATCTTTTCCATCTTATGCTTCTCAAATAGATATTTAAAACTTCATTGAAGATTTTACATATATCCTTATTGATTAGCCTACCAAACATCAACCTCAAAAGTATAAGATGAGGGGGTAATTGTTAAACAACAATTTGTCCAAAAAAAACAAATGTGATTTTGCTGATTGACTTCAAACTCAGTGTGAGTCAGCAGGATGATATGGCAAGCAAAAAAACACCCTTGGAATTCATTAAGAGAGATAGAGTTTCAAGGAGGTAATAGTTCCACTGTATTCTGTCCTCATCAGACCTTATCTGGAATATTGCATGTTGAGTTCTGAGTACAATATTTTAAGGAGTGAGGAAACCAGGATGGTAAATGACCTTGAGTCGATGGAGTATAAGGAATAAGTGAAGGGACTGAGGATGATTAACTTGGACAAGAGAAGATTTGTTGGGGGCCTAGACATAGAAAGAGGGTGACATAACACCAGTATTCAAGTATTTCAGAATTGCCCTGATCAATTAGTCTAGGAAATAAGGTTAGATTGGCATTACCTGTTCTTGATGAAGTTAGATTGCTCTTTTTTTAAACAATCACTACTTTCTTTTTCAGATTTTTTTTAACTCATCCTTTTAAAAACTGATTCTTGAATTTTGTTAGGAATAGAAAACAACTTTACTGGCATATAACCTTTCTGGATATTAAGACATTTTCCATCATCCATGCCTGCATTACCTTTCAAGTTTTCCATGATCTTTCAGAGATTGTTGGCAATGGTTCACAATGATATGCTAATCTGAGATGTAAGATATCTGGGTTAACTGAACAGGACTCATCAAAGGCAGGGAGGGATGTGCCCTCTCCAGGGGTATACTGATAAATGTTTAACAACCAGCTTTCTGGAGGGGAGGTAGATAATGAGTTTAACACACTTTTAAAATTTAATCTGTATTATTAACATATAATCAATTACTTTCTTGAGTCTCAACATCGACAAGACAATAGATCAAGCATTGATTTACAGTGTTTGCCACTTGCTAAGTTATAAATACACTGAAAATTTAACAATTGGTTCTGAGCCAGGTTGAGCTGGCTACTACATAATCTAGTCTTTTACTCTCTGTTTACTTTTCTTTGAATACAAAGGGAGATAAAAACCTAGGCATTTTGACACTAAAACTCAAGTATTTTTTGTAGAAGATGCTATCAAAACCAAACTTCATTAACCTTTCCCAAGTTCTACAATAAAGAAGAACTAGTAGCTCTCACATGTCTTTCTTTTTTTTACCCATAGTTAAATTTGACTTTCAGACTCCTGCCCTACATTACCAGAGAGGGGTGTTTGAGTCAGCTTCTCTCCCATCTGTGGTTACCCAATCTCCATCTCTAATGCTGAGATTCATCTTTAAAAAAAACCCTCCCCCTTACTCGCTACCACACAGGCCTTCTGAATGAATTCTCCTTTATGAACTTCCTTCAGCAATGGCCCAGATTAAGTCATTTATGGAAGCTTCTTTTTAATTATGTCATTCACAGAAGCATTAGGCTCTTTTCAGAGGGAAACATGAAGCTCTTTTCCAAATATGGGGGCCCAAATTATGTCAAAAGGCTCTAAAATGATCTGCTTTCTTTTTCACCAACAAGCTGCCTAAAAAAGTAGTTGGCTCCTGAATATGGAGAAACCTGTTTAACAATAGTTTCCTCCTACTTACCCCCATTTTTCATTTTATGTCAGGAAATTCTACATCCACAGAATCAGCTTTTCTTCCACAGCTAGTTTGTAATCTGGTTTGTTTTTTTTTTAATGGAGCAAGGAAGCACAAGAATATATGGGAAAAAAATAAGGCTAAAGGAGAAGAAATTTGCTCAAGGTCATGCAATATATTAGTGAGGAAGAGAGCTCAGGTCTTCTGGCTCCCATTCCAGTGTTCTTCCCAATAGACTCCTTAGAGATGCATGTGATCCTCCATATCCTACATGGTTATTGACATTCTGTGACTCTTAAGTGAAATAAATGCAAGATAGTTTATACAAGTTTCCAAACTGCACACTAGGAGAGGAATATTCTGTAAATAGGATGCAACATTTTTTCATTGCCTGAGCTAGGAATAAAGTGACCTCTAAATGAATGAAATCAACCTCTAATGAATCCTTAAAATCATTTTAATGTTACAGATTCATAAGAGGGAAGAAAGCATTGAAAGATGCTCTGGGACATTGATTCATCTTCAGGCAACAGCATATAGGTGCAATAACCTTGCCCAACTGGGTGGCAGAATGTTATGATATCAATCATTCTATTTATGAATTTTTTAAAATTATAACACATCCTTCAGGATATAATCCCTATGGAAAAGGGTCTCAGTCACATTCATGATTCATTACCCTGGAAATAGAAAAGTGATTGAACAAGTACGAGATGTCCAACCAGAAGTTTCTGTTGGCCCACAGGGTGTATCTTTTAGGTGGGTGGCACAATAGTAGAAAACCAGAGTGGCTTCCACCTAGAAGCAATTCAGAACTAAAAAGTTAGACAGACAGTCTAGGGGAAGAAAAAAATGTAGTGAGGAATTTCATTTATCAGTCTATTTATTAATCTGTCACAAACTTAACAAGTAACACACAGAACACCTTAACGGCTACAAAACATTTTCTTTCCAACAAAACCACAATGTTGGAACCACAAGCATTCACAGCTGAGGAAATAGAGGCAAAGAGTTTCAGGGGAGGGGTGACGTGCACAGGGTTACACAGCTAGTAAATGTTAGAACTAGCATTCAAATCCAAGTCATTTTCTGATACCAAACCCAATGCATTTTTTTCACTATTTCATGAGACTTATATGAAGACAATTGTTAAATACATACTCATCCGTTTCTTCTCTAGATTTAAATCAAAATTCCTTTAACCTTTCCTCAGGAGGTCTAATTTCAACCCTTTAATTATATGTAGCTAGGTACTTTTTAAAAACTCTCATCAGTTTCTCCACTTTCCCACTTAAGTGATGGATCATGAGCTAGGTTCTTCTTTGAAAATGCAATTTGAGTAGATACTTCATCACATTTCCATGTCTCAGTCCTGAGGGTATTGATTTATAGTCCTTCAGACAGGGCTATAATGCTCTTGACCCACCATAAGTATAGCTAACACACTTCAGGACAAGGCCCTGGGCTAATATAGCCAATGTGCTTTCACTCCAAATGTTTTGTCTGTGAGTGTGGAATAGAGCCAAGCCCCACCAGGAAGCCACATGGGCCTCAAGCCTCAGATTTCAGAAGCTCAGACTCATTTCCAGTGGATTTTTACCAGCTAAGCAGTACCTTAGGAAAGAGTCCATCATGATGACCCCATTTCCTTATGCACAAAACAATGTGGAATCAAAAAGTCCTCGAACTGGAAGGGACTTCAAAAATCATCTAGTCTGTATGAAGAAAATGAGACCAAATTGAAAATATGTCTTATACTAGGTCACATAGTTTGGCAGAGGATCATCCCGCTTGGTATGACAATGAGTAAACTTATAGAATTATGGGATTCTAGAATTGTAAGAGACCTCAGAGATCAGTGAATCCAATATCTACCTAAACACGAATCTTTGATTCATTATTCCTGGACAAGCACTCATCCAACCTTCAGATTAAGATCTTTTCTAGAACTGAAGAACAAATACTGCTTCTTTAGGTAGACTACTTCACTTTTAGACACCTTAAATTTTAGGAAATTTTTGCTTTTCAGGAAAAAAAACCCCACCATCAACAAAAACAAAAAATGTGTCCTAGCTAGCCAATAGCTAGCATAATAGTCCTGGAGTCAGAAAAACCTGCATTCAAATCCAGCCTCAGAAATTTGCTAGCTGTGTGACACTAAGTAAATCACTTGATCTCTGCCTTAGTTCCTTGTCTGTAAAATGGGGCTGATAATAGCACCTATTTCTCAGGGTTATTATGAGCCTCAAACAAGATATTCGTAAGATACTTTACAAACCTTAAAGAGCTATTATTGTTTCTGGTTGTTATCCTTATTTTTATTCAATCTGCTGATTCTGCCTTCTGGAGCCAAACACAGCAAGCCAAGTCTCTCTCCCATGTGCCAGACTTTCAAAGGTCTGAAGTCAGTAATCATGTCCCTTCCCGGAAAGACTTCTCTTCCCAGGTCTTTAAACTGAACTTGTGACCTGTCGTGAAATGTTCTCCAAGCCCCTGAACACCCTTCCTGAGAAGTCTCCCAAGTTGTCAGTAACCTTCCTAAAACATGACTCTACAATCACCTTGCCTTTGTGATTCATTTTGTATTCAATCAGAAATTGCTTTGGTATTGCTTTTGTACCACTGGTTTTTGGAGAGTTTTGAGGGTTTGTTTTGCTTTGCATATATCCTAGCTTCCCAGCTTCTTTTAAAGTCAGGGACTAAGTAATATACTTCTTTGTATCCCTCTCACATAACAGGGATTCAAAAAGTATTTTTAAAAAATCAAAGGACATTCAAGCAAAAAGAATCTTTAGAAATTACCAACCCTCCCCCTCCAAAAAAAAAAAAAGAAATTACCAATCCCCTCATTTTCTACATCGTTCCAAATCTAAAGGTATGATCCCGTGACTTGATTGAGATCATGGAGATAATTGCTGGCAGAATTTATTCCAAGCCCAGTGAAGTCCTTTCATTATACCACAATAGTTGTGAAGGAATGAATGCCTAAATTGGTAAACTCTCTTTACTTATCATTCATTTTAGTCTGTGGTTCAGTTAAGGAGGATTTTTTTCTCTCCCTCTCGCCTTAAATTTTGCATTAAATATCCATAGTCAGACAAAATAAATTCCAACATCATCTGTGTCTAACTCTCACATTAATAAAATTATTTTAAATGTAAGACCTGAGATTTTATGTGTTAAATTCCAATGTGGAAAGTCTCTCCACTAATGTAGATCATCCACTCAGCTAGAACTTTTGGTCTTAAAGAGGTATTTTGGGCACTGTGAAGGTAAGTAATTCGCCAGTCAGGTCACATAGCCAATATGTGTCAGAGGCAGGATCTGAACTATTGTCATGGTTCCCTAACTCCAAGGCTAGCCTTCTGAACTATACCATACTCTTTTCCATGTAAACTATCTACAAATAAGTAAGATCTGGCCTTTGTGGCTTTGTTTTTACTGCTGTTGAGTTGTTAGCCCATTTGGAATTTTCTCAGCAAAGATCCTGGAGTGGTTTGCTATTTCCTTCTCCAGCTCACTTTGCAGATGAAGAAACTGAGGCCAACAGGGTTAAGTGACTTGCTTAGGGTCACACAGCTAGAAAATATCTGAGGCCAGATTTTACTCAGGAAAGTACGTCTTCCTGACCTCAGGGCCAGCACTCTATCCACTGTGCCACCCAGCTGCTGCCTGGGACCAAAATGAACAAGCCACACAGGGAGGCAGCAGAATTATGTTTTTTTCCCCTCTTCAAACATCCAAAGGTTAAAATAAGTTATTTAGTCTAGAAGTTTGATGATATATCTTAAAAGCAATTCTCCAAAATTATTCTGAGAATCTCCATTTCTTTCTCACATCAAAATAGAAGCTAAATAGCTAACAAGTTAAAGTTTCTAAAGGTAAACAAATGTTTCATTAGTGCTTTTAGTACCTAAATTCCACAGCGAAGAAAGTTTTCTCGAGCACTTTCTCTTAAGTCTTCAAAACTCCACTTCAGATGTTGACTTGAAGATAACTGCCAAATACCTAAAGTGACACTATGGAAAATACCGCTGCTCCCACCCCTACACTGTCATTTCAACTTAGAAGCAAAACTAAATCCTTTTTTCCTTTTACTATTTCAAGAAGTACATCCCATATTGTCAAAGGATGAAACTTTCTTTCCATAAAAACTATGTTTCTTTCAGTCCTCTGCCCTACTATAATTTGAAGGAAGCCATCAAGATAAATGAATTTCTCTGAACCCTTTCACCCAAACAGCTGCTACTGACAAGCTCACTGAATTGGAAGACTAGAGAGGATAATTGACACTTCTATAAGTGATCTGCCCTCTAGGTGAAAACTTGCATTCATTGATTTACACTAAGATGATAATCTCTAAGATGTCATCATTCAAATAACCTATAGACTGACAAGCACAAATTAGGTAAGCCCCAATTTGGTCATTATATGACAGGTTTTTTTAACTTTCTTTTTTAAATTAACTTGTCACTGATAAAATAAATCTATATTTTCTACTGTTGTTAAGTATATAAATATTTAAAATAGAAGGGGAGATATAATAATACTGAAATAATTAGAGAAAATGGGTCTAGGACATAAACAAAGATGACATGCACATCTGGGAAGCATTGCATTTTTTTTCTGACAGCAGGGTTGAAATAAGGTAAACTATTACTTGACAAGTAGCTATATAGATATGTTAGCTATGGAATTTGGAGGGGGAAGTTTCTGGACTTGTGACATCATTAGCATAGACAACTGCCTGTGAAGAAACTCAACCTACAAATAGCAATAAATTGAGAAAAAGAAATTAAGAGAATAAGTATAGGTGAAATAGAGTAACTCTACATGTAGATGACATGATGATTTACTTAGAAAACACCAGAGAATTTGCAAACAAGCTGAGACTACAGATTCATTAAAGTAGAAGAAATAAAATAGATCCACAAAAAGCCTATGTGTATTTTTAACAAAACTAGAAGGAAGAGATAGAAAGAAAATATCTGAAAGCCAAACTACAAGACTTGCAAAGTATTTATACAAATACAGCTATAATAAACAACTATGTATAATATATGCTGTGTAACATATTATAAATGTTTATAATATGATACAATATATTACATAAATGTTTTATGTTTTTCACATATGTGTATTCTGTGTGTACGTATATTTCCAGCCAAAGAAGTTCATATATGTTTGAAGGTATGCAGATAGATATTAAAGATAGAATCTCTGCAAGCTAGAAGAGATTCCGACACCTAGTTGTAGGAATTCTGGGAAATATAGTCCCAAGAAGATGTGCTGTATCTTCTCATTTGAAGAGAAATTATTTAGAGACAGAGGAGAGAGAGATGATTGAAAGCAACTTGGCAGGATCAGAGCTGATAACGGAGGGGGTAATGAAAGAGACAGTTTGAGGTGCACATTTTGAATAAGAACTAAAACTGGGGTATTAGGGCATTGGCAAAAGACTCAATCTGCCTTAATCTATTCAGATCCCTAAGAAGGAGTGTGACTAGAACTTAGTGAAAGCTGCTAAAGTGTTTGTGATTCCAGATCGGCTGAAGGAGGTAATGTGTTTTAACTTCCCTTTTCCTTCAGTCTGTCTAAGAGATTTTATTCAAGATTTATCTATTTTTTAAGTTGCTCATAATTTCTGATTAAACAGTACCTTTTAATGTTATAATGTAAGAACAACAGAAATCAATGAGATTTTATTTGTTAAAAAAGGTCTTTTTTTATGTTGATTTAAACATTTATGCCTTGTACTTCTTTCTCATTCCACCTAGAATGTGTCAACCTTTCATAAGCTAGGGCTTGGAACATTTAAATGCATTTGATGTTCCTTCTTCATCTTCTTATTGAGCTTATTGAGCAGGCTCAATATGCTAGGTCCTTCATCAATTTCTCATATGGATTAGGTTCCAGATCCCTCATCTTGGTCATTCTCTTCCTAATGTATTTCATTTTGTCAGTGTCACTTTTAAAATATGAAATCAAGAATTGAGCTTAGTACTCCAGATGTGATCTGACTAGAAAATAGTACAATAAGACTATTAGCTTTTTTGTTGTGTTCTCCCATATACTTCTATTACTTTAGCCCAGGTTTGGTCTTGGAACACTATACATTGAAGAGCAAAAGAACTTGGACTGTGGTCAAAAATATAACCAGCAAAGTTAAGCATAATCCTGAATGAAAAGAAATGGATATTTGATCAACTCTCAGATGTTCAAGACTTTGTTAAAAAAAAAAAAAAGCTTGAACTGAATAGATTTGACATAGAAGAGTCAAGAGAAATATAAGGTATGTACCTTAAACAGACTGATTATAAGGGATTTATAAGGACAGACTGTTTACTTTTTATATATGTAAAAAGTATGTATAAAATTGGGGTAAACATGTGTATGATATGAATTTAAAAAGTAAAACCATTTAGGAACAGCTAAAAAGAATAATTATTTTATTCAAATGAGGTGCAAGAGGAAGAATCAATACAGAGGAATTAGATGGAGGAGGAAGGTTGGTTGTTCCGGTAACCTACTTTCATCGGAAATGGGTTTAAGAGGGAACAACACACATATATTTAAGTCTTCTAAATTCAGAAGAAATAAAATGGAAGGAACATGGGGAGGGAGGAGAGGATGAGGGAGGGAGCTTTAGAGGGGAGGGTGAGGAAATAGGTAAAAGGGGCTATAGAAGGGTGCTTAGATTTATGGGAATAGGAGGATAGCAGAGAGATCTCGGCTTTGGAGAGTGGGTAGGGAAGTAATAGGAGGGCAAGGGAATGGGTAGAAGTAAAGTAGAAGAGGCAGGAGGGATAGAAAACAAGAGATATGCACAAACAGAAAAACAAGGATCAAGAGTAGAATTTGTTTGGGAAAGTATATGTCTATGTATGTATATATGTATATGTGCATGTATATATCAATAGCTACAGCGAAACATATCCAAACTTAATAGCCTGGGAGGGAGAACAAAGTAAAAAAGTGCACAGTAGAGAACAAGAAAACTTACAAGGAAGCAAAGAAAAGATGCTTTTCAACACTACACATATTATTTATCATACAGGCTTTCATGAAATGAAAATTTACTGTTATAATTTTGAATCCTCTCCTGTTCTGCTATGCACATGATGTGCTTATTTTTCTTTCTTACTTTGTATTTAAGTTCCATTATTTAAGTTTATGATATGTTTTTGTTTCTTTTCTCTATTTTGTATTTGTGTGCTGGCCTTTGAGTCTAAAATAAAATTTAAAAAAAATAGACCAGGTTTGTATTTGCTCTTTGGGCTGCTACCTTATCTGGTATCCTCTGTTAAGTTTTCAATAAGTCAATGGTGCACCCACTCCCATGTCCATTTCATAAAAACTGATGTCAAGTCACTGCCTTCACCTCCATTTTGTACTTGTTCAGTTGATTTGTTTTGAATCTGAACATAGGACTTCATAAATTTCTCTATAAAATTGTAAAATATTGTAAATTTTGGTTCTATCTTTCCAGTCTGTCTAGACTTTTTAAAAATTTTATTTTATTAGAATAATAATACTTCATAGCTCTCCCTCCAGCTTGGGTTACAAGCATTAGATGGCACATTGGATAACATCCTGGAACTGGAATCAGGAAAACCTGAGTTCAAATTCTGCCTCAGACACTTACAACCTGTGTCCTTAGGCAAGTCACTTAAGCTCAAAGATCAAGCCTCAAACCCAATTCACTCTGGAGCTCATAGACTGGACAACAAATCCCCATCCACCTAGCAAAAAGTGGATTTGAATACTAAATAGTAATTGTTTCTCTTTTACCCAGGAACCCTGAGGATCATCTCCACTCAGTTTGATTTTTTTTTTTTTTTTTTACTAAAGAGGACATTCCTTGAACAACTACTTAAAGAAACCTATTCATTGAATGGGTGTATCTCACTCAAAGTGAGAATACTGAATGCTATAAAACCTTAGCCTGAAAGGGCCAGGGTCTTACCTTGCATCCTGGGCCATCTCCAGTCATCCTGATGAACATCAGGCCACTGGATCCAGATGGCTCAGGAGAAGAAAGTGAGGCTGGTGATCTTTCATAGCCCTCCCTCACTCAAATCAAAGTCAACTGAAAGTCATGTTCTCATTTTGATATCCTGGTCCTCTTTAAGAACGAAGAACAAACACAAAATGGGAATAATAATAGCACAAGAAGCACAAAAATCTTAAAGGGTTGTTATGAAAATAAAATGAGATATCTGAAAAGACTTTGTAAACCTTAAAGCACTATATAACTGCTATCCATTATTATATCTTCATGATAGGTTTTTATTTTATTTTTAATTTGAGGCTAGCTACAAGCATAGAACTCTTTAACAAACCATGATAGATCTCCCCTCCATTTTACAATCATTTTAGAAATTTGTTCAACCAACTATTTATTCACCTAAATATATTATGATTCAGAACACATTTCCCTCTTGAACACAAGAATATCTTGTGACAGTTTGTCAACTACATTGCAGAATTAAAGAAATATTATATGTGTCTGATATATCAATCAAGTAACTGTCCAAAAAATCATTTAGTATGTCATTATTTCTTCTCTTTTCCATCTTTTCTTCATGTTATTTCAAAATATGAGCCCATTTGGGAGGCTTTTGTGAAGCTTTGGATGATTCCCCCATTTAATTTTTTTTGCTTTAAATGGTATTTTATTTTTCCCCACAATTACATATCGAGAACATTTTTGGCATTCATATTTACAAGATTTTGAGTTACAAATTTTTCTCCCTCCCCCTCCTCCCCTCTTCTGAAAATAGTAGGTAATTTGATGTAGTTTATACATACTATCATGTAAAATATATTGCCATATTTATCCAAGTTATGGAAGAAGAAACAGATCACTAGAAAAAAAAACATTCAGAGTCCATCAGTTCTTTATCTAGAAATGGATAGCATTTTCCATCATGAGTCCTTTGTATTTGTCTTGGACCATTGTCCTGCTGACTAGAGCTAAGTATCATCTTCCTGTGCAGAGATATAAACCATTTAGCTCTATTGAATCTCTTATGTTTTCTTTTCCCTTTTGCCTGTTTATGCTTCTCTTGGGTCTTGATACTAGAGGTCAAATTTTTGGTTTAGTTTTTGGTCTTCTTATGAAAGCTTGAAATCTTTCTATTTCATTAAATGACAACTTTTCTTTGATGTATAATGCTTAATTTTTGCCAAGTGATTCTTGATTTTAGGCCTAGCTCCTTTGCCCTCCATGTTCCATGACCTCCAATTCTTTAATGTTGCAGCTGCCAAGTTCTGTGTGATCCTGATTGTGACTCCCTGATATTTGAATTGTTTCTTTCTGATCACTTATAGTATTTTTTCCTTGACCAGAGAGTTCTCAAATGTGGATATAATGTTTCTTGGGTTTTTATTTGGGGATCCTTTTCCTGAGGTGGATTTTTTCTTTTTTTTTTTTTTTATTTTTTTTATTTTTTTATTTTTTTTAATGTTTAACAATCACTGCCATACAATTGCGATTTTATCCCTCCCCACCCACCCCCCACTACCTCCCTCCCTCCCCACGACTGCATACAATTCTGTATAGATTCTACATAAACTTTCCTATTGAGTATATTTTCACTATTGTCATGCTGTGTAGTCAGACTAAGATAAATGAAAGAATCCGTATAACAAATCAGAACATGATACACAAACAGATACACATACACAAACATGATCTGCTATATTATGTGAGTGACTTCCATATTTCTCTCTCTGAGTTGAGGTGGATTTTTTCAATGTTTATTTAGCTCTCTGGTTCCAGGACATCAAAGCAATTTTCCTTGGTAATTTCTTGAAAGATGCTGTCCAGATCCTCCTTTTGATAATGGCTTTCAGGTAGTCCAGTGATTATGATGTCTCTCCTGAATCTGTTTTTCAGGTTAGTTGTTTTTTTTTTTTCCATGAGGAAAATTATTTTCTTCCATTTTTTTCATTCTTTTGAATTTGTTTGACTGATTCATGAAGTCCCATAGAGTCATTAGCTTCCACTTGCCTGATTCTAACTTTGGAGGTGTCATTTTCCTCAGTTAGCTTTTGTACTTTTTTTCCCCATTTGACCAATCTTGCTCTTTAAAGAGTTGTTTTCTTTAGAAAATTTTTGTATCATCTTATCTTTCTGGCCAATATTACTTTTTAAGCAGTTTTCCAAGCTGTTGACTCTTCTTCATAATTCTCTTGCATCACTCTCATTTCCTTTCCATTTTTTTTCTTCTACCTCTCTTATATAAATTTTAATTTCCTTTTTGAGCTCTTCCAAGAGTTCTTTCTGGGTTTGAGACCACTTCCCATTTTCCTTTGGGGTTTTGCCTACAGCTGTTTTGACATTGTTATCTTCTCCTGAGTTTATGTCTTGGTCTTCCCTGTCACCATAATAACTTCCTCTGATTACATTCTTCATGGTTGTTTTTTGCTCATCTTTTTTTTAGGGAGAATGCCTTTTTACTTTCTTTGAAATTTGATCTGATCCCAGGGATTGAAGGGGCTCTGTCTTGGGCTTCTTGTGGCAGAGTCTGCAGGCCCTGGCTATTACATGGTGCTGTGCTGATGTTGCACTGAGGCCTCTGGGGGACTCTTGTGTCTAGTGTTGGGTTGAGGGGGTGTGATGGGTTTGGCTAGCAATGCTGGATACCATAATGGTCTGGCAGATTACCTGGTGCTGAGCTGGAGTCCTAGTGGTAGTGTCTGGTATGTCCTCCATTTTTTAATCAAAAAAATCTGTTCCTTTTAAATTATAATTTTATTATGAGACTGTTCCTCTCCAGCCATCTAACAAGGTCACACTAACTTATTTTTAAAATTAAGCTTTTATATTTTTTTTGACGCAACCATAATTTCCCTCTGCAAACCTCTGCCTACCTCTCCCAGAGGGCCTTCCCATGCAACAAATAGCATTTTTAAAGGAAAAAGAAAAGAGAAAAATCAGCAGAACTGATTAATACATTGAAAATGTGTGAAAGTATATTCAATGAACAATACTTGTAATATCTTCCATCTCTGTGAAAGTGTGGGGTGGGGCTTTCTTCTCAGATCTCCTTTATAAAAAGAAAACAAACTTGTTTTTTGTAATTTCGAAAATGCACCTTTTTGCAGTTATTCTTTCCACTTACTTTGTTATATTTGTTGTGTATATTGTTGGCTTTCCCATGCTTACTTCATTCTACATCAGCTCATGTGGGTTTTTCTATGCTTCTCTCAGTTCATCACATTAGCTGTTTCTTAAAGCACAGTAATATTCAGTCACATTCACTAACTACAATTTCTTTAGCCATTCCTAAATCAGTGGTATCTACTCTCTGCCCAATCCTCTGTGGTTACAAAAAGTCCTGCTGTAAATATTTTGTTATAAATGGGGATTGTCTTCCTTACTGGTGATTTCTTTCAAGTCTAAGTCTAGTGACAGAAGCAATGGGTCAAAGGATATGGGCATTTTAACCAATTTATTTGCATAGTGTAAAATTTCTTTACACAATGATCATAGTGATTCATAGCCCTAACAATGTGCTTATAAGTTTGTTTTCCCCAAACTTTTCCAGCACTGACTAATCCTATCTTTTGCATCTTTGACAACTTTCAGAGTGTGATGTGAAACTTCAGGATTGTTTTGATTTGCATTTCTCTTTTAGTGATTTGAAGCATTTTTATATGGTTGTTACTAGTTTGTAATTCTTGAGAGCTGTTTGTTTATATTATTTAACCACATATCTATTGAGGAATGTGTGCGTGTATATATGTCAGTATGTGTGCATGTGCAAATGGACACACACATATATACATATATATGGATGGATGTGTGTATATGTGTGTTTATGTACATATATAAATATATATGTGTGCACATATACACATAATACATGTGTGTATGTGTGTATATATATATATACATATATATGTATACTAAATGAGCACATACATATATATATATTGTTTATATATCATGGATACCAAACATTTTTCTGATCAATCTGATACAAAGATTCCCCCATTCCCACACAGTCACTTTCCTTCTTCAAGGCACATGATTATTTTTAGTAAACCACAAGTTTTGTTGCAATGTGACCAACTTTGTGTGGGAGCAGAGTTTGATCTCAAAAACAATGATCCACATAAGGCTCTATTTTATACAGAAACTGCCATTATAACTACATCATTCAAAATAACTTTAGTGCTGCAAGATTCATATGTTAAACACATAACTCCTACTCCTGTTCTGTAGAGTACATTCAATGGAAAACATAATGAAATTAACAACTACTTCATTTAGGAAGATCTGTAGATAACAGGAATGAATACTGAAGTAATATAATAATCTGATGACACTCATGACAATTTAATTGGCATACCTTTTTTTGACAGGGACAAAATTATTATATAAAAGTGCTTTCAATGAATAGTTAAATATATATATATGTATATATATAAATGTGGGGGTATGCTAATTTTGCATGTGTGCAGAAGCTTTTGAGTTTCATGTAATGAAAGTTATCTTCTCTAATTGCTTCTATCCTTTGTTCCGTTAAGAATACCTCTCCTAGAAGAGACACTTCTGGGGGTCAAAATGGTGGAGTAAACAGTAAAGCATCATAACTCTCCTATATTCATCTCCAAGCAACCACAAAATAGCATTACAAAACAAATTCTGGAACAACAGAAGCAGCAAAAAAACAGGGTGAAATAATCTTTGAGCCCTAGAAACTTGGAAGATCAACAAGAAAAGTTTTGTTTCCCTCAGATAAAAAGGGAACACAATCTAGGACAGGAAGTATCCCAGAAAATCTGTGATAGACACTGAGGCCCAATGCAGTAGAGTAGGCAAACACCAACAACAGCCCCACCCCCCCAACACACACACACACACACACACACACCCACACACCTGGGAATGGGCAGACTCCATACCTGAGGACTACCATGTGCTTCAGCACAGCCCTGGGCAAACAGGCAGTGACCAGCTGCCAGACAGTCATGTCTTTCAGTGTAGTCCTGAGAAAACACAGAAACACCCCACTCATGTCAACACACACAAGACACCAACACTAGGACCCCGGCACAGTACTAGGTAAGCTGCCAGACCCCTATGGCATTCAGCAGCACCAGCTATCCCACATGCCATCCCTCAACACAGCAATAGACATGATGGTCCACCAGGTGGCTCAGGGTAATATCAGTGCACCACTAGGTAAACAACCAGGGCCTACAGACTGACACAAGACATCTGAGACAGAGCCCCTTTCATCCTGGGCATAGAGCTCAGATTTAAAAGAAGGGGAAAAGCCCCCACCCAAAAAAAAAGGTGAGTAAAAAGCAATTTTAAATATCTGACCATAGAAAGTAAGGCAGAAGAAGGCACAAACTTAGAAGAGGACAATAAGGTACAAACACCCATGGGCAAAACCCCAAAGAAAAATAGGAAGTGGTCTCAAGTCCAGAAAGAACTCATGGAAGGGTTCAAAAAGAAGACTAAAATTCATACGAGAAAGGTAGAAGGAAAAAACCATAAAAGAAATGATAGTTTTTTAAGAGATTATGAAAAAAGAGTCAACAGCTTAGAAAACTGCTTAAAAAGTAGAATTTGACAAATAGAAAAGGAAGCTCAAAAGCTAAGGAAAACAACACCTTCAAAGAGAACTGGGCAACTGGAAGTCCATGACTCTATGAGACATTAAGAATCAATCAAATGT
Organism: Notamacropus eugenii; assembly: GCF_028372415.1. Lineage (NCBI taxonomy): Eukaryota > Metazoa > Chordata > Mammalia > Diprotodontia > Macropodidae > Notamacropus > Notamacropus eugenii. The sequence goes on along the minus strand of NC_092877.1, from coordinate 153,648,348 downwards.
GGAGCAAAGATAAAGTAAAGACAGGGACTCACCTGAGCTCTCCCCCAAAACCCTCCAAATACCTTTTAAAATGATTCTAAACAAGTTCTATTTCAGCAGGACCCATAAAAAGATAGAGTGAAACAAATTTCCAGACCAAGACAACTAGCAGGATCAACAGGAAAGGTCTGTTGATGGTACTGAGGTGAGAGAGAAACACAGTCCAGCAAAGGCCATTCCAGGGCAGACTGGGCCCCAGCAAACCCAGAGAAGACTTCAGAGTAACTGAGTCACTGGCAGCAATGATGGTTTTCAGACCTCACAGCCCGCAGATGCCAAGACAACTTAGAAGGTCATCAGGAAAGGTCTGTCATATCTGGGTGAGAGTAGAGCTGCAGTCCAGCACAGGTTATACTAGCACAGCCTCAGCCCCAACAAACCAGGAGCATGCCTTGGGAATGACTAAATCAGCAATGACAGCAGCTGTTTGCAGCACTCTCATCCCACAGATAATATGGGGGTCAACCAACAGGTCAGGAGATTACAGGGATATTTTGCTAGCACAGCACTGAGGGAGGACTCTGTCACTTTGCCTATATTTGGATCCAGGTCACAGTCCAGGGTAAAGGATCACTAACATAGCAGAGCTTGTGACCACAGTGGAGGGGGAATCTTCCTCACAGAAAAGGGTGCTTGTGGTCACTCACAGGCCAGACCATAGGACAGGAGACTAATAAATACCTCTCCTTAGATCATACCACCTTGGAAAAACTGAAAACTTACAGGTCCCTAGAAGGATTTCTGATATCAGATAAAAAAAAACCTGAATCTTGGGACAGTGTGCCATTCACACTGGAAGCAAAGCCCTACTTTAACAAACAGTTAAAAGTCAAGTGATAGAATAGGAAAATGGGCAAAAAAACCCAAGAAGACTCTGACTATGGAAAGTTATTATGGTGACAAGAAACATCAAACCACACACCCAGAATACAACAAAGTCAAAACTTCTACATCCAAAAGCTCCAAGAAAAATATGAATTGGTCTCAGGACATGGAAGAGCTCAAAAAGGATTTTGAAAATCAAGTAAGAGAGGTAGAGGAAAAATTGAGAAAAGAAACAAGAGTGATGCCAGAAAATCATGAAAAATGAGTTAATAGTTTGGTAAATGAGACACACAACAAAATACTGAAGAAAATAACACCTTAAAAAACAGACTAGACCAAATGTTTCAAAAAGCCAATGAGAAGAAGAATGCCTTAAAAAAAGAATTAACTAAATGGAAAAGAAGGTACAGAGAATCATTGAAGATAATAATTCCTTTAAAAATTAGAATGGAATGAGTGGAAGCTAATGACTTTATGAGAAATCAAGAAGCAATAAAACAAAACCAAAAGAATGAAAGAAGTGGAAGATACTGTGAAATATATTCATGAAAAAAGAACTGACCTGAAAAATAGATTCAGGACAGATAATTTTTAAATTATTGGACTAGCTGAAAGCCATGATCAAAAAATATCCTAGACATCATCTTTCAAGAAATTATGAAAGAAAATTGCCCCAGTGTTCTAGAACCAGAGGACTAAACAGAAATTGAAAGACTCCACCAATCACCTCCTGAAATGCAAACTTCCAGGAATATTATAGTCAAATTCCATAATTTCCAGGTGTAGCAGCAAGCACCCTGACACAACTAGGATGGCCTGCTAGCACAGGTTCTTAGATATGCTTTTCTAAAAGGAAAGCAACTTTTGAGGTGTCAACAATCTTCTTTAATTACATTTACCAACAGAGAAAATAGAAGCAAAGAAATAAAGACCAACAGACAGGTCTTCTAACCATCTGTCTGACCATAAGCAACAAATATATCACAGATCAACAGACAGATACAATTGTCTGACCATTACATACAAATATATATATTTCTATACATGGTTACCAGAAAGAGAAGCACCAACATATGGGTTTTTTTAAAAGCTGGGGTAGGGGCTCCTAAATGGCTACCCAGAATCTCATCTGGCACATGAACCTTCTTCCAAGAAGACCCCGAAAGCAAAACCTCACCTCAGAATATATCTATATATCTATATCTATATATACTTAGCCTCCTCTAATCAAGCTTCCCTTAATGGGTTTCACATAAGGCCTATTAATGGGTGGGGGAAGATCTTTAACATTCATTACACCAGGTCAAGGAGAAAATATTACAAGCAGCCAGAAAGAAACAATTCAAGTTTCATGGAGTCCCAGTCAAGATAACAGAAAATTTAACAGCTTCTACCTTAAAGGATCAGAGGACTTGGAATATGATATTCTAAAGGGCAAAGGAGCTAGGATTACAAACAAAAATCACCTACCCAGCAAAACAAGTTAGTTCTTCAGGGGAAAAAATGGACATTCAATGAGATAGAGGACTTTCAAGCATTTTTGATGAAAAGACCAGGGCTAAACAGAAAATTTGACTTTTAAATATAAGACTCAAGAGAAACATAAAAAAGGTAAATGGGAAAGAGAAATCATAAGGGACTTGATAGGTTAAACTGTTTACATTTTTACATGGGAAGATGATATTTGTAACACATAAGACCTCATTACTAGGGTAGTTAGAAGGAGTATATACAGACAGAGGATACAGATGAGTTGAATATGAAGGGATGATGTCTAAAAAAGTAAAATTGGGGGTGAGAGAGGAATGCAATGAGAGAAAGAGAAAGGGAGAAGCAGAATGTGATAAACTCACATAAAAGAGTTAAGAAAAAGCTTTTACAATGGAATGGAAGGGGGGAAGTGAGGGGTAGTGCGTGATTCTTACTCTCATCAAAATTGGTACAAAGAGGGAATAACATACTCAATTAGTTATAGAAATATATCTTACAGGAAGGTAGAAAGGGAAGAAGACAAGAAAAGGGAGGGATGGGTGATAGAAGCAAAGGTATTTGAGGGGAGGGGGTAGTCAGAAGCAAAACATATTTGAGAAGGGATATGGTGAAAGGAAAGAGAGAATAGAATAAATGGCACAGTGGGATAGGATGGCAGGAAATACTAGAAATAGTAACTGAAAAAAATTGAAGCAACTTTCTCTGATAAAGACCTCATTTCTCAAACATGCAGAGAAGTGAGTCAAATTTGTAAAAGTAAGAGCCCATTCTCCAAATGATAAATGCTCAAATGATATGATCAGGTTTTAGGTGAAGTAACCAAAGCTATCTATAGCCATATTTGAAAATAAGTCACTATTTATTGGAGAAATACAAATTAAAATGATTCTGAGGTACTACCTCATACCTATTAAATTGGATATTATGAAAGACAAATGTTAGGGGGGATATGTGGAAAAGGAGTCATTAATGCAACACTGGTAGAGTTGTGAACTGATTCAACTATTCTATAGAGCAATTTGGAACTATGCCCAAAGAGCTATAAAACAATGCATACCCTTTGACCTAACAATGCTACTACTATGTCTGTATCCAAAAATAAATTTTTTAAAAAAGGAAAAGGACATAAATGTACAAAAATATCTATAGCAGGTCATTTCTGGGGGAAATGAATTAGAAATTGAGGAGATGTCCATCAACTGGGAAATGGCTGAACAAGTTATGGTCTAATTATGATGGAATGGAATACTGTTGTGCTATAAGAAAGGATGAACAGGATGGTCCCAGAAAACCTGAATAGACTTGCAAGAACTGATGCAAAGTGAAATGAGCAACACCAGGAAAACATTGTACACAGTACCAAGCATCATTGTACGATGATCATCTCTGAAGTACTCAGCTCTTCTCAACAACACAATGATCCAAGACAAGTACAAAAGATTCACAAAGGAAAACATTATTCACCTTCAGATAAAGAACTGATGGACTCTGACTACATACTGAAATACAAGTTTTTCACTTTATTCTTTTGTGTTTTTTTCTTGTGATTTCTCATCTTTCATAACTGTTAATAAAACTGAAATATGTTTTAAATGATAGCCTGTCATTTTAAAAAAGAGGGAAGGGAGGGAGAAAAATTTGGACCTCAAAATCTTGTAAAAATGAATGCTAAAAATTGTCCTGAGAAATAATTGGGGGAAAAATAAAATGTTATAAAAAAAGAATACCTCTCCTTAAGCAATTTGGAGCTACGACCCCAAAGCTATAAACTTTATATGCCCTTTGATCCACAGATACCACAACTAGATCAAAGAAAGAGGGAAAGGAACCATATGTATACTCAAACTTCAAACCAGTATACCAAGAAGCACAAACTTAACTATGAATTTCTCCTTTGGAATTCAAGACAGTATAACTGCACCAAGAGTTCTTATGTCCTTGAGTCTTGTTGTTTCTTAGTAAACAAAAGAAACAAAGTAAATGTAGAAAAATGCAATGACCTAGTTGAATCTAGGGTCAATGAGTAATAACCCTTTCTATTCCTTAAATAAACTGAGTGATACTGTCCCCCACAATGATAGTAGGAAGTCAGGAAAAGCTGGAATAAAGTCCCACATCTGACACATACTGGTTGTGTGACCATGAATAAGTTATTAAACTCCTCCGTCAATTCCCTAACACTATAAGTTGCAGAGAAGGCATTGTTCTGTATTGGTAGAGGAAGTTTCTTCATCGAATATTTCCTAATACCACTGAAATTACAGGTCCCAATCTTCGGTTCACCCAGTATTGGAACAGTGTAACTATTGATCTTGTAAACTGCTCGAGGCCAGATGATGTTGTCCAGCCTTAAAAGTAATCAACCTAGTTGCTACCTCTAGCCATGGTACTGATCTCTTTTCTAATAACAGTTCTAACCATTACATTTTCTAATGGGCTTATCATTTCTGTCTGTTTTCTCCTCTGCTTGAGTCTTGGGAGATCTTAGATAATAGTCATTTTATTCCCAAGAGGAGCTGGTTTCAAGACATGGATAAAGAAAAAAATGACAGCCAACTGAACCAGACAGCTACATAACTGCTAATATATGTCACTAGCTATCATCAGTCTATGGCCCTGTCAAACAAAGGGCACAAAGATTCTCACCAAACAGGTGTATGTGACATGGTAATAGAAGGAAAAGTCTCAAGACTGTCAATGTTAAGTAAATTACCATATATTGCCTCCTTAGAAATCTCATTGTAATATTAACTTGGAATTTTCTCCTGTGTTCCTTCTGTATAGGTCAGCTGGTAATGTTTGCCTATTTCTTTGATGAGTTAAATTCTTGCTATGAAATATTTAGAGCCCTTTTGGGCAAAAGTGCTATGGTAGCATATTTGTATTTATCCCAAGCACAAAAAAATAGGGAAACATCTTCCAATATAGTAAAGTATCATTTAAGAGTACTTCTTCCCCAATAAAAAACAAACACAACTTCTATCCTGGCAAAGGCAGGGTGCATCTGAATGTTTCTAAAGGGCAGAATTACATGCACTACTTTTTCTTTAAAGATTGGTATTCTCCCAAAGGACACAAGAAAATATTTTTATAGTAATCTTTCTTTCATTCTCTTAAAAAAAGAGTTTCAAAATATCCTCAGCTGCATAGTTAATAATTAAGGTATCTCCCAATCTCCATTTTTATAGGTCATCTTTTGGGCCTGGAAGATTTTTAGAAGTGTTATAAGCAAAAAAATTGTTAACAATAAAAATTCACATTTATAAAGTGCACTATGAGGCAAGTAGTATATAATCATTCCCACTTTGCAGATAATGAAACTGAGGCTCTTAGGTAGCAACTTAGGTAGCAACTGTTAGAGCCAGGATTTGAATCAAGATCATCATGTCTCTAGATTCAAAGAAATTTCTACTATATTATTCTGTTTCCCTATGAAATATTGAGTTTCAGGGGATAGAGCCAAGATGGTGGAATAACAGCCCGGAATTTCTAGACCTCTCCCCCCAAATCCAGGAAAACACCTATAAAAATGGCTCTAAACAAATTCTGGAGCTACAGAACCCACAAAATGAAAGAGTGAACCAAATCTCCAGCCCAAGACAGTCTGGAAGGTTGATAGAAAGTGTCTATCACACTGTACTAGGACCTGAGCACAGCACAGCATGAGCTGTGCCAAAACAGACAGCACCTGAGGAATCCTTGTGGGGACTGAATCTCACACCTGCAATTGTTTCCAGACTTCACAACCCCAAAATATTGAGGATAAATTGGAAGGTCAATGGAAAAAACCTGTGGGACCTGTGTGAGAGAGGAGAGTGATCAGGCTCCAGCCCCAGGGCAGAAGAGAGGGTGGGGGAGGAGGAACCTGAGGCAGCCACAGAAACAGCAGGGGCAGCTGCAGTCACTGTTTCTGGAGCTCCAGGTCCATAGATTGTGGAGGGGAGAATGAATGGCTGATAGTATATCCCCACCCCCACTGGAAACAGAAGACTACCTTGACAAAGAGCTCAAAAGTCAAGTAAATGGCCAGGGAAATGAGCAAAAACCAGAAAAAGAATCAGAATACAGAATCTTACTTTGGTGACAAGGAAAAGCAAAACATGCAAACAGAAGATAACAAAGTCAAAGCTCCTCCATCCAAAGCTTCCAAGAAAAATATGAATTGGTCTCATGCTGTGGAAGAACTCAAAAAGGATTTTGAAAATCAAGTAAGAGAAGTAGAGCAAAATTTGGGAAGAGAAATGAGAATGATGCAAGAAAATAATGAAAAACAAGTAAAAAATGCTGAAGAAAATAATACTTTAAGAAACAGACTAACCCCAATGACAAGAGATTCAACAAGTCGATTAGGAAAAGAATGTCCTGAATTGGCCGGATAAGAAAGGAGATCCAAAAGCTCACTGAAGAAAACTCCTTAAAGATTAGAATTGAGCAGATGGAAGCTAATAGCATTAGGAAAAATATAGAAATTATAAAACTGAGTGGAGAGACATAAGCAGCACATGTAAAACAAGTGAAATAAAACAACTAACAGAAGCATTGAGAATAAGCCACAATGGTCATCAGGGAAGGCAACACTGAGGAATTGGGTCTTATTCTGTTTATCAAGGGATGGGAAGGATTTAATTAGGGTTAAAAGGACAAATTGTTTTTTCTACGGAGGGTTATGATCAATGGCAAGAGTTGGGGATGAGCGCAGCCATGGTAGCCAATGGTAAGATTTGTCTGACTAAAGAAAGTCATGTTTTCTAGAAAGTTAAGGGTAAAAAGACGGGGGAAATTAATAGAAGACCTGGCAAGTTAGACAAGTGAGTCTAGATTTTATGTGACAGGGATAAACTATGGGCTATTGAGAAGTCATGAAAATGATGTTTTAAGAATATAACAGTACTGATGAAAGAATAAGAGAAAAATCATTGGCTCATACTCACTGCAGTACGAGAGATTTCCAGCCAAAGGTAACCTAGAAGGCCAACAGGAAAGGTGGGGTGCTGAGCAGAGTGGAGCTCAGCCCTGGCTGTCCAGCATAGGGAGGAACAGGGCTGGAATAGGCCTCCAGAGCAGAATATCCAGAACGGAGGGTCCCAGATCCCTCAACTCACAAGTGACAAAGAAACTTCAAAGGTTAGTATGGGAAGGCTTTCCCAGCTGGGCAAAATGGGAGTGGGGTCCCCTCAGCATTGGCCCCAGGTGGCAGCAGAGGCAATAGCAGCAGCACCAACAGCAGCAGGCAGCATGTGGCTACAGTGGCTGTGGAAGTAGCCGTGTTTGATTGTCCAAGCAGCTCAGCTTAAAGCCTCTGGGGGAACTGAGCTGGGGATCTGAACCTCAGACTTCAGTGGTGGCACCAAACCTACCTAAAGCCCCTGGAGGAACTGAATAACTGATCTGAACCTTAGCCCTGAGCATGGTCCTGGGTGGGGAGGAACACCAGGACCCCTCCTCTTGACAAAGGATTCAGAAGTCAAGTAACTGGCTGGGAAAATGTCCAAAAAGGGGAAAAAAATCAGACCATAGAAGGTTACTTTTTTGGTGAACAGATATCTCCTTCCATCCTTTCAGACGAGGAAGAACAATGCATACTGTCAGAAGAAGTCAAGGCTTCTGCATCCGGTACCTCCAAAATGAATATGGAATGGGCACAGGCCATATAGAAGAGCTTGAAAAGTGAGTCAGTAGTTTGCTAAATGAAAACCAAAAAAATGCTGAGGAAAATAATACCTTTAAAAATAGGCTAACTCAATTGGAAAAAGAGGTCCAAAAGGCCAATGAGGAGAAGGAGGCTTGAAAAAGCAGGATTAGCCAAATGGAAAAGAAGGTTCAAAAGATCACTGAACAAAATAGTTCTTTAAAAATGAGAGTGGAGTTCAGGGAAGCTAATGACTATATGATAAACCAAGAAATTACAAAACAAAACCAAGAAATTGAAAAAACAGAAGATAATGTGAAATATCTCATTGGAAAAACAACTGACCTGGAAAATAGATCAAGGAGAGACAATTTAAAAATTATGGGACTACCTGAAAGCCATGATCAAAAAAAGAGCCTAGACATCATCTTTCATGAAATTATCAAAGAAAACTGCCCTGATATTCTAGAAGCAGAGGGCAAAATAAATATTGAAAGAATCCACTGATCACCTCTTGAAAGAGACCCAAAAAGAGAAACTCCTAGGAATATTATGGCCAAATTTCAGAGTTCCCAGGTCAAGGAGAAAATATTGCAAGCAGCTAGAAAGAAAAAATTCAAGTATTGTGGAAATATAATCAGGATAACACAGGATCTAGCAGCTTCTACATTAAGGGATGGAAGGGCTTGGAATATGATATTCCAGAAGTCAAAGGAACTGGATTAAAACCAAGAAATCACCTACGCAGCAAAAATGAGTGTAATACTTCAAGGGAAAAAATAGCCATTCAATGATGTAGACTTTCAAGTATTCATGATGAAAAGACCAGAACTGAATAGAAAATTTGACTTTCAAACACAAGAAACAAGAGAAGCATGAAGAGGTAAACAGGAAATAGAAATCATCACAGACTTTCTAAAGCTGAACTGTTTACATTCCTTCATGGAAAGATAATATTTGTAACTCTTGAGACTTTTCTCAGTATTTGGGTAGTTGGAGGGATTATACACACACACACACACACACAACCAGAGTACAGGTTGAGCTGAAACAGAAGAGATGATATCCATAAAAAAATAAAATTAAGGGGTGAGAGAGGAAAATATTGGGAGGAGAAAAGGAGAAATGGAATGGGACAGACTATCACTTATAAAAGAAATAAGAAAAATCTTTTTCAGTGGAGGAGAAAAGGGAGGAGATGAGGGGAAAAATGAAACTTACTCTCTTCACATATGGCTTAAGGAGGGAATAACATGCTCACTAAATTTGGTATAAAATCTATCTTACACTACAGGAAAGTAGGGGAGAAGGGGAAAAGTGGGGTGAGGGGGATGATAGAAGGGAGGGCAAATGGGAGAAGGGAGTAACTAGAAGTAAACACTTTTGGGAAGGGACAAGGTCAAATGAGAGAACAGAATAAAAAGGGAGAACAGGGTAGAATGGAGGGCAATATAGTTAGTCTTACACAACATGATTATTATGGAAGTCTTTTGCAAAACAACACATATATAGCCTGTATTGAATTGCTTGCCTTCTCAGTGGGGATGGTTGAGGAGGTAGGGAGGGAGAGAAGTTGGAATTCAAAGTATTAGAAATGAATGTTGAGGGCGGAGCCAAGATGGCGGAGTGAAAGCAACGATTCACCTAAGCTCCTGGACAAACTCTTCTGGATATCTCTGAAAGGAGAATCTGACCAGACTTTGGAGGTGTAGAATCCAGTGGGTGACAGACTTTGACAGATTCGGAGCCCAGGTTGGACTGGAAGGTCCACGGGAAGGATCTGTTCCACGGGGGTAAGCCCCCAGCGCACAGCGCAGCTCGGTCAGCACAGCAGGGCAGAAGGGACCTGAGAAGCCCAAGAGTGGCAGGCGAAACCAGCGGAGCAGGAGACCAGCCAAACCAAGCCGGTGAGAGCCGCTGAGCTCCAGATATCAGCGCAGCAGCCCTTGAAACCTTCAGCCTGAAGACTAAACTTCAGTAAGTCACCTACTGGAACTTCCGGGAGCTAGGATGGTGGAGTGATCAGTAAATGCTCTCTCCTCCCCGCTGATGACCGTGAAAGAACCATAAAATTCTTCCCCAGATAAATCCTGGATCAGCGGGAACAGCAGAAGGGGGCAAATAGTCTCATAACACCAGAGGCTAGAAAAATAGTAAAGGGGGATTCTTCCTACTGTGGCGGAGGCAATCTGGAAGGACAGACGACCCAGGGCAGAGAAAATTCGCACTGAGACCCAGGCAAGCCTCAGAGCCGGGAGACAAGCCCCAGGAGGGGCAGGAACACGCATTACCTTCTAGGTGTGCCCCAGCCCTCCAGGGGAAAAGGGAAGACAATAGGGAAGCTGGGATCACCATCCCCTCACCTTGCCTTTGCCTCAGGTCAGCTGAGGAGATCTCCTGAGACTAGACCATCCCTCCCACACACCTAACAAGCTAACCCCAGGGTTGATCTGGGAAACAAACAAAAAAAAAAAAAGCCTGCTTTTAGCCTAGACACACATCAGCTCAACTTAAAGATCTGTACCTTCTGACTGAAAGAACCAGAAGCTATAACACTCAGCCAACATCATGAATCAGAAAAAGCAGATGAAAAGTGAAAAAACCATAGAATCTTTCTATGGGGATAAGGACCAAAACACAAACACCAAAGAGGTCAAAGCTGAGACTGTAATTCCATCTGAAACCTCAGATGGGACTATGAATTTCTCGCAAGCACAACTATATTACCTGGAACATCTGAAGAAGGATATAAAAGAAAAACTGGCCAATGATTTTAAAATTATAAAAAAAGAATTCACTGATGAGAACATCACTCTGAAAAGGAAAATTGAACAAATGGAAAAGGAAGTTCAAAAATTAACTGGAGAGAATAATTCCCTAAAAGGAAGAGTTAATCAAACGGAAAAGGAAACCCAAAACCTAATTGGGAAAATTGATCAGATGGAAAAGGAAACCCAAAACCTAACTGGGAAAATTGGTCGAATGGAAAAAGAAGTACAAAGATTAAATGGAGAAAATAGCTCCTTAAAGGGAAAAATTGGTCAGATGGAAAAGGAGATGCAAAAGCTAACTGAAGAAAACAATACGATGAAGATTAGAATTGGGCAAGTAGAAACTAATGACTCAATGAGGCAACAAGAATCAGTCAAACAAAATCTAAAGAATGAAAAGATAGAAGAAAATGTAAAGTATTTAATTGGAAAAACAACTGACCTGGAAAATAGATTCAGGAGAGAAAATTTAAGAATTATTGGCCTGCCAGAAACCCATGATGAAGAAAAGAGTCTGGACAATATCTTCCAGGAAATCATCAAGGAAAACTGCCCAGAAGTACTAGACTCAGAGGGCAAAATAGTCATCGAAAGAATCCACCGTTCCCCTCCCGAAAGAGATCCCAAACTCAAAACCCCAAGAAATATAGTTGCCAAATTCCAGAGCTATCAAGTGAAGGAGAAAATACTACAAGCAGCCAGAAAGAAACAATTCAAATATCAAGGACACACAGTCAGGATCACACAGGACCTTGCAGCTTCTACATTAAAAGATTGAAAGAATTGGAACCCAATATTCTGTAAGGCAAAGGAGTTGGGACTTCAACCAAGGATCAACTACCCAGCAAAGTTCAGCATAACATTTCAGGCAAGGAGAAAGTCATTCAACGAAATAAGGGATTTCCAGAGCTTCCTGACCAAAACACCAGAATCAACAGACAATTTGATCTTCAAATGCAGGTCTCCAGAGAATCATAAAAAGGTAAACAGAGGGGAAAAAACAAAAACAAAAACTTGCTACTCAATTAGGGCAAACTGTTTACCTCCCTATAAGGGAAGATGATACCTGTTAATCTTGAGAACTGTGCAGCTATTATGATAAAAGGGATATATGTAGAGGGAACGGGCATAAAGTAAATGATATCATGTCAAAAATATGATTTAAGTATGAGAAGGGATTGTAATAGGAGGTATGAAAAGGGGGAAGCAGAAAATGGCAAATTATATCACAGGAAGAAGTACAAAACTATAGTAGAGGGAAGGAGGGGAGGGAGATGAGCATTGTTTGAGAGGTACTCTCATCTGATTTGTTCAAAGGAGGGAACAATAATCTTAAGTAGATAATCCTAACTAGCTCTATAGGTAGTAGGAGGGGAAGGGGGAAGAAAGGGGAGGGTGGCTAAAAGAGAGGAAAGAAGAAATAAGAGTAAAGGGGAGTAAAAGGGAGGGGGGCTAAAAGAAGGAGGGGAAGGGTGCAGGAGGAGGGGGAGAAAAGTGAATACTAATGAGGAGGGGAAGGGAGACGGGAGAGCTAAAAGTACAAATGGTGGGTAAGAGGTTGGAGGGAAATATACAGATTGTAATCATAACTGTGAATGTGAATGGAATGAACTCTCCCATAAAACGGAGACGGCTAGCAGAATGGATTAAAAGCCATAATCCAACAATATGCTGCTTACAAGAAACACATTTGAAACGGGGGGATACACATAGGATAAAGGTCAAAGGATGGAGCAGAATATATTGTGCTTCAGCTCATGTAAGAAAGGCAGGAGTAGCAATCCTAATCTCAGACAAAGCAAAAGCAGAAATAGATCTAATCAAAAGGGATAAGGATGGAAACTATATCCTGCTAAAAGGCACCATAGACAATGAAGCAATATCATTACTAAACATGTATGCTCCAAGTGGTATAGCATCCAGATTCTTAGAGGAGAGGTTGGGGGAGTTGAAGGAAGAAATTGATAGCAAAACTATACTAGTGGGGGACCTCAACCTCCCCCTCTCTGAACTCGATAAATCCAACCTCAAAATAAACAAGAAAGAGGTTAAGGAGGTAAATAAATCTTTGGATAAGGTAGATATGATAGATCTTTGGGGAAAATTAAATGGGAATAGAAAGGAATATACCTTTTTCTCAGCGGTACATGGAACATTTACAAAAATTGACCATGTACTAGGACATAAAAATCTCACAATCCAGTGCAGAAAGGTAGAGATAATCAATGCATCCTTTTCAGATCATAATGCATTAAAAATTACATGTAATAAAAGGCCATGGAAAGAGAAACCAAAAATCAATTGGAAACTAAATAATCTAATTCTAAAGAAGGGTTGGGTTAAAGAAGAAATCATAGAAACAATCAACAATTTCATTCAAGAGAATGACAATAGTGAGACAACATACCAAAACTTATGGGATACTGCAAAAGCAGTTATTAGGGGAAGTTTTATATCTCTGAATGCTTACATAAATAAAATAGAGAAAGAGGAGATCAATGACTTAGGCTTGCAGTTGAAAAAGCTAGAAAAAGAACAAACTGAAAATCCCCAACTAAATACCAAATTAGAAATACTGAAAACCAAAGGAGAGATTAATAAAATTGAAATTAAGAAAACTATTGAATTAATAAATAAAACCAATAGTTGGTTTTATGAAAAAACTAATAAAATTGATAAACCTTTGGTCAATCTGATTAAAAAAAAGAAAGAAGAAAATCAAATTACTAATATTAAAAATGAAAGGGGTGAACTCACCTCCAAAGAGGAGGAAATTAAAACAATAATTAGAAACTATTTTTCACAACTTTATGCCCACAAATTCGATAATCTAAACGAGATGGATGAATATTTTAGAAAATACAAATTGCCCAGATTAACAGAAGAGGAAGTTGAATACTTAAACAACCCCATCTCAGAAAAAGAAATTGAACAAGCCATCAATGAACTCCCTAGGAAAAAATCTCCAGGGCCAGATGGATTCACAAGTGAATTCAATCAAACATTTAAAGAACAGTTAATTCCAATACTACATACACTATTTTTGAAAATTGGGGAAGAAGGAGTCCTCCCAAATTCATTCTATGATACAAATATGGTTTTGATACCCAAACCAGGAAGAGACAAAACAGAGAAAGAAAATTATAGACCAATTTCCCTAATGAATATAGATGCAAAAATTTTAAATAAGATTTTAGCAAAATGAATACAGCATCTTATCACGAGATTAATGCATTATGATCAGGTAGGATTCATACCAGGACTACAGGGCTGGTTCAATATTAGGAAAACTATTAACATTATCGATCACATCAACAACAAAGCTAACAAAAACCACATGATTATCTCAATAGATGCAGAAAAAGCTTTTGACAAAATACAACACCAATTCCTACTAAAAACACTGGAGAACGTAGGAATAAAGGGAACTTTCCATAAAACAATAAGCAGTATCTATCTAAAACCTTCAGCAAGCATTATATGCAATGGGGATAAGCTAGATGCATTCTCAATAAGATTGGGGGTGAAACAAGGTTATCCATTATCACCACTATTATTCAATATGGTACTAGAAATGTTAGCTGTAGCAATTAGACAAGATAAAAGATATTCAAGGAATAAGAATAGCCAAAGAAGAAACTAAGTTATCACTCTTTGCAGATGATATGATGATTTACCTAGAGAATCCCAGAGATTCAAGTAAAAAATTACTTGAATTAATAAACAACTTTGGCAAAGTTTCAGGTTACAAAATAAACCCACACAAATCTGCTGTGTTCCTATATATTAGCAACAAAGTCCAACAGCAAGAGATAGAAAGAGAAATCCCATTTAAAGCTAGGGTAGACAGTATAAAATACTTAGGAGTCTACCTGGCAAAACAAACCCAGGGATTACATGAACACAATTACAAGACACTTTTTGCACAAATAAAGTCAGAATTAAGTAAGTGGAAAAACATTAGTTGCTCATGGGTAGGCCGTGCTAATATAATAAAAATGACAATTCTACCTAAATTAATATATTTATTTAGTGCCATACCAATTAAACTATCAGACAATTACTTTCTAGAGCTGGATAAAATAATATCAAAATTCATTTGGAAAAACAAAAGGTCCAGAATATCAAAGGGACTAATGAAAAGAAATGCTTGGGAAGGTGGCCTAGCGCTACCAGACCTCAAACTGTACTATAAAGCAGCAATTATCAAAACCACTTGGTATTGGCTAAGAAACAGAGAGGTAGACAAATGGAATAGACTTGGCACTCAAGATGCAGTAGGCAAGGAATATAGCAACCTTCTGTTTGATAAACCCAAGGACCCCAGCTTCTGGGATAAGAACTCATTGTTTGACAAAAATTGCTGGGAAAACTGGATAACAGTGTGGTGGAAATTAGGCATAGACCCATACCTGACACCGTACACAAGAATAAAGTCCAAATGGGTACATGATTTAGGTATAAAGATTGATACCATGAATAAACTGGAGAAGCAAGGAATAGTGTATTTATCAGATCTATGGAGAAGGGAAGAATTCTTTACTAAAGGAGAGATAGAAAGAATTATGAAATGCAAAATGGATAACTTTGAGTACATTAAACTGAGAAGCTTTTGTACAACCAAGCCCAATGCAACCAAAATCTGGAGGGATGTAGTAAATTGGGAAAGAATTTTTACAGCTAAGCTCGGGGATAAAGGCCTCATTTCTAGAATATATAGAGAACTGACCCAAATGTATAATCATACAAGTCATTCCCCAATTGATAAATGGTCAAAGGATATGAACAGGCAATTTTCAGAGGAAGAAATTAAAGATATCTATAATCACATGAAAAAATGCTCTAAATCACTATTGATTAGAGAGATGCAAATCAAAACAACTCTGAGGTACCACATCACACCTATAAGATTGGCAAACATGACAGAACAAGAAAATGATAAATGCTGGAGAAGATGTGGGAGAGTTGGAACACTAATTCATTGTTGGTGGAGCTGCGAGCGCATCCAACCATTCTGGAGAGCAATTTGGAACTATGCCCAAAGGGCTACAAAAATGTGCATACCCTTTGACCCAGCAATATCGCTACTAGGATTATATCCCCAAGAGATCATAAAAATGGGAAAGGGTCCCACATGTACAAAAATATTTATAGCAGCACTCTATGTAGTTGCCAAAAACTGGAAGTCAAGGGGATGTCCATCAATTGGGGAATGGCTGAATAAATTATGGTATATGAATGTAATGGAGTACTATTGTGCCATAAGAAATGATGAACAAGAAGACTTCAGAGAGGCCTGGAAGGACTTATATGACCTGATGCTGAGTGAAAGGAGCAGAACCAGGAGAACTTTGTGCACAGCAACGACCACAGTGTGTGAGAGTTTTTTCTGGTAGACTTGGAATTTTGTAATAACGCAAAAACTTCTTATAAAAAAAATAATCCCAAAGGTGGTTCTCAAGGCAAAATGCCTTCCACACTCAGAGAAAGAAATATGGAAGTCACTCACAAAATGTAGCAGATCATGTTTGTGTATGTGTATGTGTTTGTGTATCATGTTCTGATTTGTTATATGATTTCTTTCATTTTTTTTAGTCTGACTACATAGCATGACTATAGTGAAAATATACTCAATATGAAAGTATATGTAGAATCTATACAGAATTGTATGCAGTCGTGGGGAGGGAGGGGGGTAGTGGGGGGGTAAGTGGGGGGGATAAAATCTCAATTGTATGGCAGTGATTGTTAAACATTAAAAAATAAAAATAAAAAAAAAGAAATGAATGCTGAGAATTGTTATTGCATATACCTGGGAAATAAGAAATACAAGTAATGGGGTATAGAAATCTATCTTGCCCTACAAGAAAACAGAGAAAATGAGGATAAGGGAAGGGTGAGTTGTGATAGAAGGGAGTGCACATTGAGGGAAGGGGTGATCAGAATGCAAGGTGTTATAGGGGAGGGGGAGGGAAGAGATGGGGAGAAAAATTGGAACTCAAAATTTTGTGGAAATGAATGTCAAAATCTAAAAATAAATAAATAAAACTATTAAAAAAAAAAACAAGTGGAAAGTACAATGGTGTGGCGGAAGGAAATACAAGATGTATTTGGTGTAGAAAGTCTTTAAAGTGTGGAGTGTTGTGGAGAAGCAGTACAAGATAAGGATAGAAATGGAGATCGAGCCAGGTTGTTAAGGACTTGAATGCCAGACTGGGGAATCTGGGTTTTCTGCAGGAACAGGGAGCTACAGGAGATTTCTGAGCAATGGAATGATGTGATTAGAATTGTGCGTTAGGAAAATTAGCAATGAGTGCAACGAATGGGATTAATTGGAAAGGGAGGTAATTAAAGCCTGGCAGGGTGACTGTTTAGTTGGTTATTGCAATAGTCTATGAAAAACATGAGGGCATTAAAAAGGAAACATCTGGAGGACATGGATTTGATGGGCAAAGGTGATAATGAAAGCCTTGAGAAATAGCAGAGGGAAAAAAAAGTTAGTGCTAGATTATCTAGTGTTTCCGCTGCTATCAAATACCTCTAGTATTTATCTCTTTTTTTTCCTGAAACAAAAATACAGAGGTGAGTACAATGACCTGGATTTCGATGAATTACACTACTAAACAAAATTGGACCTTCCAGCTTTTGTCATTGCTCACTCCACATCTTCAAATACCTCATGGGTATGAGGGAGTACTAGCAACCAGACAGAAAGAGAAAGCATTCCATGGTAAGTAAACCTGTAGCCCCAAGGGCTTCCAGTCTTACACTCAACAGTGGGAGGCTCTCTTGAAGGAACTGCTTAAATATGTGCTCAGCAAAGCCATTCTCTCTCCTCTGATTTCCCACTGAACATATATGATACAAACTCATAATTACCACTTCTCCTTCCACACTACTGTACTCATAGCACCAACTGTAGCTTCCAAAGTCACCTCCCACCAGCATACCATATCCCTCCTATCTCCTCCTACATAGTTGGAGGGAACTGCACTCAACTACACTCAAGAAGTCTCCCCTGAAAGAATGAAAGGGAAAGGAGAAGAAGAAAGAATAGGAAGGAAAAGAACAAGAAGAAGGAACAAGAAGGAAAAGAAGGAAGGAGAATGAGGAAGAGAAAGTAAAAAAGGAGGAGGAAGAAGAAGGAAGAAAGAGACAACAAAGGATGAGAGGGAGGAGAAGGAAGGAGAAAAAAGAGAGGAGGAGGAAGAGGAAGACTTCCCATACAAGTGGCAACGCCTTCATTTGTCTTCCCCTCAACTCTAGAGTACACCAAGTTCTGCCTCTTAAAAGCCTCAAGAAACCAGGAGGGGAAGAAAGGAAACTGTTATTAATCAACAGAAGTTAAAAGAACACAATCTGATGGTGGAAGAACTAAGTAGTGAATTTTAACATCCTCAGATAGAAAAAGGAAGAAGACACTAAAATGAAAGAGCGACTGTAGTACTGGTGTGAGTACAAGGGTGTCAGACACACCACAGAACATATGTTACAACCATCAACATTCCCATGTGCCACCTAAACCAAATTAAAAATATTTACTTTTTTAAAAAAATACAAAAAACATAGGTGATTTCAATAGGTGGTTTTCTAAGTCAATATGAGGTCCAGAGGGAATCTTTTGTATATATAGTTTAGGGGCCACAGCTTCTATTTGAGTTTGGTACTACTGGTATGCAGATCTTAGAAACTGGGTTCGTGTGGCTTCTGACACACCACATTGGCTATGTAACTCTAGGGAACCCTCAAAGACTCTAAGTCAAAGCTTATGTGCGCTGGGAGTGGGAATGTTCTCATTCAGAAATTCTATCAATCAAACCACAGGTTTACTCCCTATTACAAAATTTGGGTTATAACTCACAATTCCAAAAATTTCAGGAGGTTTTTGTGCCTTATGGTATAACATCTCAAGGAGACTTCTAATTAGAACATCTCTTTCTTCTTCTCTGTCTAAACATTAGACTGCTTTATCTTATTCAAATAAACTGCTCAATAAAATTCTTCCTCTGGTCAAATAAAATAGGAAATGAGTGTGAGTTATTCCTGGAGTCATTTTAGCTCTCCTTCATGATTATCTAAAGCAGGAGATGAGGGAAGTCCAACAATAGAGCAACATGATGGTTGTTTGTTCATACCCACCCTCTGAGTTCACCCCATGCTTCTATTATGATCCAGGTTGGTGGAAGCCTACAGGCTCCACATAATTTGGAAGTCTAGGGAACTAGATTAGTGACTAGGCCATTCAGAGGCTTAAGGACTCTAGAACTGCAAGGTAACCCTAGGGATTTTTTTTTCATTTCAACTCCTGAGTAGCTCCAGGATGACAGTGGTAACAAATTTCTGGATTAATTTCCAAACAAATTAGCCCCATATTCATTGGATTAGGGATAATCGAGGACCTGTGCAGATTTTAGTCTAGAGTGTCTTAAGTATGCATAAAATTTGAGCCTAAGACCATCCTTTATTTCTAGGGTTTGACTGAAATTAAGCAAATCTTTAGAGACCTAACACAAACTCCATTCTCTTTAATCCAATTATTTTCAAACATGTGGCTCCCTCTTCTGACTCCAGACATTTTTACCTGCTGCCTCTCACATGTGGAATACTCTCCCTCCTTATTTTCATCCCAGAGCTTCTTTCAACTCTCAGCTAAAAGCCCACTATCTACAGAAAACTTTTTCTCATCCCTCTTAATTCTGCTGCCTTCCCTCTGTTGATTATATCCAATTCATCTCACATATAGTTTACCTGTACATAGTTATCTGCTTATTGTTTCCCCAGTCCACAGGGACTGTCTTTTGCCTTTCTTTGTACCTCCAGTGATTGGAATAGTGCCTGGCACATGATAGGCACTTAACAAGTATCTATCGACTAATAATCATATTGACTATGTACTACATATTGTTTTGATGAGTTAAATGGACTCGTGAGAGTCCTGGAGAGCCTATGTGGCTGCATAGAGGGTTTGTGCAATTGCCCAAATTTTCCCAACAAAATAGAGATTGCAATGTTTCTTCTAAATCTAAAAGCTTGAATTATGTGTGCTTGTTTCTTCCAGAAACAGACAGGTGGTATGGCATCCTGCCATCTCTGTTATCAAAGCATCCTTTGGTAACGACAGTAATCATCTCTCTAGAAAAGACTTGGGCAGCCTCAAAAGCAGAATTAAAGATAGTCACCCAGAGGTCACACATGAGTGGCAATGATCGGTGGTGTTTACTCTTTGTTTCTCTTTGGTTGACAGTGCTCTCTTAATCTGGCATCTTAACCCAACTTTAGTATCAGTCCATGGGATTGAGTTCTCAAATAAGTGCGCAGAGCAGCCCGTGATTACCCTGCCCAGATATAAGAAACCCATTATTTATCTGTAGCAAGTAGACAATGTCAGAGTCCAGGGAGGGTTCATAGTCCCTCTAGAATTCCGTCACAGCCAAAGGAAGACACTTCAGGCACATTTAGATATTCAGCAGACAGCAAATTAGACAAGCTTTCAAAATGTGAAGTATCTTTCCCCCTCATTACACAAGTGGCTGGCTGGAGTGTCATTTAAAAAAGTAAGATCTTCAACATTACATAATGCATTATGAATACATCAATATGAGATGCTAGATATAAAGAGAACAGCAGTCTTCAACCAAACTGAAGACATGATATTAAACTCTTCTTGCTCCTAGCCCTCGGAGAGCAAGAGTCAAAAATTTTCTGGTGAAACGGATGCAAAAAGAGTACAATAGGATAAGACCAATGATAGATTTCTGAATATGGAAATGATGCAATTAAATCATTGTCAGAAACATTTGGCTTTTGAATTATGTTTCTTATAGAAGTGGTAGACTGATCCTGAATTACCCATGCTCTCTCCCTCTGACCCCTCCTGAGTAATGGCATGCATTTGCAAAATGAACCACTGAAATTAAAGATGCTGTCTGCAAAATAGCTCAAAGCATCATGGAGCTGTAAGATGTCTTACAGGCCAGCTAGATGCCCCATTTCACAGATGAAGAAAATGAGGCACGTAGAAGGCTGGAGTTGGTATGGTATCACTGATGGACTGTTGGCCTTCGAATCAGATCTTGCCTCTGTACTAGCTGTGTAATCATGGACAAGTCATTTGACTTCTTTCTGTCTCAGTTACCTCACCTGTGAAATGGGATGATAACTTGAAGGGAGGGTAACCTCAAAATGTTAGTGAATATGAAATGGTAATAATAATCCAGAGTGGGAATAAAGTAGAAGTGTTAATAACTTGACTACCTACCTCACAGGGTTGTTCTGAGGCTCGAGTGATATATGTAAATGACTTTACAAGTGATGTAATAAATGGAAAGTCAGAGATAGAGGCATAGATCTATCCAGATGTTGATGACAACATTGATGATGATGATGATGATGATGATGATGATGATGATGATGATGATGATGATGATGATGGTGTAATTTGGCCCAAGTCACATGGGTAACAAATGAGAGAAGCAGAATAAGAAGTAACCAGACCAAACAGAGAGAGAATCCACACAAGTCAGTAGAATAATGAGAGTGATTGGAGTCAGATGAAGTTAGTCTGGAAATGTTTAGAGGAAAGCTGACAGGACAATTTAAAATTTCTTCGAGTATCTGTCTTCAGATGGCTTTGGAAGAAATTGCATGAAAAAACGTTAATTAAAATCATTCTTTCACTTGACAGAGGAATGTACTCGATGCTGCTAGACATATGGTGTTACATGCCTAAGGGCTCAGTGACAATGTTTTGACTGAGTGTTGCCAAAACAGGAACCAAGAGAGCTAACCAAGAGAGAGGGTTTCGTAGCCATTCCCTTCACCTGATGGTGAAGCTGTGGTTGTTCTTTCCAACAATAGCCCTACATCCCCTAGTGTCTCAGAGCTCTGAAATGGGTGGCTCAGTTTGGTTATCCTTGCTTTTATTAGCAAAGCACAGGACTTAGGATTACAGGGCCTCAGTTAGTAATTAGCAGGTGACTGTGGGTTATTTCTGGTTTCAGTTTTGCAGTTTTATTGATATGTTTTGTTTTAACATTGGTAATATTTTCAGACTACTTTTATTCCATGGAAGACCTCTTTTAACTCAATAGAACAAGCAAAACAAGCATTATAGTGATCTCATTTGATCGTGCATGAAACATTCAACATCTGTAGCATTCCCTTCCCCAAACTTCCTAGATTAAAGTGCTTTTTAATGAAAAGAAATCTATTTTCTCCCCCTTCCACCTCTCATCTCATTATTTTTTTTAGAAAAGAGAAAAGAAAAACAAATTTATTGTAACAAATAAGAATGGTCAAGCAAAACCAATTCCCTCATTGACTGTATTGTTGTTGAGTTATTTCAGTCAGGTCTGAGTCTTCATGGCCCCATTTGGGATTCTCTTGTCAGTATCTGAGGCTAAATGTGAGCTCTTGAAGATGAGTCTTCCTGATTCCAAGTCCAGTGCTCTATCTACTGCACCACCTAGCTGCACAAAGTAATAGTTTTAAAGGATTTTTATTGTCATTGTTGTTTCCAACTCTTCATGGCCCCATTTAGTGTTTTCTTGGCAAAGATATCAAACTGGTTTGCCATTTTCCTTTTTTAGCTCATTTTACAGATGAGGAAACCGAGGGAAACAGGGTTAAGTGTCTTACCCAGCACATAGCTAGTAAGAATCTGAGGGTGGATTTTTACTCAAGAAAATGAGTTTACTTGACTCCAGGTCTTGCACTCTACCCACCATACCCCCTAGCTACTCACCACTGACTGTATACAAAAATAGAAAGACCTCACCCTCTACTCTAAATTCATCATTGTTCTATAAGAAGATGGTTAGTATGTTACATCACCCATTCTCTAGAATCATGGATGACCATCATGTTGATAACAATTCTAACAGTTTTCAAAGTTATTTATCTTCATAGGATTGCTGTTGTAAAAATTGTTCAGCTGATTCTACGCACTTCATTTGTCATCAGTTTATAAAAGTCTTCAAAATTATTCATTTTCATAATATCAGTGTTATAGTTTAATTGTTTTGATCTGCTCACTCTACTCTGCATTTGTTCATACAAATGTTTCCATGACTTTTTGAAACCACTTGTTTTCTTATTTCTTCAGTAAAATCATTTTCCATCATATTCATTTACCTTAACTTATTCAGACATTCTTCAATTGAATGGCAGCCCCTAAGTTCCCAGGGTTGCTTTTTTTTTTGGAGAGGAGTGCCACCACACATGAGAAAAAGGTGTTATATTTCTGTACATAGGGGACTTTTTCATTTTCTTTGACTTAATTTGGGCCCAGAAGAACTGATTTCAAAGATCATACACCATTTAGTGACTTTTGTGAATAATTCCAAATTGCCTTCCAGAATAGTTGTACCCATTCACAGGTCTGTCAACAGTGCATCAATGTGTCTGTTTCCACACAGCCTTTCCAACATTTATCACTTTTCTTTTTTTCCAATCTTTGTCATTCTGATGGATGGGAGGTAATTGTTCAGAAGTGGTTTTGTTTATATTTCTTTAATTATAAGTGATTCTAGAACATCTTTTCATAAGGCTATATGGCTTGAGTTTCTTCCCATGAGAACTTCCTGTTCATACTTTCAGATCATTTATCAATCTGATTTTTCTATACCTCTATCTCTGACTTTCCATTTATTGAAAAAAAAAAAAAACTTTTCAATCCCTTCAAGACCCAACTCAGGAGCCACCATTTCTATGATGCCTCCCTTGGCCCCTACCCTCCGGCTGGAAGTGATCTTTCTCCCCCCAGATTCTCCCAGCACTTCTGTGGGACCTATCCTTTGCATTTCTCAAATTAGGTATATTATAGTTAATTGTAAACATGTCTCACCACTTCCACCACACCCACTAGATTTTAAGTTCCCTGGGGGCAAGAACTGTTATCTCACCTCTTTATGTCCCCAGTGCCTATCGTTGACTTTTCGTAGTATGTGTTCAATTAGTGTATGTGGAATCATACTAAACAAATTGTTCTGAAGAGCAAGATAGAATTAAACACAGGGCATCATAGTATTTTGTATGTAAGGTTGCACATATTTTCTCTGTGTTCTTAAAACCAATGATACTCTCTGAATACATTAAAACAATAATTTGCATTTATAGTGTGCTACCTCATGCAAATCCCATGAGACAGGTAATGAAAGCGTTTTAACACTTATGCTCAAAACCATAATTAGAAATTCTAGCATCTGGGGGATGGGAGAACTGGTGGTTCTGCAGTAGGACCACCCCTATGTGTAGTTAAGGTAGGCCATTATGAAGTTTAAGATACTAAGGAGCTGGGGTTCAAAACAGGAAATTGCCATGATGTGTGTAGGATATTTGTCTAATTTTTGTCTTCATTTTTTTTGTCCTTTTTTGTGATGAAGGAAATAATTCCAAGTGTTTGATGCAGGTAAAGGTTTAGATGGAGAAGAAGATTTGAGCCAGGTAAACTTACTGAAAAGAATGAAGTTCTCTGGAAATCCATAGATGACAGCAACAAGGTTCTGGAAAGGATGGAGTAGAGATTTTACTATAACTCCTCCATCTTCTTTTCTCAATTCTCCCCCAGTTTTCTCCTTTCCTCATTTCTATACCCCCTAGTTTACCATTCCTCTTCTTTCCTCAATTTCAAACTTCTTTGTTTTCCTTAGTCCTTCATTTCCCTTCTTATCGCCCCCTAAAATGTTACATTTTGTTAAAACAGACATAGAATTACCCCCTTCCCTTTCTATAACATCTGACCTTGAATATCAGCACATTTTACTTTGGATTGCCTGGATTCTGTAGCAATAAGAATAAGTTGCTAAGGGAGACCGTGTAGTCACTTTCCCTTGAGCTCTTTAAAGCTAAGAAAGATGTCCTTTTGAATAGCACAGTTTAAATTGAGTTCTGCTTTGAATCAGGATCAATGATGAAGTCTATACACCTGAGGGAGTCTAGAATTTTCATTAAGTATTCCTTTCATCATCACCAAGTCCATCCTTGAAGTATTTCCCATGTGGTAAGACCTGACAGTGCTTGTACTCTGCTGGCAAAGCCTTGGGGAGAGAGTCAAATCAGTAATGTAATTAAACATCAGAATAGCATTCTACTATAGCACCCTGTGATTTACTATATATTTGTTGTCCAAGAACCAGAAAATTTTGAAGAGATTCATCACCAGGAACTGTCAAAGTAACTGCTAAAGACCATCTTGTAAGTCATAGGATAATGGGCTTAGAGCTGGAAAAGACCTTAGAGCTCAAAGATGAAGTCAAAATTCCTCTATTTAATATATGAGGAAAATTAGATCTAGAAATATGAAGTGATTTGCCCAAGGTCACACAAACAATAGAAGAGAAAGTCAGGATTCTCACTCAGCTAGTATTTGAGATGGTAATCAAATCTAGGGTTTCCTGACCCCAAGCCCAGAACTCTATTTGCTGCAATACACTGCCTCTGAAAGTTACAGAAAGGATACAAATCATGTTTGTGGGTGTGGTTGAATTTCATAGATGGAATCACAAATTCTTAAAATACTGAGTAAATGTTCCTCCTAATAAAACTGTTATAATTTCCTATTATTCATTTGCATGGATGTAATTTCCTGTTCCCTTGTGCAATGCCTTAGTGATGAACACAATTTTAAGCACATTGAAATAACCAAAAAAAAAAAAAGGAAACAGACTTAAATCAAAAGAATCTCTGATCAGCTCTAAAACTAAAATTGAAAACATCTCCCCATTTAATGAATGCTTTCTGATGATTTGAATAAGAGATGCAGTCAAGAGTCACCAGTTTCATTCTGTACTCTATCACAACAAGCTTATCAGTCCTCTGTCAACTTCAATTTCTCTCTAGAAATAAATATTTGCTTTGCAGAATACCTTATCATTGATTCACTTTTGTTCATCAAACAATATTTATTGATCATCTACTGTCTTTGAGGACATGCTTCTACTTCCCAATCTGTAGGAGAAATGTCAGACACCAAAGTAAATAAAGATCATGAAAGCTTTTGATAGGGTTCTCACCTTGTGAGGAGTATCAAGGCAAAAGAACTCAAGGTTGCCAAGTCTACTTTCAATACCTTAAGTAGCTCTGTTATATGTTAAGTCAAATCACCATCCTTGGCCTCAGTTTCCTTATCTCTTCTGGAAGAGATAGGCTAGAAGACTAGTAGATCTTTTTGAGGTGCACCTATAAACTACAAGAACATTGATGTTGACTTATGAAACTGGACAACTGGTTTTCCAAGTAGATAAAGAATGCTTACTTTCCAGACTATATGTTTGTTCATTCATTCAACAAGGATTAAAGGCAGGCGATCACATGGAGGTTAGAAGAAGCAATACAAGGACACTCTCAAGGTCTCTCTCTCAAGAACTTTGAATCTGACTGTGCAACATAGGAGCACTGGCACAGGACTGCTCAACATGACGTGCTCACATCAGAAAGGATGCTGTGCTCTGAGCAAAGCAGAATTGAGACAGCACAAGTAAACACAGGATGTGCCAATTTGGAGTATTCAATCCAAATATTCACACGGACTATCGGTGTCCAACCTGTGCTAGAGCATTCCGAGCTTGTATTGGTCTCATCAGCCACAATCAGACACACTGAAATTTCACTTCATCATGGTGATGCCATTTTGGTCCTCTTCAAAGACAAAGGACAACAACCAACCAACCTACTGCGTGTTGACAGTGTGCTAGGAATTAAGGATACAAAGACAAAAACAAAATAGTCATTTCTCTCAAGGAGTTTATACTATAATAGAGGAAAACAATATAAATATAAGTAAACACAAATGTAATTAATTAACGTGTTATACATTAGCAATTAGGGACAGAGAGAATCAACAAATGTGTATAATAGAATTTGAAATTTAAGAATTGCCTTGATAGAAGCTAGGAATTCTCAAAAGCAGGGGTAAGAAAAGAAGTACCTCCCAGGAAAGGGGAAGGAGAATATAAATACTTGGAGGAAGGAGATACAATATTGGGTACAGGAATCACCAAGTAGGCTAGTGGGTATGAATGTGAAGGAGAAAACAGTGGTACAAACCTGAAATGGCTAAACAAATTCTGGTATATGATCATGATGGAATATTACTATGTTATAAGACATGGTGAGCTCAATGCTATTAGGAAAAAAATGGATAAGCTTGCATAAAATAATGAAGAATGAAATGAGGAGAGCCAAGAGAACATTGTATACATTGACAGGAATATTGTTTTAAGAACAAGTTTGAGTGGCTAAGTCATTGTGACTATTACAAATAACCAAATTAACTACAAAGGACATATGAAGGAAGACATTATCTTCATCCAGAGAAATAGAAGTAAGTATAGAATGACTTTACACACACACACACACACACACACACACACGCACCCCTATGTATGTATATATGCATATATGTGCATTTGTTTGTATGTATATATGTATGTACATGTGTGCATGTACACATATATACACATATATGCACATATACATCTATATATGCATATTTGCATCTCATAGTAGATGGGGGAAGGGAATAAAAAAGTGAAAAAAGAAAGTTACATCATAATTTTATTACATATTTAAAAGAAATAGCAATTTGTATATAATAGATTTGCAGTTTCATGTACAATCATCTTTTTTCCTTATCTACTACATTATGGAAATGCTTGTTTTATTTCTTAAGTTCAGAATACAATTTTTAAAAAAATTAAAGGTAGGCTAAAGACAGACTGTGCAGGGATTTAAAGGCTGAACGAAGACATTTCATTTTACTCAAGTCAATAGGGAGCCAATCTAGCTCCTTCAGCAGGGAAACAACATGGTCACAACTAGGCATTAGCAATATTAGAGTGGAGAGAGCCCTGGTCCTGGAGTCAAGAAGACTTGAGTTCAAATCAGACTTCATACACTTACTAGGTGTGTGACCCCAGGCAAGTCACTTGACTCTGTTTGCGTCAATTTCCTCATTTGAAAAGTGAGCTAGAGAAGAAAATGGCAAACTACTCCAGTATCTTTACCAAGAAATGGGGTCACAAAAAGTAGGGCAGAACTGAAACAACTGAACAATATCACTTTGACAGCTATGTGGAAGATGGATTGGAGAAGGTCAAGGGTGGAAGCAAGAACAGGAATTTGGAAATAATAGTTTAGGTGAGAGGTGATAAAGGTTTCTGTGAATGGCCAGGACAGTGGAACGATAAGCTATAGATTTCGAGTCCAGAATTGGACAAGGGCAGAATGAGATGAATTGCCTTTGGAAACTGCAGAGTTCTTTTAACAGCCCCAAGTTTATCCCAGAAACAAAGGAGCATCTTTTTTATTACCACTGTTCTACTAATGTTGTAATATGGTTGAAAATCAGAGAACGTTGTTTTAAAAAAAAATGAAGTTGGCATTACCAAAAGGTCAGTGGAAAAGTGGGTGGTGAATGAGCAGGCTAGTACAAATAAGAAATTCAAACCCAAGTCTTAGGACTCCAAGGTCAGTGCTGTTTTCACTATAACAAAGTGCCACCTGGCACATGGAGGTCGTGGCACCCACAGAGTAGCTTTCATTTGGCTTTTGTGTACATAGTCAACATTGTACTTAGACTGACATATTTGAAATTAGTCTTCTGACAGCTACTTCATTACAAAAAATTGCCTGAGAATGGGATCAGTGTGTCTTTTTAAAGGCACTGTAGACTTTTTAGGCATAGGCAGGTATGTGATTGGTCTTCAATTTCTCAACCAAAACCCTAGGGATACCGGGGATGGAGGCAAGAAGGAAGGATTTGGGGGGTTATGTGACTTGGGCCCTCTCAGTGAGGACCAGAAGAACGAGGGACTGAGTAGTTAATTCTATTTTTCACCATTAGGAAGCCCCTGTTATAAGTGGTTCTCTAAGTAAAGAAATTTAAGAAAGGGCTAGTAAAATCATAGACCCAGAAATAGGTGTGTGAAGGCTATGATAGGCCAGCAGAATATCTAAGGGCAGATTCCAGAAACATTTCTTCATCTTCCCTGTGCCATGACTGACAAAATCCCCTTAAATAACAGATCTGGGTAGCAGGAACTTGACAAAATCCAAGCCACTCTGTATTTAAGATAGACTTTTATAAATTTCATCAGGTTATCTCTTGTCAGAAAATATTTGCGCAAAACAACAGGGACCCCATCAACATGAAAATCAAGAACACCTTTGAAACCTATTTCAAGTTCTGAGAAGCTATGCTACATTGAAAACCTCAAGTGGCTCAGGCAAAGATGGCCAAACAGGTTGCCATAGGCACTATATAATAAATTCTTCTTTTTAGGACTTAGAAAATGATAACTCAATCCATACCTCCTGCCTATGAACAGAACATAAGATCACAGATTTAGAAATGGAAGGAAGTTTTGAGGTCATCTAGTTCAAGCTTCTCATTTGACTGTTGAGAAAACTGTGGCTTCAAAAGCTTATGTGACTTCTAGAAGGACATACTCTGACTCCAAATACAGCACTTATTTGACCTGCCACTCCACCAGGGAAAGTCTTCACGTGCTTGGGACAGACATTCCCCTAACATACTTATGGGTTTGAGGTCTATCAGTTACCCTCAACCTGATTTAGCCCATCTGCCAGGACGATTTCACTTGGGTGTGGCTACTGCACATTCTACAGCTTCTTGGAGCCACAGGTGAGAACTGGGTGAAGGTGGACACCAAAGGTGGATGAGCAGCCCTGAAAGGGGCTTGGCAAGCTCTCACACCAAAGTTGTCAGTTCTCCCTGAACACCCCACACACCCCTCCCAATATGTATAGTGAAGCTTTGAGAGATAGTGGAGGATAGATGGTCCTGGTGAGCTACAGTTCATGGGGTCATGAAGAGTCAGACGTGAGTGAACAACTGAACCACATAATCCAGCTAAACAAATTTCCATACTGGCAATGTTCAAGATAAAAATGTCTCCACCTGCACTCGAAGACTGCCATCTTCCCATGAGGATCAGAAGCTGGATACTATGTGTTTTCTTCACTAGTTCTTTGGAATCAAGGTTGGTCATTTGATATGATTGGTCAGATTTCATAAGTCTTTAAAAGTTGTTTGTATTTACAACATTGGTGTTATTGTATAAACATTCTCCTGGCTCTGTTCACTTCACTTTTCACTCATTCATACAAATCTTCTTAGGTTTCTCTGAAACCTCCTCTTCACTATTTCTTACAGCATAATAGTATTCCTTTACTTATTCAGTCACTCTCTAAGTTACAGGCATTCCTGCAATTTCCACTTCTTTGCTACCATGAAAAAAAAAAAAACTGCTACAATTATTTTTGTACCTATTGGTACCTTTGGTCTTTCTTTGATCTCTTTGGGGTATACACTTAATCAAGATATCACTGAGGCAAGGGATATATATGCAGCTTAACAGTTTGGAAGGTATAGTTCCAAATTGCTTTCCATAGTTCCTATGCTTCTATCCTATTTTCAAAGACTTCTCCATGTAGATCTTTACTACAATTCAGAGACAATGCTCTTACCACACATGATATGAATACCAATGATACTATAGTGCATTTACTATCAAGCTGCCTCCCTTTTGAGCCCAATTGCCCTTTGTTTTCAAGCTTTATATCTCCCTGTCTAGGGACCTAGATACTACAACAATTAAACAGCAGACACTTTACACTGATCTGGGTAACAGTTCCTCCTAATCATTCTCCTATTCCCTGTGGAAATTAAAGAGAGCTGCTATATCAGATATCCAATTTGTCAGCCGTGACATCATATCCAACTAAAAAATGCCAAGATCATTGCATAGGGCTCAACACATAGGGTAATATCCATTAAATATTCTCCATCAGAGTCACAGGCAAAGTTTAACTGCCTTGAACTCACCTTCAAACTTACTGCCCATGTACACTACATTGAATCAGCTCCAAAAACTATCCCCCAAAAGCAAGAAGTTCTGAGGGTCTCCCCCTCCATAAGTGCTTACCTGTGTTCGATCAATGTTCTCTCTTACTCTCACATGTCTAGTCTTTCCAAAAGTATAGTGAAGTAGCTCAATGGATAGAACACTGAGCCTAGAATCAGGAAGACCTGAATTCAAATCAAGCCTCAAATGCTCACTAGCTTTGTGATACTGTGCATATTACTTAACCTCTCTTTGCCTTAGTTTCTTCATCTGTAAAATGGGGACAATAGTAGCATCTGTGCCCAGGGTGGTTGTGAAGATCAAATGAAATAACATTTGTAAAATGCTTAGCACAGCACCTGACACACAGTAGACGCTATTATTATTAAATATTATTAAATATTAAATATTATTAAATATAGGAATTTTGCCACTACCAATGAAAGCAAGGGTCCTGAATCTTTTTGTTCTGTCATGGACCCCCTTGGAAGTATGGTTCCACACTATGGATTCTTTAGCATAATATCTAGTTGCTTACATTCATAAATGAATAAAATATTAAGTTTTAATTATAGGCAATTGGAGAAAAGAGATATATACATATACACATACATATATACATATATACTTCCATTCATGTTCATAGGACACTTGAACTAGGGAACCAGTTTACCACATCTACATCCTTGTATAATTAAGAACAACAAAAACAAGCCTGAATCCCTTTGAAAGAGACCATGACTATTCCCTTCATGGGCTGGGGCTGCTCAGAGATAGTGGACAGCTACCCATCGCGTGTCACCTGCCTTCCCTCTTCCTTTAGAGAACAAGGTTCTATTTTAGGCCAAAGAATCATGAGTATACAGGAGGTAGAGCTGGAAGAGACCTCAGAGAACATCTAGTCCAACCCTTCATTATATAGGTGAGGAAACTGAGACACAGGGAGGTTAAGTAATTTACCCAAGGTCCCAGGGGATAGATGACAAAGAGGCATTCAAAAGCAAGTTCTTTGACTCCAGATTCAGTGTTTTTACCATTATTCCATACACACTTAATATCCACTTGATGAACTGGATCTCTTAGTAGTAACTGGCTTCTTTTATTTGAATTAAATCCCAAATGCATTAATTGAATAACTGCACTCCTTCTAGTCAGTTTAAAATGTAGTAAAAAAAATTCCCCAATTGAGAAATGGTCAAAAGATATGAACAGGCAATTTTCAGATGAAGAAATTAAATCTATCTATAGTCATATGAAAAAATGCTCTAAATCACTATTGATCAGGGAAATGCAAATCAAAACAACTCTGAGGTAATACCTCACACCTATCAGATTGGCTAACATGACAAAACAAGAAAATGATGAATGTTGGAGAAGTTGTGGGAAAATTACTGATCACCATTCTGGACAGCAATTTGGAGCTATGCACAAAGGGCTATAAAACTGTGCATACCCTTTGATCCAGCAATACCACTTCTAGGTCTGTATCCCAAAGAGATCACAAAAATTGGAAAAGGATTCAAATGTACAAAACATTTATAGCAGCTCTTTCTGTGGTGGTCATGAATTGGAAATTGGGAGAATGCCCATCAACTGGGGAACGGTTGAACAAGTTGTGGTATATAAATATAATGGAATACTACTGTTCCATACGAAATGCTGGGTAGGTGAATTTAAGAAAAAGCTGGAAATACTTATATGAACTGATGCTGAATGAAGTAAGCAGAACCAGGAGAACATTGTATACAATAGCAGCGACATTGTGCAACGACCAGACTTAACTCTTGATAGACTTAACTCTTCTCAGCAATGCAAGGATCTAAGGCAACTCCAAAAGACTCATGATGGAAAATGCCATTAACGTCCAGAGAAAGAACTATGGAGTCTGAATGCAGATGGGAGCAGACTATTTACTCTCTCTTTTCAGTTTGTTTTTTCTTCCTCATGATTCCTCTTATAGGTTCTAATTCTTCTTTACAACAAGACTAATGTGAAAATATGTTCAATATGAATGTATATGTAGAGCTTATATCAGACTGCATGCTGTCTTGGGGAAGGAGAAAGCAAGGATGGGAGAAAATATAGAATTTGAAATCTTCTGGAAGTGAGTGTTGAAAATTAAAAATAAATAATTTTTAAAAGTTAATAAAGTTGTGCTTACATGAGAATAAAAAAGTAATAAAAAATGTGGATTAAAGAAATCCCTGACATATTGGTATATTCCCCACTGAGCAAGGGCTGGGGTCATGGAAGGTAGGGGTAATCACAGTCCTCACATCACAGTTCTCCTAAAGCTACCATGGTTTCTTTGCAGACTTTATATCATTCATCCTGAATCAACTCTTGCCCAGGTCAATTTCATCCATCTCATCCCTTGCCCTCTGCTTTATTCCCCCTGTAACACGCAAAAATGAAGACAAGGAATGACTTCACACCCACCCTTTTCTTGCCCATTTTCAGGTCAGTATAGTGAAGACTCTCTGCTTTTATGGAAATAGCAGCAAGAAGAATTGCCTAAGCTGGAAGGACCACTGGTCCAAAAATTAGGGGTTAATGCAATGTTAATTGCTGTGTATGTTCAACAGAAATGTTAGTCAAGATGAGTTATGTATTGCCCTTTCACCACATCTTGGTCTCTTTTGAAGTCCTAGCTTCCTTTAAAGTTCAATTCAAATTCTTTCTCCTATAAAAGACTTCTTATCCCAATACCTAGTAGTGCCTGCTCATATTACCTAGAATTCCCCAAGGTTGTATTTTACACATACTTTTTTATGTATATATGTTGTTACCCCAATGGAAGACTGATGGCAAAAGTGGTCTTTTCATCTTTTTAGTGGTCCCCAGAAGGTGGGTACAAATTATAACTCTTCCAAAGTTTACTTGTGTGACCTTGAGCAATCTCTTTGGATGTCTGTTTCCTCATCTACAAAAGACACATAGTAGGCACTTCTAAAACTCACACTGATTGAATGAGTAGGATTGGGGGAATTGGGCCTATCCCAAGAAAGGAAAGAGTAGAAGGAGGAAATCTTCTTGGGAAAGTGGTTGATTTCATTTGCATGAAGAAAATAATTGTTTCTGAATGGTGATGGTCCTATAGTACATTGCCCTAGTCAGAAACCATCTGAAATATCGTGGGCGCCATATTTAAAATGGACTTCTACAAACCAGGTCATGTCTCTAAAATGAGAAGGCTAGACTAGATGAAGCTCTGAGATACTTCTAGATCTATGATTTTAGGCTCCCACATCCAGAAAAGAGGACATAAGAAGTAAAAGGAATGGAGTTTATCCCACTTGAGGACTGGTTGAAGGAAATAGAGGTGTTTAGTCTTGAAAAGAGAGGACAAAATTACTATCCTCAGATACCTGAAAGTAGGTGACACAGTGAGGGATCATTCTTGTTCTGCTTGATCACAGAGCTGGAAACAAATGGTGGAAGTTATCAATGCAAGTTTTAGCTTGATGTCATGGAAAGAGCTCCCAACAATTAGAGCTATCTATCAAGTGGAATCAACTATTTTGGAGGACTGTGGGCTCTCCTCTTATATGTTTTTCAGTTCTAAGATCCTGTGATTTAAAAAAAAAATCAGTTTGATTATCCCACAAAAATATAGTGGGAAAGAAGCAGCATGCTGGGTCAGAAAACCTAGAATCAAATCCTAAATGTGCCTCTCACTATCTGTGTGGATCTGGACAAACTCTTAAGAGTTTCTAAGGTCCTTTCCAGGTCCAAGTGAGTAAGCTGCAATCCCATAATGAACCCCTAGATGGGACCTGCTCAAATGAAAATGAAATTGTCTTTCATAAAAGAGGTTTTCCCCACTTCTGGATGGCTGCCTACATTTATTCATGACACTTCATTCAAAGGAGACTTTAAAGTAGTCATGCATGATTATCACTGCTCACTGCCATAGACTCCACTGTGATGGCCAAGTGGGCCATCACTTTATGATCTTGGAGATTTGGGGGACTTTAGACATCACCTAGTCCACTCTCCTCCTCTTACTTAGGAAGAACCTGAGCTCCAGGGACACAAAGGGACTTGCCCCAAACTAGAAAAGTAGCTGCATCTGGATCTCAAGCCAGTGCTTTTTCCAACAGTCTTTCATTTTTACATGTGGGAATGTATAAGGTACCATAGAATGATCATAAAAGACTGTCTTTTTCATATGATGGACAGATCAACATGGTGACCAAATTAGGGTGACCAAACTCACTACTGCAATTGGAATAACGGCTTCTTGAGCTTGAGAAATTTAAAAATCAGGAGACATGATAATTTTTCTTTTCCTTTTCATTTCATTTAGCAGTAAATGTGTCTTTAAATGCATGGGGCAGCTGGGTAGTGCAATGGATAGAGATCTGGGCTTGGAATCAGGAAGATCTTAGTTCAAATCCTATATGGTCACTACTAGCTAACTCTAAGGGGACACTCAAATGCTTTATAATGAATCTTAGTGTACCTAGCACTCATCTGTAAGGTAAGCCTGTGGTGCTAGGAATGTAGATCTGAAAAGTTACTCTTTTGAGAACCAGACTTCCCCATTCTCAATCCCAGATTAATATATGTATAATGTTGAAGTGATTCCATGGGCTATCACATGGTGTTGTGAGCTGTAAGCGAAGCAGTGAGCTCTTGTTTGTGAACCAGTAGTGTGGACTCTAAAAGCCCTACTGTGATTCTGCTTTGTGCCAAGCATTCAATAATCACAGAATTTAACACTTTGCAAAGGTTGCAGGGAAAGATCATGTCAGGGTCAGTGAAACTTACAATTATGCAAGGCTTTCTACAATGTCTGATTTCTGTCTTCCATGCTACTTTCTTATTTTATGGATAAAGACATAATATGGTTTTGTTTCTTAGAATTGTGTAACTACAAAATGTTATCCTTTTCACATTGAAAAATGCAGATGAATTAGTATTGATTGCTACAGAATATATAGGTGCAAACACACATATACACATATATTCATTGTGCTTTTTCCTCCTTGTTACAGTCTTCATGTATGGGAAGGTTATTTCTCTTCCCCTATGCAATATGAATTAACATTTCACATCTTGAGCTCCAAGATAAAGATCATAAAAAAACATGAGGCCTTGGATTATCATTTGAGAGAACAACCCAAGGTCATTCTCCAAGAAATTGCCAGAATATTGTAATATACCTTGTAAGTGTTAATTGTTTTTAGCCTTTTGCCCTCATCTTTAAAAGGAGCCAAGAAGCTCATCCTTTTGCTCAACAACTTCATTGAGAAGATGCCCATCTGGGCACAGATGGATAGATATGGTAGTGTGGCCAAAAAAATGACAATAAACTTCCTAGGTCTTCTAGGCCCTTAGAACCTGACCACCCCTGGATGGTGGGGGACCCTAATTCACTACCATTAGGGAACTAAGGAGTCAGTACTGCCAGCGAAAGAGGGAAAGAAAAGTGTGCGTCATTGCTAGACTGCGGGTGTGCCTTGGTATGACATCTAGTCATTACTTCTCAGAGTCCCAAGCACAATACGTTATATTCTATTAGGCAGTGCATGCTATTATGGAGGACACAAGAAAGGTGCTAATTCATTATCACAGATAGGCATTGGCACTGGTGCCAATAACTTCTTTCATAACCAGTATGTAGCTGCTAGGTAGCTCAATAGAGAAAACTCAGGAAAAGCTGAGTTCAAATCCCATCCCAAACATCCACTAGTTCTGTGACTCTGGGCAAGTCACCTAAGCTCTATCTGCCTCAATTTCTTCATCTGCAAAATGAGATTGTAACAGCACCTCTTCCTAGATTTGTTATGAGAATAAAAATGAGATAGTGTGTGAAGCACTTTGCAAACCTTAAAATACTATATAAATGTTAGAAATTAATTAATGCTGTATTTTGATTGTATTCCAAATACTCCTAGTTCATATGAATTGGGTTACTTTCAAGTCATGCTTTATATATCTTCATACATTTGTTTAGGAGACATAAAAGTAAGCACTTCCAAGTTAATTGGAGGTAAAAAAAAAGTTGGTAAAAAGTTTAAATTAATTTGGGATCAACTCAACCCTTAATAAACTGGTACAAAATTACCATCATCCCATTTGGCAAAGAGAGGTTTATGGGTGGAAGAGGAATGTGATACCCTTAAGTCTCCTATATGTAGGGAAATTGTTCAAATAGCTCAACTCATAATCTATCGCAAAAGTACACAAAATTCATGCAGGCTTTTAATCATGGTTAACCTGAATCTTTTTAAATCCAAAAGCCAGTTTTCTAATTATCATATTAAGAGGACTGCTACATTGTGCAGTAAAATGTGAGAACATGCCTGATTTATTAAATTATATTGTCTGAAAATTAATAAAGTCCCTACCTGCTCTCATAGAAATTTCTTCACAGAATTCACTCAGAACTCCCAAGACCTTTTGTACTTTGGCCAAAACCAATTAAACTTATGACACATCAGACTGGGAATATTAGACTATCATTTGCCCGAGGGAGGGGACACCATGATCCTCCTCTTTTCCCCTTCACTGATGTTCCTACCATTCAATGTCTCCAGTGGAGGACTTAGCATTACATCATCTGTGAGATATTTTAATCACAACAATCGTTAAGTTTTGCCAAATCTCTGGGCCCTTTCCCTGGCTGGGGAGGTGAGAATAATTTTCAGTAAGAGCTGTCTGGTACTGAAAAACACAGCTCTTGACAATAACAGTTGCAGAAAACAAAACCAAGTAGCAAAAAAGAGAAAAAATATGCCTCAGACTAGGTACTTTATAAGCATAACATACAGATCATAAGTTAGAATAATGAAAATTAACCCAAACAGATGGCTGCCAGCATGAAGGAATTAACTGAAATTGGTTCTAAACATAAATCAGACCAAAATACAGTTTTGCTCCGAAATACAATAACTTGTCACAATCTGGGGCATGGCTCACAAAAGGAGAGACATATTGATGTATTTCTGCATTCCACAAATTCCATCCCTGTCATGACAGGTGCTTCTGAGACAGGTTAGAAGGGAGAGTGCAGGAGGAGAACCCCATGGTTTTGTGTTTGGCTATATCTGCTCACAAACAGCACAACACTCCCAAATTAACAATGGGGGAGGCAAAGAGTGAAAGAAATCCCACTAGAATATTCAGCATATAATAAGCATTTATTATGTCTTTACTATGTGCCAGGCACTAAACTGGGTGCTGGAGATACAAAGAAAGGCAAAAACCAGTCCTTGTTCTCAAGGAGCTCACAGTCTCCTGGGTAAGACAACATGCAAACCATCATGAACATACAAGATATAGACAATGTGGATGGGAGACAATCTCTCAGAGCACGCACTGACCTCACGTTCTTGCACTCTGTGATCTAGCTGGACTGGCTTCTCTTTTCCTCACACACAACAGTTTATCTCCTGCCCCTGTGTCTTTGCACTGACCATTCTCCATACCTAGAATGCACTCTCTCCTCACCTGTCCATTTCAGTCTTCCTCACTTTTGTCCTCCCACTGGATTCTGATGACTCTAGAAGAGAGAATGAGGCTGATGACTTCACACAGCTCTGCCTCACTTAAATCCAAGTCACTTGAAAGTCAAGACATCATGCCTGTGATGCCAACGAAGGACAAACAAAAACAATTGAGCAATTCAATAAACATTTATTAATCTCCTACATGTCAGGCACTGTACTAAGTGCTGGGCACACAATTAATAAAAAAAGATAAAGAAGGAAACCATAGACAAAAGGAAGTAGGAAAGGATGGGGTGGGGAGATTGAAGGAGAGATGGAGGGTAGAACACCAGGGGTAACCCATGGTGGGACATCTTGTTCTGTGACGCTTACACCAAGCAGAGCAGCAGACACAACGTGAAGTCTTGCCTCCTAGAATCCCTACTTTCCTTCAAGAGATAGTCTAAGCACTATCTTCTACATGTAACCTTTCCTTATCCCCACACTGTTGGTGCCCTCTTTCCCAAGCTATTTCTTACTTTACTGCTTTGTATTTATCCTCCTTATACTGTTTACATATAAATTTGTTTTCCTTTTATAGTGTAAAATTCTTGAGAGTAAAGATTGTTTCGTTATTTGTATCCTAGTGTCTGGTATGGTGCACGCAGTCGGCACTTAATAAATGCATGTTGATTGATTCTTATCATCATTACTCATATTTTATAGTGAGTTGAGATTTATAAAGCCCTATCTCACAACAACAGTGAAAGGTGAGTAGTACCAGAATTATTACTCCCACTTTATAGATAAGGAAACTAAGCAATGGTTAATCATTGCTACTGGAAATAAGTCTAAGGAGACCTGAAAATGACCTGAAGGACTTGGTTAGCAGACTACATAAGCATGCACGCAGCATAGGTACGATGCGAACAGGCAGATAGCAAAAAGCACTCCAGGCAGGCACATGAAGGAACTTAAAAGTGGGTGGTAATCAGAAAAGAGACGGTAGTGGGGAGTGGGATCAAGCTGAATAGGTTGGGTGGGACCAAATTGTCAAAGACCTAGAATGTCAGAAAGAGGAGATTTTATATACATATATGTTGGGGGTGTAAGCTCAGTTCCATGTGGACAGTCTCGGGCGGGTAAAGATAAGGACTTCTAAACCTTAGAGTTCTCATGAGGCCCTCCAGGGAACAGCAGGGATTTGAGGTGTGAGATCGGGCTATCTCGTGCATTTCCGCCTCTTCCCGTGGGAACCGTGCTGGGAGAGAGCATTCCCGCCCTCCAAATTGGCCCGGGTCTGAGCACACCTATTGTTGTCTAACAGGCACGGTATTCAGGTGCAAACTATGCAGCGGGAGAGCTTAAGTAGGGTCAGGAAAGCCTGAAGGTGCTCTTAGCGCTGAGGGGCCCTTAGAGGACAGAAAGCCCCTCTTCCCTCTCTCCTCTCTTCTCTCTTCTCTCTCCCCTCTCTCCCTCTTCCACTTCCACTTCCGCTTTCATTTTCTTACTGTAAGATCTTTGCCTCCTTGGGAGATTTCTCTCTCCTCAGGAAGAGTTCCCCCTGCACATGTAACCAAGACCCTGAATAAAGCCTAACCCTTGTTCGACTCTGGAAAGTCTCTTCTCTCATACGTTTATCCGGTTTGGCCAGCCAAAGACCTGCGATAGGTAAGGTAAGACTTGGGTAGCCCTTAGGCCTCTAGGCCTGACACATGTATATATATGTGTGTGTGTGTGTGTGTGTATGTATATGTATATATATGTATGTATATATATATATATATATATATATATATACACACATACATATATAAAAATAAATGAATAAAGAGTAATTCTTTCAAATTACCTGACTAGGTTAGTAAAGTCAGACAGATAGGAGTCATTCTTGAAGTTGATGCTGAACTATGAATTTTCTATGATTATTTTCTTAATTCAAATGCCCATTTAATGATGACTATTGTACTCACCATCATATGAAATCTTCACTATGAAACACAGTATTTGTCTTCCTTTCTCCATGTAAAAATAATGTAATTATAACAGAATAATGTGAGGAGCTTAATGAGTCACAGTATGAAAAGAGTCACAAAGCACATCTCCTCACCAAGAAATCACTTCCCTTCCCTTCAAAAACATATGTTGGCCATAGATACTCACATGTTTCTAAAAACTGTATCCTCCCCAACAAGGGGTCCCCCTTTCATCTCAGGAACAGGGAAAGTTCTGGTCATGGAATAAAGAAAAGAGACAATGCTCTCAAAATGAGAAGAAGCTAATTACACGTCTGCGTAATTAGTAGGTAAAGGGATGTGTATCTTCAAATGTATCTTGGGTATGAAATTCATCTAGTTCTATAGTATAGCCCCCATAGCTGTGGGGAAGTTGAGTTTGAAGGAAGTGTTTGAAAATACCGCTTTTGAAATGCCTCATTTCGGATTTCACTGCTTAAAATTATATTTCCATACAAATGGAAGAATCAGCAGGATGTTCTTTCCTATTTTTGTTTCCATGGAAATGAGTGTTTGATTAGGAGGAAAAGAGCTGAGGTCAAAGATTTAAGAACAGGTCCTGTGTAAACAAAGATGCTTTTTAAAACACCGATCTATTTTCATCCTAAATCCAAATTTTCCACGCTATAAAACTAGTCAAAGGTGCCATATGTCAAAATACACATATCCTTCATGGTTCATCTGTCATTTGACATCACAAGTTTTCTTGACTTGGGAGAATCATAAGTTCACTAAACTGGAAAGGACTTTCAGAATTCATTAGATCATTCACATTACTTTACAGATGAAGGAACGAAGGGCCAGAGAAATTAAGTGAGTTGCCTAAAGTCACATAGGTAGTAAAGAAAGGAAACTTCCATTCATTTTCACTGGAAGAAGAAGGGTGAAAGGGGAAGGCCTAAATTCATACAGTCAGTCGTCACTGAATGCCTCATTGGCACTTGTCTTTAAAGAGTTCTTTTATACATTCCTCAGATGGTAATAATCTCTTTCTTGAGGCATATTTTTTCAATCAGTTCATCTGTCTTAAGAATAAAGGAAAATGGCAGCATTTTGAGGGAATTCAATATATATAGAAATAAACGTAGGAGAAACAATGAACCTAAATATTAATGACTGATTCCTGTTTTATACTTTTTAGACTTTGTACATGACACATTTTCTAAATAATGGGTCCTCAGGTTACGTAGCACTTTTTTATCCCCATACATCACCTACAAC
Source organism: Notamacropus eugenii (assembly GCF_028372415.1). Lineage (NCBI taxonomy): Eukaryota > Metazoa > Chordata > Mammalia > Diprotodontia > Macropodidae > Notamacropus > Notamacropus eugenii. The sequence goes on along the minus strand of NC_092877.1, from coordinate 153,607,059 downwards.
TAAACAATTTCTATAAAACACCAGAGGTATTAGTCAATGACTAGCTCTGTGTTGTCTTGACTCTGCTAAGGCCAGAACTTTTGCCATCAATGTTCATATATTTTGCCTCATAATGGGATTTTTCATGCAAAAGCACAAATGAGAATCCCATTATTTATTTGTTACTTTTTCAATTCTGGTAAAAAAAAAATCTCCCAGTTTCTATTCATGAAGCCAATCTAGGAAAAAAAAATCATAGTTCCACTTGATGCCCACACATTTGTAGAACGTAATGAATGAAAACTCAATCACAAATGCTGCATCAAACGTGAATGACAGTGTTTATTGTTATTAGACATGAACAAATATTCTTCTCCCATTGACTTTTCTTTAATGATACATGTATGAAAAACTTGATATAGGGGAAAGAGAATTGGAAATAGAGCCAGAAGGCGTAGGGTCAAATTCCAATTCTATTATTTACAAGTTGTCTGACTTTCCCAAGATCATTCTCCTTTCTGGGGCTCCTCTGTAAAATGGGAAGGTGAGGGCAGGGCTGAGTAAGATTGGTCTCTAAATTCTCTTCTAATTTATATGAACTGATGCAGAGAAAAAGATGCAGAACTAAAAGAATAATATACAAGAGTATGATCACAAGAATGAAAAGAACACTAAAAGAAATCCAAATTCTGAGTAATTGCATGACCAACTGTGGTCCCAGAAGCATAATAAAATATACTTCCTTCCTCTTAGCAAAGCTATGGAGGAATATAAAGACAGAATGCTGCTTGTCTTTGGTGTCAAAGGTGGACTGTCCACCTTTATCAGTTATTTTTGCTAAACTATAGATGGTGCAGTAGATAGAGCACCTGGAGTCAGGAAGACCTGAGTTCAAATTTGACTTTAGTCACATTAGCTGTGTGACCCTGGGCATGTCACTTTACTCTGTTTCCCTCAGTAAAATGAGCAGGAAAGGAAAATGGCAAACTACTCTAATATTTTTGCCAAGAAAACCCTAAATGGGGTCACAAGGAGCCATACACAATTGAAATGACTGAACAACCAAAAACTAACATTTTTCTTTATTACAAGGGAAATTTGAATTTTGGATATTTGAGAATAATAATAATAAATACTTCATTATTTATGGAAATTAATATGAGGTAAAAAATGAAAGGCATCAATAAAACTTACAAAGTCCTTTCTTTCTATCCTATAATCTTATCACACTAAAATTTTTTGGTTCACCTCAAGCATGAACTTGGATCTTTCTAAATTTTGTATAGTTTTCCCAAGGGTTTCCTGTAGTCAACTAGAATTAGTTCTTAATTCTATGATTAAACTTCCAGTGTGAGCATTTATACATCAGAAACTGGCAAACACTAAAAAAATGGAATTGATTTGGGTTTTTTGTAATCGTCTAGACCTAGGCAAATTAAAAAGGCAGATATATATAGATATAGATACATAGATATATGGATACACATATATATGTATAGAGAGACAGAGAGACAGAGACACAGACAGAGAGAGACAGAGATAGAGGCAGAGACATAGAAAGCAGTTATTAAAACATTTACTGGCACATACCTTGGCTTTCCCAAACCAATCACCCTAGAATAAATCAGTAAGAAAGCAATTGTTAAGAAGTCTGTCCGTACCTCCCCCATCTCTTTTCAAAGGTAGAAAAATATGGGTGTGGGACACTGAATATAGTGTCAATTTTGAGGTGCTTCTTGGGGGTTTTAAAAAACTTTCCCCCCTCTTTGTTACTCTTTGTTATATAAGATGAAATCCTGGGAAAGCAGAAAGGAGGGATACATTGGGAAATGTAGGTGATATTAAGAAAACAAAAGATATCAATAATTTTTTATTTTAAAATATTTTTATGCATGACTGGAAGGAAAAAATCAGTATTTCAACGTTAGTAAATTGCATTAGCAAAACTAATCAACCAGTAATATGGCACTTGGTTTAGGGTTTTTGTGTGTCTTTTTTTAAAAGTCTCTTTCTAATGTAATAGAAATATGTGACAGGGGAGATCAGGAGAGAAGAGAAAAGGAGGAGATAATGATCAAACAACTAATGAAGCTCCAATTGGTCAACACTAATAAACTGATATTTCAACTAGGGTCTGGAAAATATCTGGTATGTAAGGACAGAAAACAAAAAGATGAGGAAGAGATAAAGCTTCATTCTCATGTCACTGATTCTCCAACAAGACCTGGTTATGTATAATTCTTAGAAACAAAGCAAATACATACCAGATCAAGCTCTGATTTGGGAACTAATCACAGAAAAAGGTAATTGTCATGAAGGGACATGAAAAATAAGCATAAGCTCATGGGTATGATTTTCTGCCACAACAAAGCATCAGTACAACTAATTTTATGACCTTTTGGGAATTTAAGCTCCTTTCAAAAGTTTTCATTTATAGTCCATAATAGGCATCATATACTATGCTGAAAGGTCTTAGGTGCCAACATCCATCTTGGAGAGTACTTCCAAAATTATTCATAATTATCATCCTCATAATAGCTCACATTCATGTAGCCCTTTAAAATTTGAAAATATTTTGCCCCCTTCTCATTTGATGCTCACATCAACTCTATGAGATAGGTGCTATTATTATCCACATTTTACAGTGGAGGAAACTGAGGCCCAGAGAGATTAAGTAATTTGCTCCTTATCACAATACTCATACCAGAGAATGGATTCAAACCCGGTTCTACCTACTGTGAAGTCCAGAACTATCTATTATACTATGCTGCTTCTCATTTTGTTCCTTCTTGTCTTCCAAAGAGACACCAGAACTTTTATCCTATGACTCTCCTACCTCAAATTCTCCATTGAAAAACCTCTTACCTGATACCTTAAGCTGCTAGTAGGATGTGCTCTTTCAACAAATGATGGATCATCAAAGGAAATCCCTAAACATTTAAGAGCAATAAGGTAAGCAGGAAACATTTAGCTGCCTGGAGAAAAGTTAGATGGCATCACCTTCTCAGAGAAGGGCTCCCAACTTTCTTCATCCCCACTGAAGGAATAGGGATGCCCTCTAGCACAGCATTTTACATACCCTCTTACATTCCTTCCCCAAGACACAAGACTGTTTGGCTTTTCATAGGAGCACAGACTTAACCTTCAAAAGGACCTCAGTGACCACTGTGTTCCTAGCTGGGAACAAAAGATCCCTAAACCAAAATAAGTTAGAGAGATGTTTAAGTCATCCATCGGAGGGGAGAGTGAAAATAAGTGGCTTGTTCCCCCACCCAGAACCTCTAAAAGTTACACATTATGTAGGGTTCAGACAAGGGAGGAAAGAAACAGCAGCTGATTGGTTCGTACGTAGTAAGTTTTCTAAACAAGGTGCCTAGATTAATTAAACCTTGCATTGATTAATTAAAATGTACTTCTCAGAAAACTAGAAATTAACTAGAACTTGCAAACGTAAATCTTTGGGTTCCCTAAAGTTTTCTGCTGACAGTATGACCCAGTGTCCCAAAATAAGCATTAAACTAGTCTGGTGTCTAAACAATACTTGGCTAATTCTTTGTCATGCAAGGCTAACTTCAAACTATGAAATAATAATATTTTCTACAATTCAGTATTTACTTGTTTTACCCAAAAATCAGTGATTAATAACCTTACCCACCAGGTCCAAAAATCTTCATTTTATGGACGAAGACATTGAAGCTGAGATTTAAGCACCTAAGTAAATAAATGTCTTCCTGAGTTGAAATACAGTGCCCTTAGTCACCATTTACCAATAAATCTGCCAGGACTCTGATAAGTTGAAACATAAAGGCAAATTGATCAGAGGACACGGTTATTGACTGAATGAGCTTACCCAATTAACCTGATGTGATAATTGGCTGACTTAGGTTCCAAGACAGTATTCTTAAAGGGACTGCCCCCTTCTTAAACTATAAAAGTGAGCTAAGAGAAGAATTCATACTCCCTCTCTCTTGGACTTTGAGAAAGCATTTAATGGGATTGTGTGGGACTCTGTAGGAAAATACAGGATTCACTGAAATATCCAAGGACTGGTTTTATGACAACCCTAAATTAAAATTTGGGAACTAATGGGTTGTTTATGTCGCTTTAGGTGTTTCCATATGTTTACTGGACTCTTTTATACCTTATGCATTTTCCATGAGCTTACATAAAGGTTAACCTGTGCCCAATATATATTTGTATCTTAAATTTCATACAAGATCTGGGATTCCTTTTACCCTCATCTGGGGTTATCTTGATGTGAATTTTACCCTGAGTTCATTCGATTTCCTTAGAACTACTTAAGGTGGAAACAGTAAGCTAAAAAGAATAAATGACCTTTAAGTACAGTATTTAGGATTGGATCTAATCTATGTGAGACCCCATAAGGTCTCTTGGAGGAGACCTTAGCCATGGAGAACACAAAGGAGCTCCTTGTGTGTTAGAACATGCTGGTGTCTTCAGTCACCTTTACTAGTTTCTGACTTGGAAGATATGTGGTGGCTGAGTGTGTGTGTGTGTGTGTGTGTGTGTGTGTGTGTGTGTGTGCATGTGTGCGTGCATATGCACTTAATGGTTGTGTAGTGGGCTGGCTGGACAGATGTTGAGGTGGAGGTATGGGAGCAGGAATGTCTCCAGCTGTGCTTCACTAAGTTCACATCTGTGTCACAGCCTGGAAAGGATTGAGTCACACTGCCCTTGGCTACTGTGAGTTGACAAATTAAAGGACTCCAGATCCCATTATGCTGAGTTGGTACAGAGCCTTAGCCACCAAAGGGAAATGAAAACCAGACTACAACTGAAAAGAGTTGGCTCTAATTAAATAGCACTTTGAAACTGTAAAAATGAAAGAGGCAGGAAAGGATTAAAGATAACACAAAAAAATGTGGTGCTGGTTACTTTTGCTAAGAAGAGGTGTTAAAAGGTTGTCTTCAGTTCAGATGATTAAACTTAATGGAATCATTATTGAAAAGTGAGGTCTAAAGTCTCTCATATATATTTGTATCAAATTCATTTAGGGGTCTCTTCTATCCTGAGGACCCAAATGTAGTGCTCGGTATTCATTGGAATCACCTTAACAAATGACAGAGGGAAGGGTCTGCAACATTAAGGAACACAACAAAGGGAATATATATTTTTTTAATTTGGCAAAGCTTTGAACTCCAAGTGAGAGGTGGGAAACAGTCTAGACTGAACTACTTACTAATGAGCAGGGGCACAACCTGAATGCAGTAAGTCTTTGAACCCATTTCTACTAATCAATAAGAAGGAGGAATATGGAGGCCAGGGTAAGGAAACTTGCTCCAGGAATTGTCATTAAGGATCTAATGCCCAATCTAATAGTAATTCCACAGGTGTTTGGCATGCTGGAAAAGCAGTGGCTTTAATTCTAAGGAAATGCATTGTAGGGAATTTTAGCCCAGCAGAAATGATAAATTGGTGCATGAACACAACAGTACCTGACACCTTGAGCTTAAGAAATTGCTAGAATACAGCAGGATTTACTGCTAAATTCAATATTGCAGGAAAATTCAAGTAGACATCAGAAATGATTACCAGATAGGAAGAGAAGAGGAGCACAGTTTGGAGATCTGTAAATTCTTGCTGAGAACCCAGGCCTAAGACCATTCTTGTGATTCAGGACTAGGGAGGCAGAGTGATTGATAAAGGCAAAGAAAAGTTCCTGAATTATCAGGAAGGAAAAGTGGGCTAAGGGAGGCCTACAGCTCCCAAACTAAACCAAGGTATTATTATACTGCAGAACACAGTGTGTCACAGGACTCAATTTCATCTTAACCAACAAAAATGTTTTCAGTTGTAAGTTATCCTATCTTGGTTCTGTAGCCAGATAATGAACCACATATCCCCAGCCTCAGCAGAGAAATGGAAGAACCCCTAGGTAATCAAGCAGGTTCCTGTCCAGTAGGCCATAGTCACTTTGTCTGGTCAATTTTGCTAAATCATTTCTACAAGAGCAGAAGTCCAATGAGTCTTCAAAACATCTGGGGCAATTTTTTGCTCAATAAAATTAACTCTTAAAGAATTTTACAATGTGAGCTTCTTGAAACCTGGAGCAAAATATAAAGGACAAAGCAAAGGGAAAGAAGAGCCATTACAAAACAAATGAAAATGAATGCTGCAAAATGACAAGGAATGATAAGACACCTCCCAATAGAGGTTTAGGAAGCAAAGAGACTTTGTAGATAATGTCAGAGTTTTAAAATATTTTCATGGGTCTGACTGAATTTCTTCTCCACTTTAAAAAATTGCTATAAGGGATGACTAGGGGAGGGAGGTAAGGGACAATACATGGGAAATCTAAATTATGTAAAAAAAAAAACTGAAACATTATATTTTTTTAAAAAAGAATGGAAACTTTCCAAAAGTGGAAATTGTTTCCATTTTGTCTTTGTCTCTCCAGGCCCTAGCCTAGTGTCTGGCACATAGTAGGCTTTTCATAAATACTTGTTGATTCATTGTTTCCCTTGTTTATTTTCGGTGGGGTACATAAGAGGAAATGATCAATATATAAAAACCAAATGGTTCCAATAAAACATTTTTAAAAATAGAATAAAACAGTGTTTATCCTCATCCTCAATCATCACTTTCACATTTGTTATCAAACCTCCAAGAAATTAGAAACATTCTTTCTCCGCAAACTGTGCCATGGCTCTGACTCAAAATATCTTTAATTTAGGGATGGGAAGATGCCCAGGGAGTTCAGCCTGCTTACTAAGAGTCACAGAGCTGTCATTTATCCTTCATTCTCGAAGAGCCAATGACACTTGCAAGTGAAATGGATTTAAGTAAGACAGAACTGTGCAATGTCATCAGCCTCCCTCTCTCCTCCTCAGTCACTGCAGTCCAGGGGCAAGGCATAGGTCAAGACAAGTGGAAATGGCCCCAGATGCAGGGGGAAATCATGGGCTTTTTAAACTAAGGTCCTTCCAAGTCTCAGTTTGTCTTCAGCAACATCCATTCAGCGATCTGAGGCGAGGTAAGAATTCATCAACCTCAACCACACTAGTAGTAGCAGGATGTTTCAGTTAGTAAGAGGTCCCACAGCTCTGTTGTCATTGAACACAGAAGGGCGGAAGGGTGATTTCTGCTGTTCTGGAATAGAGAGCAGCTGCAGCAATGACCGTTTCTGAAGCTAAATCCTTTTTTTAGCTCAAAAAACGCACACTCCTCCTTGTTCCTTCGTTTTTTCAAATGCTAAGTATTACAAGAAAAGAATTGCTACAAAAATTCACCCCCACCAAATTCTACCCATCCTTCAAGTACTGTCTTAATTCACTTCTAAAGAGAAATAAATATAATACATAGAATGAAATAAGTGATCATGTCCTGGTCCGTATTCTGTCCTGATTGGACCATAACTGGCATAATGTGCCAAATTTTGGATACTGTATTTTAAAAGGGACATTGGCACCCTGGAGCACATCCGAAGAATGATGGTGTGGCTAGTGAGGGGACTCTGGATCATTCCACTGAGGACTAACTGGAGAAATGAAGAGAAGAAAAGACTTGGGGCGGAGAGAGGAGATAGGATAGCTGCTGTCAAATATTTGAAGGTTGTTAATGAGACTTAACACTGTCTGCTTAACCTCAGAGGGCAAAACTAAGATGAATGGTGGGAAATTAGAGGGAAGGAGAAATCAGTGTTGCTTAAGGAAATTTCCCTAACAATAAAACTGATCCCAGAATGGAATGGGCTTCCTAGCCAAGGAGAGAGGATGGAATATTTGCATAAAGAGTTCCTATAACTAGAAATCTTTAGGAGAAACTTGATAAATGTTTTGGGGGGATATTGTGAAGAGAATTCATAATTTGGTTTGGATGAGATTAGGGGAAGGGGAATAAGCATTTATAAAGCACCTATGATATGCCAGGCACTTTAAAAATATTATCTCATTTGATCTTCACAACAACCCTGAGAGACAGATGTTAGTATTACCCCCATTTAACAGTTGAGGAAAAGTCACCACTGAGATCTCTTTTGTCTCACTCTGCTCAAATCTAAAATGGGGATGATAATAACAGCACCTATCTGGTTATTGTAAGGGTTACTCATGAAGCCCAGGAAAGTTAGCAAGTGCCAGAAGCAGAATTTGAATCCAGAACTAGTGATAGTTCCACTCCACCACGATGACAGTAAAGCCAACTGGTCTACCTTATGTTGTGGAACTATTCAATTGTTCTCACGAAAAACATTTGCAAAAAGTACTTACCACAGTGTAAGGCATGTAGTTGGCACTATTTAAATGCTTATTTTCCTCGTTTTCCTTCCCCATTCAATTCTATAATCTCATGGATTCCCCTGAGCCAACCTAGTCCTTTCTTTTCTCCGACTTCCTACAATTTCTTATCTACATTTCCCTTTTAACAGTTGGTCACATGCTTTTTTTTGTATTGTTCCTTAATTGTTTCACCACAACGTGTCTTCTTTCTCCAAAGGAGCCACATGTGCCTTATCTGCCAAAACTGTTTTGTTCTTTTGCTTTCCTTGGGTCTCCCAGGGCACTTTTCACACTGGTACCGGAAACACAGTGAATGTTACACACAATATTTGTAGAGATGAATTAACCACATAAATCCCATTCCTGGCTCTGTCACTTCAGTAGCAACACCCCAGAGCTAGAATGTTTCCTTCCAAGATGCAAAGGCGTTTTGCCAGTGTAATCTCCTTTACTCTCATTAGTCTACCTGTGCCAGCTTTGTCATCTCCACCTTACGGGGAAAATGAACTGTCTTGGCCATGTTTCAATTTTATATAATTTACAAGCATATTTTAGAGTTGTCAAATAGTCAAGGCGCAACAGAATAGTCCCACAACGTAAGGGATACCTTTATCTCATTGTGGTTGAGAGGAAATATCAATGGCTCTAAAATCTACAGAACTGGGTTCCAATCCTGCCTCTCACACCGATTAACTTCTCTGAACCTCACTTTCCCCATCTGTAAAAGGAAAGGGCTTGACCAGATGGCCACTGAGGTCCTTCCAGCACTAGATGGATGATCTAGGGTCATTTTTCTTTATTTAGATTGTATTTTAAGGAGCTTTCAAAGTTTTAAAAAGAACATGCCAAAATCATGCTTAATTCAAATGAATCTCATTGATTTGAGTTCCCTCCAATGATACATGTCACAATCCATCCATATTTGCCCATGTTGTATGACTCTAGTTTGTGTTTTCCCAAGTTTGTCACAGGTGACCCACCCAACATGGCTGAGCATTTCTTCCTTTCTCCCAGTGTCAGGAGGATACCACTGATGCACCATGGCTGTCTACCTGTTATTTCTCCCTCTCATCACATGACCAGCCCATCTTCTCTTCCTAGCCTATAACTCCTTAATGACATCTTTCATTCCTGTTTTCCTGTAAAGTTCTTCATTGGTTATGTGTTGTAGTCTGTTCACACCCACTATGTCTTGTCCATCCCCTGCTATGGGGTTCAGTCCTTCATGTTCCATGCCATATTGCCACATAGAAATACCAATGAAATGCAGCAACAAAACCAAACCATAATATTTTATAAATGAAACATTTGGACATATGACTACTGATAAGGATACAATGAAAGGAAGCTGCTAGCAACTCCAGGTTCTGGCACTCTAAGGCACTGTCCTACCTGGAAAACCTTTACGAGTAGGATGGTGAGATAATAGATGTAAAGTACAAACCTTAAAATGGGGTGGTCTTTTCTCTTTGTGACCCCATTGAGATTTTCTTGGCAAAACTGCTGGAGTGGCTTGCCATTTCTTTGTCTAACTCTTTTTACAGATGAGGAAACTGAGGTAAAGAAAGTTAAGTGACTTGCCCAGAGTAATACTGCTAATAAGTATCTGAGACCAGATTTATTCCTAGCTTGAAGCCCAGTACTTTATCCCACTGTGTTACCTAGTCACCCAAAACTGGTAGTGCCATTCAAAGCTCTAATACATAGAGTAGCAAGGCACCCTGGGGGGCGGAGAAAGAGGAGAAAGCAACTGCAGCTACTCAACACCCAGAAAGAAAAATTCTGGCTGCCAAAACCCTTGGCATTGTCATATGGCTCAACATCAGAAGCCACTCTGATTTTATCAGAGGAAATGACAATTCAAAAAGCAGCATTGACATTTAATTTGCTGTCGCATCCTAAGGATGATGAGGCTTTTCTGACTTGTAGCTGAAATCTACCATATGTGCTGTCTCCCTCACTAGAATGTGACCTCCTTGGGAGCAGGGACTGTTTTACTACTGTTTTTATCCTTAATGTTTAACACAATGCTTTGTACACTTTGCAATTCAATAGCTTGAAACTGCACTAAGACTTTTGGGACGCCCTGTACCAATGCTAACTGTTGCTATTGTCACTGCTGTTTTTATTGTGTTATTCAAAGACCATCATGGTCACCTCCTCTGTGAAGCCTTCTTGAGATGAGAATTAGATAACCTAGGTTCTATTCCTAACTCTGCCATTAAATTATTAGTCAATGACTTAGTCAAGTCATTGATTTCTCGTGTCCTCAGATGCCTCATCTGTACAAAGAAAGGATTCAGCTTAGATGAATTCTAAGGTCTCTTCCAGATCACTTTTCTATCTTTTCTATGTAAAGAAATAAGCCTGGTTGATGGCTGTCTTGTTAGAGAATTAGCACATGCCAGAAGAGGCGGTCAGACAATTTGTTCTTTGTGCCTCTAGAAAATGTGTTGCAATGGGGACTCTCAAAGAAATTAGTCACCTGGTGTGAAGGGTCTGGGAGTCTGTTCAATAATTCAGCCAACACTCATCAGAACTCTGAAACGCCACTAGGTAATCACTCACCCCAGTAGAGGCTCCTGAGGAGCGTGATTTTCCAGAGCACACTGATATCATTCTTGCTAGCACTGCCCCAGGAGATAACTCTCAAGCAGACCTACTGACACAAGCCACATTGCTCCATCATTTCAGTGTGTCTCTGTTCATCTGTCTTTCTACAACTACAGGTAAAATCTCCTTTTCTCTCTCTTCTAATTTTTTTTTTCTTCCCTGAAATAAATTCTGATTGATATTCACCACAACATCCCATGCCAGATCTGTCTGCCCCTTCCACTGTGCCCTCTGGAACTAGCTTTCATCTTACACACTTTCTTTTTTCACTCCTTTCATCTTTCAGCACTCACTGGGTCCTCCTAATAACCCCTTTCTTTCTAGTACTGGTTGTAATTTTTTCCCTACCTTGACTCATTTATTTTAATAATAGAGTCAGAATTCTACTGGCCCTCCATTGCTACTTCCTGACACCCCTTTCCACCATCATTCAACAACCTCTACTCCTTTCAAGTTCATTCAACCCAAATTTATCACTGATTCAGATTTTGGTACCTGTTACCTACTGATACTCAGGACATTTTCCCTCCTTTCCCTGTGAGTTTAAAGATTAACTCACATTTTTCTCTCCACCCCAACTTCTTCCCTCAAACACCTCAAATCCCCTGTTCTTCAATGTAGTTCAGTCTGTTAACTCTTCTTCCCCTGCCCCCAATCTACATTCCGAAATGCAGAGATACCCTTAACCTTGTCATCAACCACAAGTTTTGTGCTTTCATGTCTAAATTTTCTTTATGTGATTGTAAGTTTTGTTCTTCTTTCTCTCCCTATGCACTGTGAAATTCTCTGCCATTAGATCAACTGAGTGTGAGGTTTTATTTCCATATCTTGAAACCTGTTCCTCATTTGGTGCATAGTAAGCACTTAACAAATGTTTAACTAACAAGCAGGTCATTTCACCTCTCTCTTCATCTGCAATGGGGGGGGGGGGATCATATCATACCTATCATACCCACCTCCAGGGGTTACTGTAAGGGTCAAAGAAGATTACATGTGTTTAGCACTTCGCAGAGCTTAAAATATTATATAACTAACTTTTATGTAACATTAACTACTTAGCCAGACACTGTGCTAAGTACTTTACAATTATTATCCTATTTGATTCTTACAACAAACCTAAGAGGTAGGTGCTATTATTATCCCCATTTTACAGATGAGGAAGCTGAGGCAAACAGAGGTTAAATGACTTGCCCAGAGTCACACAGCTAGTATATATCTAAGTCCAGATTTGAACTCAGGTCTTCCCAATTCCAGATCCAGTGCTCTATTCATCTAGATCCCCCTAAATTTTTTTTAACTGAGTATATGCTCTCAGGAAGCATCCTCTACCCATGCAGATCAGTACATAGTCTGCAACTTATAACCTTAGAGTATTGCTCAGATCACTGAGTAGTTAAGTGAATTTCCCAAGGTAAACCTGGTTGCCCTGAGTCCTGGGGTGGCTCTCCATCCCCTGAGCCAACCGTGTCCCTTCTCTAGGTGTCGTTGTTGTTTATGTTTTTCTTATTCTTGTACATGTTGAACTAGACAGTCTCTGGGGTCCCTCCCAAAGTCTGACATTCTATGAAATAGCTTCTCCAAGCTTCAAAAACCAGGACAGTAACACTCAGATTCCTCATCAGGCAGAGTTGTCATAATATGCAATAAAAAAACAGTAAGTGATTATTCTCCTTATTACCTGTTGCTGCATAACCAGGGAAGCACATTCTCAGTTGTGCCCACTGTTTCAAAGGCACACCCTTGTTCCATTTTCCCATATTATGCCCAAGAACACTCAGGGATTAGACTTTAGAAAAGCAATGTTTTGGGAGATCTCTGGAGAGAATTTAGATAATAGAGTCATTTATTTATATTTATGCCGAATGTTTGATTGCTTATCATTCCACATCTGACTGCATAAACCTCATACCAACTAAAATCTTTGCAAAATATATCTTTAAGCATATCTTGGATTTTTAAAAAATATGTTTAGTAAAACCCAAAAGACCTATAAGGGAACATGCAGTGCATATTTTAGACATGGGCATTTTAATAACTAAATTGTGGCATTCAATGGAATTTCATTTGGATCTCTACCTACTTAAATGATGGGAAAATTCAACTATGATTTCTTCTTGTGCTGCAATTTGGAGGGGGGAAGTGTCACCAAGTGGCAACTTCTCCCCTTCCAAATGCTTCTCATGAGTCAACAATGCATATGTCCAAGTAGACTTCCACTCAAACCTATACTAGAGGCATCTAGGTGGTACAGTAGATAGAGTGTCAAGGCTGGAGTCAAGAAGACTCATCTTCTTGTCTTTAAATCCAGCCTCAGATACTTACTATCTGTGTGACCCTGAACATGTCCCTTAGCCCAGTTTGCCTCAGCTTCCTCATCTGGAAAATGAGAAGGAAATGGCAAACCACTCCAATATCTTTGCCAGGAAAACCTCAAATGAAGTAGTCATAGAGTTGGACACCACTGAAAAACAACAATAACAAACATTTACTTCACCTATGGTCTCCTTGGCAAACTATTGACTACAGATAAAATGAGATTTTATAATGGACTCTCTCTACTCCACATATCCCTCCAACTTGTCCTATCTGTGGTAACTGTCAGCTTCTGGGGATAATTAGCATCTATTTGCCTGTGACATCAAATGTGGAAACCAGTCATATGTGTTTCTCCCCATCTGCTAGTCTTCTGGCACATTATGGAATAAACAATCCTCTTATAAAGAAGGAAAGGAAAGCATTTATTTCATAAGTACTATGTGCCAGACACTGTGTTATGAGCTTTTTGCAAATATTATCTCAGTTGATCTTCTTAATAATACTGAAAGGTAGGTGATCATCCCCATTTGACAGCAGTTGACTTGCTCATCTGAAGCCAGATCTGACCTTAGGACTTTCTGACTCCAGGCCCAGCACCATTTTCACTGAGTCATCTAGCTGCATCCATTGTGTGAGACAACTCAAAGGGATGTGCCCTGAACTGAAAGGAAGAGCACACAAATGATAGGTCCTGGGTGCAGGGCCCACGGGAAGCCTTTGTTCCTCCTCTTACCCAAGGCCAGCTGACCCTCATCAGCTACATGGCAGATTTCCATTTGTCTCCTGAGTAACTGCCATCCTGAGGTGCCCTGAACCCCTCCTTCCTCTCACCTACCCTCTGTTGAGGATCTTTAGGCAAATGCCTTCCCTTATGGGAGGTAAAATGCCTCTATAACTAGCCTCCTTGGCCTTGCCTGGCCTTTTACAGAAATTTCTAAGTCTCTCCCTGAAATCAGTGGCAACAGAATGAACATCAGCCTATACTAGCTTATCTTTTTAATGGCATTGCTACTAAAATTATACTTATCAGCCAAATCCTCCAACTCTGTGAGTTCTGTCATAATATCAGTCTAAAAACCAAAACCAAAAATAATAAATCTACAGCTTCTTTGTAAAGGCAGGGAACTCTGGGTATAGAACTACTGACCTATTGTTTTTAACCTTTTTTTCAAAAAAATCTTTGTTATAAGAACTTGCTCTCTAGTAAAGGGAAAAGGATAAATTGAAAAATATAGGTGACATAATAAAAGATATTTTCTTTAAAAACCATATGGTATGGAAGGGGTTCCCAGTATAAGAATACATATACTCATAGGAATGTGAACTGACATATTATGGGGGGGGGGGGGAACATGAGAATAGAGGACCTGGAAGGGAGTAAACTAGATTGCCTTTAAGAAATTGCCAAGTTTTTTTAATGACTCCAAGTTTCCCAGGAAAACAAAGGCCTATTTTTTTTTAATATCAACTTTAAAAGAAAAAATTCTGCAAAGGGAAATTTACTTCAAAGATACGATAAGAACAGAAGTGCCAACATTTACCCTCAACGCCTGGGAGGAATACCTTTCCTATATCAGTAGATGGTGCAGTGAATAGAGCTCTGAGCCTGGGTCAGAAAGACCTGAGTTCAAATCCTACCTCAGATACTTACTAGTTATGTGACTCTGGGAAAGCCATTTAGCCAGTAGCTGTCTCAGTTTCTTTATCTGAAAAATGGGGGTAATAATATCCCCATCTCCCAAGGTTCTGAGGCCAAAATGAGATATTTATAAAGCTTTTTGTAAACCTTAAAAGTTTATAAATATGCTACAATAAATTAAAAGCTCTCTATAAATATCTATAAAATTGGGATAATAATAGCACCTATATCCTAGTGTTGTGGAGAAGGCAAAATGAGATCATATTTATAAAGTTCCTTAAAAGACAGCTAGGTGGTGCAGTGGATAGAACAATGGCCTGAAGTCACAAAGACTCATTTTTGTGAGTTCAAATCCAGCCTCAGACACTAGCTCTATGACCCTCGGCTGGTCACTTACCCTGTTTATCTCAGTTTCTTCATCTGTAAAATGAACTGGAGAAGAAAATGGCAAACTGCTCCATTGTCTTTACCAAAAAAACCCCAAACAGGGGCATGAAGAATCAGACACAACTGAAATGGCCAATAACAATGAGAAATGTGCCAGGCACTGTGCTATGCTCTAGAGAGACAAAAAGAGGATCTCATAATCTAATGTCACAAAATAATTGGGGTTTCCATCCCCCACCACAACATTCCTTATTTCCCCTGAATTGCAAGGAACAGGAACAGGTGGACTCCTCAAGGTCATCTGGCAATCCTATCACACCCTTAATGGCATACCTATGGTCATAATTATGTATAAACTTATCTTCCTCCCTACCGAATTACAAGCTATGTGGGAACAAGAATTGTCTTTTTTACTCTGGAGCTCCCTTGGCACTGAAATGGTGCCTTGGAATATCTGTTAGACCCTTCATTTTCACTAGCTTTCTCCAATACATGGAACTCTCTCTTCATCTCTGCCTCTTAGCCTTCAAGACCCAGCTAAAATCCCCTTTCTACATGGGGCCTTTCCTCATTCCCCTCAGTGCTAGTGCCTTCCCTCTTTTGATTTTTTCCAACTTATTCTGTGTATATTGCTTGTACACAATTGTTTCCATGTTGTCTTCCATTCTGCTGTAAGTTGTTTGAGAGTATGGACTGATTTTTGTTGTTGTTGGAGGTGGTGGTAGTTTGGTTTTTGCTTGTTTGTTTGCCTTTCTTTATATCCAAAGAACTTAACACAGTAATTGGCACTTAGTAGGTGTTTCATGAATGCTTGTTGACTGACTAAACAAATTAATAAATGATGAGAGGAACACAATATCTCTGATAACAGAACACTCTTAGGGTTTAGAGATTCTTAAGCTTTTTTGCATTATGGACCCAGAGGTCAACATGGCCCCAGATCAATTGTATCAGAAGAAAACTTAGTGGTTGATTACTCTATATTGAATCACTATAAGTTCCACATTAAAGAAATTTTCATTTGAGACCAAACAAACTTCAAGGTAAGCTGTTCTTGCAGTCAACCATATGGTCAGAAATGGCAGCCAAATAGCTGGTAGCAGAACCTTAGCTAGGAATTACTTCCCCTGGGACAATTTAATTTGAGATGAATGTCAGGATCCAAGTTAATTTTTCTCCTAAAACACTTTGCTAATGGAAAGCACAGTATTATTCCTTGTTGTGAGGGATTATAGAATAGTACTGGAGGTATGAAATGCCCTCATGCACAAACTGTTCCAGGTGTAAAGTTCCATAGAATCTGGGGCACATCTATCAGAAACTCTCTGCATCCACTTTCAGAACCACCTGCCTAAGAAAATGACTTCTTTTTATTATACTATTATGGAAATGCTCATTTTATCCCACAAATTAAAAATAAAATTAAAAGCAAATTTAATTACATAAGGTTGGATTTAAACATTATAACATTTTTCTCTGAACAACGTAATAAATCATTTCCTACCAAATAACGTCTCTATTGAATCATGGCGACAGAGCAGCTTCGGAAAGTGGGGAGGCTTTCTACATCAAAGCATGTGAGAGGAGGAACAGCCAGGCTTGGAGAAGGTATGAGAAGATATAATCACAGGGAAAAATGAGATTTCAATGAACACCAGAAGAAGGAAGGAATGTAGGAGGGAATTATATAGAATGAGAGGGAGTTAATTACCAATGGAAATGTGTTCCACTGGGCCAAGTGGAAGGCAAAGGGAAGACAGAGACTGGGACGGCCAGAGCTGAGTTTCCCATGGAAGAAGGAAAGGATGAGTATTGGTGTCAGAGACAAAGCTCTTGCTTCCTCTGTGCTAGTTCTCAATCAAAGTCGTAAACAACTGCTCATGATGTGATGATGAATATCATGCACAGTTATGCTTTCTTTCATAAAACACAAAAGCATCAAACATGCACCAAGATTATAAATAGAAATGACCTTTAATATCAGTCTCTTGGCAGTACAGGATTTGGCTTTATAAACTGTCCTTCTAAACGGGTTTTAAATGCCTAAGACCTGGGCACATCTCCTGCTTCCCACTGAAGATGATTCCAGTGCCAGTTAATGAAAACATAGTATCTGTAAACTTTGTCTATCCCTAGTCCAAATTTAATTTTTTACCTCTGTAAATTTGTAGTCAAGAAAAATTATCATCAGGATACCTTAAAAGCTTTGCATTTTAGAAAGCATTTTCCTCTCAACTATTCTATAGGGTGGCTTCAGAAAATAAAACAAATCTTTAATAAATTGCTTTTGATTGATTGGTTATTGTGCACATTTTAGAGAAGGGGAAATTGAAGCCCTGAGAACGAAAATGACTTGTCCAAGGTCTCACAGTTTGTGAGTTTCAGATGCAGGATTTAGTCCTGTGTTCTAATTCCACATCTAGTCTTCCTTTCAGATCACCATGTAGTTGTGCGCTATACTCTCAACATTAGATTATAGGATCATACATTTAAATCTGTAATGGACCTTAGAGGTCATTTTGTCCAGTCCTCTCACTTTATAGATGAGGAAACTGAGTTCCTGATATGTGACATGATTTTTCTCAAGATTACATGGGTAGTAAAAGGAGGGGAGGAAGTGGGATTTAAACTCAAGATCTCTAACTCATTCTTCCATCTATTCATCAGGGATCCACTCCCTCCGAGGCTTACTTTATGTGTTCACTTCTTAGCAGCTTCTGTCAATCCAAAGGTCACCCTAGAGTGGCTATGTGCCTCCTCATAAAGTGCCACACCACTCCCCTTCCTTTGGAGACTTCTGGACCACGGCGGACCCAGCAGTAAGTGACCTTGACTATTGGTTTCATGAATAGAAGCATACTGTCCAGATTAAAAGAGGTAATAATGCCCTATTAGACTCCATTGTGTACAAGAGTCAGTGATGAATTTTACACAAAGCATTTTACATTATCCCGAATAGGCCAATCAGATTGCCAAGCGGGTTCAAATCTATGCTTAGATCACTTGGTGGTTACAGGGACATTGGAAATCATCTCATCCTACCTCCTCATTTTTACAAAAGAAAAAACTAAAACGCATAGAGTTGAAGTGACCTGACTAAAATCTTACAGGTAATATGTAGCAGAGCTAGGATTTAAACTAAGGTTTTCTCACTCCAAATCTAGCACCTTTCCCACCATAAAAGTGATTAAGATGTTTCACCTAAAGAATAGACTTTAAAGTAATATGATATCTATTTTTCAGCAGTTTTCATGTTTGCCATATAGAAGGATTTAAACTAATTGGGTCCCTGGGATATAACTAGAAGCAATTAATGGGAATTCCTGAAAGTCAGATTTCAGCTCAGCAAAAAGAAAAACAATTAAAGCTGTCCCCAAATGAAGTGCCTTCAAGAGAAGGTTTGATGGCCACTGGTCAGGGATGCTGTAGATAAAAGCTGATTTGGATTGGAATTGGAGTGGGTGGCCTCTGAGATTCCTCCCAACCCTTCATCCTATGATTCTATGACTTTATGACTGAGAGGAGCTGAAGTATCACAGTCCAGCCCTAGTGGCCTTCTTAATCAGCAATATGTTAGGTATCCCTTCCTCAAGGTCCCATTCTTCCTACATATCCCAAAGTTTTCAAGGCACTCTAGTTGTCTCCCAAACAATTCTCATTAGTACTTGAGCAGAATTCATGAATTACCCAGGGATCTCAGTGCAGGACACTGCCTCCATGAGCACCACAACCACCCCTACCTTCATTCTAGGGGCAGCTGTGTTCTCAGAAGCTCCTAATATTACTAGTCAAAAAAATCAAAACTATATTGTATTTGAAAGCTTATTCTTGGTGTCATGTCTCTCTCTAAGGGACAAAGACTGATCATTTAAAAGTTAACAGCTGTGAAAGACTTAAGAACTCTGATCAAGGCAATAACCAACCATGATTCCAGAGGATTCATGATGGAGCCCAGTAACACGAGAGTGAGAGAGAGAGAGGAAGAAGAAGAAGAAGAAGAAGAAGAAGAAGAAGAAGAAGAAGAAGAAGAAGAAAGAGGAGGAGGAGGAGGAGGAGGAGGAGGAGGAGGAGGAGGAGGAGGAGGAGAAGGAGAAGGAGAAGGAGAAGAAGAAGGAGAAGAAGGAGAAGAAGGAGAAGGAGAAGATGAAGGAGAAGGCGAAGAGGAAGAGAAGGAAAAGAATGAATAGAAGGAGAAGATGATGATGACGATGATGATGATGATAGACTAATTATGGAGAATTAGAAACATTTTTAGGCAAGGCTAATGCGGAAATTTCCTTTGCTTAACTATGTAGCATACCTGCTACAGGTTTCTAATTTCTCTTTCTCTTCACCTCCTCCCCACCTCAGGCAATTGGGAAAGAGGGGCAGGAGAAAGAGGAAAAATGCTTGTTAATTGAAAAAAATTAAACCAAAGGGGACAAAAACAAATTACTTAATCAAAGAATCCCTATAAAAGACTAAATTATTATTCTTTCTTTAAAATTGGATAATAGCAACAATTGTTTCCAAATTATGGCATTTCTAGTGGCTTGCCCTTTATTCTGAAGCATTAACAAGAGGATATATTCATCCTTACCAACTCTCACCTCATTTTTGTTTGCTGCTTTGTCCTTGGGGGAAGTAAAATAGGTTTTCTGAAATTAATCGCAAGTAGTTAGCAGGTCCCCAATTCAATGAAAAAGAAGTCTTTGCACCTTATTTACTCAACTATCTGATGAATCACATTCTTATAAAATTTCAAATACACATAGCAAGGTTATCGGATTGTCTCTCTGCTACACAGATGCATTTAATTCAATCAATCAAAATGCTGCATTCAAAAATTTAGGAGCAACAGTTCAGACTTATTTATGAAATCTAAATAATAATATTCATCACGGAAAGAGCATTGAACTTAGAGTTGGGAACAGGGACTCAAACCCTAGCCCACCCATTTATCAATTGGATGACCCTGCACAAATCATTTCTTCTTTCTGAATTTCCAGATCTGTAAAGTGAAGGGATTGTGTTAATCAGCTTTTAAGATCCCTTCCAGCTCCAGTGTTCTAGAAATTTCTCATCCTTAGCTTGAACTTGGAATAAATTTTATCAAGCTTCAGTTTTCCCCTAAAAAAAAGAACAAAAGCTTCCTGGAAGTAAATTTAAATGAGTTCCTGATTATGACACTAACCAACCTTTATTGATTTGAGAAAAAAAGACACAAAGTAACATTTTGGCTTCTAATTTCTGGAATGCTTCAATTGCTGAGCACATGTTTCTTTATAAAATTACTGTCAATTTTGCCTTCTGACTAGGTTACCTCTTTATAGTTAAACTTAGAATTTGACTAATAGTTGTACAAAAACCTGATTGGAAGAAATTCACTGACTAGAGCTGACTGACTCATCAAGCCTACTTTCTAGGCATGCAGTCTAGACATTTCTTGAAATCCTTTTCATCCATAGTGGGCATCCAAGTTTGCAAAGTATTTATAGTTTTCTGGGTCAGTGACAGGGAAGATGGTAAGATCCAATTATTCTCCATCTTATCCATAGGATTGTAGTTCATGACTATATGTTCTTCCTAGAGTTGTACATAGCCTCATTGACTCACAGGGGATAGGAGAGGGTTTCAGAGTGGAGCTGAAGGGATCCAGTCAATGACTGTTGGAAAGATTGAGTAGATTGAAAGATTATTGATCCAAGGTGTTTGCTTTCAAGTGAGTCCCCATTCCATTTTTTCCCATTAAGCCGTATCTGTGATTTCATAGGCATAGGACATACCTGAAGAAGAAAATACCTCTGCTAAAGCTGATTTCCACCCTCCCAGACTTGATATTCATTCTTTCTCCCGTTGGTCGAACTTCTAACCTTCAAAGCCCAACTCAAATGCCATGTCTGTCAAGAAGCTTTTGTGGATCCCCTTCAGTTAAATTTCTGGTGAGATCTCACATAGTGCTTTGTTTTGTAATTGAAAAAAGCATTTACCATGAGTAATTGTAACACTGAGAGGCAATATGGTAGAATGAGAAGAGCAACAGATTGAAATGAGAATACTTGGGTTTCAATCTCGGCTCTGGTACTTACCTTGTGACTCTAGGTGAGTAACTTCACATCTCTCAGAATTTGTTTTTTTCTCATTTGTAAATTGAGAGCTATGATAGAGAAAATAACTAAGCCCAAAATAGGAAAAGAATGGATGAATGAGTTTTTAAAAAGTATTTATTAGGATCCATGCACAAAGGATCGAGAATACAAACAGAAAATTTAAGACAGGCCCCACTCTCAAGAAGATTACATTCAGAAAGATAGATGATAGATAGATAGATGGATGGATGGATGGATGGATGGATAGATAGATAGATAGATAGATAGATAGATAGATAGATAGATAGATAGATGGATGGATGGATATAGATGATAGATATATAAATAGACACAGATAGATTGACACAGACAGAGAGATAAACAGAAGATAGACATGAGATAAATGCAAGATAGAAAGATACTGGATAGATGGATAGATAAATAGATAAGAGAGACAAAGGAGACAGAAACAGAGAGGGTTAGAGAACATTTGTCAATCACTTTACTATTTTCCCCAATCTGTAATAAGTGCTGGGGATAAAAATGCAAAGACATCATCTGCTTTCAAGGAACTTACTTTCTAATGGAAGAATCAGATATATAAAGGGAAGGGAGGTGTAGTGCTATATTCATAGCACCTACCATGACCATGAATATCCCAGCACAATCCTGAATCGTGAAATACCACAGACTCTCCACATGGAAGGCAGAATCAAAACATTTCTTCAGACACCAGAAAGTCAAATCCATCATAGCAACAAAAATCTATACACAATAACAATGCAGAGAACAACACCATCCCCAAGCCTTCCCCCTACTAGGTTTCTCACAAATCAGCTCCCTTAAACAAAATCACAAACAAGTTCCCACTCACTCTAGCCAGCTGCCTGAATCCTTTCTAGCTCTGCTGCTCTGTCACTAACTTCCTCTCAGTTCTGCTCTAGCTCTGCCTCTTCCTATTCTACCCATTCAGCAAACTCCCCCCACCATGGAACTCAGGCTTCCATGTGACCCAGAGAGGCCACATGACCCTATTGATGAATATGAAAGATGTCCCCATTTTAAATTACCATTACATGCGGCCCCAAGATCTTTCTTATTCGTTACAGAGGTCAGGTTTGGTGGGGCAACTGGTGTCAACAGAGCTTTAGCACTGATAACAGAAAATAAGCATATAAAACAATATCTTAGGCAACTGGTGTCAACAGAGCTTTACAAAATAAGCAGATAAAGCAATACTTAGGGTGGGACTTAAGCACAAGGACCCCATCATTCCCTTTGAATGAATGGGGTCCAAAATCTTGGAGTAAGGGTCAAAGGTCTCTTCTTCTATAGCTACTTCCTGCTGAGACTGGCTGTAAAGCTGTCCTTCCCCCAAGAGGTCTCATTGGAGGGGCCATTTCTTTAACTGGATGTCAGTTCCAGGGGTGACACATCACAGTCATAGACAAGGGGTACCATCCAGCTTAAGGGATCAGGCATCTGCAGGTAAATGGTATTAAACCTGCAGAAAACAAATCTGACAAACAAGGAGAGAAAACAAAAAAGCCAAAAAGAAATAAGGAGACAAAAACCAGAAGCAGGGCAGATGTAGGGTCAGCCATGAAGCCACCACCACAGCCTCATTCACTGCTGTTTACTGTTTTCCAGTTTGCTCTTTTGGTGTCATTCTGCCTAGAGTTATACTTTCTTTAATCTGAGCTGGGGCCTGGCTAACTTCCCATTCTCCCTGTAGGTGTTAAGAACTTGGATACAATGTCAGGAGGATCTGCCAAGGCAGCTCCTACCTTCTTTCTCAATCTAAAATCAAGTCTATTTCCTTACATTTTATATAAATCATTAGTTGGAATGCCATCTATCCTTCCAAAATCTACCCCTACTCTCAACAGAGCAGTAAACAATTCTTTTCTTGGGGGTGGCGTCAAGGTGACAGAGCAGAAAGATGCACATACCTACCTCTTCCCCCACAATCTGTAAAATACCTGTAAAAAATGGCTCTAAACAAATTCTAGAGCAGCAGAAGCCACAAAACGACAGAATGAAAGAGATTTCCAGCCCAAGGTAGCCTGGAAGGCTGACAGGAAAGGTCTATCATGCAGGGCATGGAGCAAAGTGCAGCCCATGGAGCCCAGCCCTGCCCTGGCCTCTGGACATCAGCAGGAATAGGCCTGGAATAGGCCTCAGGGGTGGAATCCCCAGTAGCAGCAGTGGTTCTCAGATCCCTCAACCCACAAATGCCAAAGAAAGGTTCAAAGGTCAGTGAGAAAGCCTTTCCTTCTGGGTGATAAGGGAACTCGGTCTGGCCCTGCTGGGCAGCTGCCACTGAAGCAGCCGCTTCCATTTTTGAAGCCCTCTGCCTTAAGAGCCTGGGGAAGTTGAGCCACTGGCCTGAGTCTCAGCCCTGAGAGGCAGCCCTGACCACCCCCTAAAACCCCCCGGGGAATTGAGCAGCTGATCAGAATCTTAGCCCTGAGCCTAGCCCTGGGGTGAAGAGGGGGAATGCTGGTGGAGCTCTGGGCAGCTGTGGAGAGGGAATTCTACTACTCTACTATTGAAGATTGTGGGCAGAAAAATTTGTTGTTGCTCCCAGACCAGCGCACAGACCAGGAGAGGAGTAAACTCCTCTCCCTTGATTATGTCACCTGGAGGAACTGAGAACTTACAGATCCCCAGAGTAAATCCTCCTCTTAACAAAGGACTCAAAAGTCAAGTAACTGGCTAGAAAAAAAATGCCCAAAAAAGGGAAAAAATAAGACTATAGAAGGTTACTTTCTTGGAGAACAGGTATTTTCTTCCACCCTTTCAGATGAGGAAGAACAATGTCAGAGAAAGTCAAAGCTTCTGCATCCAATGTCTGAAAAATAAATATGCAATGGTCTCAGGCCATGGAAGAGCTCAAAAAGGATTTTGAAAATCAAGTAAGAGAGGTGGAGGAAAAATTGGGAAGAGAAATGAGAGCCATGCAAGAATATCATGAAAAGAAAGTCAATAGCATGCTAAAAGAGACCCAAAAAGATGCTGAAGAAAACAACACCTATTATTTAAAAATAAGCTAACTCAATTGGCAAAAGAGGTCCAAAAAGCCAATGGGGAGAAGAATGCTTTAAGAAGCAGAATTAGCCAAATAGAAAAGGAGTTCGCTCACTGAAGAAAATAGTTCTTCAAAAATTAGAATGGAGCAGATGGAAGCTAATGCCTTTATAAGACACCAAGAAATTACAAAACAAAACCCAAAGAATGAAAAAATAGAAGATAATGTGAAATATCTCAGTGCAAAAAAACAACTGACCTGGAAAATGGATCCAGGAGAGATAATTTAAAAATTATGGGACTACGGAAAGCCATGATCAAAAAAAAGAGCCTAGACATCATCTTTCATAAAATTTTCAAGAAAAACTATTTCCTATTACAAGGCAATTATAGGTCTGGACCAAAACAAGACAAAAACAAAAACAAAACCATTTTATGGATGAGGAAATTGAGGCTCAGAAATGTCAGGCAATGTATCCACAGTTAGTGTCAGAGAAAGAATTTGAACCCAAATCTCTCCTGACTTCATGTCTAGAAGTCTTTCTTCTCTTCTACTCTCTCTCTGCATCCAGGGAGCACTGAGATTTTCTAAGTGCTTTCCTCAAACAACTCTAGGAAGTTGATGGTACAAGTATTATTATCCCAATTTTACAAATAAGGAAGCTAAGGTTCAGAGTAGTGGATTGACTTGCCCAAAGTCCTATTCCCAACAAGTATGGGATCCAGGATTTTAAAAATTAGTACCCCTTATCCCATTTTTCCCACTCAACACTGGAAATATAAAGATGAAAAATAATTTTACAGTATTGGCCTTCACGGAATTTACTTCTTAACAGAGATCATGAGATATATATAAAAGTAGCTGTAATTCAGTTTAGAAAATTATTAAGCATAGATAAGTGGTTACATAAAGTGCCTTGGGATATTCAAGAAGGGAAGGATTATTTCAGAGGGGGATCAAGCAAGGTTTCATATAACAGGTGACTCTTTGTTCAGTACCTCATGTTAGGGGATGTTTTGTATCTATAAGATGGCTTAGCAGACTAATCCTGAGGGCTGGAACAGACCTCAGAAAAGGAGGTAAATTTCATGCTGAATCGGAGGTGACGTACAGATACAGATGTCTGCTAGGTAATTCAAAAATGTGAAACTATAAAGATTGGAGCTGGATACAGAAAGCTTGTGGAATTAGTTGGATAATAAAAACTGAATAATGGAATACTAGAATATTAGAGTTGGAAGGAACCCCATAGGCCTTCAAGTCCATCCCTCTCAAGTGACCTATGAGTCCCAGAAAGATGGAGTGGCTTTATTCCAGTGTCCTAGCAAATCGATGGCAGAGCTTAGACCAAAACCCAAGTCTCCTGACTACCAGCCTAATGCTGTTGTACCACAATGTGTTATTTGTCCTTTTTGAGCAAAATCTCTCAAAAAGTTTTGATTGATTTATAATATATAATTTGCAATAATCAATTTATGATTGATTTACAATTTAATTATAATTTAATGATTTAGGATTTATCAGCTTTATAACTGATATAAAATTAATTTTAACTGATTTATAATTTATTACATGATTTATAATTAAATAATACATAACTTCTTCCCTTAATTCTCTCATCCTGGTACAATGCTCCGATTTCCTTGAGCTCCTTGAGTTCTGCATTCCTACACTGAAAATGTATTTTCATCAATTGAAATAGCAATTTTCCAACCCTACATTTAAATTTTTTATAAATATCTCATCATATACATCTGGCTTTTAAATAAGAATTGCTCTCATAAGTTCATCATTAATATCAATATTTTCTGAGATTAGAATACAAGTGTGACTAAACAATCTATGCTATTTTGTTACTACTGCATTTTTTTTAGAATCACTTTCTTTTTCAATGGAAAAGAATGAATCTTCCCTCCTAATACCCTCCAAAAACATTTAATTTTACTTTTATCTAATCTCCCAACATTCAGTGAGCCACCCATTATTTCAAAATGGCAGCTATTCTCCTGACCCATTGGTTTATTAAAATGTCATGCTTCACGCGGGGATACTAAATGGGTCTCCATCAAGTTTCCCACACATACCAAGTTCACATCCCAATATTTATTCCTTTGTTCATGTCATTTCCCCCTCTCTGTTGTCTGCTCAACCTGTCTTTTAGGTCCTATCTCTTCTTCAATGAATCCTTCTTCATTCACTCCAATCCACATGAATGTTCCCTAGTTTTGAATATTTATGAAACTTAACATCTGTTCCATACATTTTGGTGCTGAATCATTTTCTGCCTGGCATTTTTACTTAATTATTTTATATGGCTACATATTTTCTCCCCACCTGAATTTTAAGTTCTTCTTAAGGCAAGACTTGTCTCTGACATACATTTCATATGTTCCCACTCCCATCCCCTGCATAGACCCTAACACAGTACTGGGCAAACAGCAGTAACTCTAGAAATAAAAGTCAGCTTGAATTTGAATTTATAATTGAAGTTTGAATGGCATTTCATTTCATTTAGTCACAGGAGTCAGTATTAAGACAGATCTGGTAGTGATGGTATTTTTCCTATCTGCAACACCAGCATGAATTTTTCATAATATCTTTAAAATGGTTCAACTTGTTTTTCCTATAAAGACTGGAGTAGCAGGGAAAGCATAGTAATGTTCCTAGTTGTGTGACCCTGGGGAAGTCACTTTGCCTCTAGACCTCAGTTTCTCATCTCTAAAATGAGAAAACTCGACCAGATAGATGACCTCTGAGCTCCTTTCCAGCTCTAAATTAATGATCCTGAGTTGGTAAGTTGTTTTGAAAATGCTCTTGAGTCCCTTCAAATATAGCACCATTTATCATCAATCAATGATCAAATGAGAAATATGTAAAGCACTTAA
The DNA here is from genome assembly GCF_028372415.1 of Notamacropus eugenii. Lineage (NCBI taxonomy): Eukaryota > Metazoa > Chordata > Mammalia > Diprotodontia > Macropodidae > Notamacropus > Notamacropus eugenii. The sequence continues at coordinate 153,579,904 of NC_092877.1, read as the reverse complement.
CACAGTTCATGGTTCATATTAGGCACTTAGTCAATGCTTGTTCCCTTCCCTCTTCTCTTCCCCTCTCCTCTCATCGTATGAGAGGCAGCATGGAATAGTGGATCGTGAGCCAATCTCAGAGTCAGGGAGATCTTACTCTAACATTTTTCCTCTTCTCTTCCATAGTTGTAGCTTCTTTCTTTGCAGGCATATGGTGGGGATAAAATCATAATCCCTGCCCTCATACAAGTTAGACTAGTTTTTCCTTACAAGGCATTAAAACCATCCTCACTGGCTCAGAGGACTAAAGGCTTAATCTGTTAATATCACTTCCTGATTAGTTAAGTACAAAACAGCCACAAGGTACTCCAGGAATGCACTGATTCTTGGCTGGCAGATCACAGTGGTTCTTCGGCAACTTACCAATAAAAGGTAGAATGCTTTATATAATAAAATATTTTTAAAACATACTAAAAGGTATACATACTATATACATATAGCATATATATATTATATATAATATACTAAAAGGTAACATAAAGAGTTCAGGGTTTCAAACTGATAATACCTACATCTGAAGAATTCCTTAAAAAGTAGAATGAGCCAAGTGGAAAAAGAGGTCCAAAAGCTCAATGAAGAAAATAATTCTTTAAAAATTAGAATGAAGCAAAGGGAAGCTAATGACTTTATGAGAAATCAAGAAATTATAAAACAAAACCAAAAGAATGAAAAAATAGAAGACAATGTGAAGTATCTCACTGGAAAAACAACCAACCTGGAAAATGGATCCAGGAGAGATAATTTAAAAATTGTTGGACTACCTGAACACCATGGAAAAAAAAAGAGCCTAGACATCATCTTTCAAGGAATTATCAAGGAAAACTGCCCTAACATTCTAAAACCAGAGGGTAAAATAGAAATGGAAAGAATCCATTGATCATCTCTTGAAAGAGATCCCAAAAGGAAAACCCCAAGAAATATTATAGCCAAATTATAGAGTTCCCAGGTCAAGGAGAAAATGTTACAAGTAACCAGAAAGAAACAATTTAAGTATTAGGGAAACACAATCAGGACAACACAGGACTTAGCAGCTTCTACACTAAGGGATCAGAGGGCTTAGAATATGATATTCCAGTGGTCAAAGGACATAAGATTAAAACCAAGAATCACCTTCCCTGCAAAACTGAGTATAGTACTTCAGGAGAAAAAAAATGGAATTTCAATGAAATAGAGGACTTCCAAGCATTCTTGTTGAAAAGACCAAAGTTGAATAGAAAATTTGACTTTCAAATACAAGAATCAAGAGAAGCATGAAAAGGTAAACAGGAAAGAGAAACCATTAGATACTTATTAAAGTTGAACTGTTTACATTACTACATGGAAAGATGATATTTATAACTCATGAGACTTTTCTCAGCATTTGGATAGTTAGAAGGAATATGGGTATATATATATATGTATATGCATATATGTATATGTGTATGTACACACATATACATACACACATATATAATAGATGGACAGATAGATATAGATATGGAGAGAAGGAAAGAGGGCACAGGGTGAGCTGAATATAAAAGGATGATATCTAAAAAAGAAAATTAAGGGTTGAGAGGAAAGTGCTAGGAGAAATAGAAATGTAGAAGTAGAATATAGTAAATCATCTCACATAAAAGAGGCAAGAAAAAAGTTTTTACAATGGAGGGGAAGAAGGGGAAGGTGAGAGGGAATAAGTGATTTTCGTGATAAGTGATTCCTTTCATCAGATTTTGCTTCAGGAGAGGAGAACATGTTCCTTCAATTGGGTATGGGAATTTATCTTACCCTACAGGAAAGCAGGGGGGAAGGGCATAAGAGAGGGGTGATAACAGAAGGGAAGGTAGATTGGGGGAAGGGTTAATCAGAAGCAAACACTTTGGTAGAGCGACAGGTCAAAGGAGAGAATTGAATAAATGGAGGGCAGGACAGGATAGAGGGAAATGTAGTTAGTTTTTCACATCACTGTTATGGAGATGTTTTGCATGACTACACATGTATAACCTTTATTGAATTGCTTGCCTTCTCAAAGAGGGTGGGTGGAGAAGCTGGAGGGGAGAGAATGTGGAACTCAAAGCTTTCAAAATGAATGTTAGAGGTTGTTTTTACATGCTACTAGGAAATAAGGTATATAATCATTGAGGTATAGCTATCTATCTTACCCTACAGGGTGTTGGGGGGGGACATTGATAGAAGAGAGGGCATATTCGAGAAAGGGCAATCAGAATACATGCTTTCCTGGGGTGGGGGGAAGAGGGAGATAGGGAGAAAATTTGAAATTCAAAAATTTTTGGAAGTGAATGTTGAAACCTGAAAATAAATAAATTCATGTGAAAAAAAGAGATTACAAGTTCAGTAAAAATTGCATATATACACAGACAGAGACAGAGAGAGACCAAGGTCTGCTATAAAGTAGTACACCACATACCTTTCTGCATTTTAGTGCTAAACTGTTTTGCAAGTATCCTTGAGATGCTTGATCTTTGTTTCATTTCCTCACCTAGAATAGAAGTTCCTCAGGAAGAATTCCTATATTCTATTGTATGTGTATTCCCAGCTCTCCTAATACAATGCAGAAGATACTCAGCAAATGTCTGTGGATTGACTTCTGGTTCACCCTTTGTTCAAAGAAGATGAATGACATCAGGAGGGTAATGTCTTGACTTGCAAGTAAATTGGATTCAAGTAGGGCAAAGCTGTGCAAAGTCATCAGACTCATTCTCTCTACCACAGTCATCTGCATCCAGTGACAAGACATGGGTCAGGATGACTGGTGATGGCCCCAGATACAGTGGGATTAAGTTTGTTAAGCTAAATTTGTCCGAGGCAACACTCATTCAGTAATTAAAGGTGAGGTAAGGACTGGAGCAACAGATGTTCTAATTGGTCTTCACAGAAGAGTCAGTCTGGGAGGGGAAGACTCTCAGATTTTCTGGACAAAACAGAAACAACTGCTATTTACACTCACTTTGAGTCATAAAAATCTGAACAATGACCAACTGGCCAATCTATGAAAGCCAGAGTGATTTGGGTTTAGATGCATAATCAAAGAGCTCCATTTGAATTCCAATGGGCTTTATCAAAGACTGGTTTTCCACAGCCATATTTCAACAAATCATAAATGATATATGAGACAAGAGAGTTAATTGTGGCAGTTTACAGGGAAAAAATGATAAAATAAATAAGTAGGGAAGAAAAAAAAAATCTAGGCCCCAAACCCCAAGATACCTTGCAAAGTATAAGCAACAAAATTTATATTCCTTTGGACAGACCATCCATATGTAAGCATATGACTTGTAATGAATTACCACAGGGAAAGAAATCACCATCTTTTCATCAGGCACGTGTTTAACATGGAAATGATTCTGCCTGAGAATTGGCTTTGAACTAACATATCCTAGGGGAATTAGAAACTACAATATATTTAGATATCATCTGCTGCCATTACTCAGACCTAGGTGAGGTTAATCATGCGAGCTATTGAGTGGCATGGTAGGCCTATCTAACAAGCTTATGCCAAAAAATGAAACTACTTCAGCAGGCAATCTGGGCTTATCTGTTCCCTTTTCTTGAAGAAGTTAGATACATTGCCAAGTCTGTCACCGCTTTGCTGCCATTCAGCAATGGGAGATAAGGATTCCTACTTTCCCAGATGTGTCAGAAAGAGTACAACATGAAGTACTCAAGCAGCCTCTTTCATGTGACAGTCAAAACCTTGCTGATGCCACCAGAGCAAAAATAAAACAAAGGACAAAAAGCATTCATCCCTATTTCAAGCCCGCTTGAAGAGCTGAAGAGAAATAATCATTTTGGAAGAAGAGAAGAAAATCTGACTTCTGAGGATGAAAAGAAAACAGGCTTTTGAATGGTCCCACAATTAAGTTGCTTGCTTGCTGGAGATAAATGCACGTGTTTTGCATCACAGTACCATATTTTCATGATATTGATGGCATTGAGCTTGGCAAGAAGTCATATTTGGCTCCACATATGAATAACTTGACTCCAGTCCCGGTTGTAACAGATACAAATCAACCAAAAGAGAACAGTTTGCACATTTTAAACAAAATTAAGAAAATATGCATTCTTAATGGAACTTTTACCATAGAGTCATAAAATTTCAGAGTAAGATGGGTCCTCAGTAAGTAATTTGTCCAACTCATAGCTGGAAAAGAATCCTCTCTAAAATGTTAATTTGTCATACAATAAGCATTCATTCAATGCTAACTATGTGCCAAGCACCATGCTAAGTTCTGGAGTCAAAAATTCAAAAGTTAGACAGTCTCTGTTCTCGTGGAGCTTACATGGCACTGACATACATACTGACTGTTGACCTGAAAATACTTCATTAAAAGAGGCAAACAGGCAAATACATATATATAATATATATGTATATAATATATGTATATATATATATATTTGTATTATTTATTCCCTTAAAGCTAGCAGTTACATAATTATGTGTGTGTTCATCCTTTGTTGCTGAAGAAGACCATGCCATCAGAGAAATAATGACATGACTCGCACTTGACTTTGTTTTGAGTGAGGAAGGGCTGTGCAGGTCACCAGCCTCACTTCTCTTCCAGAGCCATCTGGATCTAGTGACCAGATACTCATCAGGATAACTGGAGATGGCCGAGGATGAGGCAATTGGGATTACATGACACAGGAAAGGGCATTTTCAGAGCAAAACAAAGCAATCTGACAGATTAGTTCAGGCTTTGGCCCTTATTAAGAGTCCAGAAATGATATTAAATGTTATCATGACATATGGTCATTGAGTCTTTCTTTGAAAACTCCACTGCCTCCCTCACCAGTCCATTTCATTTTTAGATCACTCCATCAGGAATTTCTTCCTTGACATCAAACTAAAATTTTCCCCTTTCCACTTATCACTCCTGGTTTGGACATGCAGAGAAAAGCAGAAAAAGTCAGGAAGATATGAGTTTGAATCCTCTCCTAAGACACTTTTTTGCATTGCCCTGGGCAATTCACTTAACTTTGTTGAGTTTAACCATAAATCCACAATCCTATATCCAAAGTCTAACCTTTCACATAATGGCTTTAAAATACTTAAAAAGAAGTATTATACCCTCCTTTAAATCTTCTCTTCAGCAGGCTAAACATTCCTAAGTCCTTCACCCCATCTCCATATTACTTGTCCTCCTTGGAATACTCTCCAGCTTATAAGTGTGATTCCTAAAACTGGGAGCCCAGAACGGAACACAATATCCTAGCTGTGGTCTGAAGGAACACAGGTCAGAGTGCAGTGGGACCATCACCCCCTTGTTCCTAGCATTTACACATGAGGAAACTCAAATATCCTGGTCACATCTATGGCAGAGAACAGAGTCAGGTTCTGAGTACAGGTCCTTTGGCTCAAAATAGAAGCACTTCTCAAGGACAGGAGAGTCAGGTAAAAGGAAGAGATACCCAGAGTGCAATGGGACCATCACCCTGCCTAGAATTCCCTCCCTTTTTATATCCATTACATTGGCTTCTAAGTTTGTTTCAAATCTCACTTTCATCAGTGAGCTCTTTCTCTGAGTTCCAGTGGCTCTGATGGTCCGTGCAACTTAATTGTTGATCATTATATACAGCTCATATCATAGGCACATCTTTGTATGTTTTTTTGATTGTGTGAGTATGTCTTATCTCCTCAACTAGACTCTATTAACTGTTTCTAATTGTTTCTAATACTAATACGTATATGTATACATACATACATACATACATACATATATATTTATTTAAAATTAGACCTCGGGGCGGAGCCAAGATGGCGGAGTAGAAAGACACACATACGCTAGCTCCAAACACACAGCCCATAAAATATCTGTAAAGAAAAACTCCCAACAAATTCTGGAGCAGCAGAAGCTACAGAACAATGGAGCAGACGAGATTTCTGTTCCAGAGAGCTAGAAAACCTCTCGCAAAAGGTCCTTCGCGCTGCGGACCCTGGAGCAGAGCCCAGCCCTGCATTGGCCGTGTGACATCAAGAAGAGCAAATCCGAGCAGGCTTCAGGGACGGAATCTCCAGCAGTCCCTCCACCCACAGGTGACAAGGGTCAGTGAGAGGGTCCATTTGGCGGGTTGAGAGGGGAGTGGGGTGCCCCCATAACTCAGGCCCCGTCGGGAGGCAGCAGTGGAAGAAGGAGCAGACAGGGGCTCCCAAAGCAGGCAGAACCTCAGATACATTGTTGAAGGTCTCTGCATAAACCCCCTGAGGGAACTGTGCCCCCTGTGGCTGCCCTGCCCCCACCTGAGCACCTGAACTTAACCTCACACTGAATAGCAGCCCTGCCCCCACCCCAAGCCCTGAGGCTGGGAAGCAGCATTTGAATCTCAGACCCCAAGCGCTGGCTGGATGGACCTGGAGGCGAAGTGGGTGTGAAGAGAAGACTCAGAAGTCAAGTCAGTGGCTAGGAAAATGCCCAGAAAGGGTAAAAGAAATAAGACTATAGAAGGTTACTTTCTTGGTGAACAGGCATTTTCTCCCTTCCTTTCTCATGAGGAAGAACAATGCTTACCATCAAGGAAAGACACAGAAGTCAAGGCTTCTGTATGCCAGCCTACTCAATGGGCTCAGGCCATGGAAGAGCTCAAAAAGGATTTTGAAAATCAAGTTAGAAAGGTGGAGGAAAAGCTGGGAAGAGAAATGAGAGACATGCAGTCAAAGCATGAGCAGCAGGTCAGCACCCTGCTAAAGGAGACCCAAAAAAAATGCTGAAGAAAATAACACCTTGAAAAATAGGCTAACTCAATTGGCAAAAGAGGTTCAAAAAGCCAATGAGGAGAAGAATGCTTTCAAAAGAAAAATTAGCCAAATGGAAAAGGAGGTTCAAAAGCTCACTGAAGAAAATAGTTCTTTCAAAATTAGAATGGAACAGATAGAGGCTAATGACATTATGAGAAACCAAGAAATCACAAAACAAAACCAAAAGAATGAAAAAATGGAAGATAATGTAAAATACCTCATTGGAAAAACAACTGACCTGGAAAATAGATCCAGGAGAGACAATTTAAAAATTATGGGACTACCTGAAAGCCATGATCAAAAAAAGAGCCTAGACATCATCTTTCATGAAATTATCAAGGAAAACTGCCCTGAGATTCTAGAACCAGAGGGCAAAATAAGTATTCAAGGAATCCACAGAACACCTCCTGAAAGAGATCCAAAAAGAGAAACTCCTAGGAACATTGTGGCCAAATTCCAGAGTTCCCAGGTCAAGGAGAAAATATTACAAGCAGCTAGAAAGAAAGAATTCAAGTATTGTGGAAATACAATCAGGATAACACAAGATCTAGCAGCTTCTACATTAAGGGATCCAAGGGCATGGAACAGGATATTCCAGAAGTCAAAGGAACTAGGACTAAAACCAAGAATCACCTACCCAGCAAAACTGAGTATAATACTTCAGGGGAACAAATGGTCTTTCAATGAAATAGAGGACTTTCAAGCATTCTTGATGAAAAGACCAGAGCTGAAAAGAAAATTTGACTTTCAAACACAAGAATGAAGAGAAGCATGAAAAGGTGAACAGCAAAGAGAAGTCATAAGGGACTTATAAAAGTTGAACTGTTTACATTCCTACATGGAAAGACAATATTTGTAACTCTTGAAACTATTCAATATCTGGGTACTGGGTGGGATTACACATACACACATGCACATGCACACACACATAGAGACAGAGTGCACAGAGTGAATTGAAGAGGATGGGATCATATCTTAAAAAAATGAAATCAAGCAGTGAGAGAGAAATTTATTGGGAGGAGAGAGGGAGAAATGGAATGGGGCAAATTATCTCTCATAAAAGAGGCAAGCAAAAGACTTTTTAGTGGAGGGAAAAAGAGGGGAGGTGAGAGAAAAACATGAAGTTTACTCTCATCACATTCCACTAAAGGAAGGAATAAAATGCACAGTCATTTTGGTATGAAAACCTATCTTACAATACAGGAAACTGGGGGACAAGGGGATAAGCAGGGTGGGGGGGATGATGGAAGGGAGGGCATGGGGAGGAGGGAGCAATTTGAGGTCGACACTCATGGGGAGGGACAGGATCAAAAGAGAGAACAGAAGCTATGAGGGGCAGGATAGGATGGAGGGAAATATAGTTAGTCTTTTACAACACGACTATTATGGAAGTCATTTGCAAAACTACACAGATTTGGCCTATATTGAATTGCTTGCCTTCCAAAGGGAAGGGGTGGGGAGGGAGGGAGGAAAAGGAGTTGGAACTCAAAGTTTTAGGAACAACTGTCGAGTACTGTTCTTGCCACTAGGAAATAAGAAATCCAGGTAAAGGGGTATAGAAAGTTATTTGGCCCTACAGGACAAAAGAGAAGATGGAGACAAGGGCAGAGAGGGATGATAGAAGAGAGAGCAGATTGGTGATAGGGGCAATTAGAATGCTCGGCGTTTTGGGGTGGGGGGAGGGGACAAAAGGGGAGAAAATTTGGAACCCAAAATTTTGTTAAAATGAATGTTAAAAGTTACATAAATAAATTTTAAAAAAAAAATTAAGAAAATAAATAAATAAAATTAGCCCTCTAATTACATCAACAAAGTGAGGTCCTGATAAGGAACTTTTCTCAACTAATTAAGATTATCCCCTTCTTTGAAATTTATAGCTTTAGAAAGTTGCCTGGAACACTGAAAGGGGAGATGACTCACCCAGGATTACAGTCAGTATGTGTTGGAAGTCATGCTGTAAATTTGACTCCAAGGCTAGTCCTCCATGATCCCATGAATGCCTCTCATTACATTTATGTAGTACTGTAAGTTTTACAAAGCAATTTCCTGAAAATAAGCCTGTGAGGTAGATAGTCCACAAATTTCAATCCCATATTTTAGATGAGAAACCTGAGGCTAGAGAAGTTATATGATTAGAAAATTGCATCCTTAGCCATCGCTGGCAAAATGACCAGCGTGTACTTACACTTAGTTACCTCGACCTATTTGAAATATTTTTCTCTTCTCTCAGCCAGCTCCATCCAGAACAAAAGATATCAGAAAAAAGGGGTGGGATTTAAGTGGAATATTATTGTGTCATGAGAAATGATGAAATATTTGGAAAGACTTATGTGAACTAATGAAAAGTGGAGAAAGCAAAACCAAAAAAATAGAGTATACACATTGATGACAACAGCAAAGGAAAACAGCAAAATAGTCAGTGTTGCTTAATTATTTGTATTTGTCAAAAGGGCAGATTCAAAGCGAGTATGCTGGTAACTGTGGAATAGAAACACTTTTTAAAGAAACAAATCAATAATGTATTCAAATATGGTGGAAACCTGATCATTCTTTCCATTTCAGATTTTGCCCTTCAACTTTTTGGTCATTCTTTCGGTGGACGAATTTTCAGCATGGCATTGATTTTTCATTAGACTTGACTGGATTCAGAAATCAAAGAAATTTAGTGCAACTCATCTTTCAAAGGGATCTAGATTCTAAAATAACATATGAATTTAGCAGTTAGCTTTACAGCAAGTCTTACTATTTAATTAAATCCTCAGGCAATAGGCTGAGGTAGTTTAGCTATACAGTAGAAATCTGATTACCCTCCTTGGCAGGTGTAGAATTGTAGATCCTTAGGGTTAGATGTGACTTTAATGACCATCAAGTATAAGCTTCCATCATTTACAGACAATCATCCAACTTCTGTAATTTTCTAATAATGGAGAAATCTCTAAGTTTCAAGTGAGTTCATTTAATTAGGGGAGAGTCCAACTGTTAGAAAAGTCTTCCTCCAACTGCATTGAAAACTTCCTCCCTGTGACTGTGGTCCCCCTTCTGGAGCATCACAAAAAAAGTCAGATTCTTTTTCTCCAAGAAAATCCTTTAAATATTTAAAGATAGGGACCTACCCTCTCTATACCTACCATATTTTTGGTGAGCCAAAGACACTTAGTTATTTCAAGTGTTCTCTATAGGAGAAGATGACTTCCAAACCCCTTGGCATGCTGGTTGCTATCATCTATGTGTACTCAAATTTGCAGATGCCCCCCTTAAAAATCAATGCCACCAGACATGGTGCATTTAACCAAATGAAACATGAAAGAAAGGAGGGAAAATCATTTCCAGGAGGAATGAAATCATGTTAGCAAAGATGTTAGAGGACAGTCATCAAAAATGAGGAAGGTATAGTTTGTAAAGGAGAAATGGAAGAGATCAGAAGACTTGGATTAGTTGACCAAAAGTTCCCCTCCACTTCTGGGACTCTGTGACCATCAGCAGCCATCCAGCATGAGACTATAACTTGTACGACAAAGTTTTGTTGGTACTCTTGCTATGTTATTATCATGATGAGATATGTGTGTATGTATGTGAGCATGTGCTACTCTACAGAACTTTCTAACACTAGTAGACACATACCTTTTGGCTAGCTCATTTATTTAAAAGTAAGTTTCTTAGTTGTTATGATTTTGCTTTGTGAACATACTCTTTCCCCTTCTGCCCCCTCCTTTGTGACCATATCACTAGACTGGATTCAGTAGAAGTTACAAGAAACTTGTTTTTTTATCCCACCTCATTGCTCCTTTCTAGTCCTTCGGACAAATTTCATAATCTTTTTCAGGAACTTGGCTGCTTTAAAATGAGAGAACACACTTCAGTGCAGTGACAAGAAGATTATGAAGTTAATACTGAAATGTTTTGAAATTTTTTTTCCCTCCTTCTGTTTTGAGTACTTGATGTAGCTTTGATTCTCTCCTACAGCTGGAGAACCACTTTTCGAGTTTTCATGACCTGCTTGGCCTGTCAGTTGGAGGACTGCACTCAATTCCAGCAGGACAGCATGTACTAGGCAGTCATTATATGCCCGAAAGCACAAGAACATAGTGGATGGATGAAAAAGTATCCTTTCTTATATTCTTAACTTCATTAACTGAGCCAAATGTACAAACTCCAAATTGTAACTCTAATGGAGATAACATATGGAAGGAAATTCACAAATTCCCCAGAAAATCATTTTTAAATAAAGTCTAATTTCAACCCAAGTGCATTCCAGTAGCTTGGCTCTTAACTATGGCACCTTTCATCCTTCCTACTTTGTCTTCTTTTGTTTTGTTTAGTGAATTTTACATGCATAAAAGTGTCAGATTATAAACCATGATGGTTTAAATGCAGCAAGTATCATCTTGTATCCCTTGGAACTGAATTTTCCCACATATATGAATTTTTCTCAGAAACTCTAGCTTGGTCCTAAAGCATCAAACATTGTTTTATTTTAGCCATTTTATAATAGGTTTATTTTCTAAAAATATACTTTATAATGTGTGTGTGCATATATATGTAGGTATGAGTATGTATGTATATATGTAGATACAGCTATCTACAAAGGCATATGTGATATATATATATATACATATATACACACATAGATATAACTTGATAGGTATATGTGTATATGTGCATATAGACATATTCATACACACATATCTCTTGTTTAAGAAAAGAGGAAAGTCTACAATGCATTTTAGAAAAATTATATGTATGCATATATGTGTATAAACATACATATTAATCTGATATCCCATTGATGTGGCTACTCCCTCCTTGATGTAGATTGCAACCCCACCACATTTTAGGATAGTACACTATTCTTGTAAGCGTCTTACCATAATGAATGAAAAGTAATATTAAGAGTTTACTGTTCCAAACATTGTTCTAAGTTCTAGGGATACAAACAGAAAACGTGCAACAGCCGCTGCACTCAAGGTGCTCACCCACAGACATTCAGCTTTGGGTCCAGTGAAAAAGCTTAAAGTTCTGAAGGTGCAGAAATGGGGCCCAGAGAACTTTAGAGCATAGATCCTGAAGGATCTCAGGAAGCAGTGGCAGGAAGATGGTAAAGTCTCATGGTTCTCCATTGCATCAGAAAGAATGGTATTGTGGATTGCCATAGAACCTCCACATAACACCAACCCAGGGTACGAGAGGCCTTCCTCTTGTCCTTTCATGGATACCAACACAAGATACAGGCTGGCCACCACTTAGCCTTCCCCCTCATAATTAACAATTCAAGTCTTCTGACCTGAATGGTATCTTTAACATCACTTGGTGTGCACAAATCACAACAAGTAAGGCAATACAGAAAACACTGAATACAATTTAACTTTTTCTGGTTAATTCAGGGGTATTGACGTAAATGCCCTCTATTTTCACTCTGCAGCCACATAATGGAATATCTAATTTTTAGCTATTCTCTCTTATCCAGTGTCAAATGGTTAGCTATCACTTTCCTTACTAGATTCATGTCTGCCTCCTTTAACTCCCTTCTGGTTTGTTGCTTCTAATCTTCTGTATACTGAAATTTAAATAACTAAATGTGTAAGAATTACGTGCACAAAATAAACAAAAACCTCAAAAACCAAGGAGAACTTTTAAATATGAATAACCAAGAAGTGTATGGAGAGGGAGAGAGGGGGAGAGAGAGAGAGAGACAGAGAGAGAGACACAGACACAGACACAGACACAGACACAGACACAGAGAGAAAGAACAGTGTCCATCCCATTCCCCACCCTAAGAAGGGGTAGCTGGAGTTATGAAATGTTACTCATAAAGATCATTTTCCACATTCTGATGGAGTCAAACCCATTTAAATCACATTACATCCACTTTGTTCTTCTGTACGAAAAATACATCACACCTTTTACCTAGTCCAGACCTTTGAACACTTTTGCAACAATATAAAATTCACTATAAAGTGAATCTTTTTTACATCTGCCTTTAACTCAGTTCTCATTGGATCCAAGGGAGAATTTAGTTAGCTAATGTTATAAAATAGTTTCATTCAAAATAAATAAGAACCTGATGAATAAAGTTATTGCCCTAATGCAAACATGTATCAGACCCCAAGGATTCACCTACCAGGAGATCCCCCTGTGTTTGATATGGTAATTAGGAGGCCTGACACTTAAGGACTGAATCCACATCAGGCGAGCATCTGAGCCTTATGCTACGCTGTTGGGCTCACAAAGAGACCTTCCCTGGCATCTCCGGTTGTCTTCCTAGAACTACAAAACAGACTGAAGTTAACATACTGCTGACAGTCAACCCAGAAACTTTTTTTTCCCATTACATATCACCCTGAGTTTGACCTATTTTGAGTAGTGTCATTGCAGCCTTGGAAAATTACTCTTTCCTGGAAATGCTCTTTTCTCTGAGAGACTGGAATTACTTCATATGATTCTGTCTTTTGTTCCCTTCAAGACCAAATGCTTCTCCTTCCTCATTTTCAGAGTGCCTCTTTATTGTGTCCAGGAGATTATGCCAGTGACTCTTCTGTGGACCAGAATCTTTTCCTACTCCACTCAGAGCAGAAAGAACAATTGAAAAAAAAAAGGCTTCTGTCTAAGGAATTTAATCAAAACAAATCACAGCTAGGACAGAAATCCAACTCAGCCTCCTATACCTCTTATGTCAACATCTATATATACAGTAGAATACCTTGCTTTTGGCTGGTTGGGAGACACTGCAAGATCTCATTAAGCACCTAAGAGGTGCTTAGCCCATGTTGGTTTGATTGACTGACTGATACTACACATTTTCCCATTTGACTTGGCTTAGGTGAATTTTGAGTTTACTTTCAGTTCTAAAATTAACTGGTCCTATGATAGTACAGCAACCCTGTGAGGTAAGAGATGGTTATCTTCCCATTTTACAGAGGAGAGAACTCCAGCCTAATAAGGCAAAGTAACTGAGCCATGGTGCTATAACTGTGGTAAAGTTGCCCTTGGAACCCAGATCTCCTCCTGGCTCCAAGCTCAGCTCTCTTTGCTATTGGTTGTCTCTCTTTAGCCATGTTCTGCACATCCAAATGCTAAGCTCTCAAGAATTCGGTTATTTTATGTGTGTGTGTATATATATATATATATATACGTATATTTAAATTGAAAGAGTTCCTTAGAAAGGCTAGCTTATTATTATGCATGCTCATTTGTAATGAAAAAGCAAAAACATGTGCTCATAAACAGACAAATTAGCACAGCAGTAGCGTTGCTGTTTATAGGATTAATCAATGATGCAATCAGTTTGCATTTCAAAATTGACTTTGTTAATATCCTGAATAATTCATAGCACTTTTATGGCACCAGATGGAATATAAATGGGCAATGCCTTTACAACCTCAGGTTATGATAATTTTATGAATGGTCCCCTTGCACTTAGCCCTTATAGTTTTACAGTGCTTAGTATAAAAATACAAGAGTAAGTATATAAAATATACTTACTTATGTAGTATATACATAGTATAAGTATATAAATATATATTTTATAGAATGTACTTACAGAATAAATATATAAAATATAAAAAACATGAATGCTTAGAAAATACAAACTGCTATCCCTTGCACATTATGGGAGTTAGAGATGTAGTACCCCTGCAATCTGGAAAGTCCATGTGAAAGGTTTTGGCCCTCTTTCCATACCAGAGAAGAAATCTGTATTATTATGGTATTGAAAGATAAAATGTTGATATTACGTAATTTGTGTGTGTGTGTTGCATTTCAGTTTCTAAACATTTTCTGTATGGTCGGCTGGCCTTCACGTGTTGTCCATGACTTCCACAACACTCCCCCTAAATTTCCATTTAATTTCTTATACTGACCTTCAATATATCAAAGCCATGATAGGGAAAGTCATGATGTGGAAGGGATAACAATAAAGATAAAAATATGTCAAAATAATGGTTTGCAACAGTGAATATATTTCTTCGATTTCTCATAAATTCATTCGTTAAAGAAAATCCTGATAACCTGAGGCTAAAACTGTTTTAGTCACTTTTTAGAATAATTATGAAGTCTAAAGAGGCATTACATAGGTGACTGAATTACCTATGAATTACATAGGTGATGGTTAACAGTTTCCTAGAAACATTTGGACTATCTCACCATGTATTCTTGCATCACTCCATTGATACAGTGCTGGTTTCCATTAGAAAACTTCTAATCATTGCTTTAAAGAAAGGAAAAAAAAAATCCTAGAATCATATCCGAGTGGTGAGACATTGCGCAAGAGATAAAGGCCACAGGATGATGCTGCACGAATATCACTCATAGGTGAACCTTTGTGTTGTGTTTGTTCTTTGTTTTTGAAGAAGACCATGACATCAGGGAGATGATAACGTGACTTGCAGCTGACTTTGTTTTGAGTGATGGAGGGCTGTGCAAGGTCACCAGCCTCACTTTCTCCTCCAGAGCCATCTGGGTCCAGTGGCCAGATATTCATCAGGATAACTGGAGATGGCCCAGGATGCAATGGGACCTGACCTTTTAGGCTAAGGTCTTTTCAGGTTCTTACTTTGACTGAGGTAACACCCATTCAGTGAATAGGCCTCTTTAACAGGTCAGTCAAGGGATGGCCCCTTTAATTAAAAAAAAAAAAAGTCAAATTGGGAGGCGAAGATCCTCAGGGTTGGTTGGCCAAAGAGAAACAGTTACTATTTAAATTCACTCTGAGCCAGGAGGTCCCAAAATCTAGCCATGAAGTGGTGCTTGGGCAGGGACCTGTTGTTGTGCAGTCTATGAGCTCCAGAGTGAAATGGGTTTAAAGTTTGGTCTTTGAGGGAAGGAAAGAAGGAAGGAAGGAAGGAAGGAAGGAAGGAAGGAAGGAAGGAAGGAAGGAAGGAAGGAAGGAAGGAAGGAAGGAAGGAAGGAAGGAAGGAAGGAAGGAAGGAAGGAAAGAAGGGAGGGAGGGAGGGAAGCAGGGAGAAAGGAAATGAGGGAAGGAGGGAGAGAGGAAGGGAGCGGGGAGGGGGCGAGGAGGGAGCGGGGAGGGAGGGAGGGCAGAAGATAAGGGAGGAGGAAGATAAGGGGGTGAGGGAAGGAGAGAGTAAGGAAGAAAATGAAAGAAAGAAACCTAACCAGTAAACCCAAAGTTAACTGGGCAGCTTTCAAAATTTACCTTCCTTTGGAGAGGGGAGGGAGAGGATGAGCTGAGTTATCCAACTGGCTGGATCCTCATTCAGGCAGCACAGACTAAGCAGGTTGTTTTTGTCCTTTGGTTTCAAAGAGGACCGTGACACCAGTGGATTAGAGAGACAGCATGTTGAAGTGACAAATATCTAGTCTTGCAGTCAGGAAGACCTAGGTTCAACTTCTGTTTCTGATACATATAAATTAGGTGAGTATAGACAAGTATAGACAAGTGACTCAACCACTGAGTTCCTCAGGTATCTCATTAAATTTAAGTTTTACAGACAAATTGTTGATTTATACCAGCGGAGGGAGAGGGAGTTTCTACACTGATGAAATCATATGTCCAAACTCAAAAAACAATAACAAAAACCATACAAACAACCCTTACACACACACACACACACACACACACACACACACACACACACACACACACACACTTATAGGATTATCTGGCCTCTCAGAAGAGTGTTCTTTAAATTTAAGATTAGAAAAATCTTTACAGAGTTTATCTTTGAAGAGTTCCTAAGCAATGTTATATAAGTAGTAAATTCATAGGATAAGCAAAATTAATGCAACAAGCATTGACTTACTATTTTCTAGGCATACTATTATATTCAGTTAGGTGGCCTGGGGTCAGGAAGACCTGGGTTCAAATCCAACCTCACACTCTAGCTGTGTGACCCTAGTCAAGTCACTTGTTTGAGTTTCTCAAACCCCTATTTGTCTCAGTTTCCCAATCTGCAAAATGAGGGATAATAATAGCCCCTAGATTCCTAGCGTGGATAAAAATTGTAAAGTACTTAGCACAATGCCTGGCACACAGTAAGTGCAATACAATTTTAGCGATTATTCAATAAGATATGATCAATTCTCTCATGAAGCTTAACATCTAGTAATAAATATGTATTCAGGTTAATGATAGTGATGTGGTTGGTCATCACTAAACATTCATCCCAATTTCATATTAGAAAAGAAAATAAGAAGGAAAAGAAAAAAGACAAGGAAGAAATATATCCATAGTTCCCTAATAGTTTAAAAGATTTGTGAATTCATTTGGTAAAGGTTTCTTTCATAAGCCTTCTATGCCTTTGTATGTCAATAATTCCATAAGTCACTGTAACAAAAAAATTTAACACCTGGTGGCCAAATATTTAGAAATTAATTTTTCATTCAAAAACTGCTTATCAAGTACCTATCAAGTGCCATGTTTTGTGGGAGGCCCTGAGACTGTGAAGAAAGAAACAATATAATCCCTGCCCTCTATAACCCTCTCTGAACATATTTAGGTTGTCTCCCACTTTCATCAGATATACTCAATTTGGCAGAATTTTAAAGAGCCTGGCCCTGTTAATATAATCTTTAAGAACGTAGGGTTATCATGATGAAGAACCAGAGCAGGGCTTTAGTAATGGAAAAAGATATAACCAATCATTATAATAGCATAGTGCCTTTTGGTTTATAGTGTTCTCTTCTTACCACAAACCTATGCAGTGGGTTATCCAAGTATTATTATTATCCCTTTCTACAGATGAGGAAATTGAGGCTTAGAGAGTTGAAGGGAATTGCTTAAGGTTAAATGGCAAGGAAATGACATACACAGAACTTCTGATTCCAAGTCTAGTCCTTATTACTTGAAGAGACAACACTTCATTCACAGGATTGATCTGTTGACCTAAAAGTAATCTCTAAAACTAATAAACTATGTTCCACTTGGCTGAATTTTTTGTAAAAGATTCTTTGAGATAATTCTGCAGTATTTCAGCAACCCCCAAAACAAGACCATGCATAAACCCAGTCTACATAGATATTCTGATTCACCCAAACTGCTATTTAAACTTTTAAAAAATGAGGGATCTTTAAGAAAGGGATTAAAACTTTATGTAAAAATATGGTCTCTTTGCTTCACTTTAATGAATCTATCAAAGAACACTGAGCTTGACAAGAGATCTGAACTGTAGTCCTCATTCTAGACCTTGGGTAAATCTCTTAACCCCTCTAGATCTCAATTTTCATCCATAAAACAAACTGATTAGTTAAGCAACCCCTATGGTCTCTTCCACCTTAAATATAGTAGCATTAGATTAGAACTTAAACATGATATCATATAATAAAGAACACCACGATATCAAAAAAGTATTTTAACTGGGATATATAATTTTAGAAAAGGGAAAAGTAACTTGCATTTTTTTATTATTTTTCAAATGTAAAGTCATGAGTTAGAATGTATGCTCCATCTCAATAGTTTAGGAGAATTCAATCCCTTTCCATATATAAGATTGAGCTTTAGTATGGCACACAAGAAAGAAGAGATGCTTGAATCACAGTGTTAACAGTGTTAACACAGCATTAACAACAGAACAGCTGGCGACTGTATACAAAATAACAAGCATTGTTGTTGTTCAGTCGGTCCAGTCACAGCCTGCTCTTCATGGGAAAAACATAGTGATTCCTTAAAAGATGCAACAGCTACATCACTATATGGTAAACACAGATCTATTTTTTTTGCAAAACATTGAGACAAAACTTTAATTAATGTACAAAGAGCAAATATACTACCTTAGAATATTTAGTAGTAAAAAGAAGTGTAGGGTAGTTTTTTTTAAACATTATAATTTGCAGTTTCAAAATATCCAGGGGTCCATCTCCTAGGAAAAGCTTTTCCTGATCCCTGCCTTGCCTCCGGTTGTTCATGATTCCTCCCTATTCAAATGATTTTGTAATCAAGTGCTAGATTGTGTGATACAGGATGATTGCTATCATCACTTTTGCAATTTATGTTAATCAGTGTTAAGTCAAGTAAATTCATTATACTGTTATACTGAAATACACACACACGTATATTGTACTGGATACTGCTCTAAATAAGTGGTTCATAGGATGGGATTTGGAACCCTGTCTTTATATAAAACCTTCTTATAGTGATTCTTTCTGACCATAATTAATAACAGTAAGGAAAAGTAGCAAGGCTGTTGTGTAGAGAGCCTGCCTTTAAACTGGAAAGACCTGAACCCAAGTTCCTCTTTGGAGAGACACATCCTGAATGTATGATTCTTGGTGAGTCACTGGAATCCTTAGCTTCCCCAGGCAACTCTTAAGACAATAAGGTGCAGGTAAAGGACTGATCTGCCTCTATGAAGGGAATTCTGCTCCTGCCCCCTTCCAGTTCCCCACATGTATAAATTCATAAGTCCAGACTCCTCCAAAATATCTTATTTAAAAATAAGTTTTTAAGTTTTTAGTGGTGTCTTCTGTTTCTTATATCACCATAGTTATCCCGTGCATCCCTCTCCTTTTTCCTACAGCGAGCTATCTCATATAATAATAACATTTAATTTTTCAGAGGAAAAAAATGACCACAACTCACTCATCCATTTATTGAAAAGTCCAAAAACATGTGCATTGTGTAACACTTGTAAATTTCTCATTTCCATGAATTGGTAGGTTGGGGGGTGTCCTCTCATATTTCTTCATTCAAGTCCTTGATCTCTGTAATTTTGCGACATTCACTTTCGATATTTTGGTGTATGATTGTTCTTTCTATTTACATTGCTAAAGTTACTTTGTGTATTATTTTCTTGTCTCGGCTTACTAAAGTATCAGATCATATAGATCTTTCCATGCTTTTCTATATTCATCACATATATAATTTCTTTTTTTTAAAATTTATTTATTTAACTTTTAACATTTATTTTCACAAAATTTTGGGTTCCAAATTTTCTCCCTATTTGTCCCCTCCCCCCACCCCAAAACACCGAGCATTCTAATTGCCCCATCACCAATCTGCCATCTCCTCTATCATCTCTCCCTTCCCTTGTCCTCATCTTCTCTTTTGCCCTGTAGGGCCAGATAACTTTCTATACCCCATTACCTGTATTTCTTATTTCCTAGTAGCAAGAGCAGTACTCGAAAGCTGTTCCTAAAACTTTGAGTTCCAACTTCTCTTAATCCCTCCCTCCCCACCCATTCCCTCTGGGAAGGCAAGCAATTCATTATAGGCCATATCTGTGGTAGTTTTGCAAATGACTTCCACAATAGTCGTGTTGAGTAAGACTAACTATATTTCCCTCCATCCTATCCTGCCCCTCATAGCTTCTGTTCTCTCTTTTGATCCTGTCCCTCCCCATGAGTGTCGACCTCAAATTGCTCCCTCCTCCCCATGCCCTCCCTTCCATCATCCCCCCCACCCTGCTTATCCCCTTGTCCTCCACTTTCCTGTATTGTAAGATAGGTTTTCATACCAAAATGAGTGTGCATTTTATTCCTTCCTTTAGTGGAATGTGATGAGAGTAAACTTCATGTTTTTCTCTCACCTCCCCTCTTTATCCTTCCACTAATAAGTCTTTTGCTTGCCTCTTTTATGAGAGATAATTTGCCCCATTCCATTTCTCCCTTTCTCCTCCCAATATATTTCTCTCTCTCTACTTGATTTCATTTTTTTAAGATATGATCCCATCCTTTTCAATTCACTCTGTGCACTCTGTCTCTATGTGTGTGTGCATGTGCATGTGTGTATGTGTAATCCCACCCAGTACCCAGATACTGAAAAGTTTCAAGAGTTACAAATATTGTCTTTCCATGTAGGAATGTAAACAGTTCAACTTTTATAAGTCCCTTATGACTTCTCTTTGCTGTTCACCTTTTCATGCTTCTCTTCATTCTTGTGTTTGAAAGTCAAATTTTCTTTTCAGCTCTGGTCTTTTCATCAAGAATACTTGAAAGTCCTCTATTTCATTGAAAGACCATTTGTTCCCCTGAAGTATTATATTCAGTTTTGCTGGGTAGGTGATTCTTGGTTTTAGTCCTAGTTCCTTTGACTTCTGGAATATCCTGTTCCATGCTCTTTGATCCCTTATTGTAGAAGCTGCTAGATCTTGTGTTATCCTGATTGTATTTCCACAATACTTGAATTCTTTCTTTCTAGCAGCTTGCAATATTTTCTCCTTGACCAGGGAACTCTGGAATTTGGCCACAATGTTCCTAGGAGTTTCTCTTTTTGGATCTTTTTTAGGCAGTGTTCTGTTGATTCCTTGAATGTTTATTTTGCCCTCTGGTTCTAGAATCTCAGGGCAGTTTTCCTTGATAATTTCATGAAAGATGATGTCTAGGCTCTTTTTTTGATCATGGCTTTCAGGTAGTCCCATAATTTTTAAATTGTCTCTCCTGGATCTATTTTCCAGGCCAGTTGTTTTTCCAATGAGATATTTCACATTATCTTCCATTTTTTCATTCTTTTGGTTTTGTTTTGTGATTTCTTGGTTTCTCATAAAGCCATTAGCCTCCATCTGTTCCATTCTAATTTTGAAAGAACTATTTTCTTCAGTGAGCTTTTGAACCTCCTTTTCCATTTGGCTAATTCTTCTTTTGAAAGCATTCTTCTCCTCATTGGCTTTTTGAACCTCTTTTGCCAATTGAGTTAGCCTATTTTTCAAGGTGTTATTTTCTTCAGCATTTTTTTGGGTCTCCTTTAGCAAGGTGCTGACCTGCTTTTCATGCTTTTCTTGCATTTCTCTCATTTCTCTTCCCAGTTTTTCCTCCACCCCTCTAACTTGATTTTCAAAATCCTTTTTGAGCTCTTCCATGACCTGAGCCCATTGAATATTTATTCTGGATGTTTGGGATACAGGAGCCTTGACTTCTATGTCTTTCCCTGATGGTAAGCCTTGTTCTTCCTCATCAGAAAGGATGGGAGGAAATATCTGTTCACCAAGAAAGTAACCTTCTATGGTCTTATTTTTTTTCCCTTTTCTGAGCATTTTCCCAGCCACTGACTTGACTTCTGAGTGTCCTCTCCACCCCCACCTTGCCTCCAGATCTGCCCAGCCAGCACTTGGGGTCTGAGATTCAAATGTTGCTTCCCAGCCTCAGGGCTTTTGGCAGGGGCAGCGCTGCTATTCAGTGTGAGGTTAAGTTCAGGTGCTCAGGTGGGGGCAGGGCAGCCACAAGGGGCACAGTTCCCTCAGGGGATTTATGCAGAGACCTTCAACAATGGATCCGAGCTCCTGTCTGCTTTGGGAACCCTTGTATGCTGCTGCCTCTGCTGCTGCCTCCCGAGGGGGCCTGAGTTATGGGGATGCCCTGCTCCCCTCTCAGTGAGCTGAAAAGACTCTCTCAGTGACCTCTGGCACCTGTGGGTGGAGGGACCTGTGTGGCTGCTGGAGATTCTGTCCCTGAAGCCTTGTCGGATATACTCCTCTCTGTGCTGCGTGGCCAAGGCAGAGCTGAGCTCTGCTCTAGGTCCGGGTGGGGAGGATGTGGAGGGGGGGGCGCGACGGATCTTTGCTGTTGGTTTTTCAGGGCTCTCTAGAACAGAAATCTCCTCCACTCCATTGTTCTGTGGCTTCCTCTGCTCCAGAATTTATTGGGAGTTCTTCTTTACAGGTATTTTATGGGCTGTGGTTCGGAACTAGCATATGTGTGTCTTTCTACTCCACCATCTTGGCTCCTCCATGCATAATTTCTTATAGCACAGTAATATTTCATAAGATTTATATGCTGCCATTTGTTTAGTCATTTCCCCAATTGATGAACATCTACTTTGTTTCCATTTTTTTGCTATAACAAAAATTGCTGCTATAAATATTTTAGTGTAAGTGGGGATTTTCTTTTGATGAATGGCTTCCTTGGGGTATAAGCCTAGCAATGGAGTCTCTGTCTGGTTCAGAGGCATGCACATTTTCTTTATTTGCATATCTCCAAATTATTTTCCAAAATAAGTATACCATTTCATAGCTCCACCAACAATGCATTCATGTGTCTGTCATTCTGCAACTCCTACAACTTTGACTTTTGTCATTTTTTTCATTTCTGCCAATTTGCATTGTGTAAGGTTAAAGATCATTTGATATGCATGCTTACTACTAGTTATTTGAAGCATTCTTTCATGTGATCATGAATACTTCTAATTCTTTTGAGAACTATTTGTTTATACCCTCTTACCACCGGTCTATTGGGGAATGGCTATTACTTTTACAAAGACAGGGAGAGAGAGAATTACTTCTATATCTTGGATGCCAAATTTTATCAGAGAAATTTAATGCAAATTTTTCCCCTTTTACCACTTCTCTTCTTATCCTAGGTGCATTATTTTTTTTACTATGAAAATATTACTTAATCAGTTATCTATTTTATCTTTTATAATCCCTGTTTCTCTTGTTTGATTAAAAATACATCATCTACCCAAAGCTATAAGAGGTATCTGATCAATTTCTTTTCTAATTCTTATGTGATTTTTAACATTAAGATCAGGACTCATTTAGAATGTACTATAGAATAAGGTGCAAAGTGTCTATCTAAATTTAATTTCTGCCAGACCACTTCCTGAGAAGTTTTTTCAAATAAGTTTTTATCCCTACATAACATGTTTCCCACTTATCAAACATTGGCTTATTGAGTTCCATTATTTCTGATTCCCCCTTATGCAGTCTATTCCATTGATCTTGATCTACCTCTCTATTTTTTTAACCAGTACTAAATGGATTTTGTAACTTCTGCTTTATAATGTAGTTGGAGGTCTGGAAGTATTATTTCCCTTTGAGCCTTATTTGCTTTCATCATTTCTCTTTATATTCCAGATCTTTCATTTTTTCCAGATGAATTCTTTAGTATTTTATAATGTACTATGAAGTATCTCCCTCATGATTCAATTGGTATAACATTGAAATTAATGTTAATTAATTTTTAATAATAATTACTTTAATTTAATAATAATTAAATTAATTTTGATATTATTGCTGTTTTTTATATATGGCACAGCGTAGCTGTGAGCACTGTCTATTCCTCCAGCTTTTTAAAAGCTGTTCTTTATTTCTCTCTTTTATTAAATACTAAACATTAAATACACAATGAGAAAAAAGAAACATTGTAAACTTAAATAACAAAATAAATACAAAATAAGAAAAGAAAAAAAAGCATTTCCATGTGCACAGCAGAATGTAAGAGGATTCAAATTATACAGATATAAAATTCTGTTTCAAGAAAGCCTATATAATAAATACTATGCATTGTGTTGAGAATTGTCCACCTTGTCTTTGCTTCCTAGTAAGTTTTCTTTTGTGCTCTGCTATGTACTTTTTATTTTGTTCCTTTTTTTACTTTGTTCTTTTTCTCCCTTCCTCTGCACCCCCCCCCAGAAGGCTACAGTTAAGTGAAGATATATTTATATAGAGATATACACATAAATATATACATATATAAGCATATAAACACAAAGATATATGCATATATATATAATGCATATACTACATATATATACTTACATACATATACACATACTTAGGTATCTACAATCATACAAATATATAGATAAATCCATTCATATGCATCAATGTAACACCAAATTATACTTATTTGTCCTCTGTTTCTCTGAGGCCGGATAATCTCTTCCTTCATAACTTCAAGTCTTTCCATATTTTTCTAAGTCCACCAACTTGTCATTTCCTACACCACAGCAATATTTCAACCTTATACTATTTAGTTATTTTAAATAGTGCAAAACAACATTGGTGGATATGGCTGACACATAGTGTAGTTCCCTATTTTTCCATTTGATTAAATCTATTTTAGCCTTGACTTTGTCTAAGATCATGATTACCACACCTGCTCCTTTTTCCCTAACAAATTCTACTCCCGATTTTTATTATGTATTTAGGTGTATCTCTTATTTCCTATTCCTCCTGACTCCTCTGCTTTAGTTCTACCTGCTACCTTGCCCTCCTATTATTTAACCTACCCTCCCTCCCAAGGATCCATCTCTTATCCTCCCATTCCCATTAATCTAAACACCCTTCTACATCCCTCTTTATCCTGTTCTTTCACCTACCCCTCTAAAGAACCCTCTCTTATACTCTCACCCATTCTATCCCTTTAGCATTTTATTTCATTCTGAATTTAGAAGACTTTTATACATTTCTAGATATATATGTCTTGTTCCCTCTTAAATCCATTCCTGATGAAAGTAGGTTTCCAGAACTACTTGCCCTCCTTCATCATTTAATTCCTCTGTGGCAGTTCCTCTCACATCTCATTTGCATAAAATAATTACTCTTTTTATCTTTTCCTAAACAGTTTAACTTTTTAAAATCATATCATACTCAGATCTAACCTCATTTTTATTATGAACTACTCAATACCTAATAACAGTCTTGGACATACAATTCACATTTCCTCATATAAAAGGTAAATGAGTCTCTCCTTATTGAGTCCCTTGTAATTAGTCTTTGATTTGTACCTTATATTTCTCTTGGCTCTTCTATATCAAATCTTCTATTAATTTCAAGTTTCTTTGTTGTTTTTTTCACAAAATCCTAAAAGTCTAACAATTCATTCGATGTTCTTTTTGTTCCATTCAGGTTTATGCTTAGTATGATATTATGCTGGTTATAATATTTTTGGCCACAACTTTAGTTCTTTTGATCTTCAATTATATATAGTGTTATCAATGCTAGATTTTCTAATTGTCTGATTGACAGTCTGAGTATAATTGAAGCACTGCCAAATTTAAATATTTTTCTCTTATTACTCATAATATTATGTCCTTGAGCTGGAGATTTCAAAATTTAACTGTGACATTCCTATGACTTTCCTCATAAGACCTCTTTTAGGTGGTGATCAGTGAGTTGTTTTTCTATTTCTATTTTCCCCATTTGTTATAATGCTTGAAGACAATTTTCATTAATTATTTCCTATATTATTATATCAAGATTCTTTTTAGATCATAGCTTTCATGTAGTCTGATAATTCTTATTTTTATCTTCTCGATCTGTTCTCCAGATAAATTGTTTTTTCTTATGAGCTATTTCACATTCTCTTTTATTGCTATTTTTCTATATTTTGTTTCATTTTTTTCTTGGTCTCTTATGGACTTGCTGGCCTTACTTTCCCCAATTCTGATTTTCAAGGAGTCATTTTCTTCCTTAAGATTCTGGATCTCCTTTTCTAATTGATTGACTTTCTTTTCACAATCTTATTTTTTTGTGTTCCTTTTTTGGGGGGGTTTCCTCAATCTCTCTTATGTTATTTTTAGGATTTTTAAAATTCTATAACTACTTTAATGAAATTATCAAGGAAAACTGCCTTCATATTCTAGAACCAGAGTGTAAAATAAATATTGAAAGAATTCACCGATCTCCTCCTGAAAGAGATCTGAAAAGAAAAACTTCTAGTAATATTATAGCCAAATTGCAGAGTTCCCAGGTCAAGGAGGAAATATTGCAAGCAGCCAGAAAGAAACAATCCCAGTACTGTGGAAATAGAATCAGGATAAAACAGGATCTGGCAGCTTCTACATTAAGGGATCAAAGGGCTTGGAATATGATATTCCAGAATTCAAAGGAACTAGGATTAAAATCAAGAATCACCTACAGAGAAAAACTGAATATAACACTTCACAGGAAAAAATGGTCATTCAATGAAATAGAGGAGAGGACTTTCAATACAAGAATTAAGAGAAGCATGAAAAGGTAAAGAGGAAAAAGAAATAATAAGGGACTTACTAAAATTGAACTCTTTACATTCCTACATGGAAAGATAATATTTATAACACCTGAAACTTTTCTCACTATTTGGGTACTTGAATGGATTATACACACACACACACAAGTAGACAGAGGTCACAGCATGAGTTGAAGAGGAGGGAATGATATCTAAAAATAAAATTAAGGGGTGAGAGAGGAATATAATGGGAGGAGAAAGGGAGAAATGGAATGGGGCGTATTATCTCTCATAAAAGAGGCAAGAAAAAGCTTTTTCAACGGAGGGGGAAAAGTAGAGGTGAGAGGGAAAAAGTGAAGTTTACTCTCATCACATTTTGCTTAAGGAGGGAATAACAGGCACATTCAATTTGGTATGAAAATCTATCTTACACTACAGGAAAGTAGGGGAGAAGGGGAGAAGTGGAGTGTGGGGAGGATAATAGATGGGAGAGCAAATGAGAGGAGGGGGGGAATTAAAAGTAAACACTTTTGGGGAGGGATAAGGTCAAAAGAGAGAACAGAATAAATGGGGGGTGCAGGATAGGATGTAGGGAAATATAGTTAGTCTTCCACAACATGACTATTATGGAAGTCTTTAGCAAAACTACACATATGTAGCCTGTATTGAATTGCTTGTCTTCTTGGTGGGGATGGGTGGGGAGGGAGGAAGGGAGCAAAGTTGGAAGTTGAGGTTGTAAGAACAAATGTTGAAAACTGTTTTTGCATGTAACTGGGAAATAAGAAATACAAGTAATGAGGTATAGGAATCTATCTTGCCCTAGAAGAAAAGAGAGAAGATGGGAATAAGGGAAAGGAGGGGTGTGTGAGAAGGAAGCATAGATTGGGGGAATGGGTAATCACAATGCAAGGTGTTTTGGGGTGGGGAGAGGGGAGATATAGGGAGAAAATTTGAAACTCAAAATATTGTGGAAATGAATGTTGAAAATTAAAAATAAATAAATAAATTGAGAAAAAGAAGGAAATTGAAGTCTCCTGTCACTATCTCATTACTGAGTGTCTTCTTGTAGCTTTTAGTTTTTCTTTTATCAATTTGGATGCCAAGACATCAGGAGCATATGTTTATCACTGATATTGATTTGCTGTATGTGGTTCCTTTCAGCATAATGTAGCTTACTTTTTCACCCCTTTCATATTTTTTGAAAGCTTTTGCTTTGTCAAATAGCATGACTGTAACTTCTGCTTCTTTGGATTCACTTAATATATAGTGAGTTTTTTCCCCTTCTTCTTAGTTTCATTTGGCACATGTTTTTGTTTTTAAAATGTGTTTCTTTTTTAAAAATGTATTTATTTATTTATTTTAGTTTTCAACATTCATTTTCACAAGTTTTTGAGTTCCAAATTTTCTCCCCATCTCTCTCCTCCCCCTACTCCAAGAAACAGTGCATTTTGATTACCTTTCCCCCCAATCTGCCCTCCCTTCTATCATCCCCCTCCCTTTCCTTATCCCCATCTTCTCTCTTTTCTTGTAGGGCAAGATAGATTTCTATACCACATTACCTGTATTTCTTATTTCCCAGTTGCATGCAAAAACAATTCTCAACATTTATTCTTAAAACTCTGATTTCCAACTTCTCTCCCTTCCTCCCTCCCCACTCATCCCCATTGAGAAGGCAGGCAATTCAATATAGGTTATACATGTGTTATTATGCAAAAGACTTCCATAATAGTCATGTTGTGAAAGACTAACTATATTTCCCTCCATCCTAGTCTGCACCCATTTATTCTATTCTCTCTTTTCATGTTGTCCCTCCCCAAAAGTGTTTACTTCTAATTACTCCCTCCTTCCATTTGCCCTTACTTCTATCATCCTCCCACCCCACTTGTCCCCTTCTCCCCTACTTTCCTGAAGTTAAAGATAGATTTTCATACCAAATTGAGTGTCATGTTATTTCCTCCTTAAGCCAAATGTGATGACAGTAAGCTTCATTTTATCCCTCTCACCTCCCCCCTTTTCCCTTCCATTGAAAAAGCTTTTTCTTGCCTCTTTTATGAGAGATAATTCGCCCAATTCCGTTTTTCCCTTTCTCCTTACAATATATTTTAAAATGTGTTTCTTATGAGCAACAGAGTGTTGGGTTTTTTTCCTTATCTAATTGTTCACTCTTTTTTCATTTTAGTGGACTGTTTAATCCACTCACATTTAAAATTATGAGAATTAGGTTTATATTTCTCTCTATTTATCTCTATTTTTTTCTATATTTTTTCTTCCTTCTGTTGTAAACACACTACTATGTTCCTTCAATTACTTTAGCATAATCTTTTTTAAAGATGTCCCTGTTCTTACTCACTCCCCTCCCCAATCCACAATCCCTACTCCTTATTTCCCTTTGTGGTTATGCTTATTAGCTCCTTTTCCTTCCTCATTTTATCTAAATAGTCAATTCCTCACCCCCTTTTTTCTTTCTCTCAGTCATGTAGATTGTCCCTTCCTCTTCTTCCTTTTAACTCATCTTGTTCACTAAGTATTTTTTAGTTCATTTTTGCACCACTTTCCAGAGTTACACTCACTCTCTTTATTATCCATCCTCTCTGTCTACTCTAGACCTTCATTCTCTGATTAATGAGCCCTATATTAATCTAGTCTCTACCTCTGTACTCCTCATGTAATCAAAACTGAGGGGTTCAGTCTGGACTCTCTTCTCTAGGCAGTTCAGTCACTGCCTTGACAATATCCTTTCCCTATATCCTGTTCCACTCCCTTTGTTTCTCAGTTCTCTGGTCCAACAGTGGCAGTTTAGAGAACTGTCCCATTGGCATTATGGGGCTAATTTCTATAGTTTCGACCTCCAAGGAGAGGGAAGGGGATGAGGTATGACATTAAGCTCTATGTTCAAGTCCAAACATGTATCCTGCCCCTTTCCCTCTGTTCCTGGCTCTCTTGTGGAGATCTTTAGAAGCAGAGGATGGTGCTACTGCAATAGTGACGATCTGCCTTGGCCTGAGCAAATTTCATCATCCTGGAGCCCAGATCTTTGGGGCACTGAAAAGAGGGAGCGGGACAAGGGCATGGAGTCAGGTCTTTGGTTTAACTAGTACAGCCTTCTTGTCAGTAACATGATTGGAGCTGGGGAGAGCAGAGTTGTTGAGTAAGCTCACGGTAGGTGTAAGTTCATGTTTGTTTACTTTTTTTAACCTTCTCTTGGATTCCAGGTGTCCTAAACCTTGGAGGCAACTGAAACTGCTTTCTCTTTGACATATAATTTCTGTTTTGGAGAGGTTTGAGATGTCTTGGGAATCAGAGAAAATGTTTATTCTTCAATCTTTCGGGTCCCATGACCTAGAAGTATTCCAAAAATATCAATAATAACGTAGTTCACTAACATTTGTACACACTTTTATTTTGATTTTATTCAAAAAATTAAGGGAAGATCTTACAATGCAAACATTTGTTTCCAAAAAATCTTTCAGAAGAAACATCTTGCTTTTATCAATTAAGCTTATGACAAAATTATATTTCTTCAAGAACCAATCAGTCATGGTCAGCAGGTTCTCACAACATAACAGGCTATTCTTCAATAATTCTTCTCTCACAATATTAAAGACATAGCTATCACAGTAAACTTTTACTATCCTATCTCTCCCTAATCTGTTGTCAGAAGGGAGTCTCAAGAGCAGGAAGGACAAAGTGTTAAGAACCTAAAGGACAAAGATGTAAATAAGAAGAACCAATTCTTAAAATGTACAATAAATTTTCCAGTCAGACTTGTCATGATGACAAATTGCATATGTGAAAAAATCTAATTAACTTATTCTGTATTCAAGAAAGCCTTTTAACTAGACACAAGAGCTTTTAGAGGAGCACATGCTCGGAATTTTGTAGCTCATTCAATTTGAATGGAAAAAATGAATTTTTTTTAATCAACTATTTCAAGAGATTCTTTAACTGGAAGAACTTTAGACAGAATGAGAAAGTGGATAAGGGGAGATACAGGGGAGATATGTGTGTGTATGTATACATACATAAACATACATATGTACATATAAATATACGCATAAATATATATATACATATATACACACACACACACACACACACATATATATATATATATATGGGAGATATCAGGGGTGGGAAGGGCTTTCTAATACATCTTAAATGACATGAGGTGAAATTATTCCTTTCAACAAGTCCATTCAAAAAAATCTTTATTAGTACCTATACATACTTTGGTAGGCCAATGGTTTCCAAGGATGAAAAACAACTAAATTCCTGTTTTCAAAGAGCTAATAATTATATACATATATATATATTATATATATATATACACATATACACTATATATATGTATGTATATATGTGTATATATATGTATATATATGTATATGTATGTGTATATATATGTATATATATATATATATATATATATATATATATATATATATATATATATATATATATATATATATGTTAAGTGAGATTCTACTACTGGGAGCCAAGATGGTGGGCAGTAAGTTGCTCTCACTCTTCATTTTTGACCTCTAAAAACCCAGAAAACATCACCCCAGAAAAAACTCTGAAATAGCAGAGTCAGTAGGAAGATGTGAATGGAATGGACTCTCTCATTTAAGGGAAGCAGATAGCAGAGTGGATTAAAAACCAGAATCTTACTATATGTTGTTTAGAAGAAAAACATTTGAAACAAAGAGATGCACACAGAGTAAAGGTAAAAGGCTGGTGTAGAATATATATTATGCTTCAGCTGAAGTAAGAAAAGCAGAGGTAGAAATCCTGATCTCAGACAAAGTAAAAGCAAAGTTAGATCTAATTAAAAGAGAGAAGGGAGGAAAATACATCCTGTTGAAATGTACCATAGACAAGAAATAATATTATTACTAAATATATATGCACCAAATAGTACAGTGTTCAAATTCTTAGAGGAGAAGTTAAGAGAGTTACAGAAAGAAATAGATAGTAAAACTATAGTAGTGGAGGACCTCAATCTCCCTCTCTCAGACCTGGATAAATCTAACCATAAAATAAACAAGAAAGAAGTTAAGGAGATGAATAGAATTTTAGAAAAGTTAGATATGGTTGACCTCTAGAGAAAATTGAATGAGAATAGAAAGATATATTTTTTCTCAGCAGCAAATGGCACACACACAAAAACTGACCACGTATTAAAGCATAAAAACCTCACAATCCAATGCAGAAAGGCAGAAATACTCAATGTATCCTTTTCAGATAATGATACAACAAAAATTACATATAATAAAGAGCCATGAAACATAAGCTAAAAAATAACAGGAAACTAAATATTTAATCATAAAGAATAAGTAGGGGAAAAAACAGGCCATAGAAACAATTAATAACTTCATCCAAGAGAAGGACAATAACGAAATGACAAGCCAAAACTTATGGGATGCAGCAAAAGTGGTTCTTAGGAGAAATTTTATATCTTTAAATGTTTACATGAATAAAATAGTGAAAGAGGAAAACAGTGAATTGGGCATGCAACTAAAAAAAGTCAAAAGAAGAACAAATTTTAAAATCCCTATTTAAATACCAAATTAGAAATTCTGGAAACCAAAGGAAAGATTGATAAAATTGAAAGTAAGAAAATTATTGAACTAATAAATAAAACTAAGAGCTGGTTTTAAGAAAAAACAATAAAATAGACAAACTTTTGGTCAACTTAATTGAAGAGAAAGAAGAAAACCAAATTACCAGTATCAAAAATGCAAAAGGTAAATTCACCATCAATAAAGAGGAAATCAAAACAATAATTAGGAGCTATTTTGTCCAACTGTATGGCAATAAATTTTAAATCTCAGTGAAACAGATGAATATTTACAAAAATATATATTTCCCAGAAGAATATTTACAAAATTGCCCAGATTAACAGAAGAGGAAGTAAAATACTTAAATAACCCCATTTTAGAAAAAAAAATTTAACAAGTATAATGGTAATTTAAATGAGAAGATCTTTCCCATTCATTAATAGACCCACAGAAACTGCTTAAATCACATGGAAGCCTAAGTCACATGTGGTGGGAGGAGCTTACCAAATAGGTGGAACAGGAAGGGAAGAACAAAATTGAGAGGAAGTTACTGAGAGCAGTTAGAGCAGAGAGAGAGAGGACACAGGCAAGCAGACAGCTAGGCTCCTGAGTGTTTGTTTGTGGAAAGGCCCTAGAGAGAGGGGGAAGGGGCAAGCCTGGGAATAACTTTGTCCCCTGCAGTACTAATATGCATTGACTTCTTGGCTACAATGATGGATTTGGCCTTCAAACGGTTTTGGAATTTGGCTTTCTGGTGGCTGAATAAATATTTTTCCTCTGCCTTCTATATGGAGAGTCTGTTATACTTTGCAATTGAGAAATATTCCAGCATATTCATAGTCACCATCAGTGCTGTGAGTATTGCATTGGCAATACAACAAGCCATCAATGAACTCCCTAAGAAAAAATCTCCAGGGTAAGTTGGATTCACAGGTGAATTCTATCAAACATTTAAAGATCAATTCATTCCAATACTATATAAACTATTTGGGAAGATAGGCAAAGAAATTCTTTTGTGATACAAATATGGTTCTGATACCTAAACCAGGAAGTGCCAAAACAAAGAAAAAAAATATATAGACCAATTTCATTAATGAATATAGATGCAAAAATTTTAAATAAAACATTAGCCAAGAGATTACAGCAACTTATCACAGGGATAATACACTATGAGCAAATAGGATCTATATCAGGAATGCAGTATTGGTTAAATATCGGGAAAATTGTCTGCATAATGGACCATATCAATAACAAAACTAACAAATCATATGATTATCTGAATAGTTGCAGAAAAAGCTTCTGACAAAATACAACACCCATTTCTATGAAAAACCATTAGAGAGTACAGTAATAAATGGAGTCTTCCTTAAAATAATAAGTAACATCTATCTAAAACCATCAGCAAGCATTATCTGTAATGGGGATAAGGTAAAAGCATTTCCAGTAATATTAGGGGTGAAACAAGGATGTCCATTATCATGAGTGTTATTCAATATTTTGCTAGAAGTGTTAAGTTTAGCAATAAAAAAAGAAAAAGAAATTGAAGGAATCAGAATAGGCAAAGAAGAAACAAAGCTATCACTCTTTGTAGATAATATGATGGTATACTTAGAGAAGCCTAGAGAATCAAGTAAAAAATACTACTTGAAATAATAAAAAACTTTAGGAAAGTTACAGGATATAAAATAAACTCACATAAGTCATCAGTATTTCCATATATTACTAACAAAGCTCAACAATAAGAGATAGAAAAAGAAGTTACATTTAAAGTTACTATAGACATTATAAAATATTTGAGAATCTACCTGCCAAGACAAATCCAGGAATTATATGGACGAAATTACAAAACATTTTTCACACAAAGTCAGATATAAATAAATGAGAAAATATCAGTTGCTCATGGGTAGAATAGGCTAACATACTAAAAATGACTATTCTACCTAAATTAAATTACTTATTCAGTGCCATGCCAATCAAAGTATCAAAAAATATTTTATAGAGCTAGAAAAAATAATAAAATTCATCTGGAAGGACAAAAGGTCCTGAATATCAAGGAAAATAATGAAAAGAAATGCAAGGAAAGGTAACCTAGCCATACCAGATCTCAAATTGCATTATAAAGTAGAGATCATCAAAAGTACTAGGTAATGGCTAAAAAACAAACTGAGTAAATTAGTGGAATAGATTAGGTACACAAGACGCAATAGCCAGGAGCTATAATAATCTATTTGATAAATTTAGACTCCAGCTTCTGGGATAGGAACTCGTTATTTCACAAAAATTGCTGGGAAAACTGGAAAATACTATGGCAGAAAGTAGGCATAGACCAACATCTTACACCCTTTACCAAGATAAAGTCAAAATGTATACCTGATTCAGATATAAAAACTGATACTATAAGCAAACTAGGAGAGTAAAGAATAGCTTACCTGTCAGATTCATGGAGTATGGAAGAACATGTGACCAAAAAAAGAGACAGAGAACATTATGAAACGCAAAAATGGATATTTTGATTATATTAAATTGAACGGTTTTTGTACAAGCCAAGCCAAAGCAAGAGAGAAACAGAAAGCTAGGAAACACTTTTTACAACTAATGTCTCTGATAAAGGCCTCATTCCTAAAATATATAGAGAACTGAGTCAAATGTATAAGAATATAAGTCATTCTCCAAATGGTAATTGTGAAAGGATATGAAGACAGTTTTCAGATGAAGAAGTTAAAACTATCTGTAGTGATATGAAAAAATGCTCTAAATCAGTATTGATTAGAGAGATGCAAATCAAAACAAGTCTGAAGTAACATGTCACACCTATCAGACTGGCTAAGATATCAAAACAGGAAAATGATAAATGTTGGAGAAGGAAAATTGGAACACTAACGCTTTGTTGGTGGAATTGTGAACTGATTCAACCACTCTGAAGAGCAATTCAGAACTATGTGCAAAGGGCTATAAAACTGTGACCCAGCAATATCACTTCTAGATCTTTAACCCAAAGAGATCATAAAAATGGGAAAAAGACCCACACGTATAAAAATATTTATAGCAGCTCTTTCTGTGGTGTCCAAGACCTGGAAATTGAAGGGATGTCCATCAGTTGGGGAATAGTTGAACAAGTTATGGTATATGAATATAATGGAATACTATTATTCCATAAGAAATTATGAACAGGCGAGTTCAGAAAAGCCTGGAAAGACTTACATGAACTGAATCTGAATGAAGTGTGCTTCACACCTGTGGCTCACACCCTCTGCAAAGGTATCTTCTCATATCTCTTCTTTGGAGCCAAATTGGTTCTTTATAATTTCACATTAAGTTTTTAATATTTTGTAGTCATTCTTTCAATTTATATTGTTGTGCTTATATGGCTTTACTGTTTTTGCTTACTTTATTTTGTATTAGTTCAATACTTCTCTGCATTCATATTTGTCATTTCTTTTTTTTTTATTGAAACAAATTCACAGTTTTATTTCAACACAGAATTGTAAGATTTCACCAACACAATGACATGCTGACTTGAATATTGGCAAAAACAAAATACAAGAATGGTTAAATGTGCATAGCCAGGTTAAATCAAAAAGAGTTGCTGTAAAATTCTCATAAGCAATAAGTAAAAGAAAATTTAGGAGTAGGAGGGAGAGAATGGTAGATTTGCTACTGAAGAAATCAAAATTATCATTATTAAATTATTAATTTAATTTATATATTTATTTTATTAACTTATTAAAATTAAATTATTTATTATATAAATTAATTTACTTATTAAATGAAACAAAATATTATTATTAATAATAATAACTACCAAATTATATAAGGTTTAAGAGCTTGCAAAGCACTTTACAAATATCATTTCTTGATGTTATGATATTAATCTTCTGTATATCCTTTGGAAAATTGCTTCTCCTTCCTATATCTCAGTTTCCTCATTTGTATATGAGGCACTAGTTGGAGTAGATGCATTCTAAGATCTACTGAAGGTTTAAAATCTC
Source organism: Notamacropus eugenii (assembly GCF_028372415.1). Lineage (NCBI taxonomy): Eukaryota > Metazoa > Chordata > Mammalia > Diprotodontia > Macropodidae > Notamacropus > Notamacropus eugenii. Next base: position 153,543,989 of record NC_092877.1, on the reverse strand, counting down.
TGACCCTATGATCCTCCTCAAGAAAACTGTGAGACAGAAATAAGCTGAAAGTTGTGAAAAGCATAAGTTATAGACCAAGAATTCAATTCAGTTCAATAGACATTCACTGAGTTGTTATTACATGAGATATTGTGCTGCATGCTGTGAGGGAAAAAGAAGATTAGAAAAATTCATTTCCATTCAACAGGTCATTTGTGAGTCCAGAAAAAGGAAGGTGGAGGAGATGGGGGTGGGACAGAGAGGGAGAGGGAAACAGAGAGGGAGAGGGAAAGGGAGGGAAAAGGGAGAAAGAGAAAGAGAGAGAGAGAGAGAGAGAGAGAGAGAGAGAGAGAGAGAGAGAGAGAGAGAGAGAGAGAGAGAGAGAGAGAGAGATTTTAAGTGAGGGAAGATGAGGAGAAGAGTAAGAAAGTCTTCATTGAACAGGGAAACATTTGAGTTGTGCCTTGAAAGAAGGGTAGAATGTTGACGTGTAAAGATGGATTTAGATTCCAGGAGAAGACCGCAGTGCAAACTAAGAAATGGTTCATGAGAGTGCCTAAAATTTGGGGAAAACAGAGAGTAGACCAGGCTATCAGAACAAATAGACTACTAAGTGCAAAAGGGAGATAAAAGTCTGGAAAAATAGGTTGGACTTTGTAGAACCTTGTTATTCTAAGGATTTAGGATGATTTTTTAAGAGGGGAGCAATGGTCAGAGCTGTTAAGTTTCCTCCCTTCACTCTCCCTGTCTCTGCCTCTCCATAGATAGATAGATAGATAGATAGATAGATAGATAGATAGATAGATAGATAGATAGATGGTGAAAAATGATTCTCAGAGCTTCTCCTCTAGCTCCCAGCCTCTCTCCTTTCTCTAAAGTTCTTTTTTTTTTTTTTTTTTTTTTTTACAATCATGATCTGCTACATTCTGCAAATGAATTCCATAGTTCTTTCTCCTAGCGTGGAAGGCATTTTGTCTTAGAAAACCATTGGTAATTATTTTTTTTAAGTTCTTGTGTTATTACGAAGTTCCAAGTCTACCAGAAAAAACTCTCACACACTGTGGTCTTTGCTGTGCACAAAGTTCTGGTTCTGCTCCTTCCACTCAGCATCAGATCATATAAGTCCTTCCAGGCCTCTCTGAAGTCTTCTTGTTCATCATTTCTTATGGTGCAATAGTACTCCACTACATTCATATACCACAACTTATTTAGCCATTCCCCAATTGATGGGCACCTTTGATTATATTTGTCATTTCTTGCAAGAAATATTCTATTATATGCATCTTCCAAAATTTGTTTAGCCATTCTGTAATCAATGTTTTGTTTCTAGTTTCTCTCTCTTCTCTCTCTCTCTCTCTCTCTCTCTCTCTCTCTCTCTCTCTCTCTCTCTCTCTCTCTCTCTCTCTCACACACACACACACACACACACACACACACACACACACACACACACGCATGTTATTACACATCTTTGCTGTATATGAAGCCTTCTTTTGATTAATGACCTTGCTGGGGCATATGCATCACAGTGGAATATCTCGATGTGTCAAAGGGTATGGACATTCTTACAATTCTATCTATGCTATTCCAGATTATTTTCTAGATTAGTTGTATCAATTCATAGCTCCACCAACAATGCATTAGTAGGCCTGTCCTTCTATAATCTCTTCCAAGTGCAAGTGATGTCATCATTTCTCTGATGTCATGGTCTTCTTCAGAAATGAAGGACCAATAAAACAATAACAACAACAACCATTTTAACTATTCCTATCTTTTGTAATATTTAAGGCATCTAAACTTTAGGAGTCTCAGGCTCTAAATTTGCAAGATAGAGTTAATAATCCATATCTGTTCTAATTCATTAGATTATTCATGAAGATTAAATATATGGTGAAAAAAATTTAATGCTGTAAAGAGAGATGGAAACATCAGATTTTTTAATGTAATGTACTGGCAAATCTAGGTACCACCTTAGTGTATCAGTAAAATAGTATAAATGGACATCTTTAGGTTTGTGAAACTGTTTGGTTAGACTAATGAGTTTTTACTGAATTAGTTATGATTGTTTAATAAGTCAAAACAACTGAGCCCATACGGGTACATGATCTACATATGAAGGGTAATACCATAAACAAATTAGAAAAACATGGAATAGCATATTTGTCAGATTTATGAAAAAAGGGAAGAATTTAGGATCATTTAGAGAGCACTGCAAAATGTAAAACAGATAATTTTGGTTATATAAAATTAAAAAGCTTTTGCAGAAACAAAATCAATGCAACCAAAATTATAATGAAAGCAGAAAATATGGGGGAGGGGAACTTTGCAATAATTATCTCTGATAAAGGCATCGTTTCTCAAATATATAGAGAGCTGAGTCAAGTTTACAAGAATACAAGCCATTCCTGAATTGATAAATGGTCCAAGGATATGTGAATAGCGAGTTTTCAGAGAAGAAATCAAAGCTATCTCTAGTCATATGAAAAAATGATCTAAATCACTATTGATTAGAGAAATTCAAATTAACATAAATCTGAGGCACCACCTCACATATCAGGTTGGCTAATATGAGAAAAAAGGAAAGTGATAAATGTTGGAGGAGAGGTGGGAAAACTGGGACACTAATGCACTGTCAGTAGAGTTGTGAACTAATCCAACCATTCTGGAGAGCAGTTGGGGACTATGCCCAAAGAGCTATAAAACTGTGCATATCCAGTGATCCAGTAATAACACTGCTAGGTCTATGCCCCAAAAAGGAGGGAAAGCGGGGTCAGGGGGAAGGATCTGTTTGTACAAAAATATTTATCACAGCTCTTTTGGTGGTGGCTAAGAATTAGAAATTGAGGGATGCCCATCAGTTGGGGAATGGCTAAACAGGCAATGGCATATGATTGTGATGGAATATTATTGTGCTGTAAGAAGAATGATTTCAGAAAAACCTGGAAAGACTAACATGAACTGATGCAAAGTGAAATGAGAAGAACCAGTAGAATGTTGTACATAGTAAAAGTAATATTGTTTGATGAAAAACTGTAAATGACTTAGCTCTTCTCAGCAATACAATGATCCAAGACAATCCCAAAGGACTCATGATGAAGCATGCTGTCCGCCTCCAGAGAAAAAACTGATATTGTGTGAATGCAGACTGAAGTTTGCTATTTTTCACTGTCTTCTTTTCATTCTTTTTTTTTATTCACGTCTTCTTGTACAAAATGACTAATATCAAAATAGTTACATGATCGCACCTGTATAAACAATAGCAAATTGCTTACCATTCCAGGGATGGAAGGAAGGATAGAATTTGGGACTCAAAACTTTTAAAAAATGTTTTAAAATTGATTTAACATGTAATTGGGATATGTGCATATATACATATGAGCATACATACATATATACACATGCATATATATATACACACAATATACATATGTATACACATACACACATATATATGTATATATACCGAACCCAGTTGAACAGCACAGTTAAATATTGCTGCCCCCAAAGAATCAATGCATACATTGCATTTAGTTGCTTATAGGGTCACCTTTTTTATGGACCTCATGTTACTTAAAATCACAATAAAGCTTCCCTGATTGGGTTTTTTACCATCTTCTGTTACTAATAAATATCTAGAAATGCAGGGTCAAGTAGCAGCCAAGAAAAATGAAATTCTATGATACATCACTAAGTTTAAGAAGTCAAAAAGAAATGAAGTAGGAATCTAGAATTAATGAGTAATCAGTAATTAATGACTCCTGATACTCAAAACAATCTTTAGAAAGCTATTTCAAAAACTAAATCTGATACAGAAAATGAAAAGGAAGTCTCATAAACAAGGTTTTGTGAGCCTAGAGAACTAGACCAGGTATTTCTCTTCCAAATTACAAAGATTCCCTTGGTTTCCTCAATGTTCTTTTCACTGCTTATTTAGTGGAACCATTGTCATATCACATCATAAAGGCAATAGTGAGATGAACTGCTTTGGGACTACTCCTTCTCAAATGATGAAATATCCCCCTCCCCATTATGGAAGTTCCTATTTCAAAGCTGAAATAGTTAATTCAGGTGTAGTGTGGATTAGGCATGATTCAGGCAGATCTAGGAGTTGAGTTTCAAGAGTATTCACTTTATAAAGTTGGGGGGAAAAGCATGATGTTTGGCTTATACCAGGCACTTAATATATTATAGTTAACTGACTCGCTGACCTCTTATTCTGATGGGTTCCAGTAGCAAAACCAAGTTTATTCAGTCTTTCAAGAAGCAGTGAGTACTCACCAGACTGCATGGCAGTGAACTAAGTAGTCTGGAATGCATTCATAGATTCTGCCTTTAAAGAGTTCATAATTTAATGGTCTAAAGCTTGCAACTATATGTATGTAGGTCAAGAAGGAAAAGTTAATGTGGACATCCACAGAGGAAATTTCAATGGGAAAATCAGATCTGAAAATAAAGATACTACCATGGTGTATATACATACATATATGTATATATATATATGTATATTTTACATATATATACACACATCCTTATACATATATACACACACATATACACACATATGTATGCATATGTATATATAATGTGTGTGTATGTATATGTGTATATAAATGTATATGTATATATACACATTGTAGGCTAAGTCACATGGAAAAATGTAAGCAGTAGAATTGAATTACCAATACAGCAATCAATGGAGTACCTAATCTCCACCTCCCAGGATGGAACTTCTTTCTTATAAATTCCTATCTTCGAGTTGAAATAGATAATTTAGTTGTGTTATAGATTATACATGATTCACTCAGGTCTGGGAAATAAGGTTCAAGATTGGAATGAAATAAGAAACTCTTAAGCCATCTAATAGCTAACAAAAAAAGAGGTTTACTTAGTCACAGCAAGGAAAGGGTATTCAGCAGGTTTACAGCCTTGATTCAGGTGGAAATAGTCTATATTTCTCTCAAGAACTGCCTGTACATATCTTTAGACCATTTATCAACTGGGAAATGGCTCTTATTCTTATAAATTAATTAAAATTATATGGTCAAATTTCTTGAAACACTTCTGAAATCCCTCCCACTTAGGAGTTCCCATTTAAACCCTGGGATTTTGCGCCCAAGAAAACTCTTCTGGTTTGTTGATATGCAATGGAATAAAAAAATTTAAGATGCTCTAATACTGACTCAAGCTACTTGTACTCTTCCCAACTTTAACTTATAGCATCTATTTCTCAGAGGCTAGAATAATGCTTTCCTCAAAATTAGGAATAAAAATGCAAAATCTAGATTATAATGGGAAGTAACTGACACTGGAAAATTTGAGGACTGTTCTGTTAGCTCAAATACTTCCTTACTCAAAATAGTGTTCAGTTTTGTACTATTTCCCAGCAATATTTTACTCAACTTTTTACTATGTTCTTGGGTGGTGGCCATGTTAGCAAATTAATCATTTGATATTATGATTCCTGAGTAAAATGGAATGTTGTAAAAAGTAATCTGAGCACAAACTTGTAACCTAACAAGGAAACTTCTCATAGCTGAACAACTTACATTCTCAGGAGATTTTCTAGCAACCTAGAAAAAGTAATTTCTGTGAAGTACTAAAGAGAAGGAATAATACTGAGCGCAATCTACTCTAATTGTAGATCAAATGTAACATAAAACGCTAATGGGAACTTAAAAAAGACACAAACATTAGCATCACACCACAGCACCCTCCCTATAGACATATATGTGCATGTATATGTATATATGTATGTATATATACACATATGTATGTATATGTGTGTATGTAGAGAGAGTCCAGTTAGACAATCGATTTCTTGAGAGCTGGGGCCATGTTACTTTGATACTTAGGTATATAGATTTAAAACTGGAAGGGACCTTGGAGACCATCTAATCCAACTTCTTCCTTTTACAGATGAAGCAACTAAGGGTCAGACTGTGGTTAAGGGACTTGCCCAAGGTCACATAGGTAATAAGCTGTCAAAGGTGCAACAGTGGAGTGAGAAACCAAGTCCTCTTACTCCAAATTTAATGCTCTTTCTTCTGTTTCCGTTACATCAGAGGTGCCAAACTGGCCATATTATATCCTGCAATACTCCCCAGTGTTCCCACAACCAGATTAAAATTTAATTGGGAAATATTTAACAAAATAAATAAAAATGCAATAGAACACATATACTGTTAATATATGATTTTCTAAGTCAATATGCAGTAAGAAGAAATCCTTACATATGGTTTAGGGGTCCTAATTCTGTTTGAGTTTGACACCACTGCCTTATACCACTTTATACCGTATTATGATCATCATAGGTATTCACAAATTTTTGTTGTTGTTGAGTCATTTCAGTTGCATCTAACTCTTTGTGACCCTATTTAGGGTTTTCTTGGCAAGGTACTAAAGTAGTTTGCCATTCCAGATCATTTTCCAGATGGGAAACTGAAGCAAACTATATTAAATGACTTGCTCAGTTAGATAACTATTAAGTATCTGAAGTCATATTTGAATTCAGGTTTTCCTGACTCCAGGTCCACTATATCACCTCACTGCCCAGATAAATATATTTTAATTAACTAAATGTTCTTGGCATTTGTTTAAGAAGGACTACTAACCTTACTCAATCTAGGACAGGACCCTTCTCTTAGACTTCCCACCTTGAGTCAGACCATATATCTCCATGCCAAATGAGTGAATTATTTGCATATTACCAGCATTTCATTATTCTCCTCCCAGCCCACATGATTCCACCACCATCCCCACCTTACCCTCCACCACAGTATAATCATCAGTGATGAGAAAATCCTGAGAGGTTTGGCATAGCCATAATGAACCTGCTACTTCATCCTGCCAGCACAATTCCTTTCCAAATGAATTTTCAGGGCTAACAGATAAGCAACAGCCTGTGAACTCAATATAATTCCTTTGCAAGAAACTTAAGCACCAAATTCTGTACAACAGTACTATGTTAACAAAATAAGAACATTCATGGAGCATGCATGGTTGTAATAAAACTCTTGCTAGGATCAGTTTATTCAAAACACAGAGATGCCTGCTGTCCTAGGCTTGGATTCCAGGTACAATAAATTTGTCCTGAGCAAAGCCAGCTTTGAAGAGAGCCATGAGAAGTACTTAGGAAGGGCCCAGAGTTCTGGGGTCCTCCAGAACACTGAATTGTTGCTACCACTATGAATAAAGAGAATTAAAAGAGTGAGCCATCTGCTAACTCTTTTATGTACCTCTGTCATCAGGTAGCACTAAGTGGGAAAGGAAAGGGAAGGGAAGAAGCATTTACATAGTGCCTACTATGTGCCAGGCACTGAGCTAAGCAAACTCTTGATTCTCACAACAACCCCTCAAGATAGGTGCTGTTATACCCTTTTATAGTTGAGGAAACTGAGGCAAACAGAGGTAAAGTGATTTATCCACAGTCACACAGCTAGTGTCTGAGGGTAGATTTGAGCTCAGGTGTCCCTGATTCTAGACCCAGCACTTTCTCCACTGTTTAGACATGCTTAAATACCCTTAAATTTGTCACCAAATTGAATTTCTCTTGTCTCATTCACTCAGTTCCAGCCACACAGTAATAGCTAGTTTGTTACCAAACCACCTTCTACACCACCCAATACAATACACCAATCATGTCAAGTGCTAATTGTGTTCAGAGCACTGTGCTCAGATTTTGGAGGAGATATACAGTTCTAAGACAGATGAACACAGCACACAGGAGGGCTTGCTAGCCAGGTCAGACAGGAAAGACACTTAGAAGGGGTGAATAATCTTACTTTATTCTGGTCTAGTTTTCTCAGAAGAGGATTGCCGGTAACAGGAGTAGAAGCTCCTTCAGCATTCCATAATCACCATAATCACTGGGGCCAGTGATGGGGTCAATTAAGACAGGCACAGCTTGTACACTCCCCTAAATTCCCTCAAACCTCAATGGGGGCCCATTGAGGCAAACATGGATTCCCCCCAAGCCTTGATGGGGACTGATTGATGCATTACAGCTTGTGCACTCAAACATAAAGTTCCCCCCAAACTGCAGTGGGGGCCAGTTGAGGCACATGCCTCTGTTCTTTAAGAAACATCAAAGTTAAAAAGCAATGAAAAAATGTATTTGTTGCTGTTTTCAAGAGTTTACTACATGCAGCAGAAGATAAAAGCAAGTTTCCCAGCACTGACAATTAGTACAAAATCAATGTGGCTGAAGGTGGACAAACTGAACATGGTAACATTATTTTCAGTTTGAAGAGGGGATGTTTCTTTAAACGGACCTCAGACAACCATGGAAACTGAAATAAATTAGGTACTTTGTCATGCTTGAGTTCAAGGTCTAGTGTCCTTTAGAGCTTCCAATAAGCCACTTGACAATAAAGAATAAATAACTTTCTATTATGGCCAGTTCCTACCTGACTCATGAGCCATAGGCCTAGCGGTTGGGGAGGCTGAAGGCAGAAAGAAGGGGTAGGCCCAAAGCACAGCCCCTCAGTTTTGTTTTACTTTGATTATAAGCAAGGTTGTACAGGGAGAAAAGTCCTGGATTTGGACTTTAGAATCCCACCTCCCTGAACAGCATGTCAGATATTTTTGATACTGATTTTTTTCTCTTCTCTTAAAAAAAGTCTCATAAGGAATGGCTCTCTGGGAGGCAGAAGGGAAGGGACAGGGGAAAATGCAGGCAATGTAAAAACAATAAATCGCACTAAAATCTGTTTTTAAAAAATCCCTGTTCTGTGATGTTAAATAAATCACTCAATCTCTTTGGGCCTCAGTTTCTTAATCTGTAAAATGAGGACGTCGGAGTAGGATGGCCTCAAAGTTTTGTTGTCATTCTCAATCTATAATCCTACTGTTATCATTCTTGCAACGTGTCATAGTACTTCTTTCCAGGAGGTACACCTGCCTAAAGTACTAATCAACAGTGTTTCCAGCAGAAGTTCTTCTGAATCTGCTTTAATGAAAGATTAGCCTCTCCCACAATTAACAATATCCATTTTCACACAATTAACTGCTAAAATTACAAGGGTTTTTTATTAGCAGGTTAAGAATATATCCTACCCCTATAATCTTTTTCACACTCTCATAAGCTGACATTCTCTCATAACCAATAAAGAGTTCCTCTATAAAAATTTTACTTTAGTATCTCATCTTTGTAAGAAATTAGAGGAACAGAGTCAGGTATGTGAATCTGGTTTCTTACTGTAAGGAAGGGAGGATGTGATTACCCACCTACCAGGTCAATTGATATTGTTACAGGATTTGGTTTCACATGATGAAATTCACCTAGATCCTGATTCCATTATGAAGTTAAAAAAAACCATCTCTGATTCAGTCAAGAAGGGAAGGATATGATTGGCTAAGAAATAAACTGGCTATACCTCTGAAAACTTTATATAGCTAAGACCCGAGGAGATTAGAGTAGTCAGAGCTCTGAGTAGTCCAATGAGAGATCCTTTTATGGGATAGGAGGGAATTTTTCTCTCTTCCCTATCATCCCCCTCCCAGCCCTCAATCAGCCATATAACTTTGAAGGGGACCTACGGGACAAATAAGGGATAATGCATCAAGCAGGGAGAAGTCATAATACAGACAGACATGAATACAGATATGGCACCTGAGGGAGAAATATTTCACAGAGCATGACCCCCACCACAATCAGAAAATACAGTGCACACACTGGCACTGGGAGAAAAGTAGACCCTGAGAGCCCAGGTTGAATGACCCAGCCAGCAGAGACACTGCAGAGAGAGAAAATGAATTATGAAGAGAGAATTTCCAGTCTCTTTAGTGCCAGGAATTGTGTGTTGCCTTTGCCACATATATATCTTATACATGTTCCTCCCTCCCACTGTTTTCTAAGTTTAAGCCTGTTCCTTACATAGATGCTGTGTATATGGGGGAATGTACATTCCACAATACAAACCTGACTCCTCCTTACTATTCCTCTGACACCCTACTCCCCTTCCCTCTCTCTACTCTCCAGCTACATGACCCTACTTGCAGTTCCCCAAACAGAACATGCACTTTTTTTAATCTTCACTAGTTATTCTCAGTTCAAGTTCCATTTTTTGCAGGAAACCTTTTTCATTCCCTCTTCCCCTCTTACTGGTGCTTTTCCATAGGTAGCCAGTTATTTACATGGCATTTCCCCCATTCAAATATACAGTCCCTGAAGGTAGAGACTATTTTTTTTTGCCTTTGTATCTGCAGGGCTTAGCACGGTGCCTGGTGGACAGTAAGCATTTAATAAATCCTTGCTGGCCAACAGACTAAGGCCATTTTCCTGAGGAGGAAGAATTGTGCAGCTCTGACTTCTCTCAGTTGTAGTTACTTACTTCCAAGAAAAGGTCCTGTCCCTTCTTTCATCCTACTCTTCCCCCTCCAGCTATAGTTAAAACAAAACAAAGCAGAAAAACAATTTTTATTGTTGTTAACTACCTAAACATAGTGGACTCATTCTAAGCTTTAGCATTCTTGACACTATTTCTACAGGACCTTGTCAGTCTTTTATATTTATTCTCTGATACCTTGTTTCTATGTTCTGTACATTTCATTTTGAAAGCTAAATTGTTCAGCAAGATCCCTGTGCATACACACTGGTATTTTCAGACAAATACCTTTTTTCTTCCTCATTGGAATTGTTTCCTTTTTGTGTCTTCAGAATTTTCGTTTTAGCAGCTCTCATACTTCTTAGGCTGACTTCCCCTGAATTATTTAGTTCCACTGGATCTTACTTAATTTTCCTCTCCAGCTTTTGAAATCTGCTTTCTAAAAATCTAGGGTGTATGTCAAATTATGCCCAGATGTCCTCTCTTTCTGTATCATAAACTCTAGGATGGAGTGATCACTTCCTCCTAGGTTTCCCATCATTTCCACCTTCTAGTTCTTTCACGTTAGTGAGGATCAGATCCAGAATGTAATTTTTCCTTATTGGTTTCTCTGCTTTTGGGGGATGAAAATAGTGTTATGATTTCTTATTTAAGTAACTTTGCTGTAACCCTATCTAATGGTTGACTATAAATGGGAAGCATACTAGTGTGGGCTTATAAGATGTAGTGTTAGGAATATAGTCCCATTAAGACAGTCTTAAAATCCAAAGCAGCAGACATTCTCTGGGGACCCAACCCAATAATACAAGAGAAAAATAGAAATATCCCAGAGGGATATACTTAAATATAATAATCATTCTCTGCTCCAAAAATGTTTGTGACTCCTTAATGCCTACAAATAAAATTCATACTTCGTCAGACATAAAAGGTCCACCATGACCTGACACCAACCTATCTTTCCAGTTTTTCTTCATTTTGTTATACTTCATGTACTCTATATTCCAGCCAAATTAGGCTATTCTTTGCCTCTCAAAAGATGTCTAGCACTCTCGCACCTCTGTGCCTTAGCTAATATTTTATTATATGGCTGGAATCTCCTCTATTACCCTTTGCCTACTGAATTTCTGCTAATTTTTAAAAGCCCAACTCAAATGCCACTCTAAGAAATATTCCCCAATTTGCTCCTCATTCTACCTCAAACCTATTATAGCACTTTTTCTGTACTCTTTCAATATGATTATCATGGAATATTTTTGTATCAATTTTTGTCCTAACCACACCAGATTGTGAGTTCCATGAGGGAAAAGACAGTCTGAAAATTATATCTCCCTAAGCACCTATAGTAATGCTCTATCCTGAAGGAACTTAATAAATGCTTATTAAAGTAATAAACAATGTATGTGAAATCACTTTTTAAATTAAAAAGAGCTATGTACATGTAATATAAATGAATTGATCTATGAGACTTTAGTAAGTATTTACTATGTTTCAGGTACAGGGCAAGGCACTGGAGATAAAAATGCAAAAGTATGAGAGATGATTCACTTCTCTTCAATTCAATTATTAAATTCCTACTAGGTGTCAGGCACTGTGCTATGTGTTGGGGAAGTAAATAAGAAAAAGACAATTTCTGCCCTCAAGAAAAGACAACACATAAAAGGAAGTTGGAAAGGGCAGGGAGGAAATGGCAGATGCCTGAAGTTCAAACCAAGCAGAGCTGCAAATGGAAAGTGGAGAAAGTAGCTGGAGAGTTCAGATCCAGCACTCTATAAAGTCTCTTCCCTTGAAGAGAATTCAATACTTATAGGAGAGAAGTAGCCCTGAAGGGCAATCACAGAGAATGAAGGATTATGAGTGGATCCATTGGGTAGGAGTTTGTCACACCTTCTCTAGTGCCAGGGAATATGAAGATATGCCTGGGCTAGGTGGGTGGATGGTTGGATGGGATGTAAATCAGGGAGTCCCAAAGCAAAGTCATTGGGTGAGGGAGAGAGAGAGAGTGAGACAGAGAGACAAAGACAGACAGAGAAGACATAGACAGACATACAGAGACAGGGAGAGAGGGTATTTTTGTTGGAAGTCCAGATCAGAAGGTCCATGGATCAGTTTCCTGTGGGAAGAAGAGGGCTGGAAGTTTAAGTGGGTTAGGATATGTTAGCAGTCCTAAAAGAGATATTTTATTTCTCAGCTAAATCTTAATACATGATAACAATGCCAACATATTTAAAATTCCTAGTTTCTGAAGCTGCTTAAGGAACAGAGGTCACAAACATAGCCGGACTTAAGAAAATATAATCCAATCCTCACATAAGTTTCAGCTCCTCCACCAGACCCACAGATGGAATTTATCTGCTCTGCACATGTTACTTGGGTGCTTTTGCATTTTAATTATTATTCCATCATGTAAACAGAAAAACAGGTGCCCCCTTGATATTGCTGAAGGTTCTTTTGTTTGTTTGTTTTAATTTTCTTCTTCAAATCTGCCTTGAAATGAGAAAAATCAAAGCACAGACTTTGAGGGTTTGAAGAGCAAATCCTTTTATAGAGGTATGATTTACATAAAAATACGGTATTTACGAAAAATTTTGTAGGCCTTGGTTAAATTGTTTTTTTTTCTTATACAAAAACACCAATTGATATCAAAAATTTTATCTACTTCTCCCTCTCCCTTCAAGCCTTAAGAGGATATTGATGCCAAAAGATGATGAATTGATTGTTTTCTGTGCCCTAAAAAAACAAGTGAATTCACCCTGTTTGAACTGCCAGATCTAAGTGTTGTGTGGCCACGATGTGTCAGAGACAGCTCCCAACATCACTGTCTATCTGGGCAATTCCAGGAAATTGGGCACAGACATTGACAGAAAAAAGAAGTCATAGAATAATAGCTCTCAGAGCTAGAAGGAGTTATCTAGGCCAGGCAAATCAGTTGGCTTTCTTCCAGTCTAGGAGAAATATAAGACAGAAAAAATAAGCCAAGATAGATGATATTAAATGCAGTCTATTGACAGTACATAATTGCTTCAAAGTAACTGATTGGGATTTTCATCTCAAGCCTTTTCAACTAGATGTTCAGTGATAAGACATTACTAAGTGAATAGGTAATTGATTTAGTAAAAATAGCTGACACGTAGTACTTTGAGGGTTTCATAGAACTTCAGATATGTTATCTCATCTGGTCCTCATCATGGTACCACAGATAGTCTGATCCCAATTTTACAGATGAGAAAAATAATGCTCAGAAGGTCTGTATTTACATAGTAGAAAGTGTCAGAGTTGAGATTTGAAGCCAAGGCCCCATTATTTCCCAGAATTCTAACCAATATACCATGCTGCTTCTCAACAATGGTCCATGCCATCTATCAAAAACTATATAATTTATTTGCTTATACTTAACTAAACTGTGAATGACACCTAAAATCTTCCCTTATGCAACAAAGCACAGTAACACATCTGCCATCTACATCAAAATAACTAAATTTGTTCTGCAGGGCTAAAGACATAACTTATGGGGCTCCAGACTATGTTTTATCACTACAAACATTACCAAGAATAAGTGTTTATAGTTGATAGAGTGCTAATCTTGGGAGTAAAAAAGACCTGGGTTCAATTCTCACCCATGACACTAGTTCTATAACCATCAGCAAGTAACTTAATCCCTTTGTATCTTAGCCTCAGTTTTCTCACCTATACAATGGTGATTATGATATATCAGGAATATAATGCATTTTTAAATTTTAAAGCACTTGATAAATTTTAGTTATAAATGTTCATTAGCTAGAAGGATCCACTTCTGACTTGGGATTATATACCCCCAAATTAGATAGTGCCCCCAATGCAGCGTGTATTTGATTTACTTGCTATATGCTGGTCAGTTATTTCACAGATTATATCACATTACATTCCACACAACCCTTTTCCAACGTGTGAGAAATAATTCATTTGGATCCCAATTCTATTCCAACAAGTATCAATTAATTTGGCATGATTCCATTGGGGTAGTGATTTAAATTCTTTATATTAGGTCCTAGAACTGTGAGCTGCAGATTGTAACAAGCTAACTACAGGCTTTCCACTCTTGCTTTTCCTTGTTATGGCGACCAAGCCCAGTTTGGTGGAGGTGACTTAATTAAATGGAAAATCCTCCAAAATATTTTTGTACTTCTGGACCTCTCTCTTTTGTCCAAGGGAAAATGACCATCTTATGACAGTTTAGCCAATGGAGGTGCCCCATGCTTCACCACCCCCACCCCCACCACCACCACCACCACCACCCACTGATATGTCATTTTTGGCCTGCAAGAGCAAAATCTATCAACCAATGAGATTCTGGAATTCACCATGCCTCTTTTGCACATTTGGGTATCAAACCCTATAAAAACAAGGTCCTAGAGGAAGAGGACATAGTGAGAAAGATCTCAGATCCAGTTCATTAGAGGGACCATGGACTCTTTAATAAAGTGACAATGGCTAAGAGCTCTGTCTCAGTCTCTTTTATTGTAGGTTGGACAATTTTAATTCACACATTAATGGCATCCTGAGATGGGATGTATGAGTCTCAGCCTCTTCGGGCTGCCCCCTGAAAGAGATCCAAAAAGGAAATACACATCAGGTTGAATTTTCACCAACAGCTCCCCAACAGACACTAGCCCTGGGAGGTTGGATTCCCCCTCGCTGTCTGCATCCAAATTATCTAAACCTGAGGTAAGTCTCTCTGAGCTGAACATTAGTGAGTTTTCCCTGTTTTACCTTAAATTCATTTTCTTTAAGAAGGGTGCTCGATTTGACCAAGGGACTGCTTGAATTTGTGACTAATCTGTCTAAATTTATAAGCTCTGGAGCACTGAAATTCTCTTGTCATAAAAATTGTATGGCCATAATTTTAACTTTCTATCCACAGGCTACTTTTTTCTTTCCTTCATTTTCTTTACTTTTATTTTGTCAAGACCTGGGAGATTCAGCAGTGGAATTGATAGTTCCTCATTTTCAGCCAGCTAGCCACCTAGCTCATTTTAAAGCTTCTTGCTGGCAGAACAAGGTTAAAATAGATTTTTTTTTGCCTTTACATTTTTTTAACTAAATCATTTTTTGTCATTAATAGAGAAATCTTTCAAACTAATTGAGGTGGAACTCATTTCAGTGGCTTAGAGAAGCGTGAGAAACCCATTTAGATGACCCTATGACTGGTCTACAGAACAGTTATTCCTTAATAGCACCTTTAAAATGACTAGGGACTGATTCAAAGATGTAGTTTGAATTTTAAGAAATGTTTTATTAATCATGAGATATGTTCAAGAGAGATGAAACGAAATAGGAATTAAGAGAAGTGTGAAAATGTTAAAGTGTTAAAACTTAGGAAATAGTATAGGAGAAAATAGATTAAAGCTCTTGTGAGCTTAAATAATTTCACAATGGAGAAGATAAAACAAAAAACACATTTGCTAATTAAGCTTGAAGAATTTTGTTAGCCAATCTCAAAGACTGAAGTTTTGGAATATTAATATGTGAAATTGTTTTTCCCCTTTTAATAACATTTTAATAACATTTTCCCCTTTTCCAATAACACGTAAAGGAAGTTTTCAACATTCACTTTTATAAAATTTTGAGTTCCAAGCTTTTTTCTGCCTCCCTCCTTTTCCTCCCCTCTCCCCAAGACAGCAAATAAACTGATATATATGTACTACCATATTAAACTTATTTCCACATTAGTCATGTTGTAAAAAAAAGAATCAGAATAAAAGGTAAAAAACAAGAGAAATAAAGGTGAAAATAGTATGCTTCAATCTCCATTCAGAATTCATAGTTCTTCCTCTGGATGTGAACAGTATTTTCCATCATGAGCCTTTTGGAATTGTCTTAGATCATTGTATCACTAAGATGAGCCAAGTCTATCAAATGTTGATCATTGAAAAATACTGCTGTTTCTGTGTAAAATGTTCTCCTGGTTCTACTTGTTCAGCACCAGTTCATGTAAATCTTTCCAGGTTTTTCTGAAATGTGCCTGCTCATCATGTCTTATAGCACAATAGTATTCCATTACATTCATATATGAAAACTTGTTCAGCCATTCCTCTATGGATGGGCGTCCCCTCAACTTCCAACTCTTTGTCACTACAAAAAGAACTGCCATAAATTTTTTGTACATGTGGGTTCTTTTCCTTTTGTTATGATCTCTTTGGGATGCAGACCTACTAGTGGCATTGCTGGCCAAAGGGTATGCACAATTTTATAGCTCTTTGGTGATAATGTTTAATATAAAATTTTGGAATAATCTCTTTGTTCTCTCTGAAGTAAACTCACAGAGTTTCTTCCTATGTCAGCAAAAGCCAGCCAAAGCTGACTCTGCATTCCTTGGAGACCTTTAACCTATGACATATCTTGAATAATGGGTCTTTCCTTTGTATCTTATTATCTATAGACACATACTATGTTATGACATATCTTGAATAATGGTAAAGAAAATATAGACATCTTAGGTCATAATTTCTATTGAACATTGTTTGCCCTTCCTGTGTCAGTTATCTGTTTAGGGCAGGAAGCCTGCCACTCACTAGTGGTGGGATTTCCTTCCTTGTCACCTAGACATATGTTTACCCAGCTTGGAATCTCAAGACTTAACTGACATTACTTTGTTAATTGTCTTGTCTTACTAAATTTATGATTTGTTCAACTAGGAGAGTTCCTTTCTCACGGCAAAATGTATATAAGCCAGAAGATTTCTGCACTGGGCAGCCAGAACATTTCTGGCTCCATAATGCATTATGTAACTGTTTTCTTTATGGGGAATTGATCAATTAATTAATTAAATCATAAAATGTATGCATTTAGCCATGTTGCCTTTCTTCAACAAGTTTTCAGGTCAACATTGGGTATAGTTTCAAATTACTCTCCAGAACAGTTGGATCAATTGTGAAATTGGTTTTAATTTTAGTGTAGAACAAAGGCATACTTAAAAACTGTACTTAATATGGGGATAAGTTTGTTATGGAAGGAATTTTTATTATTAGAAGACCGAATAAGGCAATTTTAGACCATCTTCAGAAAAGAATAAAAGTAAATAGAGTTGGAGTTTATTTACCCTCCTGATGTTTAGTGTTTTTAAACAACCAACCTGATTGGAACTCCCAACTGAAAATGAATAACAAAGTGCTCCCAGAAAAACAATGAGAAAGCAACAGAAAGTCAGTGAGATTTAATGATACTATTCAAATTTAAATCAGTTGTTTAGGGTAATTAGAAACACAATAATATGTGTTGAAAATATTTGGTTAGTGAAAATAATTTCAAATTGTACAATAAGGCCAGTAAGTTAGGGAAATAATAGTTGAAGATAGAACTGAACAAGAATGTATATTTTAAAAAGATAGTTATAGGAATAAATTAAGTGCATGCACCCTCAATAGAGGGTGCTCAGATTACAAAAGACGAAATTAAAAAGGGCATATGATTTATAAAGGCATAAGATACTGAAATTTTGAGAAGGAAAAGCAGAACTTGAAAATAATTTTAAAAACATAATAAATGGGCTCAATTTTTGAGTGATTTAAAAGGAAATAGAGACCTTCAAAAAAGTATGACATCTATCAAATAGTTTTCCAGGAGTGAAATTTCAGTTAACTCCATATTAAATTTAAACTGTGTTTTAATAAAAATAGAAACTTTAAATCAAGAAATTATTATGCTACAATTAAATGATCTTTCTAAGTCAAATTATTGTCAAATCTATATTAAAGTATGAGGACACTGATGATAGTGGGTTCTGAAATTTGAAATCTTGGCCTTTATGGAAGTTGAAATTTTGAAATTATTAAATTATTTTAAATTATTATTTTAAATTATTTATTTATTTATTATTAATTAAAATATCTAAAATTATTATTTTAAATAATTTTGAATTATTAAATTATTAAAATTTTAAATTATTGGACTATATATATTAGGTGAATTCAAAGTTAAATTAGTGTAATAAGGATTTCTGTTAACTTATAACCATTAGGAAATTAGTTCCTCTTTTCACGAGAGACAAACATAAAATTCTTAACAGGGAAACTACAGTTTTGGAAACTATCAAAACTTTGTAAAAGATAGAAGCAATTGGGAATCAGTAACATTCACAATCAGCAAACACCAAAATGGAAGTTACCTTTAAGAAAACTTTTCAGTGTTTCGTTAAGAGTGAATAGTAAAGAAGACAGTAACAATAGTAACTTACCATCATGAGGACAGAGAATCTTTTGGTACAATATCTGTCATTCCTGTGCCACAGTTGGGCTTTGACCAGACCCCTCAGGCACTGTCAAAATAGTAGGATGAATGCTTTTTGAGGAGCTAGATGATTTCTTCTCCAAAGTCATCCCACTTACTGAAATCTGTGAGGAACTTGTTATACTCAGTTGTTTTGGAGTCTATTTGCCTATCACTTACTAAAACTATGTGATTTTTTTCCCCCAAAAGCTCTGAAAGAAATTGGTATGAACTGTGCATTTAAAGAACCAAAAAATGGTTTATAGAGGAATTTAGCAAGTAGAAGAAAGAGTAGCATTGCATAAGGAAATTTTAAAAATTAAGAATACGTAGAAGGGTAAATAAAGTTGGAATCTGTACTGAAACAGCATAAATTCAGGCTTTGAAAGTAAAGTGCTTTGGAGTTGTGAAAAAGAGAATCCCACGAAATCCCACTTAATGCCACTAAAATAAAAAAGATTTGATAGTTGCTGCATGTCTTCCTTTCCCAATCAAACTAAGACAACAAAATAAGTTTCATAGTTTAAATAGTTATGCTAAAGGATTAGAAATTAAGAAAATGTGAAGGAATTGGTTTGGCTCTTTGAGTAACTCAAAGAAACAAAGAAGTTGTAATGGGAAGTTGGGAGCATTATCAAGAATTTTTTTAATAAAAGCCAACTAAAAATAATGGAACCTTGAGTAAAATGAAGTTTAGTTATTGCTACCAGTCAGTATAAATCAAAATTAGTTGGGTTGAAAATTTTATTGTAGTAAATTGGAAGAATGTAATCAGTCTTGATATGTACAAGGACATAAAAATATTTGCACCCATCTCCTGGGGTTGTTGGGAGAAACACATAAGGGGCAGCTAGGTGGTGAAGTGAATAGAGCTTTGAGCAAATCTGACCTCAGACACTTGACACTTACTAGCTGTGTGACCTGGACAAGTCAGTTAACCCTGATTGCCTTGACTCTCTCCACCCCCACAACAGAGAAACATATAATTGTGAAATGCTTAACACAATGACTGGCTTGTGTAAAGGATGAGTACTATACTATTCAGAAGTTATAGGAATACAAGTGGACAAAATATTATTCCATCATATGTGTGTGTGTGTGTGTGCGTGTGTGTGTATTTGGCATGGAATGTTAACAAAACTGAGAAATTATAGACTAGATATTTTAAAGTATTACCAAAAAGAGGCTTAAGCAATTTTCAAAACAGAAAAAACTGGACCTCCTGGGCAATACAACATAATTAGCAGGAAAATGCCAGAGGTAATGAGATAAATGACTTTTATGAATTGATAAATTTGAAAGGTATTTAAATAAATTATTATCACTTGGTTGCTGACATTTTAAATCAAGAAGACTAAAAGATGTTAAAGAAAATTTTTTCTTCTTTTTGATCTGAGTATTATTACATTATAAATATATTTGTTATATGATTATTAGAGTATTCAATTATCTAACGCTAAGTTGTAATTAGTGAAATTTTACCATTTGAAGAAGAGTCTCACTGTTATTTTAAGTCCTGAATCCAGGTATAAGTGTCTGATCCTGCATAAGGCTGCTGGTTCATCATTCAAGGGAAATGCCATGTGCCCCTACAGTCTGAGGACTGCCACAAGTAGATGAGTGTCCCTGGGAAAGTCGAGATAATGACCTTGCAAAGGTGAAGGTAGAATTCTCTTACTCTATCCCAGTCTTGGTAAATAAGACATTTTTGCCATTTGGTTAATTCTGAGCCTGGCTGTGAAACCCTGTCTTACAACTGGATGCCTGATGCATACATTAAATCAAACAAAACTAATGTTGCTTTGTGGGAGTGGGCGTGTGTGTGTGTGTGTGTGTGTGTGTGTGTGTGTGTGTGTGTGTGTGTATGCTAGTATAGTAAGGGATCATTTTGAATTGCTATTTGAATCACAAATAATAGAGACCATAAAGTCTTACAATTAGTTGTTTATTTGGTTTAGAAGAGGTCACCCTATAATATTCTTTCATTCTGATAATATGATTAGTAGAATATGTCACTTAGTGAAAATGCGACAATTTTAAAAATTGGATTAACAATTGTAAGAATTGTAAGAAACGATATAAAAATTGTTTCAAACATCTCTCTAATAATATTAAGAAAGACAGAGATTCATTTTCCAATTCAGGCTCTCATGATGCAGCAATTAAAATTCTCTGGTGTTTTCAGATGAGTTGTGCATTTTAATACAATGATTCTTCTTAAAGCTCTATTTTATATTGAGTTTGCATTATGTCTCGGATCTTGAGAATCAGATCTTGAATTAAAAAGCCCCTTCAGAGCTGACCCAAGAAGGTGGCTTGTTTTAGAAATATAAAATTGTAGACCTTGAACTTTTCCATCTACATCAATGATATGTGATCCTTAATCCCTAATGATTCAAAACTAGGAAGCTTTGATTATTGCAACTTTCTGTTAGACCTCATAGGACTATAATTGGCATTATTCTGAGTCTGATTACAGATATGGTCATCTAGGAATCCCCTTAGACCAATGATCCATGATGCCAATAATTCTATAGGGTTGACATCCATGGATGTCAGGTGGAGCTCTCATGGGAAAGGCTGGGAGAGCTACTCTTGGCAAGGACTGAGGCAGGCTTTTCCTTACTTGTTTTCCCCCTGTATAATATTTCTCTTAAATAGAAAGAAAATATCACACTTTCTAAGCATGGCTCAATACAATGTGTCTAGCCTGGAACGGACATGAAGTTAGGGAAGCATTTTTTCCCTTATTTTATAATGTCCCTATTTTCTTTCTATGGCAAATTTCTATAATCATGGCAGGTTATCAGTATAAAAACAATATTAAACCTCCTTTCATAGTGTAATAAAGGAGTACATCTCAACTTTTATATTAAGATATAGATATCAGATTTGAGCTATTTAGTCTAAAATTTTAGTCCTTCCTAAAACTAATGTGAAGATAATTAGGTATTGATGGAACAGTTTATGAGACCAAACTGATGTTCTACTAATTATGAAGCCTAAAACAAACATCTTCAGCTTTGATTTGAAGAAAAGAATGTTAGACTATCTAGTGTTACCAAAATGGGAAAGGTCAATTTTATTTGGGTTTACTATTACTACCTGGATATTGAGCATGTCATGAAAGGCAAACATGTTTATTATAAATAACTCATTCAATCTGTACTGTCTTAAAATTGACTGTCAATGTATTTATACATCCCATTCCAGAACTTTTTCAGACAATTATAATTATTTTGGCAACTTTTACATGAATTCAGTTGTGTATATCAAAGGTCATCATCATATTTAAAAATGTTCTGTTAATAATTTCCTAGCAGACTCTCATCCTCTTACGGGAGGAAATAAAGGGAGAGATAAATAGGTAGAAAGGAAAATAACTAGAGTGAAAATTTTTCAATTGGTTCTAATAAACAGTTATAATAAGATTAGGTAATTATACCTGCCAAATATAAATTATGGATTCAGAATTTTTAACTTTTCAGTTCTTATTTGAATTTGTTAACCTAAAAATGTAAATTCTCTGGTGTAGTAATGTTCATATACATGCTATTAAGGTTTGAGCTAGCTCTCACTATCTGACCTGGTTATTGTAATAGCAAACTAGAATTGTAGTATGCTTTATTTTGTCAGAGATGACCTGAACTAGAGAAACTAATTCAGTATAAGTTATTCTGAAGCCCCACTCATTCAAGTAAAACTAAAAGGAGAGATCTCCAGAGGACAACAAGACTGCATCCCATGTTTCAGAGACCAAACAACTGTGTGAGATGGGATGAAATGAACTGTTTCACAACAGTTGGTTTTTTGTGGTGGGTTTACTAGGGCTATCCTTATGGGGCTCTATAGGGATAATTGTGAAAGTATTTTAAGACTGCTTCAAAGAAGACATGTAGCCCCATATGCCACTTCAATAACAATCATCCTATAACTCTTGCTACTCACCTGCATTGTACTGCATGTCATCTGAAGAAGTGTTACCTTAAGGGCATGCACCTCAGAGTTCACAAAGTTAAACTTTTGCAGTGTCATGAAATCATCATGAAAAGTATTGAATCCAGTTTTCCACCATCAACAGCCTTCACCTTCTAGTACAGTAAGCACAACATCTTCTTCATCATCATCCTCTCCACAAATAATTCCCAATCCATCTATTGCTGAACCTACACTGAGAACCTTGAATTCTCCTTCTCAGTCTCCTTCTGGGGATTTCGTTCCACCACTGACAACAATGACTGATAATTCCTTTTTTAACACTAAAATTTTTTATTATATTTAATACTTTGAGAAGTATACAATTTAAGTCCGAATTTAATAGAAAATAAGTCAGGTTGTTAAAACACTTCATTTTCTCAAATAACTCAAGGTAAAATCACAAAAATACAAAACAAATTCACTGTATGATATGCATGAGCATAACTTACAGAAAAGCACTGACTGGTTTCCTATGAAAATAAATCATCTTATCAATTATTCTTCAGAAACATTCAAACACAATGAGCTTTTCTAAATGATTTCCTTCCAATGTAATATGTAGACAAGTGTTCTAATTTTGTTGTACAATTTGCTTTTCCCAATGATGCCCTTCCAGTATAAAACATACTTAAGATACACATTCTAATTGTTGTTTTTCTGGTTGTAGGTATAAAGGGTGCCTATTTTTTCAGTGACTTTATTAAAATAATTTAAAAATTAATATGCAATATTGTCCAAGAAGATCTGTGGCTTCTGGGCAGGAGCATCACAGTAAGAATGATTTTCTGTAAGAAAGTCTTTCCTAGGAACTAACTTCAAAATGTTGTGATCTATGTGAATGCCCTGTATAACAGATTTTCTGAGTATTAATTCAACATCAGAACATATCTTGATCAACTTTCTATTTTCTCCATGAAGTCCCACTTTTATTCTTCTTGAATTTTTCATTTATCTTTTTTCCTTGCTGCTTCTAGTGCTTTGATATCATTAAAAAAAAAAAGGCAAACAACTTGCTGCTTAGTCCTGTGCAAGGTTTTAAAAAGTCATAACACTCTGGTAGAGTCAACCATTTCTGCAGTCTAGTCTTCTGGGTTCAGCTGGACTCCCAGAACCAATCACCTCCTCACTCTAGCCTGCTCCAAGTCTCAGCAGAAGAGCTTTCTCAGATCCCATTCATATTTAGTTTATATACATTTTCTCTGCCTGGTCACATTCCAGTAGTGGTAACCACTGGTTCCTGGTTGGGTGCTCTGCTCCTCTAACCTGCCTTAGTTAGCCCAAGTGAATCCATTCTTGGAGGTTCTCTCCTTGCTCTTAACCTTTCACCTACCTCTGTTTCCCCCCAAACTCATAATTCCTTTGTTCATGGAACTCAACCCATTCCTTATTTTCCTCCACTCCCTATGCCACATCCATCTAGATCTACTTGTGCTGTGTGCAAGGTGATGGCCTCCTATCACCATGATGGTGTGGCTGTTTGCCAAAATTGCTTGAATTGTTTTTATAAACTCAAAAAAGATTTCTAGAACATGTAAGTAGGGTAAACAATGATTGCACTATTGTGCTTGAACAAATGTCTTCTGGTCTCTCGATTTACATATCCTGTAGGGCATGTTTGCTAGAAAGTACTTGTCCCTCATGGTTCTTGGTTAGTGAGAGTCACCTCAGATATTTACTGTAAATTTAATATTTTATGAATTAATGTTTAATCCAATGGGACCTAATCAGTATGTTATGTTGTTCCTGTTTCCCTCTTCCTTAATGTCACTTTTGCACCTCAGTAAGGTGGCTGCCACCTTCAGGTTCTGTATCACCCATAGAGGACTGCCCTCCATGCATTTGGACTGTAATGATCCAAAGAAAGACTGGGGTCTTTGTCTGGATTGAAGAGGTGAAGGAAATGTGAGAAATAATTCATTTGGATCCCTACTCTATTCCAATAAGTATCAGTCAATCTGATATGATTCCACAGGGGTAGTGATTATAAATTTTGTATATTAGGCCCCAGAACCATAAGATGCAGATTGTAAGATCACTTGCTTCATCACAGGAAGTTAACTAGAGGCCCTCCACTCTTGTTTTTCGTTGTGGTGGCCAATCCCAGTTTGGTGGATGTGACTCAATGACATGGAAAGTTCTCCAACTTATTTTTGTACCTCCAGACCTCTCTCTTGTCCAAAAGCAAGTGATCATCTTATGACCTCTTAGTGAAGATGCCCCATGCTTCACCCAACCTGTGCCCCCCCAACTGGTGATTTGTTATTTTTGGCCCACAAATGTGGGCCAAATCAACCAACAAGATTCTGGACGTCACCATGCCTCTTTTGCATATTTGGGTATCAAACCTTACAAAAACAAGGTCCTGGAAGAAGAAGGCATCTCAGATCATGCAGAAGATTTGAGGTCTAGTTCCTTAGAGGGGACCATGGACCCTTTAATAAAGTGAAATTGACTCTGAACTCTGCCTCAGTCCCTTTATTCTTGGTTGGACAATTTTAATTCCCACAGATGATTCATGGAGATACTTCTGGGTTCTAAGTGGTTTTTTGTTTTTTGTTGTTTTTTGTTTTTTTTTTTTACCAAATCGCAAGCATGGATGGGTTGAACCAAAATGAAAAACTTCAAGCATGATCTTCTGAAAAACTGTATTTGATGTCCAAGGGCCACCATAAGTGCAGAGAGTCTACTCACCATCAGGCTGGACAATCGGTAATGAATTATTTGGCCATCTTGAGCCACAAAATAGATGAACATAGTAAACAGCCATGCAGCCTTTTTGCTTCCCAACGTTAGTGACAGAGCAGTAAACAAAAAGGACAGGATAACAAGAATCAGTTTTTAAATCATCCATAGTATTTACATAACCGTCATTACTCCAAATCTGACAACTTCGTCCAAAGACCAAAGAGTTAATCTACTGCCAGAAAAAGTGAACCACAAGAATTTTGACATTTTTACTCTGACAATAGTATGAAGAAGTTGTAGCTAAATGGAAGCAGATGACTCACAAGTGTCTTTGGATTTGAGAATAAAAGAGCTGACATATTTGGTTTCAGTATGTGCCCAATGGTAACAAGAAACAGCATTTCACAGAACACTCAGCCATCTCCCTGAACACAAACAAAAACACAACACAAAGATGATTACTGCTTATGCACTAAAATCTGGTATAGAGCAGAAAAGGGGGGAAAAATTCTACGAAAGTGAAAAGATCCTCCAAACTAAGTCAACATATGTATATATATATATATATATATATATATATGTGTGTGTGTGTGTGTGTGTATGCGTGTGTGTGTATATGTGTGTGTGTATATATATATATATATATATATATATATATATATATATATATATATATATATATATATATATATGGATGATCAGTAACTTTGATGTGAAGATGAGTGCAAGGGAGGAGGAATATATATACATATATACACATACACATATATGTTTACACACATAGATCTATATATGTGGATACATAGACCTATATATATATATATGTGTGTGTGTTGGAAAATAACCTCCGCAAAAAATGAAATTGATTATTTCTTTTAAAATACAGGAAAAAACTGGTTGCTGATATGGGAGTCATTTCAGAATCATCTTTCTATGTGTAATTAGCTCATTAGCCAATTAGAGCAAAGGTCAAAATTAATTCCAAATTAAATGAAAAGATAAACATAAACATACAGTGCATGCAACTGCAATAACTTGAAACAAACCTATTTATAAAATTAATGCATTTATTAATACAATTATTACATTTCTTAGATAAGTTTAACCAATATAAAACCATCACAATACTGAGGAGACCAAAAGAATTTAGAAAAAACTTAGATAGCAAATATTTAATCAAGCAGAGAGACACAACAACCATGGAAAATATTGATTTAGAAAAGCAGTTCTCAAACTTGTTGGTTTCAGGACCCCTTTATACTCTTAAAAGTTATTAAGGATCCTTCCCTCAAAAAGCTTTGGGGTATGTGGGTTATCTCCATCTATATTTACTGTATTAGAAAATAAAACTTCTTAATATTATTTTGGAAATAATATTGGCTTTCTAGAGTTTCGCCCCACCACCGCCACCAGGTATCCCTGGACCACACTTTGAGAACCCTTGGTTGCAACTTTAAATGCTAGCTATACATATACATGCATACATACATACATACAAATATACACAACTAACAACCCTCAAAGAGTGTTTTGTGGCTCAAGATGACCAAATAATTCATTACTGTTGTCCAGCCTGAAGGTAAGTAGACTCTCTGCCTTACTTATGATGGCTCTTGGACATCAAATATAGTTTTTCCAAAGATCATGCCTGAAGTTTTTCCATTTTGGTAGAACCCACCAATGCTGATTTGCATTAGTAAAAAGAATTCTCTACAGGAGTGGAATAATTAGTCTAGATTGTCTCTTTACATGTTAACCCTTCTTATGATCCATGATTCCATGTTTCCCCTTTACAAGTTAACCATTCTCGTGATCCAGGATTCCATTGGTTTGAGAATGCCCCCAATCAATGGAGATCACAGTCTTTAATATGTAGTTAAGGGTGCCAAAAAATTCTTTACTTGGTGCTTAACTTGATAATGAACTTCTCTAAAATGAACCAGGCTTTTTCTTGGTTGAGAGATGTCACTAGATCATATTCAAGGACTTTCCATCTTAAGGCTATGCTAGCATTTGTATTCGGCTGGTATAGCCTTCAAGAACACAGGATTACCTCCCTGCTATGACTAGATATTTAAATAATACTTGAGTTAAACTTTAACTATAGCTAGCTACCTATCTTTTCATCAACATTAATATATGTGTGTGTGTCTGTGTATAAATGTACACATATGTATCTTTTTTTAACAGGAAACTGACGACCTTATTTTTTTCTTTCTTTTAGTATTTTATTTTTCCCCAATTACATGTAAAAATCATTTTCAACAATTCATTTTCAAAATTTAGTTCCTAATTCTTGCCCTCCCTCCCTATTCCTCTCATTGAGAAGGCAAGCAAGTTGATATACATTATCCTTATTCAGGCATGCAAAACATATTTCCATATCAGTTATATTGTAAAAGAAAACATAATTTTTTTAATTTAAAAAAGGAAAACACAAACCAAACTACAAAAAAAGGAAAACAACGTTTAAAAAGTATGCTTAAGGTGCATCTAGGTGGCATAGTTCATGGAGCACTGGCCCTAAAGTGAAGAGGACCTGAGTTCAAATCCAGCCTCATATACTTGACACTTACTAGCTGTGTAACCTCTGACTGACTCACCTCCCCCCTCCAAAAGCAAAAAGTATGCTTAGATCAAAATAGACAACTTTAAATACATTCATTTCCATATGTTACCCAAATCACTATTAACATAACTATTAACATATATAATCTTATCTTGTGAGAGAGAAGAAGGCTTTAAACTAATAAACCTAATTCTTTAGACAAATAGAGACTATAAGAGTATGGGGTTAACCAACAAAGTACCCTTAATAGTCACAAGGCACAATCCTAAATTTTTTCCCTATTATTGATCTCATCATTTTTATTCCTTTCTCCTCACTCCATAAAAATTTTCTTCCTTATTAAGGCTACTGTAATTGCCTCTCCTAAAGCTACTGACCCCATCTTTTTGATGATGGAGGATGAGAGAAAGAAACCAAAATCCAGATCTTCATTTTCCATGGCATAATTAATAGCACTTGCTATAAATAAAATAAATACATCCTTGTGTGACAGAGGCACACAGCCATCCTCAGCAGTAAGCACTTGTAGTGTTATGACAAGGAACATGTCAACCATTCATCACTGGTCAACAAAGCCACCATGAACAACCCAAAAATTCAAAGCCATTGCAGGGAGGGCAACCATGAACCAGTCCAGAAGTAAGCCTTAGATCTAGAGGAATGGGATATCTCAAATGGTGGTGTATCTTAGACAAAGGCTAGACAACTACTTGCCAAGTTCTTACAGAAGGTGAGCATGAGCAGCATCTGAAGTCTATCCAAATTTTAAGCTTTTTATTGCCTAATTAGATTCATATTTTTAATCAGTTGCCAACCAGGCCAGAATTAATTAAGGGCTATTGCCCCCCTTACTAAGAATGTTGGTATTCTGATCAGCTTTCTCAACTTGTTGAGAAAATACAATAGAGTAGGGACTCTGATTGGATCCACACCTGGTGTACCTGGGCAGTACTTTCTATTCTGAGTAACTCCTCCACTGCCTGGGATGCCCCCCTCAAGGGCCACCTATAAGAGTCTTTGTGTTTTTTCAAACAAAGAAAAGGAGACTGAGGAAAAAGGAAGACTCAGGAGGACAAAATAACTTGATCTCATATCATATCCTTCTTTAGAAAAGACCCAACCTTGAAGGTTATTTAGCAATATAAGACATGTTGGAAGTACAATTATCTCAATCAAAACAAATGTACCATTTATAAAATTAAACTCTGGATTCTCTCTGATCTTGTATTTAATGTCACCAAAGCAAGAAAACAAGCATTTAGGGGTGAAGGGGTGGGGTAGGGGACAAGCAGGGAAGGAGAGGGTTTTTAATGCGCATTTGAGAATTACTGATTTCACTATCCTCATAAGTTTCAAATAAAGCTGAAATACTGAAAAGATATTTTGGCCTCATGTTAATTTATTTTGTTAAACTACTTTATCAAAGAGTATCACTCTACAAAAACTCTGCCATCAAGAATACCATTAGCAGCCACTGCAGTCAAAAGGTGAAAGGGGGACATAGCACTGGACCTGGAATCAATAGACTTTGATTAGAATCCTGCTTCTGACCCTTAATAGTAGTGTGCTGGGAAAATTTCTTAAGATGTAGGAGCCTCTGTTTCCTCATATGTAAAGTGAGGCCAAAAAAGTCATTACCTACTTACAGGATTGAAAAAAATAAAGCTTAACTGACATACGGTAAAAGAAGAACTATACAGACCTTAGGAAGACATGTAAATGTGAATTAATTGTTAGGGGGACATTGTGATTTAAATATGCTCACCATTTATAGAAGCAGGATAGTGGAATAAATAGAATACTATCGTGGAGCATGCTATTTGGATGCTATGACAAAGTGGATGGAATGCTATCTTGAAATACTTGGATTTAGAATGACCTGAGTTCAGATTCTGTCTCTGACACAATTGAATATGCAGCCTTGGATGAATCATTAACCTTTTAAGTATCTCTGGCATCTTCCCTAGGATTTGTTAGTTGTCATATGCATTTGGTGGAAGGAGCTCTATAAATCATAGTTCCTTCAAATCTCAAAGTCCTCCACTATTTATGTAATTTATAGAATATTCTGAAACATGAAGATATATGTTAGAAAGGACTTGTATCTGTTCGATTATTGTTGTTTATAAGTGCTAGAGGGTGGAAATATTTAAAATTTTCATATTTTTACCAAAATTTCTCTAAAATAATGTTTTCCAAGTTTCAAATTTTGGACAGAATGTACAAGTCTAATTCACTGAGAGGAGAGGGATCAGTAGTGGAGGATAAATATCTTTATTTTGTAATACATGTACTTGTTTTCATAAGTGTACTGTTCATGTATTTTTGCTTAACTTGAAGATCTTTCCCATCCATTAATAGGTCCAAGTGACCTGCTTATATCACATGGAAGCCTAAGATGTGGTAGGAGGAGCTTGCTGAACAGGTAGAACAGGAAAGGTGGAGCAGAGCGGCGAGGAAGTTGGTGAGAGCAGTTAGAGCTAAGAAGAGAGAGAGGTCATAGACAGGCAGACAGCTAGGATTGTGAGTGTTTGCTTTTGAGAAGACCCCAGCAGGGGGTGGGGGGAAGGCTTGGGAAAAGCGGTATTCCCCACAGTGATAATGTGTATTGACTTTTTGGTTACTATGATGGATTTGGCTTTCTGGTGTCTAAATAAATGTTTTTCTTCTATCTATATATGAAGTCTGTTAAATTTTGCAATTCAGAACTACGCCAGTATATTCATGGTTGCTATCAGTGCTGTGAATATTGCCTTGGCGATACAATAAGCATCCAGAGCCCATCTCAGGGATGAGGTTCTTGATCTGGGTTACAAGGAAGCATAACAGTAATGTCCAGGCAAAGTAAGCATGAGTCAGGGCAGATCATTAGCACAGAGGTTTATTGAAGTCAGACTAGGCATAGATCAGGAAACTACATATACTCACTGACTCAGAAATACTACTTTGGGGCATCATCCCAAAGATGTCAAGGACAGAGAGAAAGTTCCTGTAGGACAAGAACATTTATAGCAGAACTTGGGTTTGCTAGGTTCTCATTAATTGGTAAATGGCTGAATGCAGTATATTGATCTATGGAATTTTATTGTGATATAAGAAATTGTGAATATGACAGATTCAGAAAAGCCTGTATAAACATATGCAAAGTGATATGAGTCAAACAAAAAGAATAATTTGTACGATGACTGCAATAACAATGTGTAAGGAGATAGTATTGAAAGGCCTCAGAACTCTGACCAAAGCAGTAACCAATCATGACTTCAAATGATTGATGATGAAACATAGGTACAGAATGAAACACTTATACTCAGACATGATCATTATCTTGATTTATTTTGCTTGACTATATATTTGTTACCAGGAACAATATCTAGTAAGGGAGATAAATAAAAAAAACATTAAAGCAGAGGAAAAAACAAACACAAAAGGAAATATAGGCTAATTTTATTGTGAACTAGTTAAAGATTTTCACAAGGTCACAAATTTAGAGCTGGAAGAGATCCTAGATGCCACTGAGTCCACTCTCCTCCGGAAACTGAAGTATGGAACAGCTGTGATTTGTAAAGCCAGGCTTTCTTCACTCCAAGTCCACAGCTTTCTTTACTACTGTATGCTTTCTTTTCCACTACTGCAAGCTGCCTCTAAACGAAAATGATAACCCAAAGAAGTTCATAGTTTCTTATGTTATCCTCTTATCTACTCTTCATTGGATTTTGAAATATTTGATAAGTGTCATTCATAATAAAGAAAACATTTTTAAAGGAAAGAAATGCAACTCATCTGAGCATAACTTCCTTTAGACAAAAGATCTATCTCTGAATTTAATGAAAAAGATTTTTAAAAAATAGAATCATATTTTAAATGCAGTAGGGGTATTTCATCACTGTTTTTACTTATATAGCGAAACATTTTATAAAGATAAGAATCATTCCCATTCTCTCATGTTCTCCTTTGATAATTTTTTTTCTGTGCCTATATTTTCACATAATCAATCTGCTTAAACAGGACACCTCTGTAGTTAGCAAATCTCACTAATGTTTCTAATATGCAGTTAATCCTAAGTGAAATATATCTTTTTGAACTGAGTACCTTTAGATATATACATCTAAATGCATACATTCACATATGTATTCTATAGAAAAAAGATTCAACAGAAGTAAGAAGTTAGTTTCATGTTGACAGAAACATTTCCTGAACAGGAAATCTTCCTGAAGATTTAGAACTTGAAAGCACCTCAGAGGCCCTCTTGCACTTCCAAGGCCCTGATGTTACAGATGAGGAAACTGTAGCCCCTGGAGGTTAAGTGACTTATCCAAGATGATACGGGTTAGGGATTCTTGGATTCAAACCTAGGTTCTCTAAGAAGGAATCTAGACCTTTGACACTGTCTCTAACTTTGTAATGTCCGTGAAACCCAAGAACTGTGCCTTATAACTAAAGCATTGCGTTAGGCAAGGAGCAGAAACTGAGTGCTTGTTTGCTGAACGAATTCTGTATCGTGCTTTTTGTGCTTAAAATAGCATTCAAAGTTGGGTTTCTCTAATAGCTGGTGTTTAATACACAGAAAAGTGTTAATGTTTCTGACCTATCCAATCACCCTTAAGGCAACAATAAATGCAGCAGATACATACTCAAATAAAGACTTTCTGTGGAAAAAAATAATAATATGTAATCACTTCATAGAACACTCATTCTCTCCCAAATCATATATACATCACGCCATTCTTGAGTAATAAAGCAATTCCAGCAATTGTGCTTCATTGTGCAGCTCATTCTGGAGAACGCTTAGAGAGCTTACAGGTTTCCTCATTATTCCTCTTATCTGACTGTAATGGACCACAATGACAAGCAAATCATTGGGCACATTGAGGTTGACACCTCCTTTTAAAGAAACCTAAATCAAAAGCAGATGAAGTGGAGGATGTGGGGAAAATCGTGACGATCAGTAGAGTAAGGCAAATCAGGACAGTCCCCCAGAACTGAGGTTTGAGGAGCGCATGCTGCCTTCCCAAGTTCTCAAGGATAATGACTATGCTTTATAACATTCTATGTTCCTAGTAGCACAGTGCTGTATGCCTACTAATCATGACTGAGAACGATCAAGATGATGATAATGTTAACAGCTGGCATTTATGCAATTCTTTAAGGCTTACAAAGCATTTACATAGCTTATTTTATTTGACCCTGACAAATAATCCTGAAAGACAGATGCGATTGTTACCCTCTCTGTTTTACAGATGAGGAAACAGAGGCTGAGAGAGGTCAAGAGATTTGCCCAAAATTACATAGATGATGGGTGAATGAGGGAAGACTTTCATTCGGGCCTTTCTGAATTCAAGTTCAGGGCTTTCTACCATCCAGCTGCCCTCTAGATGATGGACACGATGATGACAAGGATAATGATGATGATGTGGATGATGACAATCACGCATCTGGAACCGCACCATAACCTAAAGAGCCTATAGGCTAGATAGGAGAATGCGGGACTGCCAGCTGATGCTTTTTACAAAGAGACATGAGATTTCTATAACTCCCAACTACCAACACTTTCATTACCAAGACAACGTAAATGAGGTTGGGACTGCTTAATTGGCAACTACAACCCCCTTTCCACTTACACACACACACACACACACACACACACACACACACGCACACACATACACACACACCCCATTCAGGTTGTTGGTTTGCCCCTCAATATTTCTTTTCAACTTTTAAGGATTCCCTGACTGAATAGGAAAGGGAAAGAAGAAGCATTTATATAGTGCCTACTATGTGTCACTTATTAAGCTAAGGATTACTATATTAATTTATAGTTGGAAAAACTGACGTAGAGGTTAAATAATTTACCCAGGATCACACAGCTAGTAAGTATCTGAGGCAGGATTTGAACTCAGGCGTTCCTGACTCTGGGCTCAGTGCACTTATTCACTGCATCACCAGCTGCCTTAATTACAATGCTTATTTTAATCAGATTTTACCTTCAGATAAGTTTTATTTGGAGGAATAAGGGCAGGTAGGTGGTGCAGTGGATAGAGCAGCAGTGTAGGAGTCAGGAAAACCTGAGTCCAAATCTCACCTCAGACACTTGCCACTCACTAACTGTGTGACCTTGGGCAGGTCACTTAACCCCAATTGCCTCATCCTGGGTCATCTCCAGTCATCCTGATGAACATCTGGTCACTGGATTCAGATGGCTTTTGGAGGACAAGTGAGGCTGGTAACTTGCGCAGCCCTCCCTCACTCAAAACAAAGTCAAGTGCAAGTCATGTCATCATTTCTCTGGTGGCATGGTCTTCTTTGGCAATGAAGGACAAATACACATTTAGAGGAATAAAAGCACAAATTAGTTTGCTCCAAACCCTAGACCTTTGGGGATTTGGACCTTGCCAAGAGTGGAAAAACTATCTCTCTTAAGATGTAGGAAGAAAAATGAGGAATAGCACAGATTAATAGGAAGAGAGAGCCAGAGAGATTATCAACTAAATATACCTGATTGATAGTAATGGTTCTTTGAGAATGACAACACATGTCTAACAAAAAGCTTGTAAATCAGAGACACCAAACTATTTCACATTCCACAGTATGTGACCCTGGGTAGGTTACTTAACAGCCCAAACCGCCCAAGTTTCCTTATCGGTAAAATAAAGGAGTTGGGGGAGATGATCTCTACAATTCCTTTCAGCTTGATGATCCAGCTAGATACAAGTAGGTGTAAAATGATTATCTATTTCTTGAGATAATACATATGAAAACACTTTGCAAACTATAAAGAGAAGTAAGGTGTTATAATTGTTTCCAAACAGAAAGAAGTAAAGACAGAAGCAAAGACATTTTAGTTTTTTTCATTTTGAAAAGGCAAAATGACCAAAGATAATTACAGAGGACTGGACATGGTCAACGTGGGAGTTTGTTTTAATTGACTATGCATGGATTTGTTTTTCTTGTTTTCTTTTAATGATGAAAAGAGGTGGGAGGGAAACTATTATAGTTCATTGAAAAAGTAATAACAAGACCCAAGAGAAGCTTGAAAAGGTAAAAAGGGAAAAGAAAACATAAGGGAGTCGATGGAGCTGAACTATTTACATCCCTACATGTGAACATGATACCTGTCATTCTTTAAAATATATATATTTATTTATTTTTAGTTTTCAACATTCATTTCTATAAGT
This sequence comes from Notamacropus eugenii, assembly GCF_028372415.1. Classification (NCBI taxonomy): domain Eukaryota; kingdom Metazoa; phylum Chordata; class Mammalia; order Diprotodontia; family Macropodidae; genus Notamacropus; species Notamacropus eugenii. The sequence goes on along the minus strand of NC_092877.1, from coordinate 153,509,037 downwards.
TTTCAATTTTCTCCACCTCCCTCCCCTTTCACCTTCCCAAGACCATGTGCAACCCAATATAGGATATATTCTTATTAAATGTATTTTCACATTAGTCATATATAGAAGAATTAGAACATATGAGAGGAACCATGACAAAGAAAAAAACAAAAACAGAGAGCATATAGTATGCTTCAATTGGCATTCAGACTCCATATTTCTTTGTCTAGCTGCAGATGGCATTTTCTATCATGAGTCTTGTGGAGTTGTATTAGGTCCTTGCATTGCTGAGAAGAGCTAAGTCTATCAAAGTCAGTCATTGCATAATGCAGCTGTTACTGTGTACAATGTTCTCCTGGTTCTGCTCACTTCACTCAGGAGCAGGTCCGTGTAAGTCTTTCCAGGTTTTTCTGAAGTCTGCCTGCTCATCATTTTTTATAGTATTCCATTACATTCATATACCACAAATTGTTCAGCCATTCCCCAGTTGATGGGCATCCCCTCAATTTCCATTTTTTTTGTCACCATAAAAAGAGCTGCTATAAATATTTTTGTACCTGTGGGTTCTTTTCCCATTTTTATGATGTCTTTGTGATACAGTCCAAGTAGTATTGCTGAGTCAAAGGGTACACACATTTTTATAGCCCTTTGGACAGTTATAAATTGCTCTCCAGAATGGTTGGATCAGTACACAATTCCATCAACAGTTTTTCATATGACTATAGATAACTTTAATTTCTTCCTCTGAAAACTACCTGTTCATATTCTTTGACCATTTATCAATTTGAGAGTGATTTGTATTCTCATAAATTTGACTCAGTTCTCTATATATTTTAGAAATAAAGCCTTTATCAGAGACACTGACTGTAAAAATTCTTTCCCAGTTTTCTGCTTCCCTCTTGATCTTGATTGAATTAGCTTTGTTTGTGCAAAACCTTTTAAATTTAATGTAATCAAAATTATCCATTTTGCATTTCGTAATGTTCTCTAACTTTAGTTTGGTCATAAATTCCTCTGTTCTCCATAAATCTGCCAGGTAAACTAATCCTTGCTCTCCTGATTTGCTTAAAGTATCCGCTTTCATATCTAAATTGTGTATCCATTTGGACTTTATTTTAGCATATGGTGTAGGATGTTGGTCTATGCCCCAGAAGCTAGGGTCTTTGGGTTTATCAAGCAGTAGATTACTATAGTCATTGACTATTGTGTCTTGTGTGCCTAGCCTATTCCACTGATCCACCATTCTATTTCTTAGCCAGTTACAAGTAGTTTTGATGATTGCTGCTTTATAATACAATTTGATTATCTGGTATGGCTAGGCCACCTTCCCTAAAAATACTGGTTATTCTTAAAAACTATCACTAATAGTACAGCTAGAATAAATATACATAAAGGGAGGGTTTGGGTATAAGGTGAATCTGAGGGAATGACATAAAAAATAATTAAGGGAATGAGAAAGAGGAGTACCCTGGGAGCAGAAGGGAAAAGTAGAATGGGTTAAATTACTTCACATGAAGAACCATGAAAAACCAATTATAGTGGAGGAAAAGATGGGGGGTGGGATGAGAGATTAATCTTAAACTTATCAGTAACGGCTCAAAGAGGGAATAATATACACCATAAGTTGAATATAGAAATCTATCTTAACCAACAGGGAAGTAAGAGGGGAGGAGATTAAGTAAAAAGGTTGGGGGGAAGAGGAGACTGACAAAAGAGAAGGCACCAGGGAGGGGTAGAGAGAAGCAAAAGGAGGAAAAGGTGAAAGGAGAGAGAACACAAACTGGAGGAAAAATAGGATAAAGGGAGATATACAGTTACTAATCATAGCTGTGATTGAGAATGGAATGAATTCTCCCATAAAATGGAAGCTGATAGCAGAGTGGTCATGTATATTGGGACAATTGACTTCTGGAAGAAGATTTCTAAAGATGAGGGTGGCAAAACTTTCTTCAAGGGTGCCTGGTTCAATGTTCTTAGAGGCATGGCTGGAATTTTCATGCTTTTCCTGCATGATGAATTGAAGAAAGTAATCTAAGTACATCCTAACTAAGGAACCAGTGAATATAGATCATTTAGGATAATTAGCCATACTTAAAACAAGAATCCTATAATATGTCATTTACCACAAACACACTTGAAGCAGAGAGATACACATGTAGTAAAAGTAAGGGGCTAGAGCAGAATCTATTCAGCTGAAGTTAAAAAAATTAAAGCAAGGGTAGTGATCTTGATCTCAGAACAAGCAAAAGCAAAAACAGACATTACTGAAAGAGATAAGGAAGGAAACTATATCTTGTTAAAAGGTACCACAGACATCTAAGTAAAATTAATACTAAATATATATGTACCAAGTGGTATAACATCCAAATTCTTTCTTTTCTTCTGACTCTATTTATTTGCTGAGTAACCAAATGAAACAGGATATCTTTCTGACCTTTGGTACTGTCTACCATAGAAGATGTTGGTTCAACTGTAGCACAAAAGAATCTGTATGACTCAAGTATAGAAGGAGAAGTAGAAAGTTAAAACTACTTTCATGAAACTACCCAATTCAATACCTGTTTTGTATTACCATGATTAATTTAAAAAATCCAGTACTTTTACTGGGCACAGCCCCCAAAACTCACTACAATCAAACCATGTTAGATAATTCAGTTATTACATCACAAGTCTTAGAGTTTTCTGTGTATTTATTGTTTAATGGCAGAATGCCCAACACAGATCATCGTAACTGCCAAATAGTCAGCTGTGCAAAATAGTATATATAGTGCTTAAGTACAAATGGAAGACATGACTTTTTTAAATAAATATTTAACACAAATTTATGGTCCTACAAAAGACCATTTAAATTTTATGGTCTAAGTTGATCTGCCTCCTTGGACCACAGAAACTGTTATATTCCTAAAAACCAACAGAATCAATATACTGAATCATCATCAGTTCCACTGTATGAATAATGGATCACAATAAATGTGTTCCTTTTTCTAAGAGCTTTCTCTGGCTCCCCTACCAAAGTGATCTGTCCTGGATAAAAAGACAACAGGAATTTCTTCAAGGTCAGTGGTCCAAAATGCTAAGTATGGTTAAGTATCCTACGTGATCTATATTCACTGGTTCCTTAGTTAGGATGTACTTAGATTACTTTCTTCAATTCATCATACAGGAAAAGCATGAAAACTCCAACCATGCCTCTAAGAACATTGAATCAGGTCCCCTTGAAAGAAGTTTTGCTACTCTCATCTTTAGAAATCTTCTTCCAGCAGTCAATTTTCCCAGTGTACATGATATCAGCTCCTTTGCGCCCAGACTGCATCATCATTCACTGCCTTACTGTATCAAAGGGATAAGAGACCACACCTGCTACAGCAGTCACTGATTGTGCAGCTTATCACAATATGAGTGTTCTTCAGATCTGAGAGCATACCTTTTGCTGTATCATAGATGCCAAAGTTAGCTGCTCTGTAGATAATTATACCCTGCACTGAGACATTGAAACCTTGATACAAGTCACAAATTCCAGCAGACTTGGTGATTTTCACATGACAGTCTCCCAAGCCTTTGAATTCTCCCTCAGTGCCAAATTTCCCAATATCAGCTGCCAAGTGGGTTCTTGCAAAATCCAAGGGGTAGACAAAGCAGGGAGAAGTGGCTCCAGCTGCACTCCCAGAGGCAATATTACCAGCAAAATACCTCCAAAACTGTGTGTGCTTGTCCACTCCTCCCAAAAATACTTGCTTATACTTATCCTTAAAGGCAAAGTTAAGCACCTGGGTGGGGAAATATCTGATGACATTTGCTAAGTTACCCTGCCAGAAGGAAAGCACCCCTTGTTCCTTTGGAATTTGAACTATACAATCCATTATGCCTTTGTATTGCTTATCTGCAGTAATTTGTTTACTTGAATGCTGCACCTGCAATAGTAGCTAATCACTCTCAATGGGGGCCACTGCCATCTTGGAGATAGCAGCGGTGATGCCACCAGCCAGGAAGTTCTTGGCAAAGGAGATGGCCTGTTCCATTATGGTTATCGAGGGGGAAGGTGTTGGAGTTGGCGAAAGAAAGCCAGGTGAGAGAGGGCCTGAAAGCTGGGGAACTCACTGTTGCCTGCACACAGCCTCTTGCTGCAGCTTGGACTGAAAGCTAACATCCAAATTCTTAAAGGAGAAGTTAAGTGAGTTATAGGTTCATGACCAAACAAGAGATAAGGAGTATTATAAAATGTAAAATAGATCATTTTGATTATATTAAATTTAAAAGTTTTTATACAAACAAAACCAATGCATTCAAGGTCAGAAGGAAAGAAGAAATCTGGGAAACAATCTTATAGCAAGTGTCTCTGATAAAGACCTCATTTGTCAGATATGTAGAGAACTGAGTCAAATTTATAAGAATACAAGTCATTCCCCAGTTGATAAATGATTAAAGGATATGAACAGGCAGTTTTCAGATAAAGAAATCAAAGCTTTCTATAAGCTTGTGAAGAAGTGCTCTAAATCACTTTTGGTTAGAGAAATATAAATTAAAATAACTCTGAGATACCACCTCAGATTGGTTAATATGACAAAAAAAGGAAAATTATAAATGTTAGAAGGGATGTGGGAAAATTAGGACACTGATACACTGTTGGTAGAGTTGTGAACTGATCCCAACCATTCTGGTTGGATCTATGGAACTATGCCCAAACAGAATGTGAATACTCTTCAATCCAACAATACCTCTACTAGGTCTACACCCCAAAGAGATCATAAAAAGGTGACAGGACTTACATGTGCAAAAATATTTATAAAAGCTGCCCTTTTAGTGATGGCAAAATACTGGAAATTGAGAGGATGCCCATCAACTGGAGAATGGCTGAAGAAGCTGAGGTATCAGTATATAATGGAATACTATTGTGCAATAAGAAATGATGAACAGGTAGATTTCAGAAAAATCTGGAAAGTCTTGTATTAACTGATGCAAAGTGAAATGAGAAGAACTAGGAAAACACTGTACACAGTATCAGCAACATTGTATGAAGATCAACTATGAATCACTCAGCTTGTAGCAATACAGTGATCCAAAACAAGTGCAAAGGACTCACAAAGGAAAATGTTTATCCATATTCAGATAAAGAACTCATGGACTCTGAATATAGATCAAAATATATTTTTTTCATTTACTTTATTCTTTCTCATGTTTTTTTCATGCTTTTTCCCTTTTGATCTGGTTCTTCTTTCACAACTGTGACTAATATGGAAATCTGTTTTACATGATAGTACATGTATAACCTACACCAAATTGTCTACCATTTTAAAAAGGAGAGGAGGGGAGTGAAGAAAATTTGGAACTCAAAATCTTATAAAAATGAATGCTAAAAATTGTCTCAACATGTAATTAGGAAAAAATACTATTAAAAATAAGAAATAAGATATACCAGTAAAAATTTATTTTTAAATAGTTTAGAGGCCATATTTAAGTAGGCAGTGGCCATCTTCTACATTTTAAACTCGTTTGCCAAAAAAACTAAAAAATCAAGAAAAGTCAGGCTAACTAATCCAACAAAAACCACAGGATCAAAACACACAGAATAAAAAGAAAGCACAGAAGGTTACAAAAAGAACAACTTTTTTATTTTCTTATTAAACTTTATGTATGAATATTTCTTTTTTAACTTTATATAAGTTTACAGTTTCTTATGAAATTCTCTCCTTCATTTTTTATCTTGAAATGTCTATAATTTTGAAGATTATCAATTTCACAATAAAATATTTTTAATAATTATAGAATAATAGACAAAGCTAGAAGTGATAAGAGAGGTCATCTAATCCAATCTCATTTTATGAATGAGGAAACTGAGATTACATTATTCTGAGAAAGTGTCATCAAACTTCACAATACTTCCAAAGAAGTCCACAACACGAAAGGTTAAGAACTCCTGGAATTAAGAGAATAGGCACTAAACCAAGTGTGATGGCACCATAAGTAAGCAGCCCCTCATCATTTACATTTTCGCAAAACTCATAACTATTATAAAAGTCTCATTATCTCAAAGAGAAGCAAAAGCTGGCTGTCACTCAAGTAACAGAATGAATGATGTGCAGGATAGTCTGGTATGATTGAATGACAAATAAAAAATATTAGGTGTGACAAATGCACTAGAGGCAATTTATTGCAGGGAGATGATGGGTGAGTCATATAACAAGGATGATAGATAATAGATGGATTATCCAATATAAAGATCATGAATGGCTGAAGCTCAAAAATCTGGTGGAAAGAGTCAATGGTCTATTTTGGAAGGAAATAATACCTAGAGAAGGAAATCTTAACCTGTATCAAAAATCAGAGGAGAGAAGAATGCAAAAAGAAAGTGAAGGAACACTGAACAACTGGTGCTAAGTAAACTGTGGGAGATTTTTCCTACAAAGGCAAAAGTTGGGTCCTCTATAGGGGATGCAGATATTTATACTACAAGGAAAGATGATTTGGACCTATGGGTACATTTAGGAAAGAAGCCATCCTTTAAAGGTGAAAAAGGTCAAGCAAGCAATAGCAGTTGGTAAATTCATGCTAAAATGCAGTGAAAGTATTTGTTGATTTGACATGAACAACAGAAGGGTCAGTCTTGACAGAGGAAGCTAAGTGGTACAGCTGATAGAGTACTGGGTCTAGAATCAGAAAGATCTGAGTTCAAATCCAGCCTCAAACACTTACTACCTTTGGGACCCTGGTCAAGTCACTAAACCTATTTGCCTCAGTTTTCTCAAGCGTAAAATGGGGTTAATAATAGCCCCTACCTCTCAAAATTGTTTTTCACTTTTTCTCTTTCCTTCCCATTCTTCAGGCTGGATGCCTCAGAGATGTATCCAGCATGTAATAAAGAATCAAAGAAAGACATAGTGATGAAGGATCTGAACTCTCACCATATTAAGTAACAGTGATGCCACTTGGGTGAGTATAAAATTTATACATAATGCCATAGTGGAAAGCTAAAAACTAAAAACGGGCTGTATACTAAGGCTAACGAACTAATAGCATCTCAGGTTTGCGAGGGACTTAAGGGGACATCTGGTCCAATCTCTATCAGAACAATCAGCTGCTCAGTTCTTTTGATAAGCAGTCATTCAATCTTTCTTTAAAGGTGTCCAGTGATGGAGAACTCATTTCTAAAGAAAAAGGAATATTTTCCCTGATCAAGTCTAAATCTTTTCTAATATTTCTGGCCATAACTCCTAGTTCTACTCTCTGGGATCCAATAGAATGAGTCTAATCCCTCTTCCACAGAACAGTCTTTTAAATATTTGAAGACAATAACAATGTCTTCAAAAGGCAAGATCTCAATAAGCCTTACCTGAATCAGCTACATTACAGGATAAGAAGGCTGGTAAGAACATAAAAAAACATTATGGTGGAGGGGCACTGATAGGTTAGGTTGAAGATGAGAGGGGAGATCAGTGAGGTAACTTCCCATGGCTGGCCCCTCATCTTTATACTCCTGAGCTTTAGGGGAATGTCCTTTTCTATTTGTAGAGAAGTAAGTACGTAAGGATAGAGGCTACTGGAAAATTAACTAGCCTTTCTTCCTCTAGCATTTTCCCTTATTACAACCCTAATTCTTCCTGCACAGTGCTGCCAGACTAATATTCCCAAAACTCCACACATAAAGTGTTATTTCCATGTTCAATAACTGACATTGGCTGTTACATAAACTAAATTCCTCATCCTAATTGTACTGATCCTCTATGATCTGGATGATCTGGCCTTACTTTTTATAGTCAACCTGATTATGACAAACATAAAGCATAGGCTTCAACTACCCTAATTCCCAATTCTGTGTCTTTGCTCATCCCTCATTTATGAAAGCCCCTACCTGCCTACCTACCTACTTTGACTCAAGGACTGGGTCATGTTCCAACTCCTCCATTTTATCCATAAAATAACCATCCTTCAAGGCCCAGGTCAAATATTAGCTCATCTATGAAGCCTTCCTTGAATATCTCCTTTCTGTAATTTTCTCTTTATGTAATTTATTTTGTATGATAATCTATCTACACAATTAGCATTCTGTATTTGCTAATCTATTTTGAAGTTTTCTTGCACAGTAGTCTGATTTTAGTAATATTTTATATCAACAAAAAATGAAAGAGAGGTGGGAGAGAAGGAGCTGGAGAAGAAGAAAAAAAAGAGAAAGAGAAGAAGAAGATTAGCAATCACAAAAGATATTCAAGGAAGGCTTCATGGAGGAGGAGGAGAAAGAAGAAGAGGAGGAGAAGGAGGAAAAGAGAGAATAGGAGAAAGAAGTTTTCAGCCATTGCTTTGATTTTCCTTTTATTAAATATCATGCATATTAAAAATCAATTCATATGCAATGAAATTTTTCTCTTGTTAAAATAGGGGAAAGGTCTACAGATGCATTTATCTACTTCAGTGCCTTTGGGAAAATATTTCTGGTAATCTTTGAAAGGACTTGGTATGTATTGCATTGTGGGTGGCTTTATCCAAAGCCTTACAAAAAAATGGAAAAAGCTTTTGGAGCGTTCTTTCCCATGTACCTTCTTAGGAAGGTACCTTACTAAGAAAACTGAATTTCTGTTGTACTAAAAAGGTTAGAAGAAACAGGCTCCTTTTGACCGAAATCAGAAATTAACATTTTATCTAGTGAAAAATCCAGTAGCAAAATGGATGTGGATTACATGAGGTGTGATGATGGTGTGGGAAAAGGAATTGTTTATTCCAAAACTCATCATAGTCACATTATGAATTTTCACAAGCAATTCTTCCAAAATGCATTTGATTTCTGGATGACTTTTTTCAGCACTCCTAATGCTGGACAGGGCCAGTAGCTGCCTGAATAAAGAATTTTTATTACAGTGATAAATAGATGAATGAAATGTATACAATAAAAAAATAATATTGGCATAAATCATACCTTATAGTTTCTTCTCTGCTTGGTAGTTTATGACTCTAAAATTCCTACTATCATATATATTAATTTATGAAAAAAATTAACACTGGACATATGATAGGGAGTGAGGGAAGGTGGCTATTATCAGAAGGTGAAAGATTAATCAGGTAAGGTTTTTGAAGTTAACCACTGGATTGTGATTAACTTTATTTGGGATCTGTTTTAAGTCATCAACTTGTTCATCTCTACAACATTCCCTGGAAAAAAAGAGCCTTTTGGAAACACCAAAGTCTACATCCAATCCCATCAGAAAAATACCTTATCTTGATTCAATAAATGCTAATCAAAGAGAATTGAGAAAACTACCATGCCTCAAGAGAAATGTCAAAAATCTTATAATAAATAAACAAAGCTTTATATTGAACCTCCTGGGTAGAAAACAAATACGTAAATTCCCACATTGGTCATGTCCAAAAACATGTCTCATTCTTCCCCTTGAGCGTATTAACTCTCTGTCTGGAGGTGAGTAGAATGTTTCATCTTTCATCCTGGGATCTTTTGAATGTGATCAAGAAGGTTTTAAATTGAAAACAGATGGTGAGAAAAACTATTACATATATCTGCCAAGTCAGATACCATGAAGAGTATAAAGTATAATATAAGAAGAAGAGGATTGAGAGACAGGACTGGTAATTCACAGGAAAAAAATTAAGAGCTAACATATTTTTGAAGTTGAAAGTAGATAGCCCTGTAGAGTATTATATTTTATTTGATTAATGTTGAGGTATATTTATAAAGGTACTTTATAAAGTTTGTAGCTCATCTAAATATAAAATGTTTAATATTCTCTTGCCTTTTTCTCTCTCCTTCAATTATCTAACACTATTCTGAATTTATGCTTTAATCCAACATGTCTGATGCTGACCAAGATGAATATGGATCTTAAATATTCTGGAAAAATGCCCTAATCCCAGACTGCTCACAGTCATCCAGATATAACAATGATTCACAAAAACCTAAGAAACCATTTTAAACAAATATCAGTTTCCAAATACTCATCTCTAAGCTAAATAGATTGGAAACCTATAGAAAACAAGAAAAGGAAAATAGAATCATGTAAGAACAGGACAAGATTCAGATCATCTCTGTTATCCTACCTGCTACTGGAGTTGTACCAAGGATTTTTTTTCCTATGAAGAATAAGTTTATATCCCCATGCTTTTATTCAGCTACAAAAAAGGTCTTCTTTGCATCTCTGCAAAAGACCATAGACCATTAAATACAAAAAATAATACCAGGTGGGAAAACTAGAAAACAGCGTGGCAGAAACTAGGTACTGACCAACATCTTACACTGCATGCCAAAAATAAGGTCAAAATTGGTATATGATTTATATATAAAAGGTAATACCATAAGCAAGTTTGGAGAGCATGAAATAGTTTACCTCTAAGATCTATGTATTATGTACCTCTAAGATCTATGTACTATGTATTACCAACAAAATTCAGAAGCAAAACATAAAAAGAGAAATTTCATTTAAAGTTAAGTGTAGACAATATAAAACACTTGAGAATCTACCTACAAGAAAAGCCCAGGAACTAGATGAACTACAAAACACTTTTCATATAAACAAAGTCAGATCTGAACAACTGGAAAATTATCAACTGCTCATACATAGGCCAAGCCAAAGAACTGATGACATTTGAACACAGACCAAAGCATACTGTTTTTCTTTCTTTGTTTTTTCTTTTCCCTTCCTTCCTTCCAATTATTTCTTTATAAGTCTTCTTCTACAAAATGACTAACATGGAAACGTTTTGGATGATTGCATATGTATAACCTATATAAGATTGTTTACTATCTCAGGGAGGGGGTTGGATAGGAAGGGAGGGATAGAATTTGGAACTCAAAGGATTTTTAAAAAATGAATGTTAAAAATTGTTTTTACATGTAATTGGGGGAAATTTAAAAAAAAATAATAGCAGGATAGCAACATGCCCCCAAATCACTTCGATCTGAATTGTGTTGAAAAAGATGAAAACTAGATAATAATAAACACCTTCAAAGTCCCCAAAATCATCAATATCACGAGTGAAAAGGGGAAATGTAAATGTAAAAGCATACTAATCAGAGTGACATAAAGAAGAGACTTCAAGAGCTCTGAGATTGTTATGGTAGCCATAAAGGTGTGGCAGAAAACCTGAAACATCTGCCAACCAGGTTCTGCCAACACTACCAAATGGGTTAGCATGCCAGCCACTGTGATAGAACTGTTTCTATGAATCTAAGAAACAGGTGGATGACATAGGGTTGCAGGATGGCTCTACTCAGAAATCATCATGATGATCGGCTTATCACAAAGGAGAGATGAACTCTTGCTCATGCTCTGATACCTTGAGAAGGCAAGATACATCAGGACAAATCAGAAATACCAATACTCCACTACTGGAAATGCTTTGTTAAAGACAGCAAAGACCACTAACAAAATTAGAAAGAGATCTCACCAGGCATATGAAAGTCAATTAAAGTTAGCAAGTATTTACTGACTACTTTGTGTCAGGCATGAGGCTAAGAGTTGAGTGATATGCAAGGAATCCATATTGCTTTTTGTTTACGATACTTGGAGCAATTGAAACCTATGAAATAGTATTCACAGTATACATTTAGCACAGAAAAAAAGGACAACAATGCGTCTAGAAGGTCTTTAAACAATAACCCCCACAATGTTAACAAAATATGGTATTCATCATCACAATGCTGTTACAGAAAAAACTAGTACTTCTGCATCAAAAAGGAATAAGATTCATTAATATCTGCAGAGTACAAGGTAAACTGGTCAAAAGGTTACAGAAATACCATCAGAAGAAAGAGGTATGCCACAAATTACCTTTCACGAACTTAACTGACAACCACATGGAGATAAAAATTTATCAAACAAATGATCTAGCCATGTAAGTTTTTGTTTTTGCAGAAATGGAGGAATTTTTGGTAGCAAATGAAGGTTAGATCTCTACTACCAGAAAATACAGAACAGTTATCCTTAAAGAGCCTGGAGTTAGTAATCAAAGCAGATTACACAAGGAAATGATAGAAACTGTGAAATATGTCACTGTAGGCACTAAAACTTAGCACTAGAATACCTAGTTGGGAAATGCTTTAGGAATATCATACTAGTAGATATGTGGAGAATAAACTGGAGGAAGACCAATTAGAATGCTATTATAATAGTCTAAGCAAAAGGTAGGGGCCAAATTAGCGTGGTCATGGTATGGATGGTGAAACAGGAACAGAGGCAAGACCTATTTCTGTGGCATGTGAAAAGTCCAAGAGACATAATTTCTAGGTAACTAATATTCATTTATTCTGGCTAGAAAATAATTTTGAAAATGAGGTTTGTGACTTTCTCTCATAAACCAAGGATACCTGCTGGTATACTTGAGAGTTGAGAAATCAACTCTGATTAGTTAACAATCAACAAGGGAGTGAATATATTAACAAGGAATTGGGCCAACAGTCCTCAGCTACTCTTGTTAAGAACATGACCTTACCAAAAGACTCAGCCACCTCCAGCAAACTAGACAAAAGAATCCATCTCTAATAGTCTGATTGGTTTCCCCTTTCATAAGCTGGGTCACCCAAAATTCTAATGGAAGATTCCAAAGACAGGGGCTTATTTCTTAATAAGATCTCACCTAGACCGTATTCTGTCTGTAAGGTCTTCTAGTTGGGTGAGGTCCCATCCAAGATCTTTATCTTGTATCCTGAAGATTTGGGCAATCTCATCTGTCAGTAATGTCCTTCAGAAGGCGACTAAATAACCTGCAAGGGCTGATTTCTGATGATGAAATGGCAAGGGAAAATCTTAATCTTCATTTAATAATTGATTATTAATATAAGAAAAAATAATCATTTCTAATCAATAGCGATTTAGAGCATTTTTTCATGTCTATAAATAGCTTTGATTTCGTCTCAAAACTCCCTGTTTATATCAATGGGGGAATGACTCAGTTCTCTGTATATTTGGAAAATGAGACCTTTATCAAAGAAACTTGCTGTAAAATTTTTTTCCCCAGTTTTCTACTTTCCTTCTAACTATGGCTGCAATGGATTTGTTTGCAAAAAACCTCTTTTTAATTTAACATAATCAGAATTATCCATTTTTACTTCTTGCAGTGTTCTCTATCTCTTGCTAGGTCATAAATTCTTTCCTTATTCACAGATCTGACAGGTAAGATATCCCCCACTCACCTGATGTGCTTATGATGTCATACATTATGTCTAAATCAAGTACCCATTTTGACCTTATCTTGGTATATGGCATAAGGTGTTGGTTCATACCTAGTTTCTGCCAAAGTGTTTTCCAGTTTATTCAGCAATTTTTGTCAAATAACAAATTTGCAACACAAAAGCTTCAATCTTTGCATGTATCAGACATGAGATTACTATGGTCATTTCCTACTGCGTCTTGTGTCCACCACTCTATTTCTTAGCCAGTACCAGATTGTTTTGGTACTGCTAGGCAACCTTCCTTTGTATCTTTATCTTCCCTGTTACCATAGTAACTTTTTGTGGTCAGGTTTTTTTTAAATTGTTGTTGGCTTATTTTTCCAGACTATTTTGTGACATATAAACTTTATGTTAAAATTGAACTTTGCTCCTGGTATAGAGTTGATACTCTCCCAAGCTCCAGGCCTCTCTTGTTGCTATTTTCAAAGCTAGCTCTGAGAGTCTGTAGGTTTTCGGTTCTTCCAAAATGGTATGATCTAAGAAGAGGTGTGGTCACTGCTCTCCTGGCCTGTGCTCTAGTCTGTGAACAACCACCAGAACTCTTCTTTGTCCTGGAAACTGTGACTAGGGCCACTGAACCTCTGCAATCACAAGTTCTAGTGAGCTAATGCTCCTCTTTGCCCTGAGACTGCTACCAGAAACCTCATGTAAGCAATGTAATAAAGTCCTGCACCCAGTCCCATCAAAGAATCCCCTGTAATCTCCTTCTGACCAGGTGTCAGATCAATTTATCATCTGTGAGTTGAGAGTATACTTTGCAGTGCTCATACTGGTTTCATTATTGGCAGATTTTAAATCACATAAAGGAAAGCCCAAGGCTTTAAAAAAATGGGAGTAAAAGCAAACTCCTCCAAATAGCTCTAAAAATGACTCTAAACAAATTCTAGAGCAGTAGAATTCACAAAAAGAAAGAGTGAAACCAATTTCCAACCCAAGAGAACCTGGTTGGTCAACAGAAAAGTTCTATTGCACCAGGCAGGGAGAGGAACACAGTCCAGCACAGGCTGTACCAGCAAGCCTCAGGGAACTGAATCACTGGCAGCTGAGGGGATTTCCAAACTTTTCAACCCACAAATGCCAAAGACAACTTAGAAGATCAGTAGAAAAAGTCTGTTGGACCTGGGTGAGAGAGGAGCGCAGACCAGCCCTGCCCCTAGCACAGACCTGGGGCAACAACAGCTCAGCAGCAGCTGCTTTCAGAGCTCTCAGCCCATAGATGGTAAGGAAAGCAAACAACTGATCAGAAGGAGATTACAGGGATCTCCTTGCTGGCACTGAGGCAGGATTCTATTGTTTGGATTTGGATTTCAGTCTCGGCACGTCTCCTTAGCTCATACCACCTTAGAACCAAAAACTTACAGGTCCCTAGAAGTATCTCTGATAACAGTTGTACAAAACACCAGGACGCAACAGAATAGAGAAAAGAAACAAAAACATATCATAAACTTAAATATTGGAACGTAATTACAAAGTAAGAGAGAAAAAAAGCATGTCATCTCAAAAAAGCAGAACATGATAGGATTCAAAATATGTAACAATAAATTTTCATTTCAAGAAAGCTTGTGTGATAAATACTGCATGTTGTGTTGAGAACTGTCCATCTTTGCTTCCTTGTAAGTTTTCTTTTGTTCTCTGCTGTGCACTTTTTTACTTTGTTCTTTTCTCCCTCCCACCCCAAAGGCTGTAATTAAGTTTGCATGTTTTTCTACAGCTATAGATATATACATACACATATACATATATGCATATATAGACATATACTTTTCCAAACAAAATCTACTCCTGATCTTTGTTTTTATGTTTATGCATATCTCTTGTTTCCTATCCCTCCTGCCTCCTCTATTTTACTTCTACCCACTACCTTGCCCTCTTATTATTTGCCTACCCCCTTCCAAGAATCCCTCCCCTATCCCCATTCCCATAAATCTAAACACTCTTCTATACCCCCCTTTTACTTACCCCCACACCCTTCCTTCTAAAGATCTCTTCCTTGTCCTCTCCTCCTTCCCTATCCCCCAACTGTTTTATTTCTTCTGAATTTAGACTTCTATAGTCTACTAAAAATACATGTATTGTTTGCTCTTAAACCCAGTCCTGATGAAAGTAGGTTACCAGAACTACCAGCCTCCTCCCCCATGTAATTCCTCTATATTGATCCCTCCTCTTGCACCTCACTTGCATAAAATACTCTTTTTAGTTGTTTCTAAATGATTTTACTTTTTAAATCTATACCATACTCAGATTTATTAAAATTGTTTTTACATGCAATTTGGAAATAAGATATAAAGGCAACATGGTATAGAAATCTATCTTATCCTATAGGAAAATAGAAAAGGAAGGGGATAAGAGAAAGGATGGTGACAGAAAGGAGGGCAGATTGAGGGAAGAAAGGGGTAATCAGAATGTATGACATCATAGGGGGACAGGGAGAAAATCTGGAACTCAAAATCTTCTGGAAGTGAATGCTGAAAACTAAAATAAATAAATAAAAATTAAAAGAAACAAAAAAGACAAGCAAACAAACAAGAAAAGCCAGGGACAGCCAAGGATGCAATGTCACTGGGTCTGAGTTGCCAAGCATGCAGACACAATTTAGTTAAAGTCCTAGGATGTGATGTGATGGCTTTCCAGCCATGGCAGCAGAAAGAAGTAGGGTCAGCTATGATTCTTTGGAAATTCTGCCCTCAGATTTGGCCCATCTACTTCTTTTAAGCTCAGTACCATTTCTCCTACTTGAAGAGTAGGGCACCTAATCACCTCCAAACCAAGGCAGATGGATGAGGTCATGGGTTTTATAGAACTGGGCTAGGATGTCCTTTAGTCATGACTATTTGTCTCATGTCTGATACTGTGGTATCAGACCAGAATCACACCAGAAACTGACCAGAATACTAAATAGGTAAAGTAAGCATAGGGGAAGAAGGTTTCCTGAAGAAGCAGGAAGAGGATGAAGCCTCATGAGTCTCAAAGAAGATAGAAATCCATTCTTTCACCATTTTTTACCTCTCTGATTTTTCTGTTTTTCTCAAATTCTCTAGTGCCCAGAATTCTTCCATATCTCTGAATCTCCCCGGCAAGGTGCTGGGCTGACCACAAAACCCCAGGATTTGCTCCGCTCAGTTTGGGAAAAGAGGAAATTAATAAAATTTCAGCCCTCAGATGGAGGACAGATTTTTTTCACATGCTGATACAGCAGGAGATTTGGTGCTCAATAAGAACAAACAGAGAAGGGAGACAGCCATCGTCCCACAGCAACAGCAACATCATGGCAGCACACAGCCTCTGTGACATCTCTATAAATGACTTTTAAATTGACAAACTGAGAGGTGTATGACTGCGTCTGCTGCAGACACTTGCTCCAGCAGCAGGAACACTGAGAGAAATAAGCCATCCAAGAAGAACAGGCAGCTCCTACGCCATCCTCTGCCTTCCTTCCACTTAACTGTGTGTGTGTTTTCTAATTCTATGAGAGAATAGATTTGCCAGATTTAATATTATTCCTCATAAATACCTGTGCTCAACTCTGTCCTTATGTTGTCTGGGTCCCTTTGTTTGTGGGATGGAAGCACAATGAGAGCTATACAGGAAATAGAAACCTTCCCTAGTCAGGGCTGAAAGCTCAACTCCAGACCATTGTTAGAGTTTTGTTCTCTAAGTGGGGGCATAAGTATGAGCTATTTCATCACTACACTTTCAGCCACAGAATTACTATAAATGCAGGCAATTTTTTATATATCTGCCCTATAGACATGAATGATGTTATTAATTTATTATTCACAGCATACATTAACATTATTAAAGGACAAGCATTATTATCCTCTCTACATTAAAGCTTATTGATTTGTCTGGATGGAACTATGAATTTATTAGTGTAGAGAATTTCCTATTGAGGAAATTAACAATATAGATTGTCATGTGTTGTGTAATGTATAGTCTTAGTTGCCGGGGGCACTGCATAATTAAATGTCTTGTCCAAGAACCCAAACAGTATGTGTGAGAGGCAGGATTTGAGATCCATATCTTTGTGACTTTAAGGAAAGCTCTCTAATCATTACAACATACTGACTTTTAATCTTTTATTTGTAAGATCTGAATATATAACATATGCTTATTTATTGCACGGATGATATATAACATGACTGCTAATATAAAGGACATTGACATTACTTATAATAATTTCATACAGTTTAATCAATTGCAATTATGAAAAGATTAAAAGAGTCCAGGAGTTACAATGCAGTATTGTGGGCAACAAACATTTTATTTCTTTACTAAGCAAAAAAAAAAAAAAAAAATATGGCAACCAAGTGCCATAATGGTTTAGAATATAAAGTCGTTTATGAAATTTTATCAAGAAGGATAATGGAAGATTATGGACCCCATAAAACAATGCATAATAATGTAGGGGGAAAGTCCAGCAAGAAATTTAACAAAGTAAAGTCATCCTATAGGTATTTAAAGATAAAAATGGAAAAAAATTAAAAAGAAACATGTTCTTTAATCTGTGAAAAATTTTATGCCAATTTTTCCACCATTAGGGATAGCAGATCCACTACATTTGGAATCTGATGTTACATTCATGACTGAATGTGCCACTGCATGAGGAACTGGAAATGGGATCACAGAATACAAAGATGGGCAAAACAGCTGAACTGGACCTAATTAATATAAGTAGAGGAAACCTATGAGGATCCCTGTAGGCAGCCTGATTTTGAGGGCACTCGGGAATATAACTCAAAGTATCTGGAGGAGATAACAAAACATAGAAAAATCTGCCTCTTTTTGTTACAAAAGAACAGGGAATAGATAGAACATCAGTATAATTTCATAAGAATAATCTGCACACAAACTGAAGTCATTACAAGGGAACAAGTAGACTTTCAGAAGGAATATTTGATGGGAAAACACAAATGTTCACCATTTAAAAAGTATTTGATTAACTATCAATTCAGTGGCACAGAATTATTCTTTAAAGATTCTCCTCCACCAAGATATTTCCCTTACATATGTCAAAAGTATACAGTAATCCTTGGAAGAGACTGCAATGAGAATTTTTTATGGTCTTCTGAGGCAGCTACTGAAATCAAGATGTGAGTTTAAATTTGACCTCAGACACTTACTAACTACATGACGCTGAGTAAGTCACTAAACTTGTTTGCCTCGGTTTCCTCACCTGTAAAATGGAGATAATAAAGCAGTTACCTCCCATTTAGCACAGTGTCTGGCACCTTGTAGGTACTTAATAAATGCTTGTTTTCTTCCTTCCATTAACATCAAGTGAAAAACAAAACAGGGAGAGAGATGCTTCTTATACATGTTCACCCCTGTCATGGAGGTGATCTGGCTACAGTCCAAGTCAAAATAGGACTTTCTGTAGGTAGTGAGGTCCTGCAGAAACTGCTCTTTCTAGATGACATTATGCTGATCATATCCCAACCCATCAAACTCCTAAGTGAATCCACAATTCTAAAGAGTTCGGATTAACTATCCACGTATATACACAAACACACACATCTCAAGTATATTAAAAATGCCTATTGCCTACATTATGAGATGAATATGGGTGAATGGTCTACAGAACTTTACCATCTGTATGTATATCTGAGAACGACAATCCAAATTGAAAAAAAAAAAGTTGGTCCCAAATTTGAAGTAGAGATGAGTGGACACCACTGAGAAATTGTAAACACCCATCTTTTTTTGTATCAATACCCTTCCAGTTGTAGAGCTGCAAATCATAGAATACTATAATCTCTGAAGAACTAATATCAAGATCATCTACAACCATATGCAAATTGAGACAAAGTAAAACAATTAAGTTCACTACCATTCAATAAACCTTGCAACTTTTTACATCTTAATTACTTTTAATATACAAACTGCCCTATTTTTGCTTCAGTCACTTGTTTTAAATGCCTTTGAATTTAGTTCACTGCATTTTCACAAAAAGTCTTTAATTTATCATCATGACAGCCTACAATATGCTGAATATTAAGTGTACCTTTCATGAACAATCCATTTTTCCAGGTCTAGACTTGATTATAACCCATATTTTAGTGGAATTTAAATCAGGAGCATTTCCTGTGGCATTTTTATCTTTTATTAATTAGATAAAATTTTAAACTTTTGTGATATGTGACATGGTCCAAGGTCACATTCTATCATTCCATATCTACTTAGGAATTTCTATAATTCTGGAACAATTCTGTTTCTCAGTAGATCAATATACTTATCAGAGTCCCGCGTTCCTTCAGTGGAGACAAGACTTCCAGTTCCAATTGAAATTTTTAAAAATCTTCAAAATATAGTATGATGGAGAAACTGAAACCTTCCAGACTCACTTGGACTTCTGTCAACTCTTTTAGTATAGCCTATAAATAGTTTTATATTTTCAGCAGTTTAATATTTTCCAATCTTCAGGACTATAATCTTGTGCTTCATAAACTATTTTTTAACTTCATGGAAATAGTTAGCAACTAAGTTGTCTTGTGTTTTTTTTAAATGAGTCTCTCCCACTTTCAAACAGCCTCTGCTGTTTTGTAAAGGAATCAA
Organism: Notamacropus eugenii; assembly: GCF_028372415.1. Lineage (NCBI taxonomy): Eukaryota > Metazoa > Chordata > Mammalia > Diprotodontia > Macropodidae > Notamacropus > Notamacropus eugenii. The sequence continues at coordinate 153,489,338 of NC_092877.1, read as the reverse complement.
TAACCACACACTATGGGCATCTCCAGCTTCCAGATCTCTCTGCTGGTATTTGCTTGCTTTCTGAGGCCTCATTATTTCATTTTAAAGCAATCATCTGTCAGGTCTTTGTTTTGAATTTTTGCTTTTTCTCTTTGACCACACTTTTCCCTTGGCATTTCAGCATGACTGATCCTGCTCCATCATGCACGTCATCAATTCCTCAAATGCTTTATTTCCCCACACCAACAGCTACTGATAGTCTTCAATGGTCAATGAAGTGCATTTTTTAAAAGCTACATCTTTTTGCATGTTTCCTTGGAATAATATCCACTCTGAAAACCAAGGAATTAAAAGTATAGCAAAAGAGAGCAATGAAATAGCATTCAGCTCACAGAAATAACTAAAACTAAGGAAACTCATTCAATTCTCTTTTATCTGGTCAAAATCAGACTTCTGAGTCAGCCTGCTGCCATTAAAAGCTCACGTTCTACCACGGCTATCACAAAATGAAAAATGTATAATTACTGCCTGTCCCTAGTCATTTGAACACCACTCTAAAGGGTAATGGAGAAGTTGGTGCATGGTGGGCTTGATGTTCTACAATTCAATACAAGCAAGGAGTTATGGTAAAGTAATGATCTCATCAGAGAAATGTTATGATTGTGGAAAAAAGATGGACTGGTCATAATGCAACAACAAGGAATAACACATTCTCTGCTTATATATGTTTGCTATTGTTGTCCGGTCGTCTCAGTGTTCGATTCTTCATGACTCCATCTGTAGGTTTTCTCAACAAAGATACTGCAGTGATTTGCCATTTCCTTCTCCAGTTCATTGTACAAAAGAGGAAACTGAGGCAATCAGGGTTAAGTGACTTGCCCAGGGTCACACATCTAGAAATTGCCTGAGGCTAGAGTTGGACTTCAGTCTTCCTGACTCCAGGCCCAGAACTCTATTTACCATGTCACCTAGCTGCCCTCTTATATATGGGTTCTGTCAATATCATAGGATCGTAGATTTAGAATTGGCAAGATCATCAGATCTGCCCCTTTCATTTTCAAGATGAAGAAATTTTGGTTCATAACAGACTTGATTGAGATCATATAGGTTAAGAGTTAAGTGGCAGAGGAGTAGATTTAAATAAGTCTTCTGTCTTCAATTCAATATGTTAGATGGAACCCTGTAATGAATTCCTGGGAGAACAAAGACAGATGAGAGGCACATAGGATGGACAGTCATAGATAAAGATCAAATTGTACCAGTCGAGAGAATAACCACATCACTGGGTTATGAGAGTGTTACATTCATAAAGAACTTTATATTAACTCATTTGAGCTACATATCAACCCTGTGAGGGAGATGCTATAGTTACTACTATACACATTTTACAGATCAGAGGGCTTGTTACTTGTCTTTGGTTACACAGCTAGTAAGTGTCATGGTTTGGTCAATCAACAAACATTTATTAAGGTCTTACCAGGTGTTGGACACTGTGATAAGCTCTGCTTAAGGTAAAAACACAGATTTAAACCGAGGTCCCTGACTCCAGTTCTGGCATACTGTATGGATCTGAATCATTTATAGAGTATAAGATAAACTGTGGACTTTCCACTGAGTTTGGTTTGGAGTTGCGTCTGTTTGATTGGATTGCATTCTCATCTTGTGGTCATCTCTCTTTCTTAGATTCACTGCAAACCAAAGTAGAACCTATCATTTTGAAAAGGTTAATGTGAGCTGGGCCTGGATTTTAACAAAATTCTCAGGGAATATTTCCTATTCTGAATGGTCAAATTCCCTGCTTCTTAAATATTGTTATTAGTAATAATGTGATGATATGATTCATATGTATGGAGTGCCTAACTAAAAAGAACTTAAGGTACCTTCCTAAATGTAAGTGGGCCCTAGAACAAGTCTGTGGATTAGAAAAGAAACATATCTTACAACCAGAAAACATTTGGGTTGTATATCTACATGATGTCACTAATTCTATCCTTTTGAAATATATTTAGCCTAATAATAAACAGCTACCAGAGTCTAGCTATTTGTTTTTAAGACAACTGAATTCATCTGCCTACTTGATCTGACCAATCAACTGTCATGCCTGCCCAAATAACTGAGCTGAGAAGAAAATGGTTGATTGAGTGAATTATGTAGACCCTATTTAAACATTGAACTTATGCCCAGGTTTACTTTTCCTAAAGGTCAAAAGCCAGAAAAATCAATTCACATTCACTGTAAAGCTTCCCTTCCTCATACATCATTAGTATACAAAACAGCATGCTCCTTTGCTGTTCTATTTTGTTGTCACAATTTTTCCTTAGAACAGTTACATGATGCACTTCCTTACTGCCTTTTAAAATGCTCATTTTTTCCCCCAAAGAACTGGTGCTGATCTTAGGCCTCATGACAATAGAACTGAAATATCACTGGCCCTTTATAAATTTCAGTTGGGCAGTGTGAGTGGCCATCTTCTCTACTAGTGTTTTATGCCCACAAACCCTGTGACAAAACAGTAGTCTGCGCACACAGTAACAGCTTCTGCTGGTCCAGATTTAAAGTGTTTGAAGCACAGTTCAGAACTCAGTTTCAGCTCAATCCTCCACCCACCCCACCCACCCACCAGATATGAGACAAAAAAGTATGAATACAATGAAAAGCTCAAAGCCAAAGTGAGAACAAAATATTGGTAATCTAGATGCAAAAACTTCTGGGAAAGGAAGAAGGGAGTGTTTCTAAGCAGAAGAAAAGAAAGTTCAAAAGAATCAGATTTGAAAATAGTCTTCAAAAGCTAAATTGATTGCCTGGAAGCAGGACCCACTAAGTATAGTAGAAAGGGAAACAGCATAAAGATAAAGGGATATATCAAGTCCAGATGGAGGATCCCCCATTTATGGGGTCATGCTCCACTCTCAGTAACTGAGAAGAAAACCATCAAGGAACAAAGACAGGAAAGGAACAAATCATTTTGTTCCTGTTTGATTATGAATAAATGCTTCTTGAGGGGTTGACTGTTCAAAACTGAAGGAAGAGAAAACTGTGAGACAGTCTGCTATTTTAATGAAATACTCTTGTTGACTAGCGAAAAAGTTCAGTTATTTCTACACTGTTCAGAGAAAAGGCATGTTGTCAGCATCCTACAGATTTTACAGTAGTTGGGCATAGACCCAGTAACTCCATTTTGTTAATAGGTCTGGCTACAAAGGATTGATTACAAGAGTTACACACTGTGCCAATACGGAGCTTGATGTGTAAAGTGTATACTGCATCACCCCTAAAATCCTCTGACCCTTTACAGCTTTCGATTATCTAAGTTCTACTTGGAAGGGACAAAGACTGATGAGCTACCAAGATCACCATCTAGTGGGCAAATCAGTAACATCATGAATGGAGAGATGAAAGAAGATAATGGCATCCTAAAGATAACTTGGACTCCAATCTTGATTCACTTACATTCAGCAGAGCAGATTATAGCTTCCACAGACTTTAGAGGGGAACAGGACATCAAATCTCTAGTTCAATCCCACAATTTTCTAGTAGACAGTTGATACTGGAGAAATGAAGAAACTTGCCCAAGGTCGCAGTTATTAAGTAAAAGAGTGGATCCTACTCACTTTGACTCAAATCAGTCACTCCTTTCACTGTGCCAACTTTGCCACTGTGGACTCTCAGTCACAATCTACAGTGATGTCAAAGTGAAAGGGGCAACTTTAACCAAACATTTACTACTGTGTGTTTTATGCCACTATAAATGTATGCCTATAACAATGGATGCTCCCTGTCTTTTACTAGAAATGATTCGACTGCACTTATGAGTAAAATCCCCACAAAAGCAATTCCAAAATAAATTTAACCAGCTATTCATCAAATGCACATAGCTATAAGAATGAAAAGTGAATATACTGACAAAGCCCTGATTCCAAGCAGTTTTTTTCTACTATACAACCACACTTCTCTAATAACGTGTTCCTTGAATGTCTCATAAACTGTAAAGCACTACACAAATGTTAGCTGTTACGCTTCTTACCACTATTAACCTTTTTCAAGCACTGTGTTAGGCAATGGGAGAAAATAATAAAGAAATATAAAATATAATTCCTACGATACAGATTCTACAATCTTGGGAAGTCACAATTGATAAGAACTATTCAACTTAAACAATTGAAATCTGGTTTCACATCTAGTTCTGACACCTACCAAGTGTACGATCTTACTGAAATCACAGTTTCTTCATCTATATGATGACAATAACAATAGTGCCTACTTCACAGTGTCTAAAGACCCAGTGTGACAGTCATGTAAAGTGCTTTACAAACCGTAAAATGCTATATAAATGCTAGGCACCATCATCTTCATGAATGGTGGGTAGGAGATGATAAAAAGATCAGTGGTGTGGCTCCCATTATAAATTCTATGGGTTGTGAGAGAATAACAAGGTCCATGAGGATTGGAATCTTTTGCAGACTTCATGGAGGAGATGGATTTCGGATGGAGTCTTAAAGGATTAGTAGGTACAGAAGGCAGAAGTATGTTAGACAGGTAGAGGGGGTTATTTCAGGGGGGAAGAAATCACAGAAGCAAAGACAAAGAACAGAACAGACAAGAAATGTAGGAATGCCTGTGATGACATGAGCATGACCACAGCAAAGCACACTCTTCAAAAAATTCTGAGGAATGAAGTTGAAGGCAAGGTGAAACAAAATAACAAAGGTGAAGAATTTGGACCTGAGCCAATGGAGGTAATTGTATGTTCTCGGACAAGAAGAGAAAGACAGACAGAGAGACAGGGACAGAGAAACAGAGAGAGAACATTTATTACACGGTTACTCTGTGTCAGGCACTGTTCTGACCACTGAGGAAATAAAAACTCTAAAGGAAGCCCCTACCCTCAAGAAGACAACACAGAGGGGTTCTTCAAGGTGGGGAGAGTTGGCAGACATGCACAGGACCATGATGAGATGGCTAGGAAGTGGCATGGGGCCTAAGCCCAGACTATATAAGGCAAAAATTTATCTATCAGAGCCAGGGAACCCAAAGGCAGAGTCCAAGATTCAGGAGATAAGGATAAGGTACTTATAAAAGGATAAAAGGACTTTTCCTAGCATACACAGGAGGGCCTGCTGCACAAGTTCTTAGATCTGTTTTCCAAGGAAAGCAACTTTAAAGGGCTCAACAATCTCCTTTAATTACCTTCACCACCAGAGAAAATACAAACAGAGAAATAAAGACTGACAGACAGGGCTTCTAACTGTCTGACCATAAGCAATACATATACCACTGATTAACAGACAGATCCAACTGTCTGACCATTACATACATACATAGTTGCCAGATAGAGAAGCACCAGCATCTGGGTTTTCAAAGCTGGGGGCTCCTTTCCAGTGAGTAAGCCCCAAAACAAAACCTCACTTCGGAGTATTTATACACTTTTCAGAGTCAGAGGGCATCACAATCCTACAGAACCATGGCCTCATTAGAAATTAACAAAAGGTGTAGGCCTTCCTACAAAACAAAAATAAGCTTCCCTTAATGAGCAGGCTCATTAATGGGTAGGGAAGATCTTTAACTTTCATTATAGAGTGATGACCATGATCACATGGCAAGCAATGAAAGAATCATCTTGGAAAAAGAGTTCATTCTAATCTGTTAAAAACAAACAAACAAACACCTAGCTCTGGCTTCCATGAAGGAGACTGTACAAGAGAAGGAAGTGGGCACTGGGTCTGAGCTAAAGGAGAACAAGGAGCTGTGAAGCTGATTTAGGAGCTAGAGGATACCTGAGAAATCATCTCATCCAACCTTCTCATTTTACAGATGAGAAAGCTGAGGTCTGGACAGAATAAGTGACACGTCTAACAGAGTAAATAACACAGGCAGAATCTGAACTTAGATCTTCTGACTCCAAAGTCAGCTCTTTCCACTGCATTATATTATCTTTAAGAAAGAAACAAAGCATATATATATTGTTCTAGGAATTAGGTCTGAGAATCAAAGTCAGGCTTTGCAGAAGTCAGGCAAAAATTCCACCATGAACCATCCATGCATTTGGAGGACTTTGGGACAGTGAAGACCAAAGACTGAGTTTTCAGTAACTATGGAAGGACTTTAAAAGCTGAAGAAGGAGGAAGGAAAATAAGTAAGATGTAAAGGAGAAGAGGTGGAGAAAGAGAGATAAAAAAAGGAACTTGGCCCTACAGGGTCAACAATTTCATCAATGACTTGAATAAAAATATAGATAGGATCCTTATCACATTTGCATATGACACAAATCAGATGAGACTAGCTTATGTACTGGATGATAGCTTCAAGATCCAAAGAGATTATGAGAGACTATATAACACTAAAACCAATCTAACAATTTAATTGGGATCAATATAAAGTTTCACATTTGGCTCCAAAAAATCAATTTCACAAAAGATGCAGAAGTTTTGGCTGAGCTACAATATACCCGAAAAGAACTTGGAGATTTCAGTGGGCTGCAAGCTCAGTGTCTCAACAGAGAAATCTTAGGCTATCAGAAGAGGCATAATGTCAAAGGATGAGGAGTTGAGAATCCTACTGTACTCTGCCTTGGCCCAACCACATCTGCAGTATTATATTCAACTATGGGCATTATGTTTCAGGAAACACATTAAGAAAACTTGAGAGTATCTAGAAAAGGGTAACCAAGATGGTAAAATGCCTCAAGATTATGTCATATGAGGATATGTTAAAAATAACTTGGGCTCTTTAATCTGGAAACGAAGAATAAGGTGAACCCAAAATTATGTCAGACACAATGGGAATTGTGACATGATTCATATGAATCTGGTTTACATGTAACTTAGCTGCCTGGAGGTTCAGAATTTAGAGATTTTCTTAGATTAGCAAGCAGCTCCTTTTAAAAATATAAATACTCCTGGATGAGTTAGAGGACTATCAATCCCATTAATGTGAATTCATTCCATCATATTGCTTTTCTCATACCTAGCAGATACCAGTCGCTCTGAGGAAATATGTTTACAGTGGCAAGAACTAAGTTAAGTCTAACATGACTCCAGAGGATGCCAGAGAGGTGATGGATACAAGATGCAGGATGAGACCTACATTTTGAGACATGATCAATGCAGGAATTTGCTTGACTGCATATTTGCTTTAAGGGTTTCCTTTTTCTTTTCTATTTCTTTTTTTCGATTTCCTTTCTATAGGTCAATTAACAATTAAAATTGTTCACTTAACAATGCTTGTTACTTGAAAAATGTATTTAATTTAGAAATAAATAATTAAATCTTGAAAAGAAAAACAATGGAGAGATATTTTGAGGCATTAAGAACTTTCGTCAGTTGAGTTGTCATATACTTCATTATCCCCTAGCTTCTCACTTTTTCTTTAGAGGATCGAGTAACTCTCCCTTAACACCAACAAATAACTCACACTGAAGTCCCACCTAATGGTCACAGGGTCCAGTGACATATGGGGTGTGTGTATGTGTGTATTTGTATGCATGTGTGTGGTTGTGTGTGTGTGTGTGTGTGTGTGTGTGTGCATGATAGCTGAGGATCAGCCTAGCTAAGATCAGAAAAGTTCCTCATCGGGTTGGCTGCAGGCTGATGAGTGTGGGGGCCATGGCAACTCACAAAGACTACTAAGTTGTACAGGGTCTGTGATCCACAATGTCAGAAAAAGAACACCCATACACACACACACACACACACAACTGCAGTTCTCTGAAGCATTGTAGTAATAAGCAAATCAAGGGGAGGATCATCAATCAATGTGTCTATTTCCTCTGTCTAATTAAGTGCTTCAAGGATCTGTAGACCCATGGGTGAGCGGGCTCTGTCCATGTAGACCTTGTTCTGAGATGAATTAATTCTGTGACCTCAGCAAGCCACTGAATCTCTCCCAAGTCTTAGCTTCTTTTTCTCCAAACTATCTTCACTAATAATATATTACCTCTACAAATTATTGTGAAGGCAAAATAATCTAATTTATATAAATGTAGGACCTTTTCTCACATGTGAATACTTTCAGAGAATACACCAAGTTCAAGACCTTCTGTGAGTCAGCACCCATTCAAAACCACAGTTCATGAATCCCCAGTGCTATGGGAGCAAATCAGAGGACACATTAATTCAAAGGAAAGATGTAATCAAAGAGCACAGTAAATAAAATGACAAGAGAAAATGCCTCTCAATACATGCAAAAGTGGGGAACATGCTCTGAAAGTTTCCCATACCATCAGTGGGGAGGTAATATACGAAGAAAACACATGAAATCAGGAAGTTAGAAGGCCCAATTGCCACCTTTTATCACATTCCACTTTGTATGATAATAAGAGCTAACATTTATATAGCATTCACTATATGTCAGGTGCTGTGCCAAGTGCTTTACAATTATTATCTCATTTGATCCTCATAATAACCTTGAGAGGTTGATACTATTATTATTCCCATTTTTCAGATGGAAGAAAACTTAGGCAAACAAAGATTAAGTGAGTTGTCCATTGTCACAGAGCTAGTAAGTGTCTGAGCCTAGATTTGAATTCAAGACTTCCTGACTCCAGGTCCAGCACTCTACTCAACTTTACTATTTACTAAGGCATCTATGGGTAGAGTTTGTTATTTTTCATTTTTGTACTTTCAGCATCTAGCACAGCCCTTTAAACATGTTAAGCACAAAATAAATTTGTTGATATTTATTGAAGAAGTACCTTCATTAATAAAAAATCCCGAAACAACAGTAATACACTTAAATCCTCAAATATCACTTGGCCAAAACCTGAAATATGTCCGAAAAGCAAGGTCAAACAATCAGAGCTTGGAGTCCATTAATGCCAAACTCCATTTAATATAATGAAGATAGCTCTTACTGAACATGCTGCATTGTCATTCCCTTTCACTGATAAAAAGCTCAAGGACAGAACCACTCTCTTAGTATGTGTCTTGTATGATTAACTCTAATGGATGGATGACTTCTCTACAGAGCAGCACAAGGACATAGCCAACTCCCAAGCTCTGGGAAATCTTTCTAGGTCTCTTTATAATTAGCTACTATTATTCTTTAAGAGAAAGATGATTTTTAAAAACTAATCAACAACAGAAGTCTTGCAGCAGTAAAAGTGTTTTCATATGTTACATTACAAATTCAAGTTTATTTGTTTCAAATAGATAAAGCATAAATTTTACAAGAATCATACGAGAGCTTTTCCTTTCAAATTAACGATCTTGGACCTTGGTTTAGCTATGTTTTGACCTCTTCAAATATGTCTAAATACTTCTCATTTAGAAGTGCCTGCTTAGTTGAAGGAACATGATATATTTTTTTATATCCTCAGTTAGTCTTAGTCCTTTGGAGGATGGATTTGATTTCTAGATCACCCCAAGTCCCTGATATTCACAGTTGGAAGGAACCTCAGAGGCGATCTAGTCCAACCTATATCTCAGCAAAATTGATTCCCCTTCTACATCACTGACTAGCAATCAGTCTTTTTGTATGGCCTCCAAAGAGAGAGAACCAAGAACTTCCAATGCAGCCAATTCCACTGTGGGATAGCTCTTATTATTATAAAGTTTTTCCTATTTCAAAACTAGTTTTTTTTTTCTTTGTAGTTTCTATCCATTGTTCCCAGTTCTTCTCTCTTGTAACCAAAGAGAACAAGTCTAATCCTTCTTCCATACAACAGCCCTTCAAAAACTTCCAGATGGCTATCATGTAACTGCCCCCTTTCCCTTCACCTCCCAGCTCCCAGCTAGGTCTTCTCATAATCAAGTCTCATAAATAGGACTGGCCTTCACCTCTCTGAAGTTATGTAAACTTTCCTCCCTTAGTTACAAAGTCCATTTATTGTGATGGAGGAGCAACTTTCCTTCCAACTTGCTGGCTATTTGCTCATAGGGCTTGGATGAGATGGGAATTGATAACTCCACTTGTTCTGATGATGAGGACCATCGAGCCTATTATCTACACAGCCCGGCTCTGTCATCTTAACTACCTAAGAACCTCTAAGCCTCACCATTCACTCCATCAATGAAGCCCTGAAACTTTGAGAACTTTCCACCACCTTGAAGTTTTTATGAATTGTTAGGAGGGTGCTCCTTGAAAACAGGAAGTGTCTTGCCTCTTCTGTTTGTATCTCTAGGGCTTGCACAGTGCTTGGTACGTACTAAGTAAGCATCTCTATGCTTTTTCATTCATTCATTCATAAAACTGAGGGATACAGTTTGAAGTTAGAAAATAAAGGGCGAAGATCAAATAGTGAGATCAGTCTTTTCTAGTATTGAGGGTAAACTGTCTCTAAAGGGAATAGAAGCACATTTATTAAGTGCCTACTATGTGCCAAAAATCTTCAGTACAAAGAGTGAAACAAAATCAAGCTCATTAACCATAGGGACACTTTGTATGCATTTCTCATTTTTTCTTTTTCTTTTTTAAATTTTATTCTTAATTTATGGAAGAAAAGAAGCATTTCCATAACAATAAAAAGATGATTATCCATGAAACTGCAGATCTACTATACATCATTTGCTATTCCTTTCAAATATACCACAAAATTGTCATGTAAATTTCTTTCTTTTTTATCTTTTCTTGGAAGCTTTAATTTTCAAAACTTTTAGATGACAAGGACCAGTATTTGACATGGTACTGTATTTGCATCTGGACTTAGTTTAAAAACACTCAGTAGAGATTTATCTCACTTATCCTAGAGAATCTCAGTGAGATGACTCTCCCCATTGTTATAGGTAGGTAAGTTAAAGGCCAGGAAGTTTAAGTGATTTGGCTTTGGTAAGCTAACTCCTATTTGTTGCTATAATTGGGACATAAGGCTCTTTTCTTTAAGTTAAGTAGGAGGTAGTGATAAAATCAAAAGATGTTGGATGGGGACTCAGAGGACTAATGTTTGAATTCAGATAGTGTTTCTCTTACCACCTGGGTAACCGATATAGCCTCACGACAGGAATCAATGATTTAAGATCCCTCTTAATTCTAAGGCTCTGATCAGTCTCACGATTCTTAGAACTTTCCAATGAACACTCTTGGACAAAGGGAGAATCTAGGTTTCTGAAGAGATCCTGGTTCATTTCTGACCTCTTGGGAAGTAGTGTATACCTTCCATCTTATAGTGTAGTGGAGAAGAAAGAGAAGGAAGAACTGGGTGGGAGGAGAGAATGTGGTGGCGCTTTCTTCCTCAGTCCATAGTCTATGCCTGACTCACGTAGGCTGCTGTTCAGTTCCAGGATTTCATTCTTGTCTCCTATTTTGAGTAAAATTTCAGTAGGCTGTGCAGCAGCACAGAAATGTCACACTCTTGGCAAAAGCTCAAGGTCAGCACAATTTCTTCTCAGGGAAATTGTAACCTTTTGGGTCAAGATTGGGGAGTCAAGATACTGACATTTTAAAATTGAGGGTGGTGTGAGAGAAAGGAGCATGTGTGTGAACCCAGTGGCATCCTGCCTAGGTGTACAGCTCATAGGGCTGTTGTGAGGAAATCACTTTATACAACAGAGAGCATTTTTAAAGATGCTTCTTTTAATACTCTGTTGTTGTTCTAAAGGCATTTAACTTTCAGGACCTTGAGGTAAATAAAGGTGGGTTATGAAGAAGAAGAAGATGAAGAAAACAGCAGATAGTCAAAAGATGACAATTCACAGATTGAAAAAGTTGAGGCGGATGTCCTGAAGTCACAGCTTCATCAAAGGACGTTGGCATTTGTAATGTCTCTCCCAATCAGCTTCTGATTTCCTGCGCTTTCCACCATGATGCTTCATCCTGTAGTTTTCCTCAGAACCTGGGGCCTCTGAAACATCAATCCATCTCTGTGGTCTTTTTACCTGGAACATCCTTTTGCCATGCTGGCCTCCTTTTCCTATTGGTCAGTTTCTCCTAGGAATTGCAATTTGGGGAGCTGCCAAGAATAGATAGGTGATTGATTGCTTACCAGTAAGGAGGAAATGTATATTGGATAGAGAACTAAACTCAGAGCCAGGAAGATATAAAGCAGGAATTCTGCTTCTGATATGTGTGACCAACAGCAGCTTCCTTATCTGTAAAATAAGCATCATAATGCCTTTTGTAAGAATCACAAGTTTTTTGAGTTTTTTGGTTTTTGTCCTTTTTGATGAGGGTCAAATTTGATAATCTTTGTGAAGCTGGATTGAGAGGGGTTATTTTCTCATCAGGGACTCCTGATCCATTAATAAATGAAATCCCAGGTCCATTCCAAAACCAAATGTAACAGTATAATGTTAAAATAATACCCTCTGCATACCTGCCTTTGAAAATGGTTTTAAGAATGAAATGTAAGAGTCAGTAGGAGCCAGAATTGTGTTCCCATTACTCCTCCAACCATCCCTAAATTAAACCCTATACTTAACCATTCCTTTGTTTTTCAGTTCTGGTTACCCTGGCAGGACCTCGGGACTTTGAGGACAACCATATGACTGAGTGGCTACTTATACTTTGCAAGACCACCTGAGACATCAATACGCAATTGGGGAAAAATGGTGCCCTTGAAATTAGGGATCTAGGTTTGAATCCCAGTTCTTATACTTACTGAAGGTATAAACATCAACAAGTCATTTAACTAAGCCCTAGAATTCTCACCTGTGAAATGGGGATAACATTTGTACTACTCAATTTATGAGGGGAAAAAATGATGGACAATATAAAATAGATATGAGTTATTGTTATCAGCACTGACCATAGAAAAGATAATTTCTTTCCATAGGCAAGGCTAGTCATGTGGTAAAACACATCTGAGCTTCCTTTGCCCCTCTTTTACAACACAATATAAAAGTGGGTAAAGAAAATAACAAATATTATATGCAATACAGTATTCCAAGAAAGCATTTGGAAGATAACTTAAAACAATTTTTAAAAATTTTCCTTTATAAGTTGGTTCATGTTTCCCTCTACAGGAAAATGTCAGTCATAACATAGTTTCATAGAAGAGTACACATGCAATCTCAGAAAAACTTGAGTCAAAAGAAGTTTCTCTTTAGGAGTTCTGGTAGAAGGGCTAAAAGAGGAGATGCTTTCTTGGATATACTATAACATAATATATATCTCCCAGTTTAAACCATGATAAATTTCAAGGCTAAGATGGTGTCTGGTCACCATTCTTCCCTTCACAAGTACCTATGTATACAAGGTATACAGACATGAGACATGAAACTCACTTAAGGAATCAGAGCGTCTCAGTTGAAAAGGACTTTGGACACCACATAGTCTAACTACTGAATGGAAATAGCCACAACACATAGAAGACAAGGGGTCAGCCAGATTTTGACTGATAACCTCTAAGAAGTAACCCACTATCTCCATTCCTTTGAAGGGTAGCTCCCTGGTCTATCAATATGAAAACAGACCTGGGTACTTTGATAATCTACAACTGAAGGAATACATTCCGTGATAGAGATGACCAAAGCAAAATGGAAGCAGAACAGCTCCACCATCTGTCATAGGTTAATAATATGATATGCAACAAAGCCATAACAATCACTCAAACCCCGAAACAAAGGCCAAAAAACATAATTGGGGCAAGCAACAATTTAAGACAACAAATACAATTAAGCAGGAGTAGAGGAGCTGGTAACCAATAAGCCTCAAGGGTGGATCCTGGTAAGAACAAACCATTAAATCTTGGCACTAGAGAAGAGATCCTGGAACATCATTCAGCAGGGAGGGAAAAAATACCTCATGTCACTAATTCCTATGAGAAGACACATAAGAATGCCATGAGTCCACCACCAAGGAGAATACCACTGGAGGAGGGAGCAAGGTGAACTTGGGCTGGAGGAAAGTTCACTTCCAGTATAGTTACAACAGGAAACTTTCTATTTTAACTAATTTTCCTTTTTTGTATTTCTTTAGTATTTTATTTTTCCTCAGTTACATGTAAAAACAATTTTTAATATATAACATTAATTTTTCAGTTTTCAACATTCAATTCCACAAGAATTTGAATTCAAAATTTTCTCCCCATCTCTCTTCACCCCTACCTCAGAACACCGTGTACCCCACCCATCCCCTCCTCCAGTTTTTCCTCTCCCATTACCCCCCCCATTCTATCCTCCTCCCTTCTATTTTCCTGTAAGACAAAATATATTTCTATATCCCACTGCCTGTACATCTTATTTCCCAGTTGCTTGCAAAAACAATTTTTAACATTCAGTATTAAAGTTTTGAGTTCCATATACTCTCCCTTCCTCCCTCCCTCTCCACATAACCTCATTGAGAAAACAAGCAATTCAATAGAGGTCATACACATGTAGCCATGCAAAACATTTATATAATAGTTATGTTGCGAAAGACTAACCACATTTCTCTCTGTCCTATCCTGCTCTCCATTTATTCCATTCTCTCCCTTGACCTGTCCTTCCACAATAGAGTTTGCTTCTGATTATCTCTTTCCCCAATTTGCCATCCCTTCTACTATCTTTCTTCTATCCCATTCTTCTCGCCTTCTTGCAATTAATTGGTACCACCTTCATTTTCCATCAATGGTTCTACTTGATTTTGACTACACAAACATCATGCATTGCCCAGGATAAGCTCATCCCCTGAAATTTCATCATCTTGAAGATTGGCTCTTTTTTGTTTTTTATTTGCACATCTTGCACTTTTTCCAATTACATGCAAAAATAATTTTTACATTCATTTTTTAAAATTTTGAGCTCCAAATTCTGTTTCTTGTCTCCTCCCTCCCTACCTTGTTGAGAAGGCAAGCCATTTGATATAGGTTATACATATGCAGCCATGTAAAACGTATCCGTATTGGTCACGTTGTGAAAGAAAACACAGACAAAAAAGAAACAAGAAAAATAAAGTTAGAAAAGTATGTTTCAATCTGCATTCAGACTCTACCACTTTTTCCTCTAGAGGTGTTTTTTCATCTCGAGTCCTTCAGGGTATTAAATCATTTTATTGCTGAGAATAGCTAAGTCACTCACAGTTGATCACTGTACAATATTGCTGTTACTATGTCTAATATTATCTTGGTTCTTCTCACTTCACTTTCTATCAGTTCATATAAATCTTTCCAGATTCATCTAAAACAATCCTGCTCATTATTTCTTATAGCACAACATATATCCCATCACGATCATATACCATAGCTTGTTCAACCATTCAGCAATTGATGGGTATCCCCTCAATTTCCAATTTTTTACCATTACAAAAAGAGCTGCTACAAGTATTTTTGTACATACAGGTCCTTTTCCTTTTATCTCTTCTGAATATAAACCTACTAGTGGTGTTTCTGTATCAAAGTGTATGCACAGTTTTATAGCCTTTTGGTGGTAGTTGCAGTTGGATCATTTCAATCATGCCCAACTCTCCACAACATAATTTGGGGTTTTCTTGGCAGAGATACTGGAGTAGTTTGCCATTTTCTTCTCCAACTCATTTTACAGATTAGGAAATGTACAGGTTTACATGATTTGTCTACGGTCACACAGCTAGTTTAAGTGTCTGAGGCCTGGCACTTAGTACATGTTTAATTTTTATTGGCCATTGACTATTATCCTCTTAGGTCTAGTAATTACAGAGGGTAGCATTAGGCTATACTACCTCAAACATCAGGGAAGAAGAGAGTTATGACAAGAAAAAAATTTAGTTAGTTTCTGAGTAAGTAAAAACATTGATCAAGTCCTCAAATGCCTGGATGAATTCACATTCAGGTCCAGTTTCTTTGTTTCATCCTGAAATGGAAAGAAATCATGGACATCCAGAAAATGATGTATCATATACCTAACTCCTAGTCAAACCCTAGTCCTAAACAAGGTCCTGGTGTCAAGAGGCCTACAGTCTGAGTCTGAAGTGACAGAGGGCTGAGTCACTGTTGTTTATCTAAAAGGATTTCATAAGTCAGGGTGGAGCAGGTACTTCTTCTACATGAAATAAGTTACTGAGTAAGAAGCGAATGAAAAAAATCCAAGATCTAAAATTAGAAGATCTAGATTTAAAGAGAGAAGAGACTCTGTTATTTAACAGCTGTAAAAATCAAGGCACAAAGGTCAAGTAATACAGGGTCATGCAGACAGTACGTGGGATAGATTATGAGAAATCTGGAAAAATTTATATGATGTGATGTAGAATGAAGTAAGCAGAACCAGGAAAAAAATTCTGCAATGACTACAACATTGCAAAAGAAGATGTCTCTAGAAGACTTAAAAATTCTGATCATGGATCAACTGAAGAGCCACAAATGATGGCAGAAGACTAATGATGAATCGTACTTCCCACCTCTTGTCAGAGAGGTGATAGATTACAATGAGATATATGTATTTTCTGAGATAACATTTGGACATGTTTGGCTTAACTATACTTTTTTGTGGTTGTTTGAAAGAGGGAGTAGTTAAGAGGAGAGAAACTAGTATTAGTGATAAGGGAAAAAAAGGGAAAAAAGCATTGAGATAACAATTGTATACTATACAAAACAGAGTAGAAAAAAATAGACGACAGTACTAAAACTTCTGTTAAATTTTATTACTTTTCAAAAAAGCTGTACATAATAGATTCACAGTTTCTTTCATGTTTTGTTGTATATGAAAATGATTATATCAGCGAGTTTTAAAAGTGCAATAACCTGCTGTTACATTGACATTCTGTCCTTGCTTTTATTAGCCTAGTTTTTTACCCCAAGTTTTATATTTGATGCAGTGACAGATGGAAACACGTTAAAGTCAGAAACAATACAGTCAGTATACCTTAGAAGATCACAGAAAAACAAAAACGGTGATCAGATTGGAACTAAACTTTCCAAGTCCTCTACTTACCTTCACTATGACCTTAATAAAGCCTTTGTCACTTTGAGTCAGATCCAGGTGCAATGAGAAATTCAATGGGGCTGAGTATGAATTATGAGAGAACAGAAATGGGAATATAAGGATGGTTATGAAAGTATTATACTTCAGTACCATATGTAGTCTACCTGCAGATCCCATACTGTCACAAGAAATACCAATAGAAGTGTTCTACGATCCAGTCACTTCAATAGATTGGTCCCTGACCTAATGAGAGGTTTGCCATATGACCAGAAAAGCCAATGGGGAAATGACTTATAAGCTCCCCAGTGGGGTGGCTGGGAGGCAAACTGAGTTTCCAGGTCTTTGACTTTACTTTAGACGCATTGCTTCTGTCTTGTCTGAAGAGGATCTTTCAGGTTGTGGGTATCACTCAGTTTGAATGTATCATATTATTTACTTATCCATTTTAAATACTAGTTAAAAATTCTGCACAATTTTTATAAGTAAATCAATGAAGCAATGAGTGAATAAGGAATGGGAAGAACCTAATTGGGTAACTGATACTTAAAGCTCTAGGCCATATTACCATCCACAAAAGAGTGTAGTTAAATAGAGAGAAGCAGCCAGCTCTGAAAGACAGCATAGACATTACCTTCAGCATGCCTACTGGTAATGGGCTGTGTGTATAAGGGGGTGATAAATACCTGATTAACAACAGATGGTTCACATTATTGAATAAAGTGGGATGTTTAGTGGGTTCCCTAGTAAACTGCTACACAATGGGATTCAAATAAGACAGATGACACTTAGAATGTCAATGTACTGGCTACCTGTGACACAGACCCAATATGAGTCAAGAACATAGCATGCCATCATCACTAAAAGCTAAAGGGCACTGAGAGATATGATGTCTACACTGAGTGGAGACAATTTTGCTGCTCTCTATCCTGGCCAGGCCACATCTAGACACTTAAGTTTACAAAAGAACTAGACAATTAGAAGCACTTAAAGGGATTTCTGGTTCCAGGAGCCAAGATGGAGGAGTGATCAGTAACTGCTATCTCCCTCCCATGGCTGACCTTGACAAGCCCAGAAAATATCTCCACGGGAAAAACCATAGAACAGTGGGAGCAGCCCGTGAGGCTAAGAAGATCACTAAGGAGGGTCCTTCTTGCTGTGGCTGAAGGGGACCAGTGCAGGATCAGAGCTGTCCCATACAGCCCCACCTCAGCAAACCAGGAGAAGATCCTGAGCCCCAGGGGGGGTGAAGCCCACAACTGCCAATACCAGGACCCCAGGTGTGCCTCAGCACCCCAAGGGAATCAGGAAGATACTAGTGCAGTCAGGATCACCAACCACTGAGCTTGCCTATGCTCTAGCTCAGCAGAGGAGACGTTTTGTGGTGAGACCAACCCTCCCCTACAATTAATGCAGCTAGCTCCAGGGTAACTCTGGGGAAACCCAAAAAGACTGCACCTGGCCTCTGCTTTCAAACACCAGCCAGCTCAGCACCAGGAAAGTTGCAGCATTTTAGCTTCTAGATGAAAGAATCAGAGACCACAATACACAAAGCCTCAATGATTAAGCTCAGGAACTGTGGGACAGAGATCCCTGTGCCCCAGACACAGAGATCTACTTTAAAAGCTAGGAAAAGGGTTATTATCATGAGTAAGAAGCAAAGCACAGAAGAAAAAACCACAGAATCATTCTATGGGGCAAGGACCAAAACACAAATACCAAAGAGGTCAGCATTGACAATGTATTCCCATCTGAAACTTGAGAAGGGAAGATGAACTGGTCTGAAGTACAAAGGGCCTTCTTGGAAGAGCTCAGTAAGGATTTAAAAATCCAAATTAGAGAAATAGAAGAAAAACCGACCATGACTTTAAAAATATGAAAAAAGAAACCATAGAATAATTTAAAAGGACAATTGGACAAATAGAAAAGGAAGTACAAAACCTAACTGGAGAAAATAACTCCCTAAAAGGAACAATTGGATAGATAGAAAAGGAGATGTAACTGAAGACTACAATTTGATAAGAATTGGGCATGTAGAAGCTAATGAATTGATGAGACAGTCAAACAGAATCTAAAGGATGAAAAGGTAGAAGAAAATGTAAAATATCTAATTGGAAAAATAACTGACATGGAAAATAGATTCAGGAGAGAAAAATCTAAGGATTATTGGTCTACCAGAAAGACATGATGAAAAAAAGAGCCTGGACAATATCATTCAAGAAATCATCAAGGAAAATGGCTCAGAAGTCCTAAACCCAGAGGGCAAAATAGTCATAGAAATAACCCTCCATTCACCTCCTGAAAGGGACCCCAAACTAAAAATACCAAGGAATATCATTGCCAAATTCCAGAACTATCAAGTGAAAGAGAAAATACTGCAGGCAGTCAGAAAGAAAATTCAAATACTGAGGATCACACAGGACCTTACAGCTTCTACATTAAGAGACTGAAGGAACTGGAATACAATATTCCATAAGGCAAAGGAGTTGGGACTACAACCAAAGATTAATTACCCAGCAAAGCAGACCACAATATTTCAGGCAAGGAGATGGACAGGCAATGAAATAAGGAATTTCCAGACCTTCCTGATGAAAAGGCCAAACTCAATAGAAAATTCAATTTTTAAACGCAGGTCTCAAGAGGCATAAAAAGGTAAATGGGAAAAAAATCTGTTACACAATATAGGCAAACTGTTTACATTCCTATAAGGGAAGATGATACTTGTTAATCTTCAGAATTGTATATTTATTATGAAATGTAAAAGGGATATACATAAACAGAGGGAGTGGGTATAAATTAAATGATGTGATAACAAATGTGATTTAAGGGTGGGAAGGGATAGTAATGGGAGATGTGAAAAGGAGGAGGCAGGAAAAAAATTCCATCACAAGAAGAGGCACAAAAATATATTACAGTAGAGGGAAAGAGGAGAGGGAGATGAGCATTGTTTGAGAAGTAATCTCATCTGATTGGATTCAAGGGGGGGCACAACAAATTGAATTAAGAATAGAAACACAATTAGCTCTACAGAGAGTAGGTGGGGAAGGGGGAAAAAAGGGGAGGGAAGAAATAGGAAGGGAAAAGGAGATGAAAAGGGAGGGGGGCTGAAAGAAGGGAGAAAAGACTGAGGGAGAAAGTGGTCAAAAAATAAAACTATGGTGGAAGGGAAGGGAGAACTAAAAACACAAACAAGGGGAAAGGGAAAGGAGAGAGACACAGATAATAATCATAATTGTGAAAATGAATAGGATGAACTCTCTCATAAAATGGAGACAGAGCAGAACGGATGAAAAACCATAATCCAACAATGTCATTTACAAGAAACACATTTGAAATGGGGGCATACACACAGGGGAAAGGTAAAAGGTTGGAGCAGAGTATTTTGAGCTTCAGTTGATGTAAAAAAAGCAGGGATAGCAATCCTAATGTCAGAAAAAGCAAAAGCAGAACTAGATCTAATCAAAACAGATAAGGAATGAAACTATAACCTGCTAAAAGGCACCACAGACAATGAAGCAATTTCATTACTAAATATATATGCTCCAAGTGGTAGAGCATCCAGATTCTTAGAGGAGAAGTTAAGGGAGGTTACAGACAGAAACAGACACCAAAACTATCCCAGTAGGGGACCTCAATCTCCCATTCTCTGATCTTGATAAATCTGACCTCAAAATAAACAAGAAAGAAGTTAGGAGGTGAATAGGACTCTGAATAAGGTAGATATGATAGATCTCTGGAGAAAATTCAATGGGGATAGCTAGAAACATACCTTTTTCTTAGTGGTACATGGCACATAAATAAAAATTGACCATGTACTTGGGCATAAAAACCTCACAATCCAGTGCAGAAAGGCAGAGATAGTCAATGCATCCTTCTCAGATCATAATGCAATACAACTTATATGTCATCATAGGCCATGGAAATATAAGTCAAAAACTAATTTGAAACTAAACACTCTAATCCTAAAAAATGAGTGGGTTAAACAACAAGTTATAGAAACTATCAACAACTTCATTCAAGAGAATGACAACAACGAGACAGCCTACCAAATCTTATGGGATACTACCAAAGCAGTTCTTAGGGGAAACTTTATATTTTTGAATGCCTACATGAATAAAACAGAGAAAGATGAGATCAATGAACTGCGCATGCAGCTGAAAAACCTAGAAAAAGAAAAATTTGAAAATCCCCAAGGTAATACCAAATGAGAAATACTGAAAACCAAAGGAGAGATGAATAAAATTGAAATTAAGAAAACTATTGAACTAATAAATAAAACTAAGAGTTAGTTTTATGAAAAAACCAGGAGGTGGACCCAAGATGGTAGAATAAAAAGATGCACATACACTAGTTCTTCCTCCACAGCCCATAAAATTCCTGTAAAAAAAATGACTCTCAACAAATTCTACAGCAGCAGAAGACAGAACAACAGTGAAAGAATTTTCCAGCCCAAGGTAACCTGGAAAGCCAATAGGAAAGGTCTATTGGTGCATGGAGCAGAGCAAAGCCCAGCCTTGCCTGCAGGCCTTGGGGGTGGAATCCCCTAGCAACAGCAGCGGTTCTCAGATTCCCTCAATCCACAAACACCAAAGGCAGCTTCAAAAGTCAGTGAGAAATCTTTTTCACCTTGGTGACAAGGGAGAAGGATCTTCCCTAGCCCTGGCCCTGGCCCCAGGCAACAGTGGAGGCAGCAGCAGTACCTTCCATTTGTGGAGCACTAAGCCTAAAGCCCCTGGGGGAATTGGCCTGTGGATCTGAACCTCAGCCCTGAGAAGCAGCCCTGCCCTCCACCTAAAGTCCCTAGGGGGACTGACCAGCTGATCATTATCTCAACCCTTAGCACAGTCCTGGGGCTTGGCAGAGCAGGATGCATGTGTGGAGGGGGATTTCTACTACTTACAGATTCTGGGCAGAAAAGTGTTTGGTTGCTCACAGAGCAGTATGCAGGCCAGGAAAGGGGTAAACTCCTCTCACTTGATTGTGCCACCTTGGAGGAACTGAGAACTAACAGGTCCCCAGGGTATACACTTCTCTTAATAAAGGACTCAAAAGTCAAACAACTGGATGAGAAAATGTCCAAAAAAAGGAAAAAAATAAGACTATAGAAGATTACTTTCTTGGTGAACAGGTATTTTCTTCCATCCTTTTAGAAGAGGAAAAACAATACTTACCATCAGAGGCCTCCAAAATAAATATGCAATGGTCTCACGTCATGGAAAAGCTCAAAAAAGATTTTGAAAATCAAGTAAGAGAGGTGGAGGAAAAATTGGGAAGAGAAATGAGAGCAATGTGAGAAAATCATGAAAAGCAAGTTAACTGCTTGCTAAAGGAGACCCAAAAAATGCTGAAGAAAATAACACCTTGAAAAATAGGCTAACTCAATTGGCAAAAGAGGCCCAAAAAACCAATGAGGAGAAGAATGCTTTAAAAAACAGAATTAGCCAAATGGAAAAGGAGGTTCAAAAGCTCACTGAAGAAAACAGTTCTTTAAAAAATAGAATGGAGCAGATGGAAGCTAATGACTTTATGAGAAACCAAGAAACTACAAAACCAAACCAAAAGAATGCAAAAAATGGAAGATAATGTGAATTATCTCACTGGAAAAACAACTGACCTGGAAAACAGATCCGAGAGAATTTAATAATTATGGGACTACCTGAAACCATGATCAAAAAAAGAGTCCAGACATCATCTTTCATGACATTATCAAGGAAAACTGCCCAGATAGTCTAGAACCAGAGGGCAAAATAAATACTGAAAAAAATCCACCAATCACTACATGAAAGATATCCAAAAAGAGAAACTCCTGGGAACATTTTAGCCATATTTCAGTGTTTCCAGACCATGGAGAAAATATTGCAAGCAGCTAGAAAGAAACAATTTGAGTATCGTGGAAATACAATCAGGATAACACAGGATTTGACAGCTTTGGCATTAAGAGATCACAGGACTTGGAATATGATATTCCAGAAGTCAAACGGACTGGGATTAAAACCAAGAATCACCCACACAGAAAAACTGAGTATAATACCTGAAAAATGGTCATTCAACGATATAAAAGACTTTCAAGCATTCTTGATGAAAAGACCAGAACTGAATAGAAAATCTGATTTTCAAACACAAGAATCAAGAGAAGTATGAGAAGGTAAACACAAAAGAGAAATCATAAAGGACTTTCTAAAGTTGAACTGTTTACATTCCTACATGGAAAGATAGTATTTGTACTTCTTGTGACTTTTCTCAGTATTTGAGCAGTTGGAGGGATTATAAACACATAAAAACACACACAGTGAGGTGAATAAGAAGGGATGACATCTAAAAAAATAAAATTAAGGGGTGAGAGGAATATATTGGGAGGAGAAAGGGAGAAATGGAATGGGGCAAATTATCTCATAAAAGAGGCAAGAAAAAGCTTTTTCGATGGAGGAGAAAAGGGAGGAGGTGAGAAGAGGAAAAAGTGAACCTTACTCTTATCACATTTGGCATAAGGAGGGAATAACATGCTCACTCAATTTGGTATGAAAATCTATCTTACACTACAGGAAAGTAGCAAAGAAGGAGATAAGTGGGGTGGGGGGATGATAGAAGGAAGGGCAAATGGGAGGAAGGAGCAATTAGAAGTAAACATATGGGGAGGGACAAGGTCAAAAGAGAATAGAATAAATAGGGAGGCAGGATAGGATGGAGGGAAATAGTTAGTCTTTCACAACATGACTATTATGAAAGTCTTTTGCATAACTACACATGCATAACCTACATTGAATTGCTTGCCTTCTTATTTGGGGATGGGTGGGGAGGGAGGAAGGGAGAGAAGTTGGAACTTAAAAGTTTTAAAAATGAATATTAAAAAATTGTTTTTACATGCAACTGGGAAATAAGAAATACAGGTAATGGGGTATAGAAATCTGTCTTGCCTTACAAGAAAACAGAGGCGATGGGGATAAGGGAAGGGAGGGGTGTGATAGAAAGGAGAGCAGATTGGGGGAAGGCGTAATCAGAATGCATGGTGTCTTGGGGTGGGGGAGGGGAGGAATGGGGAGAAAATTTGGAACTCAAAATCTTGTGGAAATTAATGTTGCAAATTAAAAATAAACTAAGTAAAACAAACAAAAAAAGAATAGAGCTATTCAGGGTGAAATGGTTCTGTTCCAATGGTTTGAAGACAGGAAAGAGAAGGGAGGGTAAAAGGAATATATGAGTGTAGGAAGGAGGAAAAATGGGAAAGAACTAGCTATTTCTCATAACTACGTAAACATGAAGGAATGGGTAAGGAAAGCAGGCATCAGATGAACCTCACTCAGCTGAAATGGAAAAGCTTATCATCAGTAATGCTATAAGAGCGTCTTTCAAAAATTTCTTACAAGAACAAAGAGGAAAATAAATGTTAAAAGTTTAATTAATTCATTAAAAAAAAAGAACAAAGAGGGCAGTTTTGAAATTAAAGTGTATAATTTATTATGAAGCAAACGCTATGAAATGGAAATTCAGAGTTTAGAATCTTCTGTGCTCTGCTGTGTATACCGAAATGCTTTTTTGAGGGGAGAGAGTAGTGTTTAAGAAGTATAAAAAGTACATTCAAAACATTTCAACAAATAGCACAACTAAATTGGTTTATTTCCTTCAGTCTGGGCTGCTATATTTACTACCTCATTAGCCAGTGGTCACAAACTACTGAGAAGTAACACAAGAGAAATGAAAACTCTATGCCAATCTCACTTGAATGGCTCTTCATGAAAGGAAATGATGCAGTTTAAATTCCACACTGGTACCTCTTAAGTTACGCACTTGGGAGAAAGTGTTGCTCAGGCTATTAAAACCATATATATGCACTTTACAACATATAGATCACATAGTATTTAATGCATATGGAATAGTTAACTGAATATATTCATGAAAATCATTTGAGTAAAGATGTATAGTTGGAAGTCATGAACAAAGTCAAGTTTGGCTTAGAAGAGTTGGAGAAAGTCCAGTTTCCAATTCTATAACATACTGCTTAGAAAATGAAGTGTTTCCAACTACATCTTTGCCATAGGACTGCTTCAACAAATTCTTCAGAAATGGTGATGAAAAAATTGGGGAGAAAAAGAATGTAATCAGCCACTGAAGAAAGGTCCAAACACCAACTATTTTTATTTACCCCTAAAAAGAGTTCTACGGCAGTTGCACTTTTGTGCAACATCCACAACTTTTGTTTGATTCATTGATTTTATGTATGCCTAGACTGTGATTTCCTTGCAAGGATTCCCTACTGTTCTACAAGAAGAAAAAGTAAAGAAGTTTGAAAGCATTAATAGATACTGAAAATAATTGATCAACCTAAAAAACAAAAACATGGACACATGTTAAAGACTCATGTTAAATTTAATGTCAAAGTGTTTGAATTCAAGTACAGAAATTAAACAACACATGATTTCAACATTAAAAAACCATAACACTTATTCCAACTACTATACAATGAATATCACAAACTCAAATAAAATAACTAAAGCAACTCAATAAATTAACAGCAAAAATTATGATAATTTTTATAACAAGTATTTATTAACTAAAATATTTATAATGATTTTTCAAGGACCACAATAGTAAATTGCTTTTTATTTATTACTAAATAAAATTTACTTCTTAATCTTTTTTCCTCATCATTCTCTGGTCACATAATGGTTTGATGCTTCTGGTTAAATAACCGTTTTAATCTCCAACACTGTAAGTGATCCTTGGTAACTAAATCTAATATAACTACTGTCTTCATGTGTTACAATATTAAAGATATGCTGGTCAGCAAAGGAATTATTTGAAAAACATTTAACATAAACCATTGGGTTCTACCGCTCTCTCTTAGATCAGGAATTGGCAATACTTAAAATTTAAAAGTTTAAAAAGAATAGTAGCCTACTGAACCCTAATTCAAAGGAAATCTTTGAATTGAATTGAATTTGAATTGAATAACTTTTTAAACTTGTTTCTGACAAGCTCAATAAACATGCATATAGGTTCATATGTATCAAAGGTTACTATAATGAAATAAAACATTTTTCCTTTCCAACCAAATGTGCAAACCCGATCTAAAAATAAAACAGTATTTTAATCTGTAAGCTTTACAAATAAATTTTTACATTAATGTTTACAACATTTTCTTCAGAAGAATGAGGCCTGATTGGAGATATATAGTCGTTGTCCAACATGGCTGCCATTAGGAAGCGATATTGTTGGTGACAAGGGGTAGCTTGGATAAGAATAAGGCCTTGATGTATAAGGAAGTACGCTGGGTGTCCCAGAAGAGAGGGTAGCACTAACAGGGGAAATACTATTTACTGAGCTGCGACGGAAATTGTAGTCTGTAAATAAATACATGAACAGTTACTTTGCATATCTTTATGGATACAAATTTAATTCAAAGAGACAAAGCATCGAAATACTAATCACATTTTAACATAATATGTTCTAATACTCAAAATCTTGATGTTATTAGTAAAGACTGTTCCAGTCTGCATAACACTGCAAATCTTGATAGCTTTTTTTTATCAGTTAGTATTATTTTCCCTTCATTGACACAATTCTCCAGAGATTTTTATAGATGAATTTTTTTTTTTTTTTTTTTTGCCATTAGTTTTACTTTGTGTCTTTTTGTATTTAGGAAAGAAAATCTCCAATTTATCTGGCTCCACAGTGAAGCTTTGTTTGAATTAGATTTGGTACTGAAGTTAAGGTATATAGTCTCAGAGAAAGCTAAAAAGGCCAATTCATTTTTACTTCTTGTATTAATTATGGTTATTAAAGACAACTAGCAGAACCACTCATCTCTCTGGACTACAGAAATATCTGGTATTTACAAAGTAACTACCAATATTTCATGTTTAAATACTACTATAAACCTTTTATACAACTAAACTCACTAATTTAAAGTTTCAGTACTATTAGTCACATAAACACATCAAACTAATCACCTCTTAAAAACTTCAGTCAACCATAATCAACTTATAGTATAGAAAAATATCAAAATGTTGAAGTAAAATATTTAAAATACGATTATATTTGCAAAATTATTATTCCACAATAAACACGTATCTTATTTCCAGTAATTTTCCTGCATCATTAATTGTAATTTGATACATATCAAAGACCAAATTTGTAAATCCTAAACTTTCCAAAAACTCAACTATGCTCTTCAGTGTAGGATAAGCCTAAAAAAGGATTTGGAGTTGGCTACAAAAAGTATTATTTCCAAAAGGTATGATGTTATCTAGGAATGGAAGAAAAGGATATATTAGGTCATTTAATGCACAGGTTAATGTTTGCACTTTGCACTGTATTATTTTCTTATTACTATCAAGTGAAGCAACTAAAATATATATGTAAGCATTAACTTAAAGTGGCCAATGAGACAATGTTTAGCCAACAGGAATGAGACCGACATCAGGAGAATAAGCTCAAGCAACATCAGAAAGGACCTAGTTAAGAGAAAGAAAAAAATGCAAAAATTAAAAATTGCTTATAAAGCATTAATTTTACTATTATAAAGACTCTATCTTCATTGTCAATATTCCGTGCGTGTATACTGCATCATTAACATAGGAAGTGAAATGATTTAGACTATGGTAAAGAAATGCATTTATAACATCAGGTTCAACATTCTTTCAATTAGGTTCGCATTTAATGAAGGATTTTTGTTTTCCTTTCTCAAAATGGGATGCCTCCAAAAACCATAATGAAGAAAGTACTTTCCTCTCCCTTGAATTAAGAGTTCTTTCTTGAAAAATCAGTTATAGAACGAACTACATTAAGTAAAGGTGAGATTAATCTCAAAAATAATTTTTTTAAAAAATCTCACTCCATCAGCAGTATTATTATAAGAATTGGTACCAAAAGGTTATGAAACTAACTACCTTCTGGTAATTATTAATACAATGTAAGCTATTTTTGGATTATCTACCCTTCTGAAGTATATATCTTTAAAAAAAAAAAAAACTTGATCTGGTTACTGACAGAAACACCCTTGTTTATTCCTAAAAGACCCTGAAGAACAAATCTTCTAGTCAAAAAAATTACATTTCTACCCTAAGAAAATATGAACTACAAAAATGTGGAAAGAGAAACAATTCCTATGGTGAGGATTTAGAGCTGAAAAGGAACTTCATCCAACCCCTTTATTTTATAGAAGGAAAAATTCAATTCTACTGCATTTAAGTGATTTGTCCAAGACAGGACCTTTAACTAAAGAATTCAATTATTATCCTGAGTCTATACCCTGAGTATACCATGTGTATAACAGTTGCCAATTTTTTTTAACTAAAGATTCAGTCAAAGAGCCATACTTGAGAACCTAGAGGGCCACATGTGGCCTTGAGGCTGCAGGTTCCCCAACCCTGAACCAAAGTTACAAAGAGAGGAAAGAGCAGTGTGATGAGAACCTAAGTTCTGACTTCATATTTAACACTTTTTTCCACTCTACCAAACATCCTGTCTTCTAAACTAAAAGTTTATTTAATGTCTTTTTTTAAATTAAGAATATTTTGGAAAACAATTGCATTCACTTCTAGTATTAAATTAGCTTATATTACTTCTGTGTGTTATGTCAGATAAGCCATTTAGTATCTCCAGCCCCCTGTTTCATCTGTAAACTTAGAATGAGTCCTATTCCACAATTAAGCCTTTGATCTTTAGTGTCATCTTATTCTGAATGAAGCCTGATGAAAATAGGCAAAAACAAATCTTTCCTCAGAGCTTTACAAAGATAGCATAAAGTCTATGAAAAATTACAGGCACTTTAAAAAAAAAGTTTCTAAGAAATGTAAGAATTCAACACAAAAATTTACTGTCTATCAGTACATGCCAGACTAGGGGTTACACATATTAAAAAGTCAACAATAATAAAAAATAATTGTCCTGACGCTCAAGACATGTATGTTCTAATGAGACAAGGCTAGATGTATTAAAAAAACACAAACCACAACACTATGATAATTAAAAAGTATTCATTAAAATGTCCAGACTTAGGTCAGGATAGAAATATAAATTAATTTACTATTATTATTAGGGATCACTTAGCTAGCAGAGGTTACATCAAAGTTTTGTAGTCTCAAAGTTACTTCCCTAGATTGAATTTAAAGAGAAAGAAAACAATACCAAAGTCTCTGAAATTCTTGAGAATGAATGAGTTAAAAGTCTTCATATACACTAACCCGTCTTCCTTAGCTCCCTTTCTACCCATTCTACTTTCTTGTTTATTTAATTTCACTGCTCAGTTCTCCTCTAGGCAACCTAGAGACAACTTGAGATTTTAGTTTTATGTTAAAAAATACTATCCAATGTCTCTCTGGCATTCCATAATATTGCACAGTTAAATATAACTTAGTTAACTAGAATATTTGATAAATCAGTATCTATACTCCCCCAAAAGAGAATTTTAGAGATAGACAGGACCTTAAGGATCACCTGATTTCAACCCATTCTTTTTATAAATGAGAAAACTCTGACCTAGAGCTTAAAAATCTGGCAGTCACAGAAGCAAGAATTCAGGCGTCCTGACCCCAGTAATACAAATCCTATAACAAAATGGTGGACTGCAACAACAAAATCATTGCCTAACAGTTCCACAATGACACTCATCACTTCCTACAAGTCCCTGAAATGGCTGCCCATCACAATTCAGTTAAACAGCCCATTTTACTTTTCATCAAGAACACCCTGTATTTGACACTTCTAGATCTAATAACTGGGCTTCTTATAAATGAAAGGACTTCTCCATAGTGTCAAATGACAATTTGGGAATAGGAATATTTCTAATATCTGTTAATGTAGCCTGAGCCAAACTTCTACTGAGTCTATATCCTGAGTATACCATGTACATACAAGTTACCAATATTCTCTAACTGCATTCCTAACTTTGATATATTTTTTAAATTATTTATCAGTGATTTGGGAGTTCCCTGGATGATTTTCCTCAAATAATTCTGACTTCATTTATAGTCTTCTAAAACTTATCTTCTCCCCTCATGGGCAGTCTTTTCATTCAGGATTAAAGAGGATGTCCTCTTTTCTTATGATGGCTCCCATTATTTTTACTTACTAAGTCAAGCAGAATTATTTCTATTTTTTGTTCATTGACTTTCCTGTTTTCAGAATAGTCTTGTAGATTATTTCCTTTTCAAATTATTTCTTTAGATTTTCCCTAATGGTCCCATTTTACTTAGTTCCCTTTTCTATAGTTCAATAATCATATTTTGTCTTGCTTTATAAGAGTTCTTTCTCTTAGAGAACATAGCTTTAACAGTATTATGAAGTATCAAAACAGAAACGCAGTATTAAGACATAAGTACACAAATGCTTTCCCAAGCCTGTAAATTTTTAAGTATGTTATTGTTCCCTTCCACCAACAAAATCTAAATTTTACTGTAACGCAGTATGAAATAACAATTATTCAGAATTACAGATTACAAATATTATATTAACAAGCTGTCTACAATTCATAAAAGTTAGCTAATTCATTCTCAGGAGCATCTTATGAGTTTAGATTTGGAGTCACTGTATTTACTAGTAGATTCTCACATATACGCCCCCACTATTCTCTCTCTTCCACTCCAATTACAAGAAATTATGAGATTCCCCACCTCCCAACAACTTATTACCTCCCAAATATTTTATCATAAATGATACTTTTGATTTTTCCTGAGGGTAGCACTGCAGTTCCAATAAGTCTCCATAAATATTTTTAAATATTTTTTGAAACTTCATTTTAAAAATTAAAATATATTTTTAGACTCCATTAACTTCTATAATTGTAGTCTTTAAAACGATACTCATTGGAAGTATGAGAAAACAGTAGATTATATTACTTGTAATCACAATCCTTTTCAATTGTGATATTTACTATTGAAGAAAGAACCATTTCTGTACAGGCTTAGAATAAGAATATCTGCTTTTATTTTCAAAATTAAAAGCTTGTTTCTCAGTCTTTTAAATTTTTCCATGCAATTTTTAAAAAATGATTTGATTTTAAAGTTTAAGATTTTATTTTTGCCTATCAATTTACATAACTATAGTCTGGTTCAAAGATGGTATATTTATTTTTCAAAGACTGTGACTAAATAATACATAATAGTCACATGAAGGACTTCTATTTATCTCTGTTTTAAGTCTTTTTTGTTTTCTTGATTAAGATAATACTTTCAAGAGATAAGAATGTGCCTGTGAATAAAAACACAAATTCAGTGGAAAAAGCCTTTCAGCTACTAAAATAATCACTGTTTGTATCTCACACTGCAAAGGTAGAAATGTATTATGTGTATGTGTGTGTGTGTACATATACCTACATATTTACATAAAAATGTATCACAACAGGGTTCATGTCATGGTAATTAAAGTTAATGGTAGGTGGGGAGAAGAGTTAAAGATCTTCCCTGCCCATTAAAAAGTTACCTTTTGCTCATTTCTACTGAGTCAATGGGTCAGAGGGTCCTGCCCTCCAGGTCTGAAAAGTGTATAAATACTCTGGGGTAAGGTTTTATTGTGGGGCCTATGTTTTGGAAGAAGGTTTGTGCACCAGACAAGACTCTGGGCAGCTGTTTTAAGAAGGCCCTGGCTTTGAAAACCAAGACGCTGGTGGTCTTCTCTCTGGTAACTGTGTATGTACGGTCAGACAGTTGGATCTATCTGTTGATTTGTGATAACAGTCAGACAGCTGCAAGCCCGGTCTGTTGATCTTTTATTTCGATCTGTATTTTCTCTCAAGTTCGGGGTGCTGAGTTTCCCCCTTGAACTAAATGATGTATGTGCTTGATTAAAGTGATTGTTCATCCCTCAAAAGTTGCTTTCCTTTTAGAAAAGTAGATCTAAGAATCTGTACAGAAGGCTGGAGTCCTTGTTGTTACAGTTCATTACCAATGGTGCAATGTCACTTAAAAACTCCTGATGTCTTTTTGTTTTTAAAAATCTGTGTGAATCAGTGCTTTATATAATGGAAGCAAATACAGCACTTCTTTCTAGGAACCATTATAAAAACTAAGCTAAGTTCTTATGATCATAATCATCAGTCTCCAACACACAATTTTAACTCTCTACATGTGCAGTAACATCACATTTTGGGATTTATTACTAATTTTCAAACAATGGGTTCAACATTACTTTCTTCACATGTAAGAGAGAAGTTATACCAAAAGATCTAAGAGATAGCTCTAATATTAATGTATCTGCTACGTACTTTCAGCTCTTTACAATACAACTGCCACAGTCCATTTTTTAAAGAGCACTGAAAACACAGAAAAAGTCTTAATAATTTATAATTATGTTAAAGGCATTAACAACTGCTGTTTAGTAAAAACAAAGAGAAGTCAACTTTTATGATAAAAGAATATAATTTGATAACAGCAAGATAAGTATCAGCATTTGCTTAATTTCATTTGACAGCTTTTAGCATTTATTTTCATGAAATTAGCTTTTAAAAAACCAAACATATTATGTAAAATATTTCTTCAGCAACAGAACAAACTATTCCTATGGGTATGTTTCTTACCTCTTAATTTATTTTCTCCAAATTCTCCTATACAGGTTCAGGCTGAAGAGACTGTGTTCCCTGTCTGCAAGCAGGGAGACAGAAAAGAATTGAATCTTTAGGATGATGTTATCCCTAACCTGGAAGTGTATGGAACCCTGGCAGTTTCAGATTAAAAAAAAATAAAACCACTTGAGCAGCAAAGAAAATAATTAGAAAGAAACAAGTTACCAACAGTTACACTTTATGAAGGACTACAGAGATTTACTGCAGAAGAAAATGATGTTTGAATCCATGAAAGAGAATTATGAGGTAATAAATTTGCAGAAAAGAATTAATTTTTTCTCTTTAACTTTTCTACACAGGTACAAATAACAGGCCTTTCTGAGGACTGGCCAAACTAGCAAGATAAAGAATAAAAATATTTAAAGATATTAACTGCCCTCAGACCTTCTTCTAAAAGCAAATATCAAAAGCCACTATTATAGCAAATATGAAATATGTAAATAGGATAAAGTATAGTTGGATTATACAGCAAATTACAGTTTTGTCCTGTTTGGAAAGGAGTGAAAGACTGCCTGAGTACGCAACACTCATGGCAATAAAACATACTCTGCCTTAATTCAATTGGAAACAATACTCCACAATAAAGAACAACTACTTTTCTTCATGTCCATGGTCTAATTGCTCCTCCAATCAATTTTGTTTAAGATTTTATATTACTTCGAAAGTCTGATGATCAATAGAAGACTCTACTTTTGTATATTCTTTATAAAGAATAAAGAATTTAATTTTCATTTCCTCATGAGATCTTTAATCTTTATTAAGTAAACATGCCTATTAAGACAATGGAATGAAAATGTACAAGAAGATGGTGAGATTATAAGAAACTAAAAAGAATTACTCACTAACCATGAAACAAAGGTACCTAAGAGAAAGATAACAGAACTAAAAAAAAATGATTAAGATGTTCAATTCTATGACTATAACAACCTAGGCTGGTGGCAATAACATTATAAAATACATTTTAATGGAGATTCTTCCAAAAAAGCAATAAGTAGAAATGGTGATAAATACATGGGAAGAGCATTCTCTCTGTTTAATGTTTAAAATAGTTAACACCTGGGTTCTGGAATTACTTCTTTACCAATCCTTAATTTAATATGAAAACAAAGAAATAAGATAGCAAAAATTTGCCAAATTGTTTAAACCTGTGACTATCAAACTTATCAATTAAGAGACTGACAATATCTAATATAAGGTATTTATTGGAAGACTAAAATAATATAACTCTAACATAACTCCACTGTTTTCTCAAATATCTTGATAAATGAAATCTTGAAAAATGCCTTCAGAAGTAGTGGATTTTGTTAAGATAGACTCCAAAGGAAAATTGAAAAAAGACAATTGTTTTCAGCAAACTGCTCCTTTAGCTGTATTTGTTCACAGTAATTACTGGTGGAAAAGAATGAATCAGAATAGGATGAACTCTAACTTAAAGGCTAATATAAGTAAAATTCTTTTAACGTTCTGATTAATCTAATTTTATTGATGTCTTCTATAAAATTCAAATTTTAGTATAACATTCCTACTCTTCTATTATTTTGGGGAATTTTGGCACAACGATCTTCATGTAACAAAAATCCATCTTGCACCAGTGTTGCAAATCATGGAACTTTGCAATCTATGAAAAGTTTAAATTAGAGGGTATTAGAAAGGTATGTCCAATAGGCGTAGGTAGACTGAAACAAATTATCCAAAATGAATTATGAAGAACTGAAGTGAAGAATACCATCAAATAATCTGAGCTGGAATTGTGAAGACACCAAGGGATGGCCCATACATTCCACTGATATCCTGACCTGACCACATCCTGCATGTCGAGTGGCATCTCCTACAACAAAACGATGGAAGGTCACAGGCAAGAATCGTACCAGAGAGGAAGAAATGGATAGGCTATGTTTACACCACCTCCCAAATAGCATGAGATCACAGATCCACTCAAGTCTTTGAGCTACGAAAAAAAGTAAATAAACTAGGTGAAAATCTCCTCCTTTTTCTCAATTTTTTCCCCAAAAAAGTTTTATAATAGAAAGGAAATTTTGCATGGTTCCGTTTAAAATGTTACCACACAGGATGAATGTTTTACTGGATTGAAGGATGAAGAAAGACAAAGGTAACTAACAATGAAGATGAAATATTTCTCTCAATCTTATACAAAGCTGTCACACTGGTATTTTCTTTTTTGAAGACAGAAAATAAATAAATGAGTAGAATTCCAATGCACAACAAATGAGGAAAAGAGCAATATTCTGAAGTTTCAGTTCTTTTTCTGCCTTCACCAATATACTGAAAAGAATGTCATCCCCTCAGTCTAGACCTGTGTAGGACAACAAAGGAGAAATACAATGCTGTTATAACTAAAGCTCTCAAATAATGCGTAAAATGAGCTATTTTAAATTATCCACACTAAAATATTTATAAAACTGTTGTAGATGTCAATAAAATGTTTTGTTCATATTAAAGAGCTATAGATTATAAATTTAAGTAGCAGTATGACTCAAAGTTACAAAATTGTACTTAAGGTACACATAAAGAGTCATTTCTCAATAGCTAAGAGTAAAGGATATGAACAGTTTTCAAAACTCTGTAACATCAACAGGATGAAGTATTTGTTCCATGTTACTAAGAGAAACAAGAAATTCAAACACTTCTTAAGCTTCCCCTCACAACTCTCATCTCAAAGATGATACTCAACTAATCAAATGTCTTTGTGAACTCCTTTATTTGGTTGCTCTCTCCAAGGTTTGTAAATCACAACTCATACATGCTGCCTTTTGTGTGTGACTCTTATTCACTTTCTCCCTTATATTTGTCACAAGGAGACACCTTACATGCTCTAGACCTTTGCTGTTTTGTCCAAATACTGTGAAGATAACAGTGTAATACATGGGTTCTCCACTTGTTACCTTTCATTCCTGTCACATGCGCAGACCGTCTTCTTTTTCATACATTTCCCTAATAACATCTTTTGCTCCAATTATGTTTTTGAAGTTCTTTGTTTTTCTATGTTGTGGTCTGCTAACACTATGAGCCTCTTTACTGCCCTCTGTGTGATACTCATTTTTAATTCTTCAGAGACTGTATGTTCCCATGGCTCACAACTAAATCATACTAATAAAATACTGATAATAAGATTAGCCTTTGTTTGTAGAAGTATAGGTTACTTTTAAATGAGTTTTATAATTTTCTGGAGGCAATTTATCCCACCTTCCTTATTCTATTTAACTGGGCTCAACTCATCCATTTATATTGTACCAAATACATTCTATAGATGAAGATCAAAAAAATATATAGTAAATGCGGAAGGAGTCAAGAGAAGTCAGCCATTAAAATAGTCCTGATGGAGCCATAAATTGATCCAGTCTTTTTGCAGAACAATTTGGAA
This sequence comes from Notamacropus eugenii, assembly GCF_028372415.1. NCBI lineage: Eukaryota > Metazoa > Chordata > Mammalia > Diprotodontia > Macropodidae > Notamacropus > Notamacropus eugenii. Next base: position 153,453,679 of record NC_092877.1, on the reverse strand, counting down.
TTATGTGAGATAATCATAAACTAAAATGTTCACACCCTTTGACCCAATAATACTACTACAAAGATTCAAAGTAAAAGACAGAAGAAGGTCTCATACATAACAATATATTATGACAGTACTTTTTGTGAAGGAGAAACAATTAGGGGAAAAGTGGGAACACACTGATTGATGGGAAACAGCTAAACAAGTTGTGGCACAGGAATATAGTGAAATATTCCCACTATATAACTGATATGAAAGACTCAGAGGAACATGAAAAAATGTTCATGAACTGATGAAAAGCTAATTAAGTAGAACTCAACAGAATGACACATACCCTTGGTCCACTATTCTATACAGACCCAAACCACTCAACTGCTTCCCGTTCCATTCAATAATCTACAGGCCACTCTTGTATCTGTTTTACTACCACTGTCTTGCTTCTAACCAGAAAGAACAACCTTCTCAGTTCTTTAGAATACATGCCTTCAGACTCTGGGAAAATTAATCCAGTAACTTCTGGCACTCCAATACCAGGGCTGAGCCATGAATGAGTGCAAATTTACTTAGCCCAAGCAGCCACAAACCACTTTCCTCTCTGATCCTTCCATCCATCCATGTCAACTTGTCATCTGTTCTGTAACACATGTACTATCAATTACTGCCCCCTCCACGTTTCATTTCTTAATTTGGGCACAGTATCAAATGAATACAATGAAGTAGTCATTGCTTCTGTAAGGAGCATGTCAAATGACTAATAGACCTGTAATCTTCAGACTAAAAATTCCTTCCTTAGGCACCATGTCCCCTATATACATTGCTTCCCCATCTTAGAATGTAAACTCCCCAGAGGTCCTCCTCACTTTTTTTTTAAACCTTAGGATTTATCACCTGTCACACAGCATTTTAAAAATGCTTTTTCATGCATGCATACATACAATAATGTCATTAAAAAAACCAAAAAAGTAGTTTAACTCTAATTAATTGTAATGACCAATCTTTATCCTCAGGAACTGATGATAAAACTTTCCTTCATCTAATTAGCAGCAAGACGATATGAATGTAGACTGTGATATATACACTATCTGACAGTCATTGTATAGTGGATTTAAAATATTTTTCTGTTTCAAGAAAAGATTCAATAGTGAGGGAAAATTAAGGAGAAATGACTTTGTTGTAAAAAACAAAGGGAAGCAATTAAACTTTCTAAAAATTGTACTTAAAATCTTAATTATCTTATACTACTTACATACAGTGCTGTTAGTAACTTGACCTAGGTTCAGGATGTAGACAAAGTGAAAAAAGAGAAAGTTTTTTAGGAGGTAATCTGTAATAGCAGGAAGAACAATAAAACTGAAATCAAGAGACAGAGGTCAAGACACTTAACTGCACTGAACCTCAGTTTTCCTTGTAACTACCTACATCTTACAGTGCTGTGATGAAAAAACTACTCTAAACCTTTTAACATTATGGAAATGTAACTGTTAGTCTACTAACTTGTCTTAACTACTTGTGACTCATCCAAACTGTCCCCCTGTCCATGATACTTAAAAGGATCTGTGATCACATTGATTTGGAAGCTCCCTCCAAAAATATTGGGGCTTATAATTTTTAATTTTCTGGAGACTATTGTATTCCAAGTTTTTCTGCTACACAGCAATACTAATATAATGGTGGTATTAAAAAGATGGGCTTTTGCTTTCATAATAGAAAGCTTGATGGTAGAAGGAGAATGGTGGTGGAAGAAAAGTCATTAAATGGAGCTTTATGATTTCCCAAAAAGAATGCAGTATAACTTCAAAAATCTCCTGTTTAGGTCAGGACCCAATCTGTCCTTCTGTACTATCTGCCCCAGATAAACATAATGATTCAGTTCTATAGGATGTCCATCCAAATACATCTGAACACTAAAAGGTCGTCTTCTACTCAATCTCTCCTGTCAAGCTAAACTCCTTTGAATACTTATAGCTCTCTTCCAAGAGGCTCTGCCATTTTCAAGGGCTTCATGCAGTCAGTACTATGCCAGCTGCAAACAAGAACATCTGGGGATCTTCACTAACCACAGAAAATGCTGCTTAATTGAGAGGCTGCATTGGATCTCTTCAACCACAGTAGAGAACACCTTTGGCAGAAGAACAATGAATAAGGCTACTTATGTCTTAATCATTACCTTCATCTTGAATGATTTTGATGTAAGCATTGGCCATTACCTTAAGGTGGCATTTTGCTCTAATGAATCAAATTTTTTATAACCACAAATAAAACTTTTGTCATTATCTACATGTGATCACTAAAAATGGGGATTGTTCTTTTTTCCTTTTTCCTTATTAAGACTTCAACTAACTCTTTCTCTTCCCTCTGCCTTATTAGCCAACTCCAACTAACGTAGTTACTCAGCACATAACAAGTCACGTTTATATAGCACTTTTAGATTTACAAAGAACCTTTCTCACAACAAATAGGTAGTATAAGTTATTCCTGTGCTACAAATGAGGAAAATTAAGCTGGGGATGGGTGAAAACATGGCTCAGTGGAAGAACTAAAACTTTAACCCAGGTCTTTTGACTCCAACTCAGTGCTCTTTTCTAATACACCATACATCATGCCTCCCATAAACATAGCTGACTACTAATGTACTCCTAATAAATTCATCAACTCAACTTTCCTCTAACCATGAAAGAAATCTCTCTCTCAAATCCTATCAGCTATTTAATTAAGTACTTACTCTGGGTTAGGTACCATGAAGCAAACCACACCATTCTATGGTAGGAATAAGGCAAAATAAACTACCTACATACTTTTCAGTTCTCTTAAGGTTTTTTGGAAAAAAAATATTATGTCCTACCAACCTTGCTAAGGTTTCTGAAGTCCCTTAAATCTTTACTACCTCAGTCTCCAGATTACCAGTTTCATCTCTTCTCCTATATGCTCCCAACTCTCCATGGCAATACTTGATGGTTTCTTAAATGCCAACACTCTACCCTGCGCTCAACCCAGTTCTGTCCAACATCTCACTCCCTCCTCTCCACTGTTCTCTTCTCTTTCCTCAATCTCCCATGATCGGTACACACAAAACGTAGTTCTTACAGCTCTTCTCATGCTTTATAACACTCCTTCCTTTTGACAAGCAAAGTGACCAAACACAAAGCTTCTTTTTGTGTCACTGTTTCTATTTAGTTATTTTCAGAATGTTCAATGTCTTGAGTCTTTTAGTGACTTCATAGGATCATCAATCTACAGCTGGAGGACATCTAAGAATCTGTCTAGTTCAATGTCTTCACTTTGCATATGAGGACTGAGGGCAAGAGAAAATGACTTGCCCAAGGTAACCATGGGCTAAGTACCAATGGTGGGATTTGAAGCCAGACTCCCTGAATGTCACCTCTCTACCCCTTCCTCCACCATGATCTTTCCACTGGATGACAAGTTTAGTTTTCTTAAGAACTGAATAACATATTTTACCACATATTACTTCTATCTAACACCATTCCAAATAAAATCTCTAATATATTTTGCATGTTCATTTGGATGACATTTTATAATTATTGAATTATTGCAAATATAACCCAAATAAACATTCCTAAGTCTACAGAACAGTTCCATTCCAAACAATCTAGGTATGAAGCAAGAGTGTACAGTATTACCAAATTATGAATGTCCATCAAAATCATCTAGTCCAACCTCTTTTTATATGTGAGAAAATAGGCTCAGAGAGACTAAGTGACTTGCCCAAAGCTGATCAGTAATAGAGATAAGCCTAGACTCCTCATCTCTTAAGCCCCTGTCATTTGTCCTAATACATCATGCTGCTATTTAAAACCAAAGGTAAAAGTCTCTGATCCCAAATCAAAAGGCAATGAACTTAAGAGTGGGAGAGCAAAACATCTGAAGACCTACCAAAAGTACAAGACATACACTTCTCTTCTCTATTAGCATAAGAAACATCTTACATGTAGAATCCTACATAGAACAGGAGGAGAAAATTGAAAATCAAAGAAGCACACATGTTGTAGGAGGCAGCAGAAACAGAGGCTCCCTACATGGGGGGGAGGGAAACAGAATTAGCAAACAGAGGGTTAGTTGGTTAGTCTGACTGCAACAAGGAAATCTTCCCAGACCTATATTCTAAAAAGCTGTAGCACCTTGAGAGGATCAACAGCGGTGGCTCAATTTGTCATCTGAATTGATAAATCAGATCATTTATGTTATGGTCCAAAGACTCAGAATTCTCTTAGTCTGAAACTTCTATAAATGTCCTTTATAAATTTAAATTCTAAAATGAGTCTTATAACAAGGAATATCTGTACAATCAACTTTCAATTATCCATACTATATGACAGTATAGATAATTTGAAACAGTATCTAGAAATTATGCAACATTAGCTTTGGAATACCTTATGTACTCACATTTGAATATAGGTACATCTGATGTTCTGAAAATGCACAACATTTAAACAAAATAATGATGGTATACTATAAAGTTTTAATCCACAATATAATGGAAAGATTTCTGTCTTCCCCATAAAGCTCTTTTGTTCCCTAATCAAGATTAGAAAGAGGAAGAATATTTCCCATAATGACACAATGTATAAATCTAAACAGAATTTAAAGTTGATGTCATACTTAAATCATTACTTCGTTACTAGTGAAGATGATAATGAACAGTTTGATTTAACGTGATCTCTAGTAGCAGACAGCAGTAGGGTGTTCATCACATCTACTGGGGTTTGGCTATATCTGGACCAAGTGTAAACAAGTTGCAGAAATATCACAAAGTTAAGTAAAAAGGTTGATAATGCCATTGATTTCTTGAAACTACAACTGCCACCAGTGACTAGAAATGGTTGCAGTAAATTCATCATTTCCATTGATATGAATCTTCAAAGAGCAAACAAATAAAAGGATGCCATACCTTTATTATTAAGATTACTAATGTAAAAGTAAAAATAACTGGTAACTTCATAAATCTATGAAAACAATGTCATAATCCTAGTTTGTGCAACAGTGCAGCAATTATTAACACTGGTTGGGAGACTGGTTCTGAACCAAAGATGACGGCTTTAGAGATAATAAAAAACAACTACAGATACCCAGGAAAATCTGGTTCTGTCCATAGGCTTCCTATTGCTGCAACTTGCTCTACTTTAGCTTTTCATCCTGCTAGTCTCTGGTGCCCTAACCATAAAGACTCGCATTCAAAGTGGCAAGTGAATCTCACAGAACCCTTAATTTTTCTCTTGATAAATTATTCAATCAGGAAAGATCAGCTATATTCACCACCCCAACAAATACAATTAAAATCTTAGTTACCAATCTCTTTAAATGTCAAGAAAGAGGTTGTGTGTATATGTGTGTGTACATATATGTATATACATACATATATGGAAGACAAACCTGCATAGTAAAGAAATGAGAAGGAACAAAATTAGACCCAAAGTATGTAGCTTTGTAAAAAGAAAAATAAGCAGAAGAGAGGAGATCAAGGGTAGATGAAAAGAGTGGCAAATGAGTGACAAGACAGTTCATCAGCAAAGGCAAGAAAAATGGGCAACCAAAGTAGTAACCAAGGCATGAGAAGTATTAGAAATGTTTCACTAGAAGCAAACTGGTTAGAATGGATGTTTTTCCTTAACAGATTACAGTGTAAGTGAAAATATGATAATATGTAGAATATATATTCAAATAAACTGCTAGGGAAAAAACCCTCCAAACTTGTCACACCTGCAAAATTAATCATGTTAATGTTTATACTCTATTATCTTCTCAGAAAACAAACAGAACGTAACATGCACGGCAGAAACAAATTTTAGAAAAACTATATTAAGTGGCCTTTTATGAGATACCAACAAATGCATACAGACAATTACATATGCTAAAATTCAAAATACCAGGAATTTGATAAGTATTAGTGGCTCATTATTTATTTGTTACATTATCAATTCCAAAAAAGAAAGTAAACACAGTGGTAGAATTTAGATTATAAAATGAGTAAACTAAGTACCTCCCAGTACTATGCTTCTTTCACTTCATTACCTACACCAAGAAAGAGGGAATGAAATTATTTCCGCAAAAGCAGTACAAAATGTGGTAGAATGAATTAGAACAATCTAGCAAATCTGAAGGAAAAGCCTCACTTTTAACACCAACAGTTTTTTTTGAATATCTAACTTTCAGGTCCTACATCTTCCTTGAAACCAGTTTCAAGGAAGATGTAGGACCTGAAACATAGTTCACAAATCTAAACATGCAGAAACAGAATGGTTCTGAAATCCTCCAGCCACTGCCCTTCATCAAAGTATCAATGATGACTTTCTACATAATGGAGTGAGTGCAACCACCAAACACTACCTACCAGGTTTCTGATGATCGTGCTATCATGAATAAAAGCTGACCCATCTTTAGAGTACAACTACATATGGAATCATTCTATTGTTAGGCATGTAAATTCTACAGATGTCATTTATGTAGATAAAGTGATGAGTAGAGCTAAAGCAAATGTATATATAATGATTTTAATAAAACTAATAGACAGTGTTTATATATGATCTGTAATGATGTAAATCATAATTACACAATTTATCAACCAAAATTTATATATTTAATTATCAAGAAGTATTGCTACTATTCTTGTGATTTAAAACTTTTTACTAACATATTTCAAGGTGATGGGGGTACATTTTAAACATCTTTAAAGTGCTTAAAAGCTTAACTGGCCTCTTAGGTAAGCTCATCAGAGATGAAGATAGGACTCCAAAGCTTCTTCTGTTATTCCAGTTTATTTCAGTTCAGTGCTCCACTAAGTCATATTACTTCTCAAAGCAATATATAATTACCTATGAATAAACTGTAATGATCTATGGAACATCTAGTAGAAGGCAGAAATTTAAAACATGTCACACTAAAATTAAAAACTCATATGCCACAGTATAACCAGTGGATGTCAAGTATAAACTATAAATAATTTTCAAAGCTCAATATTGTCCACTGCATTAAAATAGACTATTAATAATAAAATAGCACTACTATTCAGAATCCATCCATAGTCATATACATATAAACACACAAACATATATAATATGTAAGTATTACATAATATGTATTATAGATGTTAGTTAAGTGTGGCAAATCATGCACTGCTGCTATAGAGCAACAATTCAGCAAGTCTAATACACAGTATTAATTATGGCATTTGATATAAAGAAAAACAATTATTTTGAAGTAAAGAAAAATGGCACTAAAAAAATTTAAATTAAGTGATGCTGAAATTTAAAGTAAAATGTTAGATATTACAAACCAGTTGTTCATGTTGTTCTTTAGAAATTTATTCATCAGTTACCAAAATTACAATATGAAAGAAAGAAGAGACTAAAAATAAACAAAATTCATAACTATAGAATACTAAGCTGGCTGAACATTCCACGTGGCAAGAGTAATTATTTCTTTACTTGGGCATTGTTTCAGAAAATACAAACTTTGAGTTGTTAACAATCAACTCTTTAGAAAACAACAATTTTGGTAAATTCAGCCAAAAAAATTGCTTAGCCTGAAGCAGATAAAATAACTAAATCACTCATTTTTAATAAAAATATTTGGAATGATGGCAATAGTTTTTTTAGCTCATAACTCAAGGGAAGGGTTTTTCTATTAAATATTTTGATTTTAAACTAAGTAGAACTAAAATAATTGATGTATCTCCTAGCAATAATATGAAGAATTTCATATGGTTTATCTTTGTTCCATCATATCTTGAAAGTTTTGACACTTTTGATCAGATTTCAAACGTTTAAAGATGTAAATGGCTTGAAAGTATATTTAATTCAACCCCCTAATTTTCCTGGTGAGGAAATTTGAGTCCAGAGGGGTCAAAAAGTCACACAAGTAGCTTGTGAGTGGCATAGTGTAGACTTGTGAGCTAATCTCAATTTGAGACCTTTTTAATACTAATCAAGCTTAATATTCTTCAAATTCATTAATGAAATACATTTACAAGCTGAAAAGTATCCATAATACCAGTCTACAAAAAAAAAAAAAATTCTTTCCAGAAAAAAAAGGCAATGTTTAAGATGTCTCTGACATGATCCCACTCACCTCAAAGACACATAGTTGAGTTAGTGGAATTTTTTTCTACTCATAAATCAGTCATTAAAATGAAGGAATATATGAAATTTTACCAATAACAGCTATATTCTATTTTATCAAGTGAATTTAAAAGCAATTTGGGCAAATAATTCTAAATTCTTAGAAATAACATCAGATTATAAAACTGGAAATAGTATCAATTTCTAAAAATATCATTAAATATCATTTAACTATTAGTAGAATTACATTTCTTTATACTTCTCAAAAACTATATTATTCAGTCTGAATTTTCTTGAAAATAACACTTCTAAATTAAAAAAAAAAACTTTGGGAAGACATGATTTATTTCAAAATAAGTAAGCTAGCTAGAAAGAGAACAATTGAATTGTTTTCCTTCTCTGCATTTCTGCCCATCAATCTGGAAATAATGACAGCTCATGAAGTGCAAATGAAAGCACCAATTAAACATTCCAATCTTTACTCATGAAGGCCTTTCAAAGATAGCATTCTTTCTCCCCTGCTAGGTCTCTTATTACACCACTTTTTGACAAAGTCAACAGTGAAAATTAAAAGGAAAATCTAAGCTAACTGAACTACTTGCTAAAAATATATAAGGAAAATAAAGTCTGGCACATATTAGTTTAAAAAATGTTTTACAAATAATAGCCAGAAAATTCACATAAAGATATTAAGAGTGCATGTCATTTATTGTCATCCTGTAGGTATCAATGTCCTAAGTATTGAATTATCTCCATTGAAGGAAGTAACAGCCAATGGTAATCAACAATAAGGTTATACTAAACAAGAAGTTTCATAAATGACAAAAGTATATAAAAAATACCTAAAAGATACACATTCAGACATGTTAAAGTCAAAAGAAATAGACAATTACAAGAACAGAATTAAGTAGTCTACTAAAAACATTTTTAGTAGAAAAAGTAACTGTATATAACATGCAAGAGGAAAATGTCCACAAATAATACACAATCCCTATCTCTAAAGGAGAACTGTAAAAGTTTGCTATCGATGACAGGGCATTACACTTCCTCACACAGACAAGTCAGGAGTCACACCAAATAAAAAAGCAACTTTCTTTATCATGTTGTGGGAGGAGGAAGTGGGGTTTCCAAACCTGCAATTTCATCAGCATAAAGAGCTCTCAAGTGAGGAAACCACCTCCAGGAACACTGCGACTTCAGATGGGCCTCAGTGAGGGAGCGACTGTACCAGGACAGGGTGGGTTCCTGGCCAATGATCCTTCATGCTGCCTTGACTTTTTTTTTTAAAGATACACTATTTAACTTGCCTGCTCTTTAAATTAGGAAGAGGGAACATAAATACTAAAAGAAAAATATATTTAGCTTCACATTACAGACATGGAGAGCAGGAGAATGAGGAAATTAATGAGGGAGAAAGAAAGTGGGAGAAAAAGGAGAGAAGACAGAAGTGAAAAAGACAAAGGGAAAACAGTGTAAGAGATGAGAAAGAAACAGACACAGGATGAGAATCACAAAGACAAAAGGAAGAAAAAAACACTAAGAGACATGAAGGAAAGAGTAGCAAACAGAAACAAATATATATCTATATATATACATATAGAGAGAGAGAGACAGAGACAGAGAGACAGAGAGAGAGAGACAGACTGAGAGAGACAGAGAAATTCATGTTCGGGGGTCTATTAGCTACACGAGGCAGTTACTGCTACATACCACTATAAATCTGGGCAATCAACCTCAAAATAAGCTCTTACTGGTATCATCCTTTAAAACTGTGATTAACTGACTGCCCATTTCTTAAAGTTCTCCAACTGCTTTAATCCTTTCACCCTGAATGAAGTCATTCTAAATGGGGCATCTGTCACTCTTCACAACTGTGGCCAAAGTGTGTCACCCACAGGCAAAACAGCCTTCAATTTGTAGCCCACTCAACACTTAATGTAGCCATATTGATAACATAACGCTGCTATCAATGTCCCAGATGTTGCAGGTGTTCTGTTCTTTACTTCAAGTACATATGTACCATTCGTAATTCATTCATAACATTCATAATTTATTCATAATATCAGCGTATAGATTCAATTTTCAGTAACATATACGAATTAAAGAACACTGTGGGTTTAACTGCATTATCTTGATTTCCCCCTAACTAATGTTCTCCAGGTCTTTCACTACCATCATTTTAATTTCCCAAGTGAGTCTTAAATCTCCTTAACTTAGTCAATACAACTTTCAGGAACTTTTCCTTCATTCTCCTTCACCTCCCACATCCAATTAGTTGAAAAATCTCAGTAATTCTGCCTTCAAAAATAATCTGCTTTCCTTGTCTGCTCCACTCACAAAGTTATTACCCTTATTACCTCATCTGTACTAGGCCAACCTTCTTCCAGTTGGTATCCCTGCCTCCAGTCTGTATCTTTTCCAAACTATCCTCACAGCTACCGAAAGCAGAAGTCTAACCCCATTTTTCCTCAATGCTATAATATTTACTGGCTCCTTTCTGCCTCTAGGATAAAATACAACACCTCAGCTTGGTATGGAAAGCCCTAAAGCCATAGCTAGGCTCTAGTCTATATTTCTAATTTAATTCTTACTATCTTTCACATTCTACATTCCAGGAACTTGTTTCCTAAATCCAAAACTCCATTTCCCACTTGCGCAATAAGTCCCATACACCTGATAATTAGAAATCCTCTCTTCTGTCTCTCAAACCTTCCTTTGAGATTCAACTCTAGTGCGATTTCCCATCAGAAGCCTTTTCTTTGTCCCTAGTTGTTGATAATTTCCTCCCTGCCTGAATCATCTTGTAAAATCTATCTAATTTATGCTCCTTGTACTTTACAAATAGTAGCTGCTTAATATATTCTCGACAAGCTCACCAGTGTAAAAGCAACGTTAGAGGTCTCAGAGAGTCAAGGCAGAAGCAGACAAAGATTTGTAGAAGGATAATCGTTGCTCATTTTGTAGTGGTAACATCAACGGTTCCTTTCTCTACTAAGTATAGTGTATATCAACTATAAAATGGTAAATGCAGTGGAGGTGTAATGAGTTTCCCAAGCTCATTCCATGCATCATAAAAAAGAAACAGAAATTATTTCACGTAATTTTCAAGCCTGTAATCTTATGCATTAACTCAATTATGGAAAGAGTTTATCACCTACTCAACTACAAGCTTCTGAAGGTAGAAACTGAGTAAATGAATAGCTTACACAATCGTTGGGATGGAAAATGTCCCTTAAGTTAGTAGCTCAAACAGTCTACAGATTTCCTGAGAGTAGAAAAAATGCAGGAATAGGCAATGATGTTCTTGTGACTTACCCTCACCCATTTTCTGTAGGCTAACCTGCTTAAAATAGAAAATAGAACTTAAAGAGCACAATTTCAGGATTCAAGTCAGAAGCACCAAGATGCCATCAGAGCATACATTTATTCATCTCAGTACTCAGGTTTGCTCTTTGCTCAAAGATCTTAACTGCCACCAAATGGCTGTCATCAAATCATTCCTTCAGCAAAAAATGCACGGAAATGCCTTGGGCAGATTAATATAATCTTTCTAAAAAAGATGTGAACAAACAAAGTGTTAAGGAAGAGTTTCCAACATGCAGAAAGTTAGGTCCTATCAATACCACATACTCAGTCTTTAATAAATGCTTGCCGATAGATTACAGCATGGAGGTAACTTTAGATTTTTTAAAGGCTATGACAAAGAAGCCAAAGCTTTGGAAAGTTCTACACTAAAATGAAAAGGATTTAGATAAGATACCAGCAACACACCTGCTCTACCTAGGGTCCAAGATTTGGCCTAGCTAAAAATGTACAAATACAACATCTACACGGTAATGAACTATTTGCTCAAAGATGATGAAATGAAAAAGTCAAAAAGTTGAAATCGTCCTCAAGTCTTCCACAGTAATGCTGCAGAAGTGATGGAAAGAAGATGTTAACGTAGCATCTAGCAGCAGGCCATCAAGGGAACCACCATGTGACCCCCAGTACTGTCTACATCTTGATGCATCAGAAAGATGGAAATAAGTGGCTGAGGAGATGGAATCATACAAGATCATGGGAGAGTAATAGGCTTTTAAATGAATAAGAAACTCTCTACGGCACTGGTGCTTGCACCATGTGCCTAACAGGTGATATATTTTCAGTCTGACTTGGGACTATACCCTGGATCCTAGCAGTGACACCAGGAGAAGGTAAGTAGAGGGCACTGAACTGCCAGTAAAGATACTGAACAGTTTCAGAGAAGGAGTCAAGGAAGTGGGAGCCAAGGGCAATGGGATGATTTCTCCTGAGATGTTCTAGAAAAAAGTTAGGAGCACTTCGCTGCAAAGGTCTTTCAGTGCTCCTGTGCAAAAGAGATCCATTAGTTTGAGTAGGACTTGAGATTTCAAAATCGGCTCAGAAAAGGTCTTGCTGCTCCACAATTCTAACACTCTACCTCTTCATTTTAGTTTAGCTTCAAAAGATGAATTTTAACCTATAAATGAGTAATCCTTCCAAGGCCATGCTGAAATGGGAACAAGGAATTAGGTTTTGAAAATTGAAAAACTATCAATTATTGTTGGAAACATTCATATATCTAGAACAGAAAGGAATATGGGGAAGGAATGGCCCAGAGGGGGGACAATGATCTTGTTTATAAACAAGGCCAGGGAGTGAGCTGCTAGCTCATGACTCAGTATACCAGGGGCCTGCAGAGTTTTCTGCTAGCTCAAGATTTGTAGCTTGCTTAACTATAGGACTTTGAATACTCATTCAGTCAGACCTCCTTGGCAGTCTTCTAAAGCAGTTATCCTTGTCTGGCACATGGCTTTTAAATCAATCATGTATTTGTATACTTTTAAATATTAACTAAGGCACTAACACTTTAGATTTGATATTTTTGATCAACTATCACTGAGTAAATATACTACTGGAGGAAATAAACCACCTTAATAATGATATTCTTACTATAAGAAAAAAACTAGATATGAAGAATTAGGACAAAAGACTGCATTATCAGACAGAAGCTGTCTTGTGTATTTGGATGTTTTTGCTTAATTGTTTTTCTAAGAAACAGAGAGGAGTTAAATCTATAGGAAAGTGAGGAAGAGGGAAATTACCTTGACGTAATGATAAAAATTATCAATAAAACTTTTTTTTTAAAGATGATATAAAGTTACAGCTAAATGGAAGGGATAGCTCACAGGTTCTCAAGGTCAAATGATTTACTGAATGTCCAAAGACAATGAAAAAATAATGGAAAACACTGTTACCTCACCTTGAAATATTCATGAGAGGCACAAGCAAAAAGACCACTGACAAGATTATTGCAACACAAATACCAACACCTGTAACAATGTGCAGAACATGAACATTCTAAGAAGAATTCAATGAAAATCCTCACGGTCAAGTCACCATGTACCTTGATATATAGTGATTTCAACTTAAAGTTAAAAAAAATGCTAGAAAAATGTTTGAGGATTAAAGGAGTTCAAAGATTATAGACTACTCAGACGCCTGATATTTAGCTATCACAAGTGTTTTAGTCAACAAAAGTGAGGGGGTACTTAACAGAATCAGTACTGAACATCACCCCAAAAATAATAGTAACAAACTTAAGAGCCATAAAACAATGGTTTACCAACATGAATGCCACTTCTGAGTCAGTGGACTGCTTTAAGTCACACTATTGATTAGTTCAGAATAATGTTTAAAAATATAAAACAGATTAGAGGAAAAAAATATGGCAACCCAGCATGTAATCTATCTCCTCTCCCTTGAACTGCTGCCATACTGTCTTAGCTGCCTCATGTCTCACCCCGCTCCAGGCCATCTTCCACACAATTGTAGAAGTGCTCTTCTAAAGCACTCCCCCACTACACTCTCGATTTCCATAGGCTTCCTATTGCTCCTATTTTATCTCTAGGATATAAACTCTTCTGTTTGGCATTCCAAGTTCCAGAAAGCTCAACCCCAATTTATCTTTTCAGTCTTATTATATATGCCTCCTTTTCACACACTCTCCATTCCAGCCATTCTGGCCTTCTTGCTGTTTCATACACATAGTCCTTTATCTTACATCTTTGGCATCTCACATCTCACTTATTCCTAAAATGCACTTATTCAGAGAAGTGAAGAGTAAGAGTTCGTTTCCTTAAATATTCAAGTATCACCTTTTACATGCAGTCTTGCCTGATGGTCCCCATCTTTCCCCTAAAACTGCTAATGCATTCCCTCTTAAAAATTTCTTGTTAGCTATGATTTCCTTAAGTAGAATGTAGCATAAGAACTATTTTTCATTCTGCATCAGTGCTTGAAACCCAGTAATCACATATTTTTTGACTTAAGTCACTGATGCTAAAAAATGAAAAACAGATAAAGAAACTGCTTCCCATCATTTCTTAGAGAAATTTAACCAAGAAAAGCATTTGGCACAATGAGGAAGCAAAAAAAGCCAAGAACAAAGACTTGGCTTCTCGCCAAGGAGAAAGAGCAGTAGACAGAGACAACATTGGTTTAAAGTCTAAAGTCCCTTACAGAACATTGCAGAAGAGGGCAGCTGAAGAAGTGTTACATAATAAAACAAACAAAAAAGAATACATGACTGAGGGGGAAAAATGAACTTACAAAACGCTTAGCATTAGAACCAATAATTCAGATTATTCAAAGATAGAGATAAATCTCAAAAGGAGACAAGAAACAACATAAAACAGATGTGACAGAATCTAATTTTTGCATCCAAATTGGAGCCCTTTATTCAAGTGATAACACTGATATATTACTGGAAGAACTGAGCCACATTAATAATGATATTCTTGCAACAAGAGAAAAAAGACATGAAGTAGTAGGAGAAAATATTGCTTACATTGTTAACCACTGCAATGATTTGTATTCATTCATCAAATACAGTAAAACTACCTTATTTGGATTCAAACAACTAAGCACCAATGTGCTACAACAGTGTGCAAATTAACTGGATAAGGAAAAAGAATTAACTTGACAATTTTTTAAATCTTTAAAATCACTTTTAATATATAAGATTTACTTTTGCAATGTTACTTGTTTTATGTTGTCTGGTATTGAGTTTATGGAATTTTGATAAATATTCATTAATTCTTCATCATGAAAGTACACATAACATTGTATCATAAAGTGTGTCTGACAAATAATCAATTTTCCCAAGTCTATCCTTGATTATAGCCCACAGACTTTTCAATGTGGTTTAAATCAACTCAGTTCACAGGTTACTAAAGTATGCTTATTTCCATCTCTTAGATAAATTTCTCAGCCTTTAATGATATTTGGCATGGCACAAGATCATACTGCAGCTTTCCATCTTCATTTGGGAATTTCTGAATTTCTAGGTTACTTTTCTGTCAGTAGATCAATATTTCCTATAAGTGCTCATAATTCTCTTAATGGGGACAAGATATTAAGACCATTCCTAAAACAGGCTTTTTTCCAGTGGATGTTTTTCAGTCTTTTGAAAAAATTCAGATATTACAGGTTCGCCTGGACTTCTTCTAATAATAATTTTGGTATAGACTTGAATGAGAAAGTTAAATTTTATCAGCAAAAATTACCCTTTACTCCAATCTTTAGTAGTCTAGCTTTTACCAAATCTTGCCTATTGCAAGTACTATCTCCTCAATGTAGGTTAGCAGTTATAGACTTGAATGAGAAAGTTAAATTTTATCAGCAAAAATTACTCTTTACTCCAATCTTTAGTAGTCTAGCTTTTACCAAATCTTGCCTATTGCAAGTACTATCTCCTCAATGTAGGTTAGCAGTTATTTATTGCTTTTCTGGTTATTCTTCCAAATTCAAGAAGCTAACAACATACTGCAGAACAATCTGTTAACAATCTCTCCAATTGCTGGGTCTTCTGAAGGTATTTGCTTGGGTTTTTTGGTTGTGGTTTTTTGAGAAGTAAGGGTGTTTCAGAGCAACAATTTCTCATTTCTTGGCATTATTTTTCATTTTCAGCTTCACTTTTCTTGTCTAGTTCCTGCTTCACTGTAGGCTTGAAATGTCTGGTTTTCTCATACCAACACACTACAACACCTCTACAAGTTACCGAAGTGTGCTCTTTAAGAATGACAACTTCTGGCTATTTTAAAGGTATAACATCCATCTTAAAACCAAAGAATTAAAAACAATGAAAGAAAGCAATGAAACACTTGTACGGCACAAAATCTAGCACACAAATAATAGAAAACCAAGGGTGGGAAAACCAGCTAGATCCAGTTTCATCAGGTCAAAGAGTGATGTTCTGAATCCACCTAGAGTCCGCAGAAAAACACATGCATGACCAATGCTAAAACAAAACAAAACCAAATCCAAGTTATTACTCGTCCCAAGGAATTTGCCCATTACTGTATAAAAAGTGCAAGGTCAGGGAAAGCATTTTTATCAGTTGAAGTACATATCCTTAAAAAAAAAAAACATGCTGGAAGATACAACTTTAATAGTACTGAGGAACTGATTTTCAAGACATATTAGCAAAAGGATGGGGGAAAAACCAGAGTTATTATCACCAAAAAAGAAGACTATAAAGATACTGGCAACTACTGACCCATGTTCACTTGCTTGACTCCATAAAATCTTTATGTGAATCATCTACATGTGAACTGATGAAAATATATCAGAGCAGGCAGACTTCTACAGGTTACTTCCCATAGAAAAATACATGTTAACAATAAAAGAACACAACTGAGCAAGGAATGCAAGATCCCACTGGGTTTATGTTTGATTTAAAAACAAGTACCTGGCTCAATGGAACAAAATGCTACTTTAAGAGTTCTTTTCCAATGAAGTTGTTTCTCATTTACTCTTATGCGATTTCTTCACAGATGAGATCACCAATGTAATTTTGCCCAGTGTTCCTCTGATGATTATCAATATGGAGTAAACCATAAAACAGGAAAGATAATGCTTGGCAAAGATACTTACAATGTAAGAGATAATGTCTTGTATGAAGTCAAAATATAACAGGAGTCCTTACAAACGACGAGGTCATCTACATGTCCCATCTTCCATATGCAACTGTTCTGACTATAACAAGCCCAAGAATATTACCTAACTCCTAAATGAAATCCATAGCCTCTCAAAAGGGATTAACCTAACAAACTTTTTAGGTAAAAAAGTGTAATGAAAAATATTTATTTTTCAGATCATGACACGTGGTTGGATGAGTAACAAATACACCCACACACACATGAACACACACATATACCTATAGGCCTATAAGCACCATATGCCAATAATGAGCAGGGTCTAAAATTGTATAGAGGGGAGAGGGCTACAATGCAAATGGGAAAGCGTGTGGCATTATCAGTGAACCAAAAGTGTTCCCTAACACAAAAACCCATCTTTAAAATACCAATACCAAGACTGGCACACAGATATCAATCTTTTGAACAAGTAAAATTGGAGAAAAACCCCAAAGACAAAGAATAGAAGCATGGTAAATATAAGTAGGTGGCAGCATATTACCAAGAAGAATATACATCTAAGAAGTGACAAAAAAGATGTCATCTAGGAATTTATAATAAAAAATGAGTTAGGTGAATCATGTGAGATAGAGCAATGGAGATAACAAATGTAGATAACAAAAGTCTAAAGACTTAGGAGAAGGATTCCAGAAAACACATCTCTGGTAAGTCATAGATAAGATTGTACAACAAGGGCAGGATCAGTGGAATCAGTGGAAAGTATACCCACATTCATGAGAGCAGAGATCCACTGAAGTATTTTAAAGATCAGATAGGTTATAGTTCCAAGAGTATAACAAATACCAGACAGCTCCATTTCAACATGAAACTCAAAAATACTATCCATAAAATCTTACCAAGGCCAGTCCATCTTTATAAAGATGATAAACTTAAATCTAAGGTAGAGTTCCAATTAAAAAGTCTTACTAGTAGAAACTAGAAATTGAGCTTAAATGCTTAACAGGACTATCAAGAAAATTAGATTCAAGATTTATGAGGAAAAATAAACAACCATCAATTGTTCACAGAGAACTACAGGAATAACTTAGGCTCCATGGTCCCCAGAAAAGAAATCATCTTTAAGTCCTAACAACCCCATAAGAAGCTTCACGCTAAGAAAACAGGCACCTGATAGGAATCCCAAAGGTCCTTTCTCAAACTTTACGGATGTGGAGCTCTTACAATCATATTTGGTTTTTAAGAGAACCCAATCAGCTGATAAAACCAGGCTGTGCAGAAGATATCAATCTTTAACCATCACAAGCTGGAAATGATGGAGCTTGCCTCACAAGGTCCAGAAAGGCATTCAACCATTGCAAATCAAAGCTGAAGCAACATTCAGAATCCAGCTCACTGAAGGGAGGTACTCATTTCGTCTTCCTATTCCCAGATTCTAGCACGGTGGCTTGCACATAGGTGGCAACTAACACATACACATACATACACACACACACACACACACACACACACACACACATTGACTTGGCTGGTTCTATTTATAGCTTAGTCTCAACTTCTTTCACTGCTCATCAAGGTTTTGATGTTTATCTCCTAGATCCAGTTCTGCTAGAATCTTAAAATTCCCTGGATCTCAATTTTCCTGGACTTCAGAGCTCCTTTACCCTCACCCTCTTAAACACTGGCTTTCTGAATACATCTAGATCTAACTCCCAAGTCTTTACCTTCATCATTCCTACTCTTTAGTCTAGCACTTATCAACCACCTGTATCCATATCCTCGTCAAGTAGGTTAAGGCTCAGGCCCTGTGTTTTCCACACAAATAGAATATTAAGCCCTGTACTCCACCTATTTCCTACCTTTTGGCCATGCGAACTCCTTCTTAGCCCTTCCCTCAGATAGCACGAAGAGACTGAGAGAAAAGAAACTCAAATTAGTAAAAATCTTGCTGCTTATTTGCAGCTAACAAAAGGTTTGCCAGAAAGTCAAAACAGATGTTTACAGTGAAAATGGGGAATAGCTAACAGATTTTTAAGTGAGACATTAAAATTTCCCCCTCCTCTCCTGAACCCCTGGCACTCATTAGCAAAGATAGGATTCTTATTGAATCTGAAACAGATAACTGGTTTTATTTAAGTCAGTACCAGCTAACAGTGAATGACTGCCCTCTCATCTACTCTGTGTGGCAAAGTCCTCCAATAATGGAGGCAAGAGTTAGTAGTGCCCACTTCTGGTATCATGCAATTTCCTGTTATGCTACAAACTTTTCATGGGAACAACAAAATAAGCAGAAAAAACAGCAATCAAAAGAACTAACAGATTAGTGGATAGAAATCACATGTTCTAGGTTTTATAAGGGGTCAGGATTTTAAGAGTTTGTAAAGAAAGGAAAAAGAAAGTAGAGGCTGTATCAATAATAATTTTCTACGTGACTAAGCTAGTTCACTGACAACTGATCTAGGAAATCTTAGCAAGAGAGCTATCTGGCTAATCAGGGGTAGGGAATCTGAGGCCTTCCAGGCCATATGTAGCCTTCTAGGTCCTCAAGTGCGGCCCTTTGACTGAATCCAAACTTCACCGAACAAAACCCTTTAATAAAAAGATTTGTTTTGCTTGGACACAAGTCAAAGAGCTGCACCCACCGATCTAGAGGGCCACAAGTTCACCACCCTTGGACTAAATGCTTCTGCAGTCATTTCCAAATCACCAATCCTTCCTCCCCCAAAAAGTCGGCTATTTCCTTGTAAAGTCAAAAACTATTGAACTTTTATTAAATTATGATAATTTTAAAATAGTCTTTATTTATTAGGAGACAGATTTTGCAAATGCCTATATAATCAAGAGAAACTATGACTGACTGAATGCAGTCATATCTGCATTCTCTCTACCAGATCTGCATATTCTACTTCCTTTTATCTCTCAATCTAATGGTTCAGATTCTACTGTGGCCAAAGGTTCAGACTTACAAACCAGAGCATATAATGAATCCAAACAACACGGGTGTAAGAGGTATTTTTAGAAAAACTACAAAAACAATGTAGATGAAAACCCTCTCTTGTAGACTATTTGCTGTCTGTTCTCACTACTCTTGCTAGGATCCAACAGACAAAAACTTTAAAGTCTTAATGGTTAAACCTATGGTTGCCAAAGACCATTTCTAATCCTTCATAAGTGTAGCCATCACTTAAAAAAAGGCACCTTTTTTTTTTTTTTTACTGTTGACTTTCAAGAAACCAGTGATCACTGAGCACTGTAAATGGAGACCAACAAGAGGAGGAAAAAAAGTATAAATGTAAGTAACCAAAGAAGGAAGTTCCTTCTTCAGAATTCCAAATACTTTCTTTAATACTTATCTCTGAAAAGCTCAGTGCCTTCTGTTAGTTTTTACGAGTTAATTATTCCACACAATATTGTGAAGAATATTTTTACTTTTTGAAAATGCATGAATATATCAGAATGACCACAAAAGACTTCTTAAAGATGCTTATTGCTGATCATGAGTAACAGTAACAAAATTCCAGATTGGTGAACTTAAGACTGTGTCTACACAGAGCTATTAACTGGATTGGCTGTTTTGACTGAAAAGATCGATCAACTTATCCAAACAACTGAATTAACTGATATTTTAACCACATCAAATGGTTATTTAATTAACTGACTTAACCTGACCAATTGTCAAAACAATGTGAAGACATTCCTTAGGATGCAGGAATAAGGTCATGAACTAACTTTAGCAGCAGATAGTGTACTTACCACCTCTCAAAAAGGTAATTGCAATTAAGATTATTAGTCAAAGTGATAACTCCAAAGAGAATAAGTAGCACGGCCATACCCTCTAGAGTAGTGCTACTTTACATGTATCACAATAAAACAACATTTTAAAAGCTATATTAGAATTTAAAAAATAATTTTACTATAACTTTGTGAAGTCAGGGTAAAATACATTTTTAAAAAGCCACAGCTGTTATTCAACTGCCAAAAAAAAAAAATCTCCTAATTTAGGCACAATCTGTAATAATAGTTTTTTTTGTTTCACGTTACAGTTTTTAAAGTGAGCATTTAACTTACCTAAATGAAGCAAAGTAAACTGGGCTGCCAATTCCTTCGCATCTTCTAGTGTTGTACATAGTTTGTCTGGCATGAAGTAACTCTGAGATCCGTTTGCAATAGCAGGAATAACTATTTTATATACCAAGAGTACTTTTCCATCTTGACTTGTTGTTGAATATAAATAATATTCTGGTGGTGCCCAATTATTTTTGTTGCAGTAATAATCCAAATGCATTACTGCAGAATTGAAGTGATTAGATTTTAAAGAATACATACTTATTGGTGTAAGCTTTGTTCCAGGGAAAAATGGATAAGTGCATCTTTCAATTTCTGGGGGGCTTGGGCTGTGCTGACCATTTAGACGAGCTGGAAGACTTGGTGGTTTCCCTAGAGTTTTTTGGTGTCCCTCTTCTTTATTAGCAAATACCAAAAGATTTTCAGAATTTGGGCTAATTTGACCATTGAGATGTTGTCGCCAAGTGCTTTCCTTATTTACTGGTTTAGCCAGTGTTACTTCAATACTTGCTCCATCAATACACTTTCCATTCATAACAGACATAGCAGACACTGCATCTTCTCGGTTGAAAAAATGAACAAAAGCATAGTCTCTAAGTTTCTTCACCCTTTCAACCGCACCAGGTTTGAATTTGTTAAATTCTGCTTTAATTGTTTCCTCTGTGGTAGAGATCATTAAATTCCTAACATATAAAACTTTAACTCTCTGCATTGTTTCTTCATCAACTTCTTTCTCTGGATCTGCCCAATCTACCTGTATAGTGTGGCCCCACAGTTGGAATGTTCCTGTAAAAGTTACAAATGATATTCAACTTACAGGCAAAATTAAAATGGACAAAATGAAGATCAAATACTTGACTAATTCCTCCCAAAGAAGGAAAAACTGATATATCTCAAATATCTATAACTCTGAAATAAATTTTATCTTTTCAAATAAAATCCAAATTGGGCACGTTTAGTTTGAAATGAAGTTAAAAATAATTAGTGTTGACCAAATTTTTCAAGCTCCATTTCTAAGTTCCACCCTTGAAAGAAATTCAAATAATGCATATTGTTAAAATAAATGATAAAGTTATCACCAAAAGGCATTTTTACAAATTACTTCCTTCTATAATGAATAGCCTGCTTGACTCTAATCTGATTATAAGGCTTCTGAAATATTTTACTTCTGTTTACTCAGAATATTTCTTTTTATTTTTTTATGTGGGGGTTATATGATTTATAAAATTGACCTCAAAAGCAGTATAATCCTTTTAAAGTAAAAATAACAGATACATCATTTGACATCTATAACAATCTTCCTTTAGAAAGCCTACTTTAAAAATTGGTTTTTTCCCCAGCAGCAGTGTAGCACACAGCATAGAGAAGCTCTGAGTCAGATCTACATTAAAGTCCTACCTCTGACATATATTAGCTACATATGCCTGGGGTAAGTCTCTTAATTTTTCAGTGTCCCAGGTCTCTACAACTTTAAGATG
The DNA here is from genome assembly GCF_028372415.1 of Notamacropus eugenii. Classification (NCBI taxonomy): domain Eukaryota; kingdom Metazoa; phylum Chordata; class Mammalia; order Diprotodontia; family Macropodidae; genus Notamacropus; species Notamacropus eugenii. The sequence goes on along the minus strand of NC_092877.1, from coordinate 153,431,143 downwards.
AAGAACATTTACTGACCTGCAGAAGTAGAGAAAAATTCCTCACCAGTAGTTCCTTACACCAATGAAATCAGCTCCAGATTTAAAAAAAAGAAAAGAAAAGAAACAAACAAAATGATCTGTTCACCTGGAATAAGTTTTCTCCTTGCCATGGCAGCAGCTCTGTGGGACTCATATTCAACAAATGCAAAACCACGATTTTTGGTCTTGTCAGTTGCACTTGGATAAACAATGACATCCACAACTCCTTCTGTAACTTTCTTCATTTCATCAAGTATTTCTTCTTTTTTCTTTTCTTTGGGAATAGCTCCAATAAATAATCTGCAATTATCCAAACTCACACACACACCAATGAATTTCCCTGGACGAATCTCATAATTATTAAGAATTCTAATGGCTAATTGCGCTTCTTCTTTAGTTGTGTACATCACAAAAGCATATCCTCGATTTTCACCACTAAACTCCATCATCAGTCGGAATTCATATATCTTTCCAGCTCTTTCAAAAACAGGAACTAATTCATCTTCATACATGTCACGAGGGATCTTTCCCACAAAAACTTCACACCCTCTTGGTGGAGGTGGACCTTCCCAACCTGAAAGGAAAGCAGAATTTTCAAGGAAGATCTTTCTAAATCCTACTTATTTACTGGTTTGTTATTGAGAGATGGCTTATTATTTGGAGATAAGGCAAACGTGGTACCTCTCTATACCTTGGTTTTATTGATTCATTCTCACTTCCATTGCTCCAACACCCACTGATCATCTAGTCAAGCTTCCACAGCTGCCCACTACTCTCAAAAGTATGATAGAGTGACAAAAAGAAAGAAAAAAGGATTTAGGAAAGCTGAGTATGATTTCTAGCTCTGCCTCTTAATAGCCTCTACAGTCTTCGGCAAGTCAATTAGCCTCTCTGGGCCTCAGTTTCATAATCTTTCAGATGTGGAGGTCAGACCAGATGATCTTTTAAGTAACTTTCCAGCTATTAGCCCATCATTACAAATTTAACATTGTTTCTTAGTTCCCATCATTACCCTATCTCCCAAACCTGGTCTTCTAAAATAAACAAAGTTTTGTTGTCCTAGTTATGAAAAAGTTACAGAGAAAAACGTTCAGGAGCATTTTTTTTCTTTCCCAGAGATTGAACATGACTTGATAGTTAAGGGGAGACTAGAAAGAAAAAAATTCTGTTGAAGATACCTGTACTAGGAAAGAAGATATTCATAATCTGAATGCCTAAAGTACAGGATTAAAGAGATTTGATATACACCTAATCCTCACCTGGAGGTGGTCCACCAAATTTCCTTTGTCCATTTTCTTGAACCATGTTGTAACCAGTTTTTTCCATTAAAGCTAACAAGGCTGCTTCATTCTGAGTACCAGTCCGAACTTTGCTGCATCCATTTGTTATATCTAGATTTTCTTCATTCATAGTTGCGATTTCTATGTAATAAGATTAAGAAAAGGTTTAAAGAAGCAATGTGCAGTAACACAGTAGTGTAGTTTTTAAGGTATGTTCCATGTCACTTTAATCTTATGGGCTCACAGAAACAAAATGTGGTCATTATGACTAACAAGTCCGCTTTATGTTCCACCTACTCTAAGCTCTCCCTCAATACTACAGCAAGGAATACAGTACTAAACCTTATGAAGGGAAAACAACTACTTATGAGTTTCACAATCTTGGTAAAAGTCATGGTGTGAAGGTCAGCCTAGTTCTCAAAGATTATACAAGAGCACAAGCTCTATCCAATCCAAGCCAAATGAAAATGTTTCAAAAACTCGCCCTGCTTAGTTAAGTGTTGAATTGTTTATCAAATACTGAACCTAATTTTATGTTAACAATATATGAAACCATCTACTAAGGTATTGATAGGGTGTGATGTGATTCAGTGGAAGAAGTGTTAAGAGATCTTTTGAAATATTAAAGTATCATGTAAGAAATAAATTTTCAAGTGCTTTAAAATAATTATAAAACCTGGCAAAATAGTACTTATAGTCCGTTATCAACATCATAAATATCAGATATTAACATATTAACGATGTGGTTTTCTTGTTTTTCTCATCTCACCAATGTAGAACACAATCTACCTACAATTTATAACGTCTGAATGTTCTTCCTGAGTAGATTGCAAGCTAGCCTATTCCCAGAGTCTAACAGAGGAGGAATTTATTTTTTGAAATTGTATGAATTCCTGACTCCAAGGCCAGAACTTTAACCACCATAACAAGTTAGCTCTATAATCAGTCATTCTCTACCTTTTTCTTTCGTTTTTGGTCTAGATCTATGATTTCATCAGCAAAAGGAATTCTTACTTTAGAAATTCCCCTCTACTTATGCAGAATGGGAGTTTTGCATATCTCATTCTACAACCTGAGAACTACCTACAGCACTTATAAGCTGTAACTTCCCCAAGGTGATAAGAGATAACACATTAACTAGTATATATAGAACTTAAACCTGGATCCCTCCTCACTCCAGCAATGACCCTCTATCCATTAGCCCTGCCTTCCTATCTCCTATTCTCAGATCCACACCCTCCTCAACTCTACCCTAACCATGTCAGATTCTAACTGTGCTCATTCCCTCCACTGTGCCTGTTGAAATTCCTGCTCTAATAATACAAATAATAATAAACAAAATCTTTACATTTGGGTAACTACCATTCAATTTTCTTCTATCCATTTCCTCTAAGCTTGCCCTCTTTCCACAGACAACTGTATCTTGACTAACCTCTCTAACACTAGCTGTAACTTTACTCACATTCCCCAAGCCACTGATCCTACCAGCTACCCAATGTTACTTCTGAAGTCTCCCTCTGACACCAATATTCAGCAGCCTCTGTTACGGGAATCTGAAGATCTTCCCTGCCCCTTAATAGGCCCATGTGACCTGCTTTGAGTTTTTGAGCCCCTAGCTTGAGTCACATGGAGCCTATGGTGGGAAGAGCTTGCCAAATGGAGCAGGAAGTAAGAAAGAGGCAGAGCTGAGAGAGAGATGGCAAGGCAAAGCTGAGGCAGTGCCACTAGAGTGAGGGAAGGAGGGAGGATTTTTGCCTAAGGGTGCTTTTTTGTGGGGAGGCCTAATAGAGAGAAAGCTTGAGAATGTCATTTTCCCTAGATTGGTGATGTGCATAAACTTCTTTGTTACCTTGGTGGAGCTGGCTTTCTGGTACCTGAATAAATATCTCAGTTTCTTCTTTGTGGAAGAGAGTTATTTATATTTTGCGAATTTCCCCTGGAAATACACATGCATATTCGTAGTGGCTGCTATGAGTACTGCATTAGCATTACAACCTCTCATCCTTTGAAATTCACTCTACTAAAAATTTTCACCCCCACATAAATCACGGTGATTCCTCTATACTAGCTCCCAAATTATTTTCTCTTCTTAAATTTTACTATTTTACTTTCCCAGTTACACATAAGAACAATTTTAATACTTAAAAAAAAGAGTTCCAAATTCCCTCCGTTCCCTGCCTCCCTCATTGAAAAGGCAATTTGCTAAAGATTCATACATGTGCAGTCGTGCAAAATATATTTTCATGTTAGTCATGTTGTGAAAGAAAATACAGACAAAAAAGTAAAGAAAAAGCATGCTTCAATCTGTATTCAGACTGTATCAATTCTTTCTGTCAAGATGGACAGCATTTTGTAGGTTTTTTATCTTGAGATCTTCAGAATTGGCTTGGATCTTTGTACTGTTAGGAATAGCTAAGTCATTCATAGTTGGTCACCAAACAATATTGCTATCAATGTACACAATTTTCTCCTGGTTCTGCTCATTTCACTTTGCATCAGTTCATGTAAGTTTTTCCAGGTTTTAGTATTTCAACGCAGTTGTATACAACAACTTGTCCAGCCACTCTCCAAATGAACATCCCCTCCATTTCCAATTCTTTGCCACCACTAAAAAGGCTACTACAAGTATTTTTGCAGCTATAAGTCCTTTTACTTTTCTGTTTTTTATCTCTCTGAGATACAGACCTAGTATTACTTGGTCATAGGGTATGCATGGTTTTGCATGGTTTTACAGGCCTTCTGGTATAGTTCCAAATTGCTGTACGGAATTGTTGAGTTGGTATATAACTTCACCAACAGTGCATTAGTGTCTCAATTATCCCATATCCCCTCCAACATCTGACATTTTCCTTTTCTGTAACATTAGCCAATTTGATAAGTATGGGGTGGTAGCTCAGAGCCATTTTTAAATTTGCCTTTCTCTAATAATGATTTAGAGCATTTTTGTATGTTTATAGATAGCTTTGATTACTTCATCTGAAAACTGCCTATCCATATCCTTTGACCACTTATCAATTTAGGAATGGTTCTTATTTCTCCAACTTTGACTCAGTTCTCTATATATTTGAGAGAAACATGCTTTAAAATTTTTTTGTTAATTATGTTTGTTAATTATGATTGCCGTGTGTTTCCTCTATCTTATTTTCCACTTATTTATCTTACTCTCTCCTTTCCTGGACAGCAAGACAGATTTCTCTACTCACTGAGTGTGTATATTATTGCCTCGGAGCTAATTCTGATGAGAGAGAGGTTCACGTACTTACCCCACATCATCCTCTCCACTGTAAAAGCTCTTTGGTACTTCTTACATGTCAGATAAATTTACCCCATTCTACCTCTCCCTTTCACCTTCTCCCAGTGTATTCCTCCCCACCCATTAATTTTATTTTTTTAGATAATAATCCCATCATATTCAACTCAGACTCATGTCCCCTGTCCATGTGTACTTCCAAATACCCTAATAATGAGAAAATTTTGAGTAGTTACAAGTATGATTTTCCCATGTAGGAATGCAAACAGTTTAACACTGAATCTCTTATACTTTCTCTTTCCTGCTTATCTCAAGTTTCATATAAAAAAGTCAGATTTTCTATTGAGCTCTCTTTTCAATCAGGAATGCTAAAGTCCTCTGTCTTACTAAACATTCTTTTTGCTCTTCCCTGAACGATGACACTCAGTTTTGGTGGGTAGGGGTTCTTGGGCGTAATCCCAGGTCTTTTGCCCCCCAGAATATCACATTCCAAGCCTGTTCTGACTGTGGCTCCACAGTATTTGAATTGTTTCTTTTTAGCTGTTTGCAATATTCTCACCTTGACTGCAAATTCTGGAATTTGGCTATATAATATTCCTGGGAGTTTTCATTTGGGGATCTATTTCAGGAGGTGATTGGTGGAGTCTTTCAATTTCTAGGTGATCTTCTGGTTCTGGAATATCAGGGCAATTTTTCTTGATAATTTCTTGAAAGACGATGTTTTTTGACCATGGTTGTCAGTTCAATAATTTTTAAATTATCTCTTCCAGTTCTATTTTCCAGGTCAGTTGTTTTTCCAATTAAGTATTTCACATTGTTGTCTATTTTTTCATTCTTTTTATTGTGTTTTGTTTCTTGCTGTCTCATAAAGTTATAAGTTCCCACTAGCTCAATTCTAATTTTTAAGGAATTATTTTCCTGTGTGAGATTTTGTATCTCCCTTTCCTATTTAGTCAATTTTACTTCTTAAAGAGCTCTTCAGTGAATTTTTGTAACTCTTTTCTCCATTTAGCCAATTCTGCTTTTTAAACAGAATTTTTAACTCTCTTCCATGAATTTTTGTACAGTTATCCCTTCTACACTGTGACTTTCCTCATCAAGCTTTCAATATACTGCATATTGATATAATAAATTAAATGAGAATTTTGGGGACAGTTTTGCAGAAATTGAAGATGACACATGATGGACTAGCAGATGATAGAGAGCCCATGATCAAATATTTGACTCAATTTTAAAATAAGGTACTATAAACACCCTATAAAAGAAAAAGAAAAAAATCAGACTTCTCTTGTATGAAGGGAGGGCCAAAAACTTTCTCCAGATTTTCCAGATCACATGAGCATCACTTTCCTAATCCCCACATTGTGGCCAATTCTGCTTTTCATCATTTGGGCTATTCTGTTTTTAAGTGTTATTATCTTAAGTATTTCTGTGCTTCCTTTACCCAGTGCTGACTCTTTTTGTTCATGATTTTCTTGTGCTACTCTTCGCTGCTCTTCCCAGTTTTTCTCCTACCTCTCTTACTTTTAAAACTCTTTTTGAGCTTTTCCATGACCTGACACTGATTCATAGCTTTCTTTGAGTTTTAGATACAAAAGTTTTGGCTCTGTTGTCTTCTTTTGAGTTTGCTTTGGTCCCTATCACCAAAGCAACTTTCTATAGTCAAGATCTTCTTCTGCTGTTTGCCCATTTTTCCCGCCTGTTTCTTGACTTTTAACTCTACATAAAGTGGGGCTCTGCAGAGGGCACTGTCTCAATCTTCAGGATTTTGTTTTGGGTTTTTTGTGCAGCTATTTTCAGAGATCATTCTGGGGACCCATAAGCTTCTGGTTCTTCCAAGATGGTATGAACTAGGAAGAGGTGGATTCACTTCTCTCCTGGTTTGTGCTCTGGTGTGTGACCACAAACACTTTTTTCCACCTTGGAACTATGGCTGCAAGCTCCAGTATGCTAGTGATCCTCTTTGTCCTTGGGACTGAGACCTGGGACTATGACCCAGATCCAAGGGCAACCTCCTTCTGACCACTCCCCCATTCACTCTACCCCCCCCTTACTTTGGGATGAGAAGTCCAGAAATCACCACTGCCACCACTGATTCAACCCTGCACACGCACGCACGCACGCACGCACGCACACACACACACACACTACCAAGGCCTACTGCTGGTTTGCTGGAGCACAGCCTGTGGTGGATTGCATTCTACTCTCACACCTGAGTAACAGACCTTTCCTGCTAACCTTGTAAATTGTCTTGGGTTGGATAATTGTTTCACCCTCTTCCTTTTGTGAGTTCTGCCACTCCAGAATTTGTTTGGAGGGGCTTTTTTTCCACCATCTTAGCTCCACCTTCTCATTTCTAAAGTAGTTTAGCAGCTATCTTTATCCCCTCTCCAAATTCTGCCCTCACAATTGGGGAACTCAGCACTTATAGGCCAATGTTCCTTCAACATCTAAGCCTCTCAGTTCCTTCATTCAAATTTCATAACTTATTCCACCATTCCACCTCAACCTCAGATGGTCACATTCTAAATACCACCAATACTCACTAATATTCTATTTCTTGGATTAAAAAATCCTACCAAACACTAGTTTTGTAACGCTGGATAAAGTCACTCAACATGAATCTCAGTTCCCTGATCTGTAAAAGGTTGACCTGATTCCTTGGAGGTCCCTTTCAGCTCTAAATCTATGATCTCATGACCTTCCAACATTCCTCTGACCATAAACCTCTTATCATTCCTTATTTCCCTTTGCCTCACACGTAGTAAATCTATGCAAAACCCCAACCCTAGATCACTTCCACTACCTACTTTGTTCCTAAAAAACACGGTACTATGTAAAATGAGAGGAAGCCACAACCATGCTGACCAGGTTCACTAAAGAATTCCCAAACTTCAACTGTCCCTTCACTGCAGAAAGACAATTAATTCCTATTTTCCTATCTCAGTCCCCACAAGACATATTTCAAAACCTTTTTTTCCTCTCATCTTCCACACTGTCCTTCCTCCTTCCATTATTTAGCTGAAGATCCCTCTTATTGTGCTATGAAAATTGAGGCTGAAGCCACATTCACTAGCCCTTTCCCCTTCTTATTGCAAAACCCCTTGATATCATTATTACTTTAGTATCCAGCTTCCTACCACTGATAAAATGACCTCTTTGTCAATGTCAATCTCTCTACGTGTGCCCCTATCTTCTCCACAGAAGTGGCTCCTTCGTCATCCCCACTCTAACCTTCAATTCCTCCCTGTTTATACTGTCCCTTCTCTATTTCTTTAAAACAAACCCAAACTTTCCCTGCCCTTATAAAAAAAAGTTTCCTAAAACCTACCACCCTTCCCCTCAAGCTACTATCATGTATCTCTATTGCTTTTCTCAGTCTAATTTCCAGGAAAAAAAATCTTTCTATACCAATTTCCTCTCCTCACACATTCAACCTGCTATAATCAGGCTTCTGACCTCAAAACTCAAACGGCTCTCTTAGAATGATCTCAATTTCCTGATGTGAGGTTCTTTTCCCAGTCATCACCCTTCATAATCTTTCCAATCCGTGACACTGTTGACCTCACTCATTTTCATGACACTGCTCTCACAGGGTTCATTTACCTGTTTAACTCCTCAATCTCCTTTGCTAGTTCATCACCCATATCCCCCCATCTATGAGAGTTCCACAAGCCTCTGCCCCTAGATTTATACAATCTTGGTAACTTCATCAACTCCACAGATTTATTTTTTATCTATATATCTTCAAATGCAGATGACTCAGATCTATATATACACAGCATACTATCACAATCACATCACCAAATGCCTAATGGACACATCAAACCAAATGTCCCAGAGACAAATCAAACTTAATATCTCTAAAATAGGATTCCTTATCTTTTCCACATAGAAGACCTCTTTTCCAAACTTCTTTCCTATTTCTGTTGAAGACACCAGTTTCCAGTTTTTCAAGTTTCCTAAGCTTATAACCTCAGCATGATACTAGATGGCTCACTCTTCCTAATCCCACATACCTAATCAGTGGTCAAATCTTACTGTTTCTATATCTCATCCTTTGCATCTGAATCCTTTCATCTCTCACCTGAATAACTACAACAGCCTTATAAATAGTCTCTCCTCACTTCAATGCATCCTATGTAGTTGCAAAAGTTATTTTCCTTAACCAAATATTTAATTTTGCTGCTCCCCTACTAATAAACTCTATTGGTTCCCTCTTGCCTCTAGGATTAAATATAAATTTTTCTGTTAGACTTTTAAAGCTCTTTACAATCTTGCTCTAATCTATCTTACCAAACTTTTTTATATATTACTATTCCCCCTTTCTTGCATTTTAGGGTCAAGCCAAAATGGCCTTTCCACTTTTCTTCACACATGGCACTCCCACACTAATTTTTTGCCCCTGCACTGGAACTGTTTCACAAATGAAATGCACTCCCTCTTCACAACTATCTCACAGAAACTCTCTTTAAAAATGTACTCTATACAACGTCTTTCCTGATCTCCCAACTGCTCATTCCCTTACCACAATATATTTCACTACCTTGTATTTACTTCACAATTATTCTGTATATATGTATGTGTATATGTTTATATATAACATACAATACATATTATATATACATTTATACATGTGTACATACATGTAAGTTTCTTAAGGTTACGAATTTTTGTGTGTGTTTTTATCACCAATGCCTATCACTGTGCCTGGAACATAGCAGGCACTTAAGAAATGCTGTTTTTATTGTCACTTGCCTCTCATAAATATCATATTCAAAAATTAATCTTATACTGTTCACAAAAATAAGTGATGAGGCAGAATACTAATAATTCTTTCCCAAGAAATCCACAAATAGGCACCTAACAATTCTGATACCATCCTGTAATGAATCTCTAGAAACTCACTTGTTGAACTTGCTTTACTATTCCCTTTTCCAGTGATATCATAGAATATACTGGGTTTCTGAACTTCCCTTTTCCAATTTCTATCTAACCATGTTTATGCTGAACCCTAGTGGAGAAAGGCAGTCAAGAGATTAGGGTGGTAACCATAGTGAATAAAAGCTGAATGGCTGGTAGATCATTATATATACTAAATGGAGCAAGGGATAGCAAGGGAAGGATTCTTAAAATGCTCAAATGTGTATGTATGTATACACACACACACACACACACATATACAAAAAAATTCATAGTCTTTACAAACCAAGAAGAGTTTAAAAAATTACTGATATTCTTTCTACAAAACAACTACATTTTTATTATCGTTTTTAATGGGACCCTAAGATTCCCTAGTACAAGTTTATCTCCCAATGAGAAAATTCCTTCCATCAATTAATTAAGTCACTGGTCTGACACCTAGAATGTGGCTCTGAGAGAATCACTAACCGAGAATTAATACTAAATGAAGATTAATTAAAGTATTCTTGAAATCACAAGTCAATAAAACATTTAAGACAATTTATTAAAAGCCAATTTATACACAATACTTTAAGAATGCTCGATGAAACAGATCAGGAGTGAATTGTTTCAATTGTAAGTCGTAGTTTTTTCTCAGCATCTCTTCACATCATCTTATAAGTTCCTCATTCCTTTTTAGCTTTTTGCTAATTTTGATCTTTGCTCTGAAAAGCGGACACTATGTCTATAGATAGATAGCCAACTTGGAGATACTTCAGTAACAAGTCTAATGAGTTTCATTTTTATGTTATTTGGTGCTTCCCATGTGCAATACCTACCAATTCTTTTCTCAAAGTATTCATGATGTATAGCTATAATACTTCTGTGAAGTCTGTCTTTGGTCTCTTTCATTCTTTCTTTCTGAGTCACATTTTCCCACTTATTTCTCACTAGCCTCCTCTCCCCATTTTGAATGAAGTCACCAAATTCCAGAGTATATGTTAATATCATTTACAGGGTTGGAGTCCTAAAAAAATTTTTTTACTTAAAAAAAAAAACCACATTTCTCAACCTCTCCATCCTCTGTAAATGATGCTAGTAAATACACTCCAATTATTTATTTTCATGGTGGGGTTTTTTACATACATTAATTATGAGTACTATAATAATATATTTCTATCTATTATTTCTGTTTTCTATCAGATGTGGGACATCTGATAAGAGCATGTCTCACTTTTTTTCATATGGTCTCTCCGAGGGATGTCATTGTTGTTCAGTTGTTTCAGGTGTTTGTGAGTCTTCATGATTCCATTTAGGGTTTTCTTAGCAGAGATACTGGAGTGGTCTGCCATTTCTTTCTCTGGCTCATATTATAGATGAGGAAACTGAAGCAAACAGGGTCAAGTGACTTGGCCAGGGTCACACAGCTACTAAGTGTTTGAGACCAGATTGGAACTCAGGAAGATGAGTCTTCTTCACTCTATCCACAGTGCTCTTTCCATTTAGCTGCAACCTCTTTATTTGTTCTGGTTTCATTTATAGGGAGAATAGTTAGACTAATTGATTCAGCTTCTACAGAAATTTATTTATCCCCTTGTTGGTCCCTAGACAAGGATCTCACATTTAAAGTACCAACAGGCAAATTAAGAATTTGACATTTTAGAAACTATGCTTCTTAGAAAGCTCTTTTCCCATTTCTCCCATGCTGCTATTATAGATGCAGAAAGCAAACTATACAAATCTGAAGCATTTCGTATTTTTCTATTTCATGGATTTGCCACATCCAATAATCACCTTAATCAGATTACTTGTAAGGAGTCTCTCTGTATTTAGCTAGGCCAGTCTTCATAAGGCAGGTGCTTTCCATTGTTACAACCATACCTAAAGTCCTTTCCACATGGGAAAACCTAAGAGAGTTTTCAATTCACCAGGCTAACCTTCAAGAAGTCAGGGTTATCTCTATACCAAGATGAAGCATTAGAGTAAGATTCTGTGGATTTAATTATTCAAATAAAATATGCTAATAAAAATGAGAAATGGATAACAAATCACATCATCACTAATTATATCAATTTTATTCAGATTTTAACTAGTATAAATCAATTACCACAGCAATAAAACCAAATGGGCACTGAAATCACCTTAGTAAATAAATATTTGACATAATTGTCAAGTGAAAAGATGATGGCCAAAGGCAGTTTAGAATACAAACTCATTTATAAAATCTTACAAAGGATAATGGATCATTATTTAAAAATACTGTTTCAGAAAGAGAAGCAATAGTAGTAAAATATATTTTAAAGATCTTAGCAAGAGATCCAACAAAGCAAAATCATCTCAAGGGTACTTAAGGATAAAAACAGGAAGATTTATTAAGTCAAGTAAACCAACATAACAGAAGACTAGGCATTTTGTGTAGTCCCACAAACAAACCCAATGAGGAATTAGGTGCAAGAAGTAGAGAAATAACAATGTACCCATAGGTCAAAACACCAAAAAGTATAACAAGATAAAAGTCCTATGAATTCCCAGTGGAGAAAACTAGCTCCCTTACCTTGCCCAGAACTTTATAAGCCTTACATATTCACTTAAGTCTCAACACACCCTGACATACACATGGCCTCATGCCACCATTCTGTGGCAACAAGTAATAGACTTCAACTCTGCCTAGCCACTTGCTAATAATAAAGCAGAGGTATAATAGGGTACAGTTGCACTTCTTCACGGAATTAAAGAACAGAAAAAACAGGAGTGGGTGAAATGAGGAGGAGGGCATGGCAGCACACACTGCTATAGCAAGCCTGAAAGAGGATTGGCATCCTGCTCGCAAGTCCATCTATATGCACCTACCCCACCCCTGTAAGTCACTGAGACAGAAACTGAGCTAAGCACTAAAAGTGTGAGTTGTCCAAACTGAAATAGCTTTCAGGGCCATGACTCTTTCAAAAGTCAGAAAGTGAGTAACAGAATATAAAGTGAAAAAAAGCCCAAATGGCCAAAGATCTCAGAAGAAATAAAATTCTTATTAAAAACTGATAGATTAACAAGAAAATATAAAAAGAAATGAGAACACATCTAAATGACTTCAAATATCATTAAATAAATATTGCAAGATAAAGGGAATTGAACAGACACTTGAGAAAACACAGGATCCTGTGAATTCCAAAGAGGACTCAGAATGACGATGCTCCAAAATGCTTCAACAGAAGAAAAAGGCAACAAATGGCACAATTTCTGACCTGCCCAGAAGAAATGATAATCAACACAGAAAAATTTGATCCACAATGGCTAGAAAGATGAAAGGAAAGGCAAAAGAAAGAACAAACGACTGGGACTACAAATATACTGGCGTGAAAAACCACCTGGAAAAAGAGAAACAAAAACCAAAAACGTTAAAAGAACACACAGACAAGCAAAACCAACCATCTCAAAGGCAGATGTGCTGAAATCATTAAGGTTCATATGCCTCACAGAAAAACATGATAAGATAAAAAAAAAAATGCTGAATACCATAAAGTAAAACATAATACTAGAAAAATGTCTACAATTTATGAGTATAGAAAATAAAGCACCAACTAAAAAGATCAACAGATTTCCTTTGCAAAAACAAAAAATAAAACTATGCTTTAAACTTCAAGAGCCAAAGTGGTTAAATCCAACAACTCCAATGAAAAACAGTTAAGTTCTACAAGTGATTTATAGGGAATATCAATATAAAGGAAAGGAAATTCAAATAACACAAGACAGTTCCATACCCACCAGATCATAAGAGAAAAGGTAACATTATTATGTAATAATATACGCATATTCACATATATATATATATGTATAAGAGAATGGAATATATTCTGACAAGCAAAGCAGGTCAATATACAATCCAAAATGAAAATACCCTAAAATCCTAAGTCTAATTACCAATGAAAAAGATGGACATTCAATAAGAGAAGCACATGAAGTATTCCTTTTAAAAAATCGTATGTGAGCAGATTATTCAACTAAAACTACCAAGGAAAGCACAAGTAATTAAATCAATTACCCATGCCTAGAAAAGTATTAAAAAAAACTTGAAAGATAGAGCTACAGGATTTTTAAAAAGGTGGAAAGAACTGACAACTGAGACTTTTTTCCTCAAAGTATATAAGGAAATAAAAGTTGGAAGAAGAAATACGGAAAGCATTAATAGTGGAAAACAGGTCTACACCATCACCTTATATTAGTCAAAGGATTCTGTAGAATGGAAAGGTACACATAAAGGGATGGAAGTGATAAAAGACATTGGAAATTTAAGGTACAACAAAAGGAAAACAACTTCCCAAGTTGCTCATCATGAAGAGAGGGTAAGGAGGCAAAGGGAGGAATTGTAGGAGTGGGAAAGAAAAGAGGAAACCTTGATACAGAATTGGGTTCCATGAGGGGTAAAAAAGGTAGATCCGGTGATGAGAAATGGAGATCTTACAACGGGCATGATCTGATGAAATTTGACATTCAACTAGTTTCTGGACAACATGACTTAACAGAAGAAAAATGAAAGCCCCCTGGGAGTTATGAGCTAGTATCTAGAATGTAGTATTCCAGATGGGAATGCCAAGGACCCAGGGAAAAATATTCCATTGCAAATGGAAAATTATGACAGACTAAGGAGGGCATAAATCATACTATTAGGAACATAGGGTACTTTCTACCATATCATGCTAATTATATTTTTATCCTCCCTAACTCCTCTAGGAAATGATACTTATAAGAGCAAGAGACAAAAGAAAAAAGGTGAAAAGGGATAAAATTTACAAAGCAATAAATCAAAATTAGAAGGAACTAAAAAAGGGTATCTTGTAAGTTGTACTTCCAAAAGAAGGAATAAATAAGTATAAAGACTATGAAGCAAAGAATAAAAGTTTAGAATACACTGAAAGGGAAGGGAAATGATGAAAAGGTAATGAAACTTTTATTTTTTAAGAAAAAGGAGGGGCAGAGCCAAGATGGCGGAGTAGAAAGACACACATCCGCTAGCTCCAAACCCACAGCCCATAAAATATCTGTAAAAAAGAACTCCCAACAAAATCTGGAGCAGCAGAAGCCACAGAACAACAGAGTTGACAAGATTTCTGTTCCAGAGAGCCCAGAAAACCTCTCGCAAAAGGTCCTTTGTGCTGCAGACCTGGAGCCCAGCCCAGCCTTGCCTTGGCCGTGCGGCACCAAAAGGAGTGGATCTGAGCAGGCTTCAGGGACGGAATCTCCAGCGGCCGCAGGGGTCCCTCCACCCACAGGGGACAAGGGTCAGTGAGAGGGTCCGTTTGGCGGGTTGAGAGGGGAGTGGGGTGCCCCCATAACTCAGGCCCCCTCAGGAGGCAGCAGCGGAGGGCAGCGGCAGACCTAGATCCATTGTTGAAGGTCTCTGCATAAACCCTCTGAGGGAACTGAGCCCCATGTGGTGGCCCTGCCCCCACCTGAGCACCTGAACTTAATCTCACACTGAATAGCAGCCCTGCCCCTGCCAAAGCCCTGAGGATGGGAAGCAGCATTCGAATCTCAGACCCAAAGTGCTGGCTGGGCAGATCTGGAGGCAAAGTGGGTGTGAAGAGAATATTCAGAAGTCAAGTCTCTGGCTGGGAAAATGCCTAGAAAAGGGAAAAAAAAAGACTATAGAAGGTTACTTTCTTGGGGAACAGGTATTTCCTCCCTTCCTTTCTGATGAGGAAGAACAACGCTTACCATCAGGGAAAGACACAGAAGTCAAGGCTTCTGTGTTCCAGCCCACTCAATGGGCTCAGGCCATGGAAGAGCTCAAAAAGGATTCTGAAAATCAAGTTAGAGAGGTGGAGGAAAAACGGGGAAGAGAAATGAGAGAGATGCAAGAAAAGCACGAAAAACAAGTAAACACCCTGCTAAAGGAGACCCAAAAAAATGCTGAAGAAAATAACACCTTGAAAAATAGGCTAACTCAACTGGCAAAAGAGGTTCAAAAAGCCAATGAGAAGAAGAATGCTTTCAAAAGCACAATTAGCCAAATGGAAAAGGAGATTCAAAAGCTCACTGAAGAAAATAGTTCTTTCAAAATGAGAATGGAACAGATGGAGGCTAATGACCTTATGAGAACCCAAGAAATCACAAAACAAAACCAAAAGAATGAAAAAATGGAAGATAATGTGAAATATCTCCTTGGAAAAACAACTGACCTGGAAAATAGATCCAGGAGAAACAATTTAAAAATTATGGGACTACCTGAAAGCCATGATCAAAAAAAAAGCCTAGACATCATCTTTCATGAAATTATCAAGGAAAACTGCCCTGATATTCTAGAACCAGAGGGTAAAACTGATACTGAAATAATTCACCGATCACCTCCTGAAAGAAATCCAAAAAGGAAAACTCCCAGGAATACTGTAGTCAAGTCCACAGTTCCCAGATCAAGAAGAAAATATTGCATTCAGCCAGAAATAAACAATTTGAGTATTGTCGAAACACAATCAGCATAATACAAGATCTAGTAGCTTCTACATTAATGGATCGCAGGGTTTGGAATATATTACAGAAGTCAAAGGAGCTAGAATTAAAACCAAGAATCACTTACCCAGCAACACTCAGTGTAATATTTCAGGGGAAAAAATGGTCATTCAATGAAATAGAGGACTTTCAAGCATTCTTGATGAAAAGACAAGAGCTGAAAAGAAAATCTGACTTTCAAACACACGAATCAAGAGAAGCATGAAAAGGTAAAGAAGAAAGGGAAATCATAATGGACTTACTAAAGTTGAACTTTTTCCATTCCTACATAGAAATATCTTATTTGTAACTCTTTAGATTTTTCTCAGTATTAGAATAGTTTGAGGGATTATATAAATATGGACAGAGAGCACAGGGTGAGTTGAATAAGAGATGACATCTAAAAAAAATAAAAGGTGTGAGAGGAATATATTGGGAGGAGAAAAGGAGACAGAATGAGGTAAATTATCTCACATAAAAAAGGCAAGAAAAAAGCTTTTTCAATGCAGGGGAAAAGGAGGGAGGTGAGAGGGAGAGAGTGAACCTTAGTTTCATTCAGATTTGGCTTAAGAAGGGAATAACATGCACACTCAATTTGGTAGGAAAATCTATCTTACACTACAGGAAAGTAGAGAGGAAGGGGATAAGCAAGGGAGGGGAGGTGACAGGGGATGACAGAAAGGAGGGCAACTGGGAGGAGGGGGAAATTAGGAGTAAATATTTTTGAGAAACAACAGGGTCAAAAGAGAGAAAAGAATAAATTGTGGGCATGATAGGATGGAGGGAAATATAGTTAGTCTTTCATATCATGACTGTTATGGAAATGTTTTGCGTGACTATGAATGTGTAACCTACATCGAACTGCATGCCTTTTCAGGGACGACAGATGAAGGGAGAGAAGTTGGAACTCAAACTTTTAAAAATCAATGTTAAAACTTTTTATATGCAACTAGAAAATAAGACATACATGCAATGGGGCATAGAAATCTATCTTGCCCTACCAGAAAATAGAATGGAAGGCAACAGAGAAGTGTGACAGAAGGGACAGCAGATTGGGGGAAGGGGTAATCAGAATAGATGACCTCTTGGAGCGGGTGGAGGGGAGAGATGGGGCGAAAATTTGGACCTCAAAATCTTGTGGAAGTGAATGAGGAAAACTAAAAATAAATTAATTGAAAAAAGACAAAACTATAAAACTATCCAAATCTCACCCCATCTGAATGTAACTGATGTTCTTTCTGGCTCAGCTGCTTAAGTAGATGCCAACAGCAAGTGATTGCTCAGTGCCCCTGTTATGTCAGCTGCTGAAGGAGACAGAGATCTGGGGAAATCTGTTATTTATCAGCTAATTAGCAAACAAAGCAGAGACCCTAGATCCACAGTATAAAATTACAGCGATTTAGGGGGCAGCAAGTGTTAACCTTAGAAACTTCATCCCCTCTTCTGGAAGTTCATAAGAAAAGGGAACCCTATCTTTTCTACATTATCTCCCTGATTAAGAAAAATTCAAAAACCCATTGTTTTCTTTTGTCTTTTACTGAACCATGCTGCTGCTATGTGTGCCAGACTATCACTGGGTTGCCTACCTTATATTGAGAGAGGCTACACTGGTATTGCTATCTCCCCCCAAAAAACAAATTCAACTTCATCTGGTTTTCTCTATCTTTTGAAATTACATTCACCTTCCATTCTCACTGCCCAGGAAGTTTACATCTACATGTCTATACATACATATGCATATGTATATTTATCACTAAGGTCCTATTGCACTGAATTCTATATTCCTATATTTCTAAGTTTCATTTCTTCTGAAGAAAAAAAGTCAATTGTTGGATACAAAAAGGGTGTAATCTACTTTGCCTAAAGCAGCACTCTCATATGTATAGCCAAAAAACAAGTCATAATTGATATAACAGTAAAAGTAATTATCTACAAAATTCCACTGAATCTTAACAGAGCACTAAGATTCATCCCACTGCTTTGCATCCAAAATTTCTTTATCTATTGCCTCCTAAAGTCACAAACAAAACAAAATAAAAAGGAGCAATTAAAAAAAGTTTGCATACCCTTTGGGAAGATTTTTGAAACTAATTATCACATACAATAATCAACCCAGTAATCAAACATTAAATTCCAACCTATTTAATTAGTCCTGTAAGAAATCAAAGCTATTTGTTGTTGCTATTGTTTTTGAATCAATCTTAAAACAGAATGACTATAAAACCAGATTGGTATTAGAGGCTGAGGTAACCTTCTCTGCCTGATAAGACTTAAATCACAATTTCTTTTTAGGAGTCTCTAAATAAAACTACACAGAGATAACCTCTAAGGAAAGTATCACTGAGTTTTAATTAAAAAGTAGGTGACATTGGAAGTTCCACAGCACAAAACAGTAGAAAGAATACTGGAATGAGAATAAGAAAACCTACTTACTTAGTAAAACTAGTTGATTAAATCACATGGTATTCACAAGTCTGACTAGGTGATCTCTACTGTTTCTCCCAACATAAAATTCTCAGGCTGAAGTTCTATAAAACGATATTGAGTTCCACAAATAGTTCATTAAAGGATGTGAGAAACAGAGTTCCAAATTTCTTAGTAACACCATTTAGGAAAAAAAAAAAAACCCAAAACGAAACCTTAAACCAACTTCTACTGAAGAACAAAAACTTATTTAGGGGAAAACATTATAAAGAATATTCATTATGAGTAGTTGAAATCAGTGAGAAAGCTCCTTCACTCAGAAGGGAACAGAATCTGGACCACCTGGAGCAGCCACTGTAGTGGCAGCATTAATTTTCAGAGCCCTCCTATTAAAGCCCCTGGGGTAACTGAGCTGCCAATCTACCTCTCAGCCCTGAGTGGTGGCCTTGCCCTCCTCCTAAAGCCCCTGGGGGAATTGAGCCTCTGATCTGAATCTCAACCCTGAGCCTAGCCCTGGGGTTGAGGAAGAGCTCTGGCTGGTGGAACTGGAGGTGGTTGTGGAGAGGGAATTCTACATGCAGATTCCAGGCAGAAAAGTTTTCGGTTGCTCCCAGATCAGTGTGCAGGCTAGGAGAGGAATAAACTCCTCTCTTTTGATTGTGCCACCTTGGAGGAACTGAGAACTTACAGGTTCCCAGAGTATACCCTTTTCTTGACAAACAACTCAAAAGTCAAGTAACTGGCTGGGAAAATGTCCAAAAAGGGGAAAAAAATAAGACTACAGAAGACTACTTTCTTGATGAACAGGTATTTTCTTTTATCCTTTCGGATGAGGAAGAACAATGCATACCGTCAGAGGAAGTCAAGGCTTCTGCATCCAAAACCTCCAAAATAAATATGCAATGGTCTGAGGCCATGGAAGAGCTCAAAATGGATTCTGAAAATCAATTAAGAGAGGTGGAGGAAAAATTGGGAAGAGAAATGAGAGCAAAGCAAGGAAAGCATGAAAAGTGAGTCAACAGGTTGCTAAGGCGACCCAATAAAATGCTAAAGAAAATAGCACCTTTAAAAATAGGCTAACTCAATTGGCAAAAGAGGTCCAAAAAGCCAATGAGGAGAAGAATGCTTTAAAAAGCAAAGTTAGCCAAATGGAAAAGGAGGTTCAAAAGATCACTGAAGAAAATAGTTCTTTCAAAATTAGAATGGAGCAGATGGAAGCTAATGACTTTAAGAGAAACCAAGAAATTACAAAATAAAACCAAAAGAATGAAAAAATAAAAGATTATGTGAAATACCTCACTGGAAAAATAACTGACCTGGAAATGCAGGAGAGACAATTTAAAAATTATGGGACTACCTGAAAGCCATGATCAAAAAAAGAGCCTAGACATCGTTTTTCATGAAATTATCAAGGAAAACTGTCCTGATACTCTAGAACTAGAGGGTAAAATAAATACTTAAAGAATCCACCAAAATAAATATTGAAAGAATCCACCAATCACCTCCTGAAAGAGATTCAAAAAGAGAAACTCCTAGAAATATTGCAGCCAAATACCAAAGCTTCCAGGTCAAGGAGAAAATACTGCTAGAAGCTAAAAAGGAACAATTCGAGTATTATGGAATATGATATTCCAGAAGTCAAAGGAACTAGGATTAAAACCAAGAATCACTTACCCAGAAAAACTAAGTATAATTCTTGGGGGAGGAAGAATGGACATTCAATAAAATAGAAGACTTTCAAGCATTCTTGATGAAAAGACCAGAGCTTATTAGAAAATTTGACTTTCAAACACAAGAATGAAGAGAAGCATGAAAAAGTAAATAGGAAAGAGAAATCATAAGGGACTTTCTAAAGTTGAACTGCTTACATTCCTACATGGAAAGATATTTGTTACTTTGTAACTCTTGAGACTTTTCTCATTTGGATAGCTGGAGGGACTACACACACACACACACACACACACACACACACACACACACACACACACACACGAGCACAGAGCACAGGGTGAATTGAATAAGAAGGGATGATATCTACAAAAAATAAAATTAAGGGGTAAGAGGAATATACTGGGAGGAGAAAGGGAGAAATGAAATGGGGCAAATTATTTCTCATAAAAGAGGCAAGAAAGTTTTTTCAATGGAGGAGAAAAGGGAGGAAGTGAGAGGGAAAAAGTGAAGCTTACTGTCATCACATTTGGCTTAAGGAGGGAAAAACATGCTCACTCAATTTGGTATGAAAATCTATCTTACAAACTATTGCATTTTGGGGACATAATCTGATTCATGACAAATATGTACTACAAAGAATCATATCATAAAGGAGTCTACTAAAGAAGTTAGATTTTGAAAACAAGTTAAATTGAAGAGTGAAGATTAAAACTGTGTTGCAAGAATTGTTTTAAAAGAGCAAGGTTAAACACTCCTAGTCCTTAAAATACCTACCAATTTGATTTTTTTGAGAGAACCATAAAATTGGAAAAGTGTCATCTCAAAGGCCATCCAAAGCAAAACACTTTCTGAACCAGAAATATGAAAAGGGTAAACCCTTTCTAAGACTTACATTTGTCCACATTAATGATTAAGAATTTGACTTCACTGATACTCTACAGAATTCTTCTCTACTTCAGCAACTTACCAGTACAGCTTGAACTTCACCACCACTAATAATAGTAATATTTTGAAATTTGGAGATTTTGAAATTCTCTTGGCTGTCATATGTTCCTACTCTTGAGGCAAAATATTGAAGATATTCTTTTGCCTAACCCTTCCCTTCCAGATTATTTAATAATACAGCACCATTTTTCATTTACACCTTTTTTTTTCTGAGATTCTCACACGCTGTTACCGATTTGCTTTTATCCTTTTGTTCTGAAGTTCATTGTGAAAACTTATTTTTTCTTGTAGTAAGGCTTTTAACACTTTCAATACCAGCTAGCTATTAAGTCGCTAATTTATCCCAAAACAGATTTCTTTAGGAGTCACATCCTGTCATACTAGAGTGTGTAGAATAAAATTGCAGGTTTTTCCCCAAAGAATATCTAGGATTTTCCTTGTGATAAGTACTTCAACAACCCTCTTACTCCAGGAAGCAAAGCAATCAGTAGGGAATATACAATGAACACAGTTAAGCATAGAATCTTGAAATCATACAAATGAAGAAATAGTAGGAACTTAAGAAATCATTAACTGAAGCCATGACAAAAGATGAACTATTAAAATTAAGATTTCCAGGGAAGAGATTATAGTTTTCTTTACTGACTTTTTAAATTTCAATTGCCCAACCATCTTTACTATCAAGAAATTCTTATATCTTATCCAAGCAGCTTATGATTCAGTTTAAGTTCACTTCCAGTTGAGATGGATTCTTTAGTTTCAATTAGAAAAATCATCTATTTTTATATGTGACTCTGGAACAACACACTAGAGTTCCCTTTAACAGTTTAGCAATCATATGCAATGAGCTATACATGCTGACTACCTATTTGAAAGTATCCCATTCCCAAATGAGGTGCCAAAATTAATTACTGCTTTATCAAATACTACTATTTCAATCCTACCTCTGTTACCCAAAGCATTGTCCTTGGCTTACTAGTGTTAGCCCAAGCCACAGTCTTGTGGTTCCAAAAGTAAAGGTGATGGACATGAGATTGTAATTAGGGCATTGCTCATATGGAAGTGCAAATTATAAGGTAGAAAATGTACCACTCCTAGGTGTGATTTCTGCAGACAATTCTTTAGACCAAGACCTTGAACTTTCAAAGATGTCTCCTGATGCTCGAGGACAATGACAAAAATAGAAAGCCATGGAGACAAGGAAATAACGTAGCCAAACAATAAATATACTCAATCAAGACCATTAGGTTTAAGTGTGGACTATATTTTTTTTTTTTTACATTTTAAATTCTTGTCAATAACAATCAAGACTTCAAAATTTTTATTGGCCTTTGGAAAAAAAAAACAGATAACTAAGTGGTGCAGTGGATAGAGCACCTGAGACATTACTAGCTGTCTGACCTGGGCAAGTCAGTCACTTAACCCTATTTACTTCAGTTTCCTCATCTGTAAAATGAGCTAGTGAAGAAGATGGGAAACCACTCCAGTATCTTTGCCAAGAAACCCCAAATGGTAATAAAAAAGGTTGAACATGGCTGAAAAACTGAACAGCAGCAGCAACAAAAAGTGCATTACTCAGGAAAGTGGTTTTATAACTAAACATAATTATAACTGGAAAAGTATAGTTGACAAAATTATATTTCATTTCTCAAATTTAAATTGTTATATAGAAATTCTCCTTTCCTAAAACAAGCCATGAAGCTTTTGTGCAAAGTTTTTTTTAATGATCGTTACTTTACCTGAACTTTTAAATGAAATTAAAAACTAAAAAACATCAGTTTAAGCCAAAACTCCTGTCTTCCAAGTCAGTCGTTTAATGCATTACATATAATATGTAATAAAGTTCCCAGAGACTCTTGGTCTGACTGTTTAAAGTGAGGTGCTCAGTAAGGCTAGGGTTCACAGTTCCCTCAACAACGGGTCGAGTCATCTAGTTCACTGTTTCAGTCATGAAACCTACCACTAAAACATTTATAACAACAAAAGAAACTAGTCAAAGTGCAGCTGGATCAACACAAATATGTTGGGCATACATAAAATAATCCATCACATTATGTGGCTGGTACATTTATTAAAATATTTTCAAAAGGATGCTTTGTATATTTTGGGAATAACTGTTAGATTTACTTTAAGCTTAGGATGGCTAGGTTTAAAAAGTTTTAAAATTTATATTAGCACCTTATACTAGTTATAATTTTTAAATGTTTATGAATGTCAAAAGGCAGTATGTTCTTTGATCCCAGATTAAAGACTTTTTTCTAAGACAAGGACTCTCTTCCTAATGAAATACACTACAATTCCTTACGTAATATTCTCCAAGGTCTTCTGTGAAGTTATCAATGTGAAAATATTGATTTTTATTTTCTTCCCTCTTTCACCAATCATCAGGTAGTAAATTAAAATGGATAACTGCATTGAGAGTTCTGTGGACCTTAGTGATAAAAATATCAAAGGTTATACAAGAGTTGTCATAATATATCAGTAGTACAGGCTATTGCTATGTGCAAACATGGACTCTACTGCCAACAATTGTTTATGTATGTGACCTTACAAATCAAAGCCTAACTGCCAAGATTTTCTAATTGTGAAATGTAAATGTTATGAAGCTTGATTGCATCCTACCCATTAAAGAAATGTTATTTTCTCACACTATAGCTAGAAACAAATATAGACTTTAAAATTTAAACAGGGAGATGCAATAAGCAAAGTATTATGATAAACAACCATATCATCAGCCTGGTCCTAAGGTTATCATGTATGTGAAAAGTCAAGTGACACAACTTATTTCAAGGATAAAATATGCCTTACAGGGCAACTAGTAGCACTTTTAATTTTCAGCCAATCAAGAGTTATGAAACCAACAGCCATCTTCACTACTTAATATCAAAGGTATAATATAAACTCCTTGAGAGCAGGAGGTCTCAACTTTTTGACTTTACTTTCCATAGTAAGCACAGTGCCACGCAGAATAAAGGTAACTGAAAATTTGCTGAATTGTTGAAATAACTGCAAACAACTGGAATTTTACAATACACATTTTGTAAATACCTAGAGTTCACAAAAAAGTATGGTCAGATCATTAATAATGCAAACAGTCCAGGTGAATTGTGTGCCTTTTACCGTCCCACTGTAAAAAGTAGGGGGTGAGGAAAACACTCCACAAAATTCGTTTGAAAATAATCACTTTTATGTGATGCGCCTTTTAATTTTACACATAAAAGGTTTTCATTCTTTTTATTTTTTTCTTCACATCAATAAATTGTCAAATGCCACAGAGCTACTGGTGATGTTTTCTTCTACTAAGTTTTTTTTAATAATAATAAAAGAAGCCACCCGAGCCACGTGTCTACTCTGGGAGTACCTACGAGTCTCTACCTTGGCTTGCACAGCACCCTTTGCTTAGGACACAGGTGCAGGTCAGGTTCTGAGGCTTCCAACGCTCCGGATACACAACATAAACATCTAAAAGAATCCTAACGCTGCGGACTAAGACTGTAGGAACCCCGTTCTCCGCCTCCCGCCCGAGGTCCCAGCTCCGACAGCCTGCGGTCCGGTCCGGTGAGGCTGCTGCCCGCTTGTCCCTACTCATTACCGTGTCCGGCGGCCTGAAGGGTCAGCGGTGCGGGCCTGTCCTCCACAAGCTTCCAGCGCCCAACAGTCAATAGGGATAAGAACCCCGGAGTCCGAGGCACAGGAATCCTGGGCTGCCAAGCATCCACCCCGGAGACCTCTGCGGAAACAACAAGGGCTGCGTTATCTCAAAGTTTCCCCGAGGGGCTCCAGGCCTGAGAAGTTGGTGGGGCATCACTGGGTCCTTCCTGCAGGTTGGGGGAAGGGCCCCGAGTGGGATTTACCTGCCAAGTCCCCGAGTACCTGGGAAGGAGGGACTTGCAGGTAAGGACACCTGGGAAGGATGAGGGCGTAGGACGGGCTAAGAAAGGGGGGCTGAGCACAGCAGGTGTGGGGGGGGGGCTGAGCACAGAAGGTGGGGGGGGCTGAGCACAGCAGGTATGGGGGGGCTGAGCACAACAGGTGTCGGGGAGGGGTCTGGGCGGCTGACCTCCACCGGCCCGGGAAGGGCTGGGGGTTGGGCAGCTCACCTCCCCCGGGAGGCCGAACCCGTAACGGCCTTTACCCCACCTCGGGGCACTCAAGGGAGGGGCGGCCGAAGCTCCTTCCACGTCGGCGGCGGCCTGGGGCCCGGAAGGGGAGCCTGGGGTTGTCGGCGGCGGGTCAGCGCGTGTGAGTGCCCGGGGAGCCGCGGCGGCGAGGCGGGGGCGGGGGTCCGGCCGTTACCGGCGGTTTGGTGGCGCCCCCCTCGCCCCTCCTCACCCCTTCGGTCTTCGGATGTTGGTCACAAGTCTCTAGGACCAACGACCACAAACCGCCGCCGCCGCCGCCTCGGGGACCCAGCGGGCCGGGTGTGGGCTGCCGCGGGGAGAGGAAGGCGGGCAGGGGGCGGCCGCAGCGGCGGCTGCAGCAGCGGCGGCAGCCGGGAGCGGAGCCGGGGGGGTGGGAGGGGCTCGCGCGGTCCTCGCGCCTCCACCTCGGCCGCTCGCGCCCTGAGCGCCGGCACCAGCCCCGCCGTCCTCCACCGGTCCGCGTCCAGACCTCCCCACCCGCCGGGCCGGGGCGCTCCCAGCCAATCACGGGCCAGCCCCTAGGGGCCCCCGGAGGTGAGAGGGCGGTGAGCGGGAGCGTCTCCCTCCCCCCAGCCTGCGCTCACTTGGGTTGGAACGACCCGAACCCTGGAAATGGGCGGGCCCAGAGTGGAAATCTGAGATGACCACGTGGCAGCGCGGCGCAGTGGTTTGAACGGGCAGCGAGGGTAGCCAATGGAGGAGAGGCTCGGGTCAGCAATGTTTTTGAGGAGCCAATCAAGGAAGGGCTGCCTCGAGATGGGGCGCACGTGGAGGACGGGGACCTGCTCCTGTGAAAAGTTGGGTTTTGTTTGCGATTGGCGGATGGTTTGTCGGGTAAGCTGTCAGGGGAGGGGTTGGAGTGTGTTTGTTTCAGAGACCCGCCCTGGCGGCCTGGGTGAGCTTGTGCACGCTTACTCCGAATGCCGCCTTAAAAGCCTTTCTTATAAAAACCTCGAGTTGCAATCCTGTGCAATTATCTTGCCGTGATCAATATCAAATGCAGCTATAAATTTGTAAGTGTATCAATCAGTAGGTGTTTATGAGGCACCTGCTTGTGTTTTGTCTCACTTTGCGGTGAATGTCTGGTGCACAGTTTGTGCATGGATTGATGAACGCTGTGGGCCAGGTACTGTGAGGGATGGAAAAGAGCTAGGTGATATTCGATGGATCCTAGACCTGCATTCAGGAATATCCTCTCAGTTCACATCCGTTCAGAGCCCGCAAAGCTCACTCGCTCTGTGAGGCTGGACCCAAGCACGGAACCCCATTTTCCCTGTTGCCTTAATTACAAATTGGGGATAACCATAGCACCTCCCTCCCAGATTTTTGTGAGGATGAAATGAGATATTTTGTAAAGCACCTGGCACATAGTAGCCACTTAAGAAGTGTTTCTTTCCTTCCTTCTTGCTCCCGAGGAACTTAGAGTCTGATGAATATTTGTGTCTATAGGTACACATATTTGCATTTTAAGGCCAGAAAATTTCTGTTCATGGCGTCAAGATATGTATTTGGTGTGAGTAAAGCGATTTATCTTACCACTGGAAGCCTCCAAGGGGTAGCTGGGCAAAGGGGACACAATTTTCGAACACTGGGTTGGGAGCACAGATGACTCTTCGGGCGCTTTGTGGATTTGGGTTCGCGGGACCGATGTTCTCGAGGCTGTTATTTTATCCTAAGCAGGGTCACCCTGCCTTTCCCACAGACGTATGTCTCTTCATGAAAGGCTTAAGGGCGTGGATTTGAGATCCAGAATTGTAAATGCTGACTGTGGTACTGATGGAACTGACGGAAAGATCTGGTTCACTCCCGAATGGTGAGTCAGAAGACCTAAAGTGGAGGCCTTTTTGCCTCATCACTTGGGACAGATCACTTTGCACCTCCCCCCTGTCGGAGCCAAGTGACCTCAGAAAGCCACAGCTAACCGTAAAACTGTTGGCAGGCGGCTAACATGTTTTGGCCATCGAACGAGACATTTTGCTATTCATAAAATGGATAATCCAGTAAAAAAGACATCCCACCAAAACGTACGCAGAAGAAGCAGCTCCAACAGAGCTGGTAAAGCGAATGAGAAACATCAAAGTAAGTTTAATAACATCAGAAACTACAGGTACTTCAGATCAACTAACTTTATAGTTGGGGACATCTTGGAACCGAGTTGTGCTCTCAAGTCATAATGTTTGTATTTCAAAACACACCTGCCTGGGAGATTTCTGGTCTCATCATGGGCTTTAATAATGCTCATTGCCACTTTATCAAATAAAATTGAGTTCAGTTCAATTCAACCAGCATTTATTTAAGTACTTACAAGGTGCCAAGCTAGAAACTAGGGAAAGAATACAAAAACCAACACTAAACAGTCCCTGCCTTCAGGGAGTCTGGTTTGTTTTTTAACTTGTGGGGGAGGGAGGGCAGGAGGAACAACCACGCATATGCATAAGGAAAATACACAGTGTATTTTTGTCAAATACATTTAGGGAGAGGGGACTCTTTCATATGCAAATGGCCCTTCTAGGTAAGAAAGTGGCTTTTTTCCAGCATCCTTACTTAAATAAATAAATAATAATGAGGGGCAGGCATTAGTAAGTATTTGGGAAGATTTGGAAAGATCTTTTGTTGGTGGTGGAACTTTAGCTGAGCTTTAAAGGTATCTAGGGACTTGAACAGGTAGAGAAGAAGGAACTGCATTGCACCTTTGGAAGACAGCCTGCACAAAAGCATGTGGACAATAAGTATATGGAACACTGAGGCCAGTTTGGCTAAGTAAAGTGCATAAATTAAGGCCATTCAGTACAGAAATTGAAATGAGTGATATGAAGAAATAGATGAATTTTTTTTCCTGCCCATTTCAATTCCTTCATTTGGTTGCAACTGTCTCTTCCAGATGAGTGACTGGTAATGTGATGATCCTTTTTCAGACCAGAAAAGAAGAGAAACCCATGTACAACATTTAAAAGAGATTTGTAAAGAGGTATTCTTTATAGCCAACTGGATAGCAGAATGTGATGCAGCAGGCCTCCTAATATATGTCTAGATTGGGGTAATGGTATGGTAGTTCCCTCTACTACAATGGTGGGAAGGAGAGTTTCCAAAGATGGCTTCCCAGTGTTCCCTTTTCTTACAGGAAAAATCCCATCTCTGATGCATATAAAAAATGTTTCCTCCTTTCCAGGGATTCCAGGATGGTCAGTGGTGAGGAACAAGGTGTTATCTATTACCTCTTCCTCCAGATCCATGCTGTAGTTTCCCTGAGCACAAAACTTGGTTGAGAGGAATGAGGTTATAAGATTGGAATTTTTCCTACTTTACCCAAGGTAAGCTAACAAGGAGGAACTGGAGAATTTCAGCTATGATGTTCCATGCTGTGGGACCATTTGGGACCAGACAGATACTTATCCATGAAGTTATAATTGGGGAAAAAGAAACTTCCTATAAGTGAGAAGGTAAAAAAAACCTTCTTAGATGGTATTAGGGAGTAAGGCAAAAGAATGCAAGAAATAAATGACTCTAACACAGTTGATATGGACATAAATCTTGCCAGGGAGTTCTTCATCCTAAATTATATGGCAGAATCCAGGAAGCTGACCTTAGGGGGTTATATCAGATGAGGACCAAAGGCTTTATGGAGTCTCAGGTGGCTTTTTCCTCAGGATTCTGAAAAGGAACCAGCTTAGATTCTCTAGAAGAGGGCATACCTTTGTGTTCCTTCCAGCATATAAAGATCCTAGAAAGATAGAGGGGAAGGAGGGAGGTCCTTCATTAGCCATGTAGTGATGTATAAATGTCTACATGCATGTAAATAATCTATACCAAACATTATCAGTTACTCTGTATTCCCCAGAGTGAAATAGACTAGCATTTGCAGTTTAAAAAATCTAACAAATCTTATAGCAACCACAAGCAAAATGAATCTTGGCCACCCTATTTTTATGGTCCTATATCAGTATAAGAAGGGGAGTAATGTATAAGCCTGGAAAACATTAGGATAATGGATCTTAAAATCAAAAAAAAAAAGCTTATATGTGATTCTAGAGCCAAGAAGACTTTAAGATCTGGAGCTCCTGGAGCTCAGGAATAACAAGGTCAGGGCTTTGTCTTAAAAATACCACTTTGAAAGCTATATGGAGGATGGATTTCAATAAGGAGACACTGAAAGCAGGAAATTATTTGGATAGTCCAGGTGAAAGGTTGGTGATATGACTGGCTTGCAGAAATGGACTTTCCAACATCCTAACTTTCTTATAGGCCCCACTGAACAGCAGGCATATACATATCTGACCACACAATTTGGCTGTAAGTACATCACTGGCCCTCACACTCAATCATAGGCAAACCCACTGCCTTCAGACTCTATATCCACTCTAATATGTGGATTTCTCGGTGGAGAAATGCAGACTGGATGTAAAGATATTCAACTCATGTGCATAGAGATGATAATGGGACACATGAGAATTGATCAGATCGCTGAGACAAAAGGACTGAGGTTAGAACTTTGAGGTACACTCACATTTAAAAGGTAAGTCATGGATAATTATCCAACACAGGAGACTGAGGAGGAGTGATCAGATGTATAGGAAGAAAAACAAGGGAGGAGAGAATATCCAGAAAGAGAGGGAAGTCAACAGTATTTAAGGGTAAATAAAGATGAAGAATAAAGACTGAAAAAAGGCCACCATTTAGTATTGGAGAGATTGCTGGTAGCTTTGGAGAGGTTTTTCAGTTGAACAGGGAGTTGGAAGACTTGTCAAAATATTGCAAGTAAGTGAATGGAGAGAAAGGGGTGAGAAGTGTAGACAGTTTTTTGCTTTGTTTTCTCTAGAAATTTGGCTAGAAAAGGGAGGAAAGGTATAGGGTGATAGGTTGAGAAATTGGTAATGTCTTGGAAAGTTTTAAAAATGGAAGATGCCTTACTGAAGATTAAAAACAGAGGATGATGGCTTCAGGACAGTCTGTTAGAGGACAAAGTAAGGCATGGGATCAAGGGAAATAGGAGAGGAGCTGGCCTTGGAGAAAGGCCACCTAAAGATCAAGTGATGATTGTAAAGGGTTTTTATACATAGAATAAGCCACAAGGAACTCACAGGAAATTGCCTGTGTTTTCTTAGGTGGAACCAGCTATCCTCCACAAAAGTTCTATGGAGAGCTTTCTAAGAGCTCTGATTGTAGTAAAAGAAGAAAGACTGGGTGGAGAGCAGCCTAATTAAGCACAAAAAGGCTCATTGCTACAGGGGATTGCCCACCAATTTTTTGGCCACAGCACTTCATGAAACTATAAGCTTAAAAGAAGCAGTTTTGACACAGATAGTACGTACCCCACTGAAATCACCAGTTTTTAAAATTATTGGAAATATATAGCTGATCTGTACAAGCAGGTAGGTAGGTGAAGCAGTGGATAGAGTGCTGGGCCTGAAGTCAGGAAAACGAATTCTCCTGAGCTCAAATCTGGCCTCAGACACTTACTAGCTGTGTGACCCTGGACAAGTCACTTAACCCTGTTTGCCTCAGATTCCTCATCTGTAAAATGAGCTGCAGAAGGAAATGGCAGACCATTCTAGTATCTTTGCCAGGAAAACCCTAAATGGGGACTCAAAGAGTCAGGTATGACTAAACTCAACAAGAAATAGATAATTTTTGAATCAGTGACTAACTCAGTGAATAATAGTAGATAATGTAGTTACTATATTGAAAGTTTATTGCTACTAGCTTCATTAATTCAAAGGATAGGAAAACAGCAATAAATATGTGAAATTATGTATTAATTTGGGTCATCATTTTAAGGAAATTTAATATTTCAGTCTGGACAGAAGAAGCCTTTTTTTAATTAATTCATTTATTTTAAGTTTTCAACATTCATTTCCACAAAATTTTGAGTTCCAAATATTCTCCCCATCTCTCCCCTCCCCTCCCCCAAAATGCCTTGCATTCTGATTGCCCCTTCCACCAATGTGCCCTCCCTACTAACACCCCCTCCCTTCCGTTATCCTCATCTTCTCTCTTATCCTGTAGGGCAAGATAAATTTGTATACCCCATAATCTGTATTTCTTATTTCCCAGTTGTAAGCAAAAACAATTCTCAACATTTGTTCCTAAAACTTTGAGTTCCACCTTCTCTCCCTTCCTTCCTCCCCACCCATCCCCACTGAGAAGGCAAGCAATTCAATATAGGTTACATATGTGTAGTTTTGCAAATGACTTCCATAATAGTTATGTTATGTAGGACTAACTACATTTCACTCCATCCTATCTGACCCCCCATTTCATCTATTCTCTCTTTTGATCTTGTTCCTCTTCAAGAATATTTGCTTCTAATTGCTCCCTCCTCCCATTTGCCCTCCCTTCCATCATCCCCCCCCACCCTGCTTATCCCCTTCTCCTCTGCTTTTCTGTAGTGTAAGATAGATTTTCATACCAAATTGAGTGTGCATGTTATTCCCATCTTGAGACAAATGTGATAAGAATAAGCTTCATTTTTTCCCTTTCACTTCCCCCCTTTTCCCCACCATTGGAAAAGCTTTTTCTTCCCTCTTCTATGAGAGATGATTTGTCCCATTACATTTCTCCCTTTCTCCTCCCAGTATATTCCTCTCTCACCCTTTAATTTTATTTTTTTAGATATGATCCCTTCCTATTCAACTCACCCTGTGCTCTCTCTTTCTCTGTTTCTCTCTTTCTCTGTCTGTGTGTGTGCGTGTGTGTGTGTGTGTATAATCCCTCCAACTACCCAGATACTGAGAAAAGTTTGAAGAGTTACAAATATTATCTGACCATGTAGGAATGTAAACAGTTCAACTTTAGTAAGTCCCTTGTGATTTTTTTTTTCCTGTTTACCTTTTCATGCTTCACTTCATTCTTGTGTTTGAAAGTGAAATTTTCTTTTTGGCGCTGGTCTTTTAATCAAGAATGCTTGAAAGTCCTCTATTTCACTGATTGACCATTTTCCCCCTGAAATATTATACTCAGTTTTGATGGGTAGGTGACTCTTAGTTTTAATCCTAGTTCCTTTAACTTCTAGAATATTATATTCCAAGCCCTTTGATCCCTTAATGTAGAAACTGGTAGATCTTGTGTTATCCTGATTGGATTTCCACAATACTCGAATTGTTTCTTTTTAGATACTTGCAATAATTTCTCCTTGACTGGGAATTTGGGAACTCTGGAATTTGGCTACAATATTCCTAGGAGTTTCTCTTTTTGGATCTCTTTCAGGCAGTGATCAATGGATTCCTTGAATACTTATTTTGCCTTCTGGTTCTAGAATCTCAGGGCAGTTTTCCTTGATAATTTCATGAAAGATGATATCTAGGCTCTTTTTTTGATCATGGCTTTCAGGTAGTCCCATAATTTTTAAATTGTCTCTCTTGGAACTATTTTCCAGGTCAGTTGTTTTTCCAGTGAGATATTTCACACAATATTCCATTTTTTCATTCTTTTGGGTTTTTTTATAATTTCTTGGTTTCTCATAAAGTCATTAGCTTAGAAGCAGCCTTTAAAAAGGACCAACTGGGAGGAGCCAAGATGGTGGAGTAGAAAGACACACATATGCTAGCTCTGAACCCACAGCCCATAAAATATCTGTAAAGAAGAACTCCCAACAAATTCTGGAGCAGCAGAAGCCACAGAACAACAGAGCAGACGAGATTTCTGTTCCAGAGAGACCTGAAAACCTGACGCGAAAGGTCCATGGCGCCCCGGACCCAGAGCAGAGCCCAGCCCTACCTTGGCCATGCTGCACCAAGAGCAGTGGATCCGGGTGTGCATCAGGGACAGAATCTCGAGCAGCCACACAGGTCCCTCCACCCACAGGTGACAAGGGTTGGTGAGAGGGTATGTTTGGCTGGTTGAGAGGGGAGTGGGGTGCCCCCATAACTCAGGCCCCCTCAGGAGGCAGCAGCGGAGGGCAGCGGCAGACCTGGATCCATTGTTGAAGTCTCTGCATAAACCCTCTGAGGGAACTGAGCCCCATGTGGTGGCCCTGCCCCCACCTGAGCACCTGAACTTAATCTCACACTGAATAGCAGCCCCGCCCCTGCCAAGAGCCCTGAGGCTGGGAAGCAGCATTTGAATCTCAGACCCCAAGCGCTGGCTAGGTGGATCTGGAGGTGTGGTGGGGGTGGAAATAAAACTCAGAAGGCAAGTCACTGGCTGGAAAAATGCCCAGAAAAGGGAAAAATAGGACTATAGAAGGTTACTTTCTTGGTGAACAGGTATTTCCTCCCTTCCTTTCTGATGAGGAAGAACAATGCTTACCATCAGGGAAAGACACAGAAGTCAAGGTTTCTGTATCCCACACATCCAAAATAAATATACCATGGGCTCAGGCCATGGAAGAGCTCAAAAAGGATTTTGAAAATAAAGTAAGAGAAGTGGAGGAAAAACGGAAGTGAAATGAGAGGGATGAAAGAAAAGCATGAAAAGCAGGTCAACATCTTGCTAAAGGAGACTCAAAAAAATGCTGAAGAAAATAACACCTTGAAAAATAGGCTAACTCAATTGGCAAAAGAGGTTCAAAAAGCCAATGAGGAGAAGAGTGCTTTCAAAAGCAGAATTAGCCAAATGGAAAAGGAGCTTCAAAAGCTCACTGAAGAAAATAGTTCTTTCAAAATTAGAATGGAACAGATGGAGGACAGTGACTTTATGATAAATCAAGAAATCACAAAACAAAACCAAAAGAATGAAAAAATGGAAGATAATGTGAAATATCTCACTGGAAAAACAACTGACCTGGAAAATAGATCCAGGAGAGACAATTTAAGAATTATGGGACTACCTGAAGTATTCAGGGAATCCATTGATCACTGCCTGAAAGAGATCCAAAAAGAGAAACTCCTAGGAACATTGTGGCCAAATTCCAGAGTTCCCAGGTCAAAGAGAAAATATTGCAAGCAGCTAGAAAGAAAGAATTCAAGTACTATGGAAATACAATCAGGATAACACAAGATCTAGCATCTTCTACATTAAGGGATCGAAGGGCGTGGAATAGGATATTCCAGAAGTCAAAGGAACTAGGACTAAAACCAAGAATCACCTACCCAGCAAAACTGAGTATAATACGTCAGGGGAAAAAATGGTCTTTCAATGAAATTGGGGACTTTCAAGCATTCTTGATGAAAAGACCAGAGCTGAAAAAGAAAATTTGACTTTCAAACACAAGAATGAAGAGAAGCATGAAAAGGTAAACAGCAAAGAGAAGTCATAAGGGACTTACTAAAGTTGAACTGTTTACATTCCTACATGGAAAGAAAATATTTGTAACTCTTGAAACTTTTCAGTATCTGGATACTGGGTGGGATTACACACACACACACACACGCACACGCACATACACACAGAGACAGAGAGCACAGAGTGAATTGAATAGGATGGGATCATATCTTAAAAAAATGAAATTAAGCTGTGAGAGAGAAATATATTGGGAGGAGAAAGGGAGAAGTGGAATAGGGCAAATTATCTCTCATAAAAGAGGCAAGCAAAAGACTTTTTAGTAGAGGTAAAAAGAAGGGAGGTGAGAGAAAAACATGAAGTTTACTCTCATCACATTCCACTAAAGGAAGAAATAAAATGCACACTCATTTTGGTATAAAAACCTATCTTACAATACAGGAAAGTGGGAGAGAAGGGGATAAGCAGGGTAGGGGGGATGATGGAAGGGAGGGCAATGGTAGGAGGGAGCAATTAGAAGCAAATATTCTTGAAGAGGGACAAGATAAAAAGAGGGAATAGAAGCAATGGGGGGCAGGATAGGATGGAGGGAAATATAGTTAGTCTTACACAACACAACTATTATGGAAGTCATTTGCAAAACTACACAGATTTGGCCTATATTGAATTGCTTGCCCTCCAAAGGGAATGGGTGGGGAGGGAGGGATGAAGAGAAGTTGGAACTCAAAGTTTTAGGAACAACTGTTGAGAACTGTTCTTGCTACTAGGAAATAAGAAATACAGGTGAAGGGGTATAGAAAATTATGTGGCCCTACAGGACAAAAGAGAAGATGGGGACAAGGGAAGAGAGGGATGATAGAAGAGAGGGCAGATTGGTGATAGGGGCAATTAGAATGCTTGGTGTTTTGGGGTGGGGGGAGGGGACAAATGGGGAAAAAATTTGGAACCCAAAATTTTGTGAAAATGAATGTTAAAAGTTAAATAAATTTATTAAAAAAAAAAGACCAACCAACCAGGTTATAAAGTGATTACCAAAGTGTCCCATCTCCCAGCGTACCCACTATCTTATAATGTATAATGTATCTTATAATATATATGTATATGTGTATATATACATATGTGTATATACATATTCATACATATATGTGTGTGTGTATGTACACACATATATATGTCAGGTTCTGTCCAGAGTGGTATACCTGAATCTTAAACTCTGATTGATACAGGTCCCAAGGTATCCTAAACAGACTTGCCCAGTGCCCTCATTTTAGAGATAAAAATGAACTAACTTGCTGAAAGACACACGAGTGGGCCTTGGATGAGAATTCAGTTCTCCTGTTCCCCAACTCTTTTCACTGTACTACCATTAAAGAGGATAAAATAAATCAATAATGGGTAGCCCATTAATAAAAATGCCAAAAAAACATTTTTAGTTTTAATGTGGTTAGTCATTTCAGTCGGTGACTTTTAATGCAAACAAACGTCATTTTTTGTGCTTTGGTAGGTGAGTGTACGTTTACTGAAAGTTCTGTATATGGAAAATATAGTGGAGCAATAAATGTTAATAGTTGTATTACAAAAAAAATATGGAAAAACTTGGGGAAAAAAGTACAAAATGGCCACAGATAGCTTCAGTCAATATCCTACAAAGTACAGTGCTTCAACAAATTCTAGTCCTATAATTCTGATGAGAGAGTCTGGCCTAGTGTTTAGAGATGTGACCTCAAGAGTCCAGAAGACCTGTCATGAAGTCCTGTATCTGATACATGCTGGCTGTGTGACCCTGGAAGAGTGACTTAAGAGTTTCCCTTGATTGACCATACAAATTGTGGAACATGAATGTAAGGAAGCATTACAATGAGGATGAAAAACATAGAAAATCATAGGAAAGCTCATACTTAATGATGGAAAATGAAGCAAGCAGAATTAGTAAAAACTCTTTCTACATATATATATTTAAAACAATTGTTATTCATTCATGTCCAATTCTTTATAAGCCCATTTGGTGTTTTCTTGGCAAATATACTGGAGTAGTTTGCCATTTCCTTCTCCAAATCATTTTACAGATCAAGAAACTGAGGCAAACAGGGTTAAGTGACTTGCCCAGAGTCACACAGCTAGTAAGTATCTGAGGCAGGATTTGCACTCACGAAGATGAGTCTACCAGACTCTAGGCCTGGCACGGCACAGCCTTCTAGCAAGCACTCATTAAGTTACACTTAGTTATGTACTTATGCATTGTAGAGAGCAAAGAAAAAGTAGAAATGTCCAAACACCATGAAATCATGTCTAGACTAAAAGTAAAAGTTTTAAAAAGCAACCACTCTCACTTTAGCAGACAACGTATAGAGGATGATATAAATGACAAGCTCATTGTGCAATAGCAGAGCAGCCCAGAGATGAGCCTCCCTGAGTGTAGCTGGGCTGTTTTTCCAGCACCTCATTTGCATTTCATGTCCAGGCCCCATGTGTTGTCCTCTTCATCTTGGCAATGCCTGCCAGAGCTCAGTGGCTCACAGGCTGAACCAATGGTGAGCCAATGGCATCGTTGGAGAGTCTGGGATCATTTCCATACCTTCATGAGACTTGGGACACAACGTTATCAGAAGGGACAATAAATAAACAGCTCCAAATAGTTTTCTTTTCACAGCTCCCTGCTGAAATGATCCAGGATAATGAAACGTTAACTCACTGATTTCTCATTTGGAGATTAAAAATCAACCATGAAACAGTCCTGTGAGCTTGTAGTAGTAGGAGTTGTAGGTTCCAAAGTAGTCACTAGGTGGAGATGTTATTTTGTGTTACAGGGAAAAAATCCTTTTTCAGGAATAGCAAAGAGTATGGTATTATAACATCCTATCTCATGGAATTTAGAGCTATAAGGGGACCTAGAGATGATTTATTCTTAGGCCTCATTCCAGAGTGGTGTTGGGCCACCTTGTTAAAATCTTTGATCTAGCTCAACCTCTTCACTTTGTTGCTTCTTGTCCAGAACAGAAAAACTCTTAAGAACCTCGATGAAGCAGTCGCTGGGGGCCTGGCCACGGAACCAAGTTATTGTATGTCAGTGTTATGGAATCAGAAGACTTGGATTCAAATCCTGCTGCTCACCCATGTGACGTTAAGGTAAGCTTTATCACCTCTGGTATCAGTTCTGAAAAAACAAAAAACAGGGGTTTAAGCTAAATCTTTAAGGTTCCTTCCAGCTCTAAATTCTACGATCCTTCAGCCAAGCATCTTTAACTTGATAGACCCATATTGATGCAATTCAATTTAAAAGATATTTAGTGTAACAACTTTATTAAGCCCTTCGGACTAAAAGGTAAAATGACTACCTGCCCTTAGGAGGTTTATAATCTGCCAAATTCCAGTTTTCCGTGTAGTTGTAGTTTGCAGGAAGGGAAATCAAAAGCAGATTTCTTGCAGCATTATACCTATATTACTTTCCTATCAAACCCGTGTTCTCCACATTAAAATGTCAATAAATAATAAATATAACATAATACATATAACAATATTATATATACAATAAAATATAATATAAAAATAATAAATAATAAAAACTCACTATCTGCGAACAGTTGGAATAATAGCAGCTCATATTTGCCTAGTGAACACATGAGGCTTTACAAAGCAACATTGGGGGAAGTAGGACATGGGCTATTTTACAAAGGAGGAAATTGAGGTAGAGTAGCAAAATAACTTGCCTGGGGTCACCTAATTAGTAAATGTCAGCTAGAACCAGGTTTCAAAGACAGGCATTGCCAGTCAGTTAACATTTATTAAACATCTGCTGAATGCCAGGGACTGAACTAAGTGCCAAGGACACAAAGAAAAGGAAAAGATAGTCCCTGTTCTCAAGGGACTCACAGTCTAATGCGAGAGACTACATGCAAACAATTACCTCTCAACAAGATATGTACAGAATACACCAACAGAGAGAAGGAAGGCAATAACTTAAAGGGGGATAGGGAAAGGGTTCTTGTAGAACCTTTACCTGAGACAAATAAACCAGGGAGCCTAGGAATAGGAGATGAGGAGAGTTCTAGGTGTGAGCTGCAGCCAACTATTCTGACTCCAACTTAGCTTACATCCCAGTGCATGGCTCCCAGATGGCCCCAAAGCTTGGTGCAGGGTGAAGCTCTAACTGGCTGCAGCTGCCTTTGCTCATCAGAATCCTTCTGTAATGATACTGTTTTTAGTACCTCCACTTACCATATTTTCATTAATGCGTCAGAATTAATAGTATGATAATCCTGAGAAGCAGAAGGAGATCAGCAACAAGAATAGTCATGATATTACTAGTAATAATTACCAACATTAATATAGTGGCTTAAGGTTTTCTAAGTACCCTCATGGTAGTGCTGTGTGGGAGGTACTCCAGGCATCAGTGATGCTCATTTTCATCATGAGAAATATGAGGCTCAGAGATCACTCGTGTATATTAACACAGCTAGTTAGTATTGAAAGCCGCATCTGAACCTGAGTTTTCTGATTCCAACCTTCTATCCACTATGCTGCCCTGTGTCCCTTAATAAAAGAATAAATTGAAAACTGCACTGGAAGCAATAATGGTAGCTAACATTCACATGGTATTTTAAGTTTTTTGAAATGTGTTATGTAGACTGTCTCATTTGATGGCAAAGCAACCCCCTGAGATAGGTACTGTTATAGGTTAAATGACTTGTATGGGAACACACAATATCTGGGGTAGGATTTGAACTAACACCTTTCTGATTCTAACTCTGCTGCTTTAGCCACTTTTCCATCTAGCTACCTCAAGCTGAAGCATAAGGGCATACTGGGATGAAAGGAAAAGAATTAGAAGATAATTATTGGGAAGAAAAAATGTCTGTATCAACAGTGTATGTAATGCAAAAAGGTAGGAATGAAGGGGAAATAACACTTCAGACCAGGATCTATAATATCCACTTGGTATTGGTTAAAAATAGAGAAGTACATCAATGAAACAGACTTAGACAGGGGAGAACCAGAAAGCATGAAGCTCCATAATCCAGTGGCTGGAAACAAATCATGTAGGAAGCAACATTCTGTTTGGTTCAAGCTTCAAGATAACTAGAAAGCCGTTTGACAGAAATTAGACCAACATCTTATGACATGTTCCATGATACATCCTAAGTGGATATGTATCCCTAATATTAATGTCATTCCATTAAAAAAATCAAAAGAGAAACAAATCATAATCTTTTCATAGCTATGAGTTGGAGATGTATTCTTAACCAAGCAAGAGCTAGAGACCAATACTCAAGAAAAAACAGATAACTTTGATTACATGATACTGAAAACCTTTCTGCACAAACAAAATTAAAGAATCTAGGTTAAAAAGGGAAAGCTGTTGAATGGGAAAAACATCTATATGAGATTTCTTAAGTGTCCAAGATATATATAGACAATTAATATATGCATATATTATCTACATGATTTGTTGTTCAGTGGTTTTCAGTCACATCTGACTCTTCTTTACCCTATTTGGGTTTTTCATGGCAAAGATACTGGAGTGTTTTACCATTTTCTTTGCCTGAGGAAAACAGGATTAAGTGACTTGCCCAAGGTTATACAGCTGGTAAACACTGGTAAATATCCGAAGCCAGATTTGAACTCAGAAAGATGAGTCTTCCTAACCCCAGGCCCAGTGCTCTAGGCCCTGTGCCACCTAGCTGCCCCTATATGTATTCCCAGACAGATAAATGAGCAAAGAAGAATGACAAAGTACTAACCATACTGGTTTTTAATTAAACTATTAAATACCGTTAGTAACTATTTGGAATGCTCCAAATCACTAATAAGATAAATGCAAATCATGACAACACTAAGGCTTCGTTTCACACCCAGCAAATTGGCAAAGGTAAATAGTCAATGTTCAAGGAATTGGGAGAAGGATTCACTAATACATTACTGATGGAGCTGTGAATCAGCACAAACATTTTAGAAAGTAATTTGGAATAAGATGACTAAAATGTCTATGCCCTTTCACCTAGAAATTCCACTACTAGACATATACCCCAATTAAGTCATTTATAAGGGGAAAACCCCCTTGTACCACCAAAGTATTTATAACTGCACTTTTGGTTATAGCAAAGAACTGGAAACAGAATAGATGCCCATCACCTGGGAATGGTTAAATAAGTTGTGGTACATGAATATGACAACAGTACTATTATTTAAACAAGTACAAATATGATTAATACAGACAGGCATGAAAATCCTGACAGGGACTAATGCAGAGTGAAGGAAGCAGAACCAACACAACGGAACACACAATGGCTACAACTATGTAAGTAGAAAAAACAGTAACCACAAAACCAAAAGTGAATGTTAGAAAACTCTAGAAAACAAGAAGAGGGAAGACAACAGAAGTGGGAGGTACACCAGTGTAGAGCATTGCGCATATTTCGTAGATGTATTTATGCAAAGAAAGGCTTTATTCAGCACTTACCACTGTTTCAAGTGCTAGGAATACAAACAGAAAAGGTAAGACAGTCCATGCTTCGAAGAAGCTCACACTCTAGTGGCAGAGACAGCATACATGGGAAGTTTCAGATGCAAATCAAATGGAAAAGTGGTCTTAGGGTACAGCAGCAAATAAGACATTAATGCCTCTTCTTTACTACTATTTCCTATAAATTTACATTTAAATCATATCAGTTTCTGATTCAAACCATCTGCCAATGCCAAGGACTTTGGTGGTAAGAACTTTCTTTTCTGGGTCCTAAACAACTGTGTCTATAGCATCTGCAGAAGCAGTGGCCAGATTGCATTTTCCAAGGATGATGGCTCAGGACACTGGGCTGAAGGCAGTGCTCTTCCCAAGACTCTCAGGTTCAAGGTCCTGGGTTGTTTCCCTCTGGGTCTTTAGAGAGATGGTGGGCAGGGTGGTGTGACTGCTTTGCCTTCTTGCTTGGCACTTGCTGCCCCTTTTGTCTCCTTCAAAGTGCCCTGGTGCTTCAGCAAGGCTGGCTTGCCAGCTCTCTGTGTGTCAGATGGTTAGAAGTTAGTGGGGATCAATGGCCTCTTCTCCACAAGAGCCTCTTCTGGTTAGCAGAGTAGGAAGCAGGACTGGTGGCATGGAAGGAGCTGCTCCACCCAGAGCTCCTGGGCAATCTGTCTGTTGGTGGCATTCAGTCAGATGTTCCTTGATGATGGTGATGAAGAATGTCTGCCCTGTCTTTACAACTGTATTATTCAGTTTGCTTAATTTACCCCCTTGTTTCTCTCTTTTAAAAAAAAAATTTCTTTAATAAGGGATGGTTCTCTGGGAGGGAGACAGACAGGGATACTGGGGGAAATTTTGGCAATGTAAAAATGAAGTAGAAAAATAAAATTATTTTTAAAAGAATATAATTGATACTGAGAAGAAAAAATACATATTAACTACAAATATAATGAGGCTAGCTAAGCATATGAGACATTTTCCCTGGTTGCTCCTCACAGCTAGAACTCTGTCTCTTCTTTTCATTCTCCTGGCTTCCTTCAGGTCTTGGCCAAAGCCCCACCTTCTGGGAGGTCTCCCCAGTGCGTTTCCTCTAGGAGCATCTCCAGTTAATCCTGTATGTGTGTTGTTGTACAGCGCTTGCATGTTGTCTGTCCCATTAGTCTGAGAGTTCTTTGAGATCAAGGACTGCTTGCCTGGTTTGTTTGCCTTTCTTTGTATTCTCAATCTTAACAAAATGTCTGGGACATAGTAGGTGCTGGCAGGTTAGCTGGCAAAACAAAAGTTGGGACTTGTTCAAGATATTTGAACAAGCTGCAGCAGAAGCTTCTTTAGTTGCTCAGTCCCATTTTCATATTTTCTTTATTAATATATACAGAGAGGTCATATCTAACCACCCCAAGAAAACCTCCCTGAGAAAAAGTAAGAAAAAAGCAATGTAATATGATTGCAAAACATGTTTTTAGCTGGGACTGGACTGGTTATCTTAAATCAGATTCACCCCCAATAAAAGAAATGAAAAGTGAATGGCTCCATTTCAAACAGAAAAGTTAATTATTCTGGTACAAGTTTATGGGTCAACTTTTTCCAGGCAAGCATTAAAGTTCCCTCCTTTCCTTATTTCTCAGGAATGGCACAGATCCACCCAAAATAGGAACACTCATTAGTGGTGTCAGAATTCTCCAAGTCCTGGCACAGAGACAAAGGGCACTCATTTATTTGGCATGTGTTAGAAATGGCAGTCTAAAAGACGTGGAAATACTTCTTCAGCATATAAGCCGAGGCAGATTGTCAGTCCTTTAAAGGTGTTAGTTTTTATTTCTACTTAATATGTTTATTTAAATCTCCAACTGGCCACCTGGCCTTTCATGCCCAAACTGATTTGACGTTTCTTTTTCTGAGGCATTGTTTTTAGCTGAACTTTTCTTAGCTATGCTTTGTCCTTTATACACGAAGATGATATGTGCTTTGAGGGTTTTTTTCCCTCA
Source organism: Notamacropus eugenii (assembly GCF_028372415.1). Taxonomy (NCBI): domain Eukaryota; kingdom Metazoa; phylum Chordata; class Mammalia; order Diprotodontia; family Macropodidae; genus Notamacropus; species Notamacropus eugenii. The sequence goes on along the minus strand of NC_092877.1, from coordinate 153,388,436 downwards.
GAAGTAGTGATGATTCAGGCTGGTAGTGTTTACCCTTGTGACCAGAAACCTGCATTTTCCAGACAGTTGGCTAGTGTCAAGGGTGCCATCTGTTGCTATATATAAAAGAGCTGTGCTTGGTCCAATGCTAATTTGATTATAAGGGACCACACACACCAAATCTGAATTAAGAAAACCGCATTTGTGTCTCTGGCTCTGAAATTTACTAGCTGTTGTAAGTCTGGGTGAGTTGGTTTCTTCTCATGTGAAGGAGAATGATAATGCCTAGATCACTAAATTTCACAGGGCCATTATCATGATCAAATTAAATTATGTCAAACATCTTGCAAATATTAAGCTACTGTGTAGTCAGTTACTATTTTGTTATGTGACCTTGGGCAAATCATTATGCCTTTCTGAGTCTTAGTTCGTTCCTCTATAAAATGGAACTACTACTCATTTCATTGAATTGTGAGCAAAGTACCTTGAAAACTTTAACGTACTTAATAAATGTGAGTTGTTATTATTATTAACCAACTGAGGTGACAAATTCAGATCTACATTGGTATTTCTGGTTGGTAGCCTTTATTGACATCATGAACTATGAAGAATTATTAAAATTCAGGTACTATATTAGAGAAGGCCATAAATGAGGACTGAAACATCATTTGTGTTGTAATATGGAGCAGATTGTTTTTGTAACCTCTGAAAGACACATGCTTAAATTGTTAGACACAAAGAAGCCACCTTGTCAGTGCTGCCACCTGAAGCAGAATCACTTTCTTCCAATAGGTTTTCAAACATGGATAATGTGGCCCCTCATTTTGCAGGTTTCTGGTGCAGGTTTTATTTGCTGTGGTTCATTTGGGCAGGATAGATTATAAATGCAAGTAAGATCTATATCTACTTTTAAAAATTCAAGGAGCAATTTTTTTCAATTTGTCTCTCCCACTACCATCCCACTTCCCTAACATGAGCAACATAAGATTGAATGAATGAATGAGTGAATGAGTATATAAAGCCCTCAAGACACATGCTTACAGGCCCACAAAACAAATTCCCACATTAGCTAAATCTAAAATGTCTTTTTCCGCATTTTAAGATCATTACCTGTCAGGAGGTAAATGGCATATTTCTTCTTCAGGCCTCTGGACTCATTGATCAGAATTCTAAAGTCATTTTTCTTTGTGATATCATTGTATAAATTGTTCCCCTAGTTCTGTTCACTTTGCTCTGCATCACTTTATAAAGGTCTTCCCAGGTATTTCTGAAATCTCCCATTTCACCACTTCTTATGGAATGATAATATGCTATTACATTCACATGCCATACATTTATTCATTCCCTGATAGAACAATAATGAATGAGTGTACAAAGCATTGATTAAGAGTATATAAAGTGCAAAACACTGGGCACAAAAAGAGGAAAGACAGTCTTCACAAGGAGCTCACATTCTAATGGGGGAGGTAACATGGGAAAAGTCTCAGCAGCACGTCAGATGGAAAGGTCTCATGGTCCTTTGTAAGAAGCAGCAAAGATGAAAAGGAAGACACCACCTTCGTTTCTGATTTTTTGGCTGCTACATTAAGAAATACTATAAATATTTCTGTATATATTGTTCCTTTTCTTCTCTCTGATTCCTTTGGGCATAAGCCAGATAATGTTTAGAGTTAGGTAACAAGATGTGCCTGGTCTGGCAGCTTTCTGGGAATACTTCCAAATTACTTTCCAGAATGACTAGATCAATTAAAGATGCCACCATTAATGCTCTAGTGTTCTTGTTTCCCCATAATTCTTCCAAAATTTGTCATTTTCCCTCTTTTGTCATCTTTCCCAGTCTGATATCTATAAGGTGGAACCTCATAGTTCTTCTAATTTTCATTTCTCTAATTATTAGTGATTTAGAGCTTTTTAAAAATAAAGTCATCGATTTTCTTCCTTTGAAGGAATTGAAAAATGCCTGGCATGTTCTTAACCATTTATCTTTGGCTCTTGTTCTTATAGCCTTGAATCCTTATCCTAGAAATGAAATCTTTATCAGAGAAACATAATCCAAAGATTTTTTTCCCAGTTATCTGATTACCTTCTAAATATGTTAATTTGTTTGTGCAAAACCTTTTAAATGTTTTAAAATCAAAATTGTCGTTTTATTTTTTGGGAATCATCTTTGTTACTTATTATGAACATAGTCATGCATTCTTCCCCAACCATATATCTGAAATCCATTCATTCTTGAACCTCTAACTCCTTTATTTATAATCTGATCTTTTATGTCTAACTCATATATACATTTAGTGCTTATCTTGGTATATGATACGACATGTAAATCTAAAACTAATCTCTGCTAGACTGCTGTCCAGTTTTTTCAGCAGTTTGTGTTAAATAGTGATTCCTTTCCCCAGAAACTAAGGTCTTTGGATTTATGAAATACTAATGCCACTGTTGGTTTGCAAATAGGGTTTGTTCTACTGATTGACTTCCCTTTAAAAAAAAATCAAGGTCAGATTGCTTTAATGATTATCACTATGCAGTACAATTTGAGATGTGGTACTAATAGATCTTTCATTTTTTTTTCATTATTTTGTTAAGATTTTCAGCCTTTTAGTCCTCCATTTGAATTTGTTGCTATTTTTCTAGCTCTATAAAATGTTCTTTTGGGACTATGATTAGTATAGCACTGAATAAATTAATTTTAAAAGCATTATCATTTTTCTTATGTTGGCTTGACCTACATAATAGTTAATATTTCTCAAATTATTTGTTTTTTTAGATAGAATCATTTTAAAATTAGGTTTTATTTGTTTCCTTTAACTTAAGGAAAGAGTACAAATTTGGGAGGTTTCCAAAATTAATAATGCCTGAATAATTTCATCATCTCATCTATATTCCTACAAACAAATAAGATATTTAAACATTAAACATAAAAAACATTTTGACAATGAGCTCTCTAATGATGGGGAGGGGATTCTCTACAACACATATTCTACAGCTTCTTGATTAGTGTATTCCTCCACCACCATCACCACATTACCCAAGCAAATGATTTGTAGTGATTTTATCCACCCATCGTTTGGTTTAAGGAAGAGACGTAACTTAAATTCTGAGGGTCCCCAAGCAAAGTGTTGCAAAAAGTTCACTCTTCCACCTTCCTCATTCCAGTTCATTATTTCAAAAAATATTCTCAATGTATAATTTATGAAGCCGTTATCTTTTTGGGGTGGAGAGGGGAAGTTGAATATGTGATTTTTTTCAATATAGGAAACTCCTAGTTTGGAAATTACTTCCACTGAGGCAATCCACCATATCATCTGTAACTTAGAGCTTTTGAGAATTGACTGGGGGCACAATGAGGTTAAATCATTTCCCCATGATTTTATATAGCTAGTGTATATCAGAGGCAAGACTTGAACTCAGGTCTTCTTAACTCAAAGACCTACCCAGCAACCTACTCTTTATGCACAGGCAATTTAATTGGTCTACCCTCCTAATCCTGTTTCATGTTCAGTGTCATAGACTTAGAGCTAGAAGGGACCTTGGGGAAAGGTCCATTCCTAAATTTCACAGAGGAGAAGAAGGGAGGTGAGTTGCTCATACTCACACAGTGAGTGGTAGAACTGACATTCACATCCATGTCCTTGACTCCAGTCCGTTCATTCAGCAGATGTGCGCCTACCTTGCACAAGATCCTGCAGTGGACATGGCTATCAGTGGAGCTGGTGGCAGAAGTCCTTTAGCTCAGTGGATTTCCTTATCTCTCCTGGATACTCCAATCATGTATTTCTTCAAAAACTTTAAAATCTGCAACTCTACTGCTTGAAACCCAGTTGGTACCCTTGGATCTGCTGGATGGGGGTGAGGAACCTGCAGCCTTGAGGCAACCCCTGCGCTGGATAATTAGGATGGAAAATGAGTCTCTGCTTAAAAAAGAAAGAAAGCTAATTAGCACGGGGGGCACTGAAAATGTTGGCTGATGTTTACTCTCTCATAAACATATATTTAAAACTTAGTAACTGTTACTAATAGGACAAAGGATCGTACAAATGTTGTGTGCCAGGAATGTCTGAAGGAATTCAGAGGCCATTTGTCCCACCTCTAGCTGAACATTCTCTACAACATGGCACCTAAACAAGCAATCACCTAGCCTCTGCCCAAAGACCCCCAGACAAAGAAAATCCAGCCCCTTTTGGGCAGTTCCAGTTAGAAAAGGATTTTTTAAGCTTACATCTGGATCTCTGTAGCTTCTACCTGTTTTTCCTAGTTCCATTCTCTCTGAGGCCCAAAACCAAACTAAGCCCCAAATCCCAGCCCTCTTCCCCTTTGAAATATTGAAAAAGAGCCTTCATGTTTCCCCTGCTCAGGGAAAACTCAGTCATCTCTTATCCAGACTAACTCTCCATAGCACCTCCATGTATGCCATGACCTTGTTCTCTCCCCATGCTGCTTGCCTTTTTCTCTTTACACTCGAGCTTGTTCACATGATTCCTAAAATATGGTGACCAGTAACGGGCTCAGTATTCCAGAAGGCAGGCAAAGTACAGCAAGTCTAACTAGCACATCATTCATTCTGAGCTCTTTCTCTCATAGTTTAGCCTCAGTCAGTATTGGCTTTTTAAACCTCAATAGCCAGAAGTACGACTGTGTCTGAATTCTCTCGCTGAATAATTTAAGCTCAAAGAAAACTGTCGGATTTATTTGTCTTAAAATAAGGTTGATATTAGACCATAAAATGATGGACAGCCCCAGGGGTCATCTAACAAGGCCAGCTCCTCAGAGGTATTTTGTCCTACGTTCCTCCCACCTACTATATGTGTATGTGTGTATGTGTGTGTGTGTGTGTGTGTGTGTGTGTGTGTGTGTGTTTAGGGTGAAAACTAGTTCCCTTGATAAAAATGTTTCCTTTGATAACTATAATACCTGTGCTGTTGCTCACCTTTTACCTGTGAGGACTAAGCTCTTAGAACAAAAGGTTACAGAGAGGTTGGCAAGGGTGACTACTGAACCATAGTATACCTGGTTCTAAATTTATAATAAAGACATATTGAATCGAACTAAATGGAGAAAAGATCAGTCTTTATTCGTCAAAAGTCTGATTTGAAGATTATTTTAAAATAAAAATGCAGATATATTCCTTTTGGCTATATAGATAACAGAATCTAGCAGTGTTGGCTACTAGAAATCCTTAGAGGAACATAATGAGTAGTTGAGTGAGCCAGTGACTATGGTAAGGGAGTGTGTTGCATTAGAAAGAAGCCTGTCTTTGCAGTCAGAAAATTTAAGTTCAAATCCTGCCTTTTTGTGACCTTTGCCTGAAAGAGGTAACCTCTGAGTACCTTTCTAGATCTATACCATTTTTTTTGTAAGGGGGAAGGCAAGGCAATTTGAGTTAAGTGACTTGCCCAAGGCCACATAGTTAGTGTCATGTGTCTGAGGTCGGATTTGAACTCATGTCCTCCTGACGCAGGTGGTGCTCATTTTTTAAAAAATGAATAGATGTTTCTCAAAGACTTGTGGGTGCTAAAAATCCATTTATCCATCCAAGCAGTATATACTTTCTTTCTGCAATCTTGTTTACTTTCACGGCCAATTATGTATAGAGGTAGCCAGGTGACTCCATGGATAATGTGTGGGATGGCTCAGGTCCCTACATAAATCAATTACTCAGAGGCCTCTCAAAATGATGACAGAAAAGTGATTTATTCGATTCTCGAGAACCAGGGCTTACCTGTAGGAGTAGGAAAGCCGAAGACAAAGAAAAGGGCAGTGATTTATATAGACCCTAACGCAAGTCCCTCCTCCCCCCACTGACCATTATCCTCATTAGCTGAGAATATGATCTTACATTCTAGACACGAAATCTAACCAATCCCTTTTGAAATGAAGACATCGAGGAATTATGTAAGTTTTGTCCAATCATTGAGACCCTAATACACTACACAGTTTTGTATCCTTATATGGAACTATTCTATTCTAAAACTATTGTAACCTTGAGCCTTTAGGCCTTACCTCACCCCTGGGAGAAAAATTACAATCTGAGGAGTCTTCACTAAGTCTATCCCACTCAATCCCTCCTCTTATTTATCAACCTGAAGACTTCTCACAGATGTTTCAACCAAAGTTCTGTAACATGATCTCACACTGTATATTAATCTCCTCATCCCAATCAGGATCATTCCTGTCTCTTGTCTCCACAGGTGCCCAACCTTCCTTCTTTAATATCATCAATCGAATGGCTCCTTCAGTCCTTTCTTCTACTCTAGCAAGTTTTAGTAAAGAATTTCTAACTATTTTAGTAATTAGTGAAATCAAACAAGGTAAACAAATAGGAAGTAATAAAATACCACTAATTGCTATAAGGCCAAACCACAGTAATCTCTTCCACCAGCTCCCTTCAAACGAGGACCACCAGGATGTATTGAAAAGGGAGTTCCAAGTTTGTACAGGAACATGAGCAACCTTCCTGATATTTTTGGTGATCTCTTTCACTATCCTTCCATTATCATCAATTTTTAAGCAACATGTAGATAAATTGAGTTTCCCACAAACTCCTCCTTCTTCTGCAAGTAAATAATCTAAGATCAACCTATGTTGCAGTACTGCTTCCCTAGTTTGTGTGGCTTGATCAGCCAATAAGTCCAAAGCCTTTGCTGTTTGATTGGTTTTAATTTCAACTACTGCTTGGAGTCTGATTAGTCTGTTTAATAGATATATAGGGGTTCTATAACCCCAGCTCCCATCTTGAGCCCAAGTTGCAGGCCCATACTCTCTGATTATACTCTCAGGAGGCCAAGTATCGCCCCACCCATTTGCATTTCCAGTCTGAGTGAGGGAGGTGTCGATGTTCCTCTTTCTTTTTGCTAGATCATCATATAGAGGGACCCCTAGATGCTGTTTCTCTGATTCAGGCAAGAAAAAGAATTTAGGTCTCACCAATCCAACATAACAAACACCCCTCCAGTTTAGTGGAAGGTGAGTATAAGCTGTCTGTCCACATATCCAATAATGCCCTCTCAAAGCAGGATTTTCCTCTAGAAACAGTCTTACTCTATAATCCACAGCTGGAAAGTACTTCACATCATCCGGGCCTAACGGTCCCCCTTTCATGATCTCTGACTTACACCTCCATAGTTGTTGTTTCTTCTTCCATATACAATGTTGATAATTTTCCCCAGTTCTATTGATTACACTCCAGAAAGTATCAAACATCATCCTATGTGTTCCATTCTCCCACTTCCATACCCATTCTTTATATTCTGTGTTATTCTTTGTACTATTCATATATATACAATTCCACAAATAGTCATGGTCGTGACCCCCTTCACATGGTTTTCTGGGATCAGAGGGGTTGTAAAACTTATACCCACAACTTTTGTGATCTTCCCCTTTTGCTCTCTTCGTATGAAGAGGATGGGAAAAATGAATGGGTACAGGGAATCACCCTACCATCTGAACAGGTAATACCATTCTGATCCCATCTGTTTGCATACTGGGCACAATCAATACGAGCCAGGGTTTCTGGCCTTTGTGTGAATGTCCATTTACAATTACTTCCTCCCAGCCATGTCTCCTGCAATTCAGGTCCTGTTTGGTTTAAACAGTGTTCACCTGGAACTTATTCAGACAAACACCATTGATGTTTCTCTTGGCTTGTCCAGAATCTTTTTCTGTCATGTACTACAGATCTATTACTTAAAATCCAGACTGGACTCAGCGGTACTGCTACCCATGGCCATTGGCTTAACTGCTAAGGTCCCCCCCACAAATCCAACAGTCGGATACCTCAAAGGTGTCCACAATGGTCTGAATTAGGGCCAGGAAACTATTTTCAAGAATGGGGTTGATAACTGGGGCCTGGTGTCCCAGCAGTGGGAACAGGATGATGCCTAAAAGGGACATTCGCAGGGTATTACATTTTGGTTGCATTGTTCCCACGGTTTGTCAAGTCTACACAGTCTTAATAGAAGAGTCTTGTTTAGATATTGTGATTAATGGCTTAGGACAATTGCTGAACAGAGAATCCTGTTAAGAACACACAATAATAATCCTAGTATAGTTCCCCAAATAACAAAACTTATAATGAATTTATATATATATATATATATATATAGATATAGATATAGATATAGATATAGATATAGATATATATATATATATATCATTGGCTATCCCTTTCCAAATTCTGTGTGTTCTCACACACGCTTCAAACGGAGCTTTTAATACCGACAAAGTGTGTCTCCAACCATGAAGCCTGAGAGTTTAATAACTAATAGCAATAATTATAAATGATAGTAAACAACTTTAAAATTTTTAAATGCAATAACCTTCCATAACTTTGTCTACTGGCTTCCCAATCATGCTAAACATTTTCTGAATTGGGATGGGGGAATAGATAATTCAAGGTTCAATTTTACCCATATTCCTCCCCTCCTCTTATTTATTCCTGTTTCCACACCTAAATCCAATCAATAAATACCTCTTCACATTCTTTCCCTTATGAATCCTTCCCTTCATCTATCTCCCTTTTATATGAATATGGGAAGGAAGCAAAGTTGACTGACACATTAGCAAATTACAGGGGGCAGTCCCCTTGTCATAAGTACAGATACAGAGATTTAAATTAATGAACTGTCCATTTAGAGGTTCCATCTCATACAGCAGTCTGGGGAGAAGTATCATCTTATGCAGTTTTCTGATCTGGATGCTCCTTCAAACAGTCTTCAGCACAGCATCTCAGCATCTTCTTCTCTTCATCTTCTTGTAGAAATCCAGATGTCCACTCTCCTACAAAACTGAACTTAATACCATCTTAGATTACCATTCCTATCACTCTTATAAAAAATCAAAATTGAAACTTTGACAAATTGTCATTTTTCTTTTAAAAGAAAAGAAAATTCACATTAAAATGCAGCTTCTACATTTCACAGTAAGTCATTATTCATTCCCTTATTAGGAAGATGAGATTTCACTAAGGAGTCAATACCAGGCTCCAGTACTTATATAAATACAATAAATAATCATTTTTAACACAGTGCATATCACATCATAAAACAATCCCAACTTCTGATCATGTGATGCTTCTTTTAAAGCATTTACAATATAGTCCACAAATCATTTTTCATTTAGCATTAACCAACTAGGACAAAATAATAACTATGCATGCTAGTCTCACAAGCCCTTGACCTAATCATCTCCACACTATTACTAAGAATTAGAGAACCCTAACTTATTGTTGTTGGTCTAAAGTCCTAAACCTGTTAGCTTAATTTTAGACTTAACCTCAGATGTTCCCCTACCAACAATCTATTATTCAACAGATCTGGTATTTTTACTTACAAAACTTCTGATTTTAGGAATTTGCCACTAAGAGTAGGGACATTGCAGGGAAACAACATCTCCCTCACTTCATGTCAATTCCTGGCAGGAGTAGATTGTCAATTGGCGTTCATCCAGGCTTCAAGTCTGCCAGGTGTCAGTGGGGAAATTGAGTCAGGAGAATCCTACCTCAGCCCAGGCTGAACAGCCGCTCTCCCGACCTTCCCATGAGATCACCTTTTTGCAGTTCATACCAGCATTTCACAGGCTTACTGGCATCATGGATCAGTGGCTCAGACCGCCTCTCTTGCTATCCACACCTGGAGTTAGACTCAGAAGAACAGTCAGTTAATAGTCCCACAAAAATCTTAAAAATAGCAAGCTCCAATAATCAGTTTCAAACATGACTAATTTCACATTGGCCAAGGAACATCTTTTGAAGCAAGTCTTAAGTAGCTTACATGCCTTTCTATACATGTTCTAGTTCCTGATTGAATAACAATCATAAGTCATTGCTCTAATAGATTTATATCTGTTTCCCAAACTACTTTATCCCTTTCTAACCCTGCTCAGTCTAAAAGAATGAGCTACACATGTGATAAGTTCAAACACTAACTTGAATTTTTATGTTTATGTAATGAATTCAAATCAAAACAATCATTTAACTTTCAATGCCAAATATTACCAGAGGCTACCTACCTCTAAGAAAATTAGACTGAAATTCTTTTTCCCAAACTGAAGATGTCTCTGATTTAGTCTCAGTAATTAATTCAGTTAATTGTTTTAATACTAATTGCTTTTACATCATTTTGTAACATGTAAAGATCTCATTCCAAGTTGGGACCTTTGTCTATTACCCCAAAAGAGTTTTAGTTCCATTTGTCTAAAGGCCCTGGAAAACCTCACCTTGAAAACTCCTTGATTTTTTTTTTTCCCATGTGAACCGGTTCTCCTAAGGTCCACTCTATCACTATGCCCAAGTCTATTCTACTTCCCACTCTTAATTCTATCAGTCCAAATCTCCAGTTTACTGGCCACTCCCATCAAGACCATTCCTGGAGCTCCCAGACCACCGGGCCCCCCCCCCTTTTTTTTGTAAGGGATTCCTTTCCTTGAATCCCCCTGGAAATAAAGTACAATTACAGTTAACTTTAAATCCCAGTTTTGTTCTATGTAACAATGATACAATATCTATTTATTCCCATTAGATTTAGAAAGAATGTTCCCAGAGATTTTATTTACCTCTTAGACCTTAAATTTGCCCTAAAGAGCCAATCACTGAAGATCATTTCTTGAACATTTTCTAATTCTCACCAAAGTAAGTTGTATATACAATCTCCTCAGCTGCTGGGGCTGTACTTGTTACTAGCCTGAGGACTCCTTCTTTCCCCCACATATTCACACAGTGTACCAGCTTTAGGTTTTTAGCATTAGAATTACAAATGGCAAACTTAATTTTTTATAAGTGGTAACAAATTGTTTTAGCTATGAACCTGAACAATAAATTTCAGATGACATCAATTGCATTTTCATATCCTATTAGAGAAACTAAATTCTTCCCACTTTTGTAACTTACAAATACAAATTGGATAGGTAGGCCTTCCAAAAACCCATATGAAAGATTTTACAAAGTATTTCTTAATACAACAAATATTTCCTCTCTTACGAACAGTTTGCAATTTATCACAATCCCCTTGAAACTAATTGACAGAAATCACAAGAAAAGACCTAAACCCAAAGCCTTTTCACATTTGCCCATAAACTTTCTTTTACAAAAATTACTTTAGAGTAAGTGCTTGATTCATGGCAAAAAACAATTTTAGCTAAAATTTCCGTTTCAACAACAGAAGTAAACTTTTAATATAATACATGCTCAGATGAAACAGGCTTGAAAATCACACCTATATATATGCCCGTACATTTTTAAAGCATTCTCATTTTCTTAATAAGAATGCTACAAGAGGGGGCGGAGCCAAGATGGCGGAGTGAAAGCAACGTCTCACCTAAGCTCCTGGAAAAACTCCTCTTGATATCTCCGGGGGGAGAGTCTGACCAGACTTTGGAGGTGTAGAATCCAGTGGGTGATGGACTTTGACGGATTCGGAGCCCAGGCTGGACCGGAGGGTCCACGGGAGGGATCTGTTCCGTGGGGGTAAGACCCCGGCGCACAGCGCAGCGCGGTCGGCGCGGCAGGGCGGAGGGGACCAGAGGAGCCCGAGAGTGGCGGGCGAGACCAGCGGAGCAGGAGATAAGCCAGGCCGAGCCGGTGAGAGCCGCTGAGTGCCAGACATCAGCGCAGCAGCCCTTGAAATCTTCAGCCTGAAGACGGACTTCGGTGGGTCACTACTTGAACTTCCAGGAACTGGGATGGCAGAGTGATCAGTAAGTGCTCTCTCCTCCCCCCTGATGACCGTGAGGGAACCATAAAATTCTTCCCCAGATTAATCCCGGATCAGCGGGAACAGCAGAAGGGGGCGGGTGGTCTCATAACACCAGAGGCTGGAAAAGTGGCAAAGGGGGATTCTTCCTACGGTAGCGGAGACGGCTGGAGGGACAGATGACCCAGGGCAGAGAAAATTCGCACTGAGACCCAGGCAAGCCTCAGAGCCAGGAGACGAGCCCAAGGAGGGGCGGGAACACGCGTTAGCTTCTAGGCGTGCCTCAGCCCTCCAGGGGAAAAGGGAAGACAATAGGGAAGCTGGGATCACCATCCCCTGACCTTGCCTTTGCCTCAAGTCAGCTGAGGAGATATCCTGAGGACAGACCACCCCTCCCACATACCTAACAAGCTAACCCCAGGGTTGATCAGGGAAACAAAAAACAAAAGCCTGCTTTTAGCCTAGACACACATCAGCTCAACTTAAAGATCTGTACTTTCTGACTGAAAGAACCAAAAGCTACAACACTCAGCCAACATCATGAATCGGAAAAAGCAGACGAAAAGTGAAAAAACCATAGAATCTTTCTATGGGGATAAGGACCAAAACACAAACACCAAAGAGGTTAGAGCCGAGACTGTACTTCCATCTGAAACCTCAGATGGGACTATGAATTTCTCGCAAGCACAACTAGATTACCTGGAACGTCTGAAGAAGGATATAAAAGAAAAACTGGCCAATGATTTTAAAACTATAAAAAAAGAATTCACTGATGAGAACATCACCCTGAAAAAGAAAATTGAAGAAATGGAAAAAGAAGTTCAAAAATTAACTGGAGAGAATAATTCCCTAAAAGGAAGAGCTAATCAAATGGAAAAGGAAACCCAAAACCTAATTGGGAAAATGGATCAGATGGAAAAGGAAACCCAAAACCTAACTGGGAAAATTAGTCGAATGGAAAAAGAAGTACAAAAATTAAATGGAGAAAATAGCTCCTTAAAGGGAAAAATTGGTCAGATGGAAAAGGAGATGGAAAAGCTAACTGAAGAAAACACTACGATGAAGATTAGAATTGGGCAAGTAGAAACTAATGACTCAATGAGGCAACAAGAATCAGTCAAACAAAATCTAAAGAATGAAAAGATAGAAGAAAATGTAAAATATTTAATTGGAAAAACAACTGACCTGGAAAATAGATCCAGGAGAGAAAATCTAAGAATTATTGGCCTGCCAGAAACCCATGATGAAGAAAAGAGTCTGGACAATATCTTCCAGGAAATCATCAAGGAAAACTGTCCAGAAGTACTAGACTCAGAGGGCAAAATAGTCATCGAAAGAATCCACCGTTCCCCTCTCGAAAGGGATCCCAAACTCAAAACCCCAAGAAATATAGTTGCCAAATTCCAGAGCTATCAAGTGAAGGAGAAAATACTACAAGCAGCCAGAAAGAAACAATTCAAATATCAAGGACACACAGTCAGGATCACACAGGACCTTGCAGCTTCTACATTAAAAGATCGAAAGAATTGGAACCCAATATTCCGTAAGGCAAAGGAGTTGGGACTTCAACCAAGGATCAACTACCCAGCAAAGTTCAGCATAACATTTCAGGCAAGGAGAAAGTCATTCAACGAAATAAGGGATTTCCAGAGCTTCCTGACCAAAACACCAGAATCAACAGACAATTTGATCTTCAAATGCAGGTCTCCAGAGAATCATAAAAAGGTAAACAGAGGGGAAAAAACAAAAACAAAAACTTGCTACTCAATTAGGGCAAACTGTTTACCTCCCTATAAGGGAAGATGATACCTGTTAATCTTGAGAACTGTGCAGCTATTATGATAAAAGGGATATATGTAGAGGGAACGGGCATAAAGTAAATGATGTCATGTCAAAAATATGATTTAAGTATGAGAAGGGAATGTAATAGGAGGTGTGGAAAGGGGGAAGCAGAAAATGGCAAATTATATCACAGGAAGAAGTACAAAACTATAGTAGAGGGAAGGAGGGGAGGGAGATGAGCATTGTTTGAGAGGTACTCTCATCTGATTTGTTCAAAGGAGGGAACAATAATCTTAAATAGATAAGCCTAACTAGCTCTATAGGTAGTAGGAGGGGAAGGGGGAAGAAAGGGGAGGGTGGCTAAAAGGGAGGAAAGAAGCAATAAGAGTAAAGGGGACTAAAAGGGAGGGGGGTCAAAAGAAGGAGGGGAAGACTGCGGGAGGAGGGGGAGAAAAGTGAATACTATTGAGGAGGGGAAGGGAGACAGGAGAGCTAAAAGCACAAATGGTGGGAAAGAGGTTGGAGGGAAATACACAGATTGTAATCATAACTGTGAATGTGAATGGAATGAACTCTCCCATAAAACGGAGACGGATAGCAGAATGGATTAAAAGCCATAATCCAACAATATGCTGCTTACAAGAAACACATTTGAAACGGGGGGATACACATAGGATAAAGGTCAAAGGATGGAGCAGAATATATTGTGCTTCAGCTCATGTAAGAAAGGCAGGAGTAGCAATCCTAATCTCAGACAAAGCAAAAGCAGAAATAGATCTAATCAAAAGGGATAGGGATGGAAACTATATCCTCCTAAAAGGCACCATAGACAATGAAGCAATAGCATTACTAAACATGTATGCTCCAAGTGGTATAGCATCCAGATTCTTAGAGGAGAGGTTGGGGGAGTTGAAGGAAGAAATTGATAGCAAAACTATACTAGTGGGGGACCTCAACCTCCCCCTCTCTGAACTCAATAAATTCAACCTCAAAATAAACAAGAAAGAAGTTAAGGAGGTAAATAAAACTCTGGATAAGGTAGATATGATAGATCTTTGGAGAAAATTAAATGGGAATAGAAAGGAATATACTTTTTTCTCAGCGGTACATGGAACATTTACAAAAATTGACCATGTACTAGGACATAAAAATCTCACAATCCAGTGCAGAAAGGTAGAGATAATCAATGCATCCTTTTCAGATCATAATACATTAAAAATTACATGTAATAAAAGGCCATGGAAAGAGAAACCAAAAATCAATTGGAAACTAAATAATCTAATTCTAAAGAAGGGTTGGGTTAAAGAAGAAATCATAGAAACAATCAACAATTTCATTCGAGAGAATGACAATAGTGAGACAACATACCAAAACTTATGGGATACTGCAAAAGCAGTTATTAGGGGAAGTTTTATATCTCTGAATGCTTACATAAATAAAATAGAGAAAGAGGAGATCAATGACTTAGGCTTGCAGTTGAAAAAGCTAGAAAAAGAACAAATTGAAAATCCCCAAGTAAATACCAAATTAGAAATACTGAAAACCAAAGGAGAGATTAATAAAATTGAAATTAAGAAAACTATTGAATTAATAAATAAAACCAATAGTTGGTTTTATGAAAAAACTAATAAAATTGATAAACCTTTGGTCAATCTGATTAAAAAAAAGAAAGAAGAAAACCAAATTACTAATATTAAAAATGAAAGGGGTGAACTCACCTCCAATGAGGAGGAAATTAAAACAATAATTAGAAACTACTTTGCCCAACTTTATGCCCACAAATTCAATAATCTAAATGAGATGGATGAATATTTTAAAAAATACAAATTGCCCAGATTAACAGAAGAGGAAGTTGAATACTTAAACAACCCCATCTCAGAAAAAGAAATTGAACAAGCCATCAATGAACTCCCTAGGAAAAAATCTCCAGGGCCAGATGGATTCACAAGTGAATTCTATCAAACATTTAAAGAACAGTTAATTCCAATACTACATACACTATTCTTGAAAATTGGGGAAGAAGGAGTCCTCCCAAATTCTTTCTATGATACAAATATGGTTTTGATACCCAAACCAGGAAGAGACAAAACAGAGAAAGAAAATTATAGACCAATTTCCCTAATGAATATAGATGCAAAAATTTTAAATAAGATTCTAGCAAAACGAATACAGCATCTTATCACCAGATTAATACATTATGATCAGGTAGGATTCATACCAGGACTACAGGGCTGGTTCAATATTAGGAAAACTATTAGCATTATCGATCACATCAACAACAAAGCTAACAAAAACCACATGATTATCTCAATAGATGCAGAAAAAGCTTTTGACAAAATACAACATCCATTCCTACTAAAAACATTGGAGAATGTAGGAATAAAGGGAACTTTCCATAAAATAATAAGCAGTATCTATCTAAAACCTTCAGCAAGCATTATATGCAATGGGGATAAGCTAGATGCATTCCCAATAAGATCAGGGGTGAAACAAGGTTGTCCATTATCACCACTATTATTTAATATGGTACTAGAAATGTTAGCTGTAGCAATTAGACAAGATAAAGATATCCAAGGAATTAAAATAGCCAAAGAAGAAACTAAGTTATCACTCTTTGCAGATGATATGATGGTTTACCTAGAGAATCCCAGAGATTCAAGTAAAAAATTACTAGAATTAATAAACAACTTTGGCAAAGTTGCAGGGTACAAAATAAACCCACACAAATCTTCTGCATTCCTATATATTAGCAACAAAGTCCAACAGCAAGAGATAGAAAGAGAAATCCCATTTAAAGTTAGGGTAGACAGTATAAAATACTTAGGAGTCTACCTGCCAAAACAAACCCAGGGATTATATGAACACAATTACAAGACACTTTTTGCACAAATAAAGTCAGATTTAAGTAAGTGGAAAAACATTGGTTGCTCATGGATAGGCCGTGCTAATATAATAAAAATGACAATTCTACCTAAATTAATATACTTATTTAGTGCCATACCAATTAAACTATCAGACAATTGCTTTCTAGAGCTGGACAAAATAATATCAAAATTCATTTGGAAAAACAAAAGGTCCAGAATATCAAAGGGACTAATGAAAAGAAATGCTTGGGAAGGTGGCCTAGCGCTACCAGACCTCAAACTCTACTATAAAGCAGCAATTATCAAAACCACTTGGTATTGGCTAAGAAACAGAGAGGTAGACAAGTGGAATAGACTTGGCACTCAAGATGCAGTAGGCAAGGAATATAGCAACCTTCTGTTTGATAAACCCAAGGACCCCAGCTTCTGGGATAAGAACTCATTGTTTGACAAAAATTGCTGGGAAAACTGGATAACAGTGTGGCAGAAATTAGGCATAGACCCATACCTGACACTGTACACAAGAATAAAGTCCAAATGGGTACATGATTTAGGTATAAAGATTGATACCATGAATAAACTGGAGAAGCAAGGAATAGTGTATTTATCAGATCTATGGAGAAGGGAAGAATTCTTTACTAAAGGAGAGATAGAATGCATTATGAAATGCAAAATGGATAACTTTGATTACATTAAACTGAGAAGTTTTTGCACAACCAAACCCAATGCAACCAAAATCCGGAGGGATGTAGTAAATTGGGAAAGAATTTTTACAGCTAAGCTCGGGGATAAAGGCCTCATTTCTAGAATATATAGAGAACTGATCCAAATGTATAATCATACAAGTCATTCCCCAATTGATAAATGGTCAAAGGATATGAACAGGCAATTTTCAGAGGAAGAGGTTAAGGCTATCTATAATCATATGAAAAATGCTCTAAATCACTATTGGTTAGAGAGATGCAAATCAAAACAACTCTGAGGTACCACATCACACCTATAAGATTGGCAAACATGACAGAACAAGAAAATGATAAATGCTGGAGAGGATGTGGGAAAGTTGGAACACTAATTCATTGTTGGTGGAGCTGCGAGCGCATCCAACCATTCTGGAGAGCAATTTGGAACTATGCCCAAAGGGCTACAAAAATGTGCATACCCTTTGACCCAGCAATATCGCTACTAGGACTATATCCCCAAGAGATCATAAAAATGGGAAAGGGTCCCACATGTACAAAAATATTTATAGCAGCACTCTATGTAGTTGCCAAAAACTGGAAGTCAAGGGGATGTCCATCAATTGGGGAATGGCTGAATAAATTATGGTATATGAATGTAATGGAGTACTATTGTGCCATAAGAAATGATGAACAAGAAGACTTCAGAGAGGCCTGGAAGGACTTATATGACCTGATGCTGAGTGAAAGGAGCAGAACCAGGAGAACTTTATGCACAGCAACAACCACAGTGTGTGAGAGTTTTTTCTGGTAGACTTAGATTTTTGTAATAACACAAGAACTTCTTACCAAAAAAAAAAAAAAAAAATCCCAATGGAGGATCTCAAGGCAAAATGCCTGCCACACTCAGAGAGAGAAATATGGAAGTCACTCACATATTGTAGCAGATCATGTTTGTGTATGTGTATGTGTTTGTGTATCATGTTCTGATTTGTTATACGATTTCTTTCATTTATCTTAGTCTGACTACATAGCATGACTATAGTGAAAATATACTCAATAGGAAAGTATATGTAGAATCTATACAGAATCGTATGCAGTCATGGGGAGGGAGGGGGGGAGTGGGGGGTAGGTGGGGGGGATAAAATCACAATTGTATGGCAGTGATTGTTAAACATTACAAAATAAAAAAAAAAGAATGCTACAACAAGGAAACTCTTATAAAAAAAAATTCATAACAGCTCTTTTTAACCAATTCATTAATTAACTTAACAATGCAATTTCTAATACAATATTTAGATGGATTACCTAAAAATTTAAACCTATTTAAGTTTACTTAAAACTTAAAAGAAGCCATTAACCTATTCAGCTCTTTTTTTTATAACCAAATGTAAGTTTCAAATTATCCAATTTCTATCACATCTTTTTAAAACCCCAATCTATATGTAATAAATTACAGATTTTAAAATCGTGTAACAGTTACATTAGATTAATGTTGCATCTAACAAATACCTATCCTTTTGTTACTGGATCTAACATTTTTGGCAGAAATGCTACTTGGGTGTCTCTGCCCTCCTCTTATTTGTGCCAGGATTCCCAAGGCCACCCCTTTCTGGCCCTCCCACTCTGCAAAGAAAAAGAAAAATCTAAACTTATTATTTTTTTTACTTTGATACATTGTCTGGCACCAAATATATTGATCTAATTAAACCTAAATCCAAAACTCTCAGCTCTAAGTTGCTTCCTTGAGATTTTTTTACTTTCTAATCTTCTGCTTACTTCCACCAAACTTTAATAAATTCTAACCTATCTGAAACATTACATTAAGAATGACACATTTCACCTATTCACAATTCCAAATACGACCCTAATGAATTCATTTAACTTTCTGTTATTTCCCATTACACTAAAATTTCTTCTTTTGGGTGAGGCAGGAAATGGTTAATTGGTTGCTAGCATGCCTCTTAGGTCTGAGGGAAAAAGATTTTTTTTTTTCCTTTCTCTCCCTCCTTGTCCCTCCGCCCCTCTGAAACTAGTCTGGAGGGGTTGAAGAAAGGGAGTAACAGGAATTTCAAGGACAGTTCAGCTCAGCCTTTCTGCTCCTGCTGGCTGGCTGGCTAAATTTACAACCTTATCAGATAAAAAACAGAGACACACAGACTTTCATTCACACAGAAATACCAACACAACATATACAGACAAAACATTTAACAGAATAGAATAGTACATATAGGTTTAAATTTTTGGCAAACCCAATCCTCGGAGGAACCATATTTGGGCTAGATTGTGCCTCCTCCTCTGATGTCTTTTCACCCCATATGAAACAACAATACTTAATCATCTTCTTCCACATTCTTTTCTCTATAATTTGGTGATTCATGCCAGTTTTGTAATTGGTTTCCCAAGGGACTATTTACCGGTATTTCTTCCTGACTCCACTCCGAAGCTCTATTCTTGGACTGCTTTTGTCCCATTTTGGTCGAGGGTTGTCACCAACACCTCCAAGTCTGAGACTCAGCGAATTGTGCTAGCTCCCTTGCTAGCTCTCCTGCTAGCTCTCTTGCCAGCTCTCAGGTGAGGGTAGCCCGTCACCAGCAGTCACCCAGCAAACGTTTTTGTGGGGGCCCTTCACCCTGGGGTCCCGCAGTCCACTAATTTGGTTGGGAGTCGTCACCTTCTCCCCGAGTCTATCTAAGACTCAACGAATTGACCCCCAGGCCCCCCCCCCCGCTTACCGCTGGGTTGTACGCGTACAAGTTGCCTGACTGCAAACTTCAACACCAACCGGTTGGCATTTTTACACACTTCACAGCTTCAGAGTCTTTGGAGTCCCTATCTCTATTCTTTTCTGTCTTCACTGAGTTCCTCTGCTTCGGGTTGTTACCTTGCAGAGAGGGAGGCCCGGCAGCCCTTTTCAAGGACGATGGGGAAATCTCCCCACGGGCGCCCAGTCTTTGAACTGAGCTGTCAGCCATCTCTCAGAAAGGTCACAGATCCCGGACGAGCCCCCAAACTGTGTGGGATGGCTCAGGTCCCTACATAAATCAATTACTCAGAGGCCTCTCAAAGTGATGACAGAAAAGTGATTTATTCGATTCTCGAGAAGCGGGTCTTACCTGTAGGAGTAGGAAAGACAAAGACAAAGAAAAGGGCAGTGATTTATATAGACCCTAACGCAAGTCCCTCCTCCCCCCACTGACCATTATCCTCATTAGCTGAGAATATGATCTTACATTCTAGACACGAAATCTAACCAATCCCTTTTGAAATGAAGACATTGAGGAATTATGTAAGTTTTGTCCAATCATTGAGACCCTAATACACTACACAGTTTTATATCCTTATATGGAACTATTCTATTCTATAACTATTGTAACCTTGAGCCTTTAGGCCTTACCTCACCCCTGGGAGAAAAATTACAATCTGAGGAGTCTTCACTGTATATCCCACTCAATAAGGTGTTGGACTGCCTCAGACCCTGACGAGCTGTGTCATCTTGAGCAAGTCAGTTTAGGCTTGTCAGTCTCATTTTCCTTCTCCATGAAATAGAGTTAATAATGGCATCTACCTCACAGGTTGTGGTGAAAATGAAATAAGATAACATGTAAAATGATCTATTACCTTAAACCTGTAATATAAATTTTAGCTATTATTAAAATGCAGAAACAAATTTCATCACAGTGCTTTCATACCGTAGCAAATTCTAAATGGTCTGAATATGAATTAGGGAGCTCTTACTTATTTATACCTATGGGCCATTCAAATGCCATCACTGAGCTTCCTAACCTTAGGTGACAGAAACCTAATGACAAGAAGCAGCCAAATGGAGATTCACAGCCAGCTGTTAACTTTTTATGTGGTGTTTGATGAAATTAAAGAGAAAGGAGGCAGAACATTAGCATAGTAGGAGAGGAATCAGATTATCAAGTTCCAAAGAAGTGACTCTAGAACTATTTACAGCCTATATGCGGGATTGGCCAGGATTACTCTGTTAAGGTGTCTGAGCAGGCAAGGAGTGAACAGATCTCCTTTTGACCCTCCCTATATCTTCCTTTGGCTAGATCATTTATTAAGGACTCCATGAGTCCTGGCCAGCCCTTTTCCTATAGGACCATAGATTTTAGAACTGGAACAAACCAGAGAGGCCACTTAATACATTCAACAGATCAGAAAACTGAGGCCCAAAGAAGATTGTCCAAGATATAGTGGTTCTTCTAGCTGTTTACCTTAAGGCATCAAGGCTATGGTGTTTTAAATTGGGGCTTTTGGGGCTTCTTGACTAACCCTATACATAAAGAGTATACCTTCCAGGTTGGTGGACCAAGAAGAAATAAACAAGGGAGTTTGTGGCCCACCCTATAGTATTAAAAGACAGAGAGAGCTATAAAACTGCTGGTCAATCTCATAGATATTGGCTAAAGAACTTGGAATTTTTGTTCTCCGTGAAAATAGGTCTTGGTTTTTATCCATTTATTGGCTTTATATCTCCTCTTGCTGTTCAGTTCTCTCCCTCTCTCCCAGTCTCCCCTTCAACTTGGTTTCCACTGAGGTATGAGCTCAGATACAGCTTTGCTATCTACCAAACTAGATCCTGAAGTAAACTCACAGCTCTAAGTCTTTTCTAGATAATACATAACAAATTACGGGGAGCAGAATGTTCATACTTTACCCTAAAGAAAAAATTGGGTCCAAAAAATAGGGGAAAACTTTTACCTAATGGAAAAATTCTAAGAGGTGATTTCCCTAGAAAATGACTAACTATTCTTTAAGTGAAATTCCTAAAGGGTCAAACAAGCCTGAGGTAATAAAGAGAGACTTTTCTTCTAGTGATTTTTTTTTCTAAGGTTATACTACAGTGTGAAGTTGAAATTATAAAGGGTTCTCTGAGTAGAATGTAATGAATTCATTGTTTAGTACTAGGTGGCTCCTTGATAAATGACTGGGGGCTGAGTCTGCTAACACAGTAAAGTTGAAGGAAACGTTTAATAGCTGTCAAAAGGAACAAAGAGTATTTTTGAAAAGGAGTCGAGCTTATTTCAAAACTAAACTGGAGGCAAGTTTCTCTAATAAAGGTCTCATTTCTCAAGTATAGACATAATGGAGCCTTATTTATAAAAGTAAGAACCATTCCCCAATTGATAAATGGTCAAAGAATATAAACAAGCCATTTTCAGATGAAGAAATCAAAGCTAAGTGGAAAAAAATGCTCCAAATCACTATTGATTAGAAAAAGATAAATTTGAAAAACTCTGAGGTAACACCTCATACCTATCAGATTAGCTAACACTACAGAAAAAGAAAATGACAAATGTTGGAGGGAATGTGGCAAAAGAAGTGCACTAATGCATTGTTGGTAGAGTTGTGAATTGCATCAACCATGCAGGAGAACAATTTGATGCTGTGCCCAGAGAGTTATGAAATTGTGCCATACTCTGTGACCCAGTATTGTGTCTGTGTTCCTAAGAGATCAAAGAAAAGGGGAGAAGACCTGTAAATACAAATATATTTATAGTAGCTCTTTTTGTGGTGGCAAAGAATTAGAAATTGAGGGGATAACGATCAAATTGTGGTATCTGATTATAATGGAATACTATTTTGCTGTAAGAAATGACAAGGCAGGGTTCAGAAAAAACTGGGAAGACATATGAATTGTTGCAAAGTTAAATGAGCAAAACCAGGAGAACACTGTACACAGTAACAGTAATATTGTAATAATGATTGACTGTTAAAGATTTAGCTACTCTGATCTATATAATGATCCAAAACATGATAAAAAATCTTGTGTTGAAAAACTGCTCTCCACCTCCAGAAAGAATGTGTGATACAAATTAAAGCATTTTTTAAAGTCTTCTTTATTTTTCTTTACTTTTTTTTAATATGGCTCATGTGGAAATATGTTTTACATGACTTCACATGTGTAAGGTTTATCGTATTGCTTTTCATTGGGTGAGGAAGGGGCAGGAGGGAGGGAATTTGGATTTCAAAATAAAAAATGAACCTTTAAACGGGGAAAACCTAGGCTAGAGGATAAAAATAGTTTGTCTTCTAAAAGGACCTTATTGTAATGGAGAAACAAGCCTAACAAGTGCATATTCTGAGCAAGGTCATACTTTACTTTGTTCTGTCCCTAGGCGAGTCAGTGAGATCTGTGTGCATTAGTGGAAAGTACCACGCCATCTTTATGTCAGTTGGTTATTACAGCATACAGAGTATTTGATATAGAGACTAGAAGAAGGGAAAGTGGATTTCTCTGCATATATTTTGCTTCCTAACTTGTGTTTGTGAGTACATGCTTTTTCTATAACTGGAATATTTTCCTTCTTCATCTCCCCCCTATAGAATCCTCAATCTCCTTCAAAGTATAACTCAGGTACCACCTCCCAGAGGAGAACAGATATTTGAATTGTTTTGTTCTGACTACTTGTAATATTTTCTCTACCTGAGAGCTTTGGAATTTGGATTCCTGGGAACTTTCTTTTTGGAATCAATTTCAGGAGATGATCAGTGGATTCTTTCCATTTCTCTTTTACCCTCTTGTTCTAGGATATTGGGGAAGTTTTCCTTGATTATTTCTACTTGTTTTTCATGCTTTGGTTGCATGTCTCTCATTGTTCTTCCCAGTTTTTCCTCCACCTCTCTAACTTGATTTTCAAAATCCTTTTTGAGCTCTTCCATGGCCTGAGCCCATTGAGTGGGCTGGAATACAGAAGCCTTGACTTCTGTGTCTTTCCCTGATGGTAAGCATTGTTCTTCCTCATCAGAAAGGAAGGGAGGAAATGCCTGTTCACCAAGAAAGTAACCTTCTATAGTCTTATTTCTTTTCCCTTTTCTGGGCATTTTCCCAGCCAGTGACTTGCCTTCTGAGTGTCCTCTCCACCCCCACTTCACCTCCAGATCTGCCCAGCCAGCGCTTGGGGTCTGAGATTCAAATGCCTCAGGGCTTCCGCGGGGTCGGGGCTGCTATTCAGTGTGAGATCAAGTTCAGGTGCTCAGCTGGGGGCAGGGCAGCCACAAGGGGCTCATTTCCCTAAGGGGGTTTATGCAGAGACCTTCAACAATGGATCCAGGCTCCTGCCTGCTTGGGGAGCCCAGGTCTGCTGCCGCGTCCGCTGCTGCCTCCCGAGGGGGCCTGAGTTATGGGGGCACCCCACTCCCCTCTCGACCCGCCAAAGAGACCCTCTCACCAACCCTGTGGGTGGAGGGACCCTCGTGGCCACTGGAGATTCTGTTCCCGAAACCCGCTCGGATCTGCTCCCTGCTCAGATCAGCTCCTCTCGGCACCTTGTGGCCGAGGCAGCGCTGTGCTTGGCTGGCTCTGGGTCCGCAGCGCGAAGGACCCTTTGCGAGAGGTTTTCAGGCTCTCTGGAACAGAAATCTCCTCAGCTCCGTTGTTCTGTGGCTTCTGCTGCTCCAGAATTCACTGGCAGCTCTTTTTTACAGATATTTTATGGGCAGTGGGTTCGGAGCTAGCATATATGCGTCTGTCTACTCTGCCATCTTGGCTCCACCCCCTTGATTATTTCTTAAAATGTGATCTCTAGGCTCATTTTTTAAAACATGACTTTCTGATAATCCAGTAACTTTTTTTTCCTTAAATTTTCACCTTAATCATGTTTCATGGAACAATTAAAATGAATAGGAGAAACCATGAGAAAAACCAAAACAGAACAAAACACAAGAGAAAATAATCTGTTTCATTCTGTGATCCAATTCCATAGTTCTTTCTCTGAATGTGGAAGGCATTTTGCCTCGAGTCTGTGGGCAGTTTTTTAGGTCCTTGCATTGCTGTGAAGGGCTAAGTCTACCAGAAAAATTCCTCACACACTGTGGTTGTTGCTGTGTACAAAATTCTCCTGGTTCTGCTCCTTTTCACTCAGCATCAGTTCATGTAAGTCCTTCCAGGCCTCTCTGAAGTCTTTCTGTTCATCATTTCTTATAGCACAATAGTATTCCATTACATTCATATACCACAACTTGTTCAGTCATTCGCCAGTTGATGGGCATCCCCTCGATTTCCAGTTCTTGGCCACCACAAAGAGAGCTGCTATAAATATCTTTGTATATGTGGGACCCTTTCTCATTTTTATGATCTCTTTGAGATACAGTCTTAAAAGTGATATTACCAGGTCAAAAGATATGCAAATTTTTGTAGCCCTTTGGGTATAGTTCCAAATTGCTCTCCAGAATGGTTAGATCACCTCACAGCTCCACCAATAATGAATTAGTGTTCCAACTCTCCCATCTTCTCCAACATTTATCATCTTCCTGTTTTGTCATTATGCCAATCTGATAAGAATGATGTGGTACCTCAGAGTTGTTTTGTTTGGCATCTCTCTAATCAATAGTCATTTAGAGCATTTTTTTCATATTACTATAGACAGCTTTAATTTCTTCCTCTGAAAATTGCCGGTTCATATCCTTTGACAATTTATCAATTGGGTAATGATTTGTATTCTTATACATTATGTATAATGCTTGCTGATTGTTTTAGGTAGATACTGCTTATTTTTTTATGGAAGACTCCATTTATTCCTATGCTCTCCAGTGTTTTCAGTGGGCATGGGTGCTATATTTTGTCAAAAGCTTTTTCTGCATCTATTGAGGTAATCATATGATTTCTGCTGGTTGTTGATACAATCCATAATGCTGATAGTTTTCCCAATATTGAACCAGCCCTGCATTCCTGATATAAGTCCTACCTGATCATAATGTATTATTCTCATGATAAGTTGCTGTATTCTTCTTGCTAATATCTTATTTAAAATTTTTTGCATCTATATTCATTAGAGAAATGGGTCTAATTTTCTTTCTCTGTTTTGGTTTTTCCTGGTCAGAACCATATTTGTATCATAAACAGAATTTGGTAGTACTGATTCTTCACCAATTTTCCCAAATAGTCTATGTAGTATTGAAATTACCTATTCCTTAAATGTTTGATAGAATTCACTTGTAAATCCATCTGGCCCTGGAGATTTTTTTCCTAGGGAGTTCATTGATGGCTTGTTCAATTTCTTTTTCTGACATGGGGCTATTTAAGTATTCAACCTCCTTTTCTGTTAATCTGGGTAATTTATATTTTTTAAATATTCATCCATTTCACTTAGATTGTCAAATTTATGGGCATATAGTTGGGCAAAGTAATTTCTAGTTATTGTTTTAATTTCCTCCTCATTGGAGGTGAGTTCACCCTTTTCATTTTTTGATATTGGTAATTTGGTTTTCTTCTTTCTTTTTTTAATCAAATTGACCAATGGTTTATCAATTTTATTGGTTTTTCAGAAAACCAACTCTTAGTTTTATTTATTACTTCAATAGTTTTCTTAATTTCAATTTTATTATTCTCTCCTTTGGTTTTCACAAAAAAGGCCCAGTGCCTAGCTCTTCTGGGATCAATGATATCTGACCTTTGAAGTAGTTCATGATGTTCATTCCATGAACTACCTGGAAAGTTCCCAAATGCTCTCGGGATTCTGATACAATTATCATGAACAGATGACTGGACCTCTTCAGAAAGAAATATGTCCACCTCTGGTTAAGGAAAGCTAGAATGGTCACTTCTGGGATGGAGGATCCCTTCTCCTGAACTCTCAGCACTTCCTCAGGAGCTACTGCTGGAAGTAGATGGAGCCTACTCAGTAAATCAGCTGCAACATCTGAAATCTATATACCATACTTAGTTTTTTTCTTCTGGTAGATGTCATCATACCTTCCTGCCTTGTGGGATTTATTATCATATGACATATGATTAGGTCAAACTTTGCCTCATGTCACACCTGAGTCAGGACTGGTACAGCCTGTCTGCACTTGCCATAGGTGTTGTTCACAGCCTAGAGACCCCTGGGCTAATGAAATGTTGGTATAAATTATAGTTTTTTATGCACAGATTTCAAGTCAGGATGGTAATGTCTATTTTAGAATTTCTTTCTTTTACATTTGAAACAATTACATATGATGTGAAACTGAATACATTTTTATATGTACAAGGGCCATCATGATAAAGACAAAGTTGTAGCTCATGTATTTACATAAATATGGTGTTCCAACAATAATATCATTGATAAAAGAGCTGCTTTATTTGCTCTTCTGAAGAAATACACCAAGATACTTTTAAAGTAGTGTAGAGAGTTTTTTTAAGTGGTTTTGAAGGGTGTCAATAGCTAATAATGGAGAATTCAGTGTGGAAAGGGAGGAAAGGTTGCTCTCATTCATTTATTAAATAGGCATGTATTTCATACATTGTTTCCCAAAGAATTCACAACTTCTGCTTATATCAGATGAGACTTTCATTAGTGAGGAAAACAGTTTGAGGAAGATAAGTACCATAAGAAGTTAGAATAAAGGAAAGGTGATTATGAATATCGAGCCCATGTGTTGTACACCCTCATTTGCACAGAATGGGAGTACCCACTTGGTTTAACCTTTTCTTCAGCTGAGAATTACCATGATGACCATGTGAACTTTAAAGAATGAGAATATAATGAATATACTTATCACAAAAATTATTGCTTGGTAGTTAAAAGTCTTTTGGTGATGAAATCCCTGATCCTCAGAGATATCTGTCACTGGATCCATAACCAAGACCTTTCCTGTTTGGTCGAAACTCCTAAAGTGTTTGTCCCACTATAACAACCCTTCAAGAAGCCGTCCCAAGGCCTGAGGAGGACTTTGATTTTGCTTTGTATTCCTTCCAAGCACACTTCCATGTTGCCTAGATGCTCTCTGAGGCCAGTCTTCTTCCTAAACTTTTGTTTTAAATGTCACTCCATTGAGCTGCTGTGATATCTCAAAAATCTGCTACCGTGCCAGTTGCCTGAAAGACAAGAATAGTGAAATAGCAACAAGGTCTTGGAATTCAGCCACCCTGCCATCCCTGAAGCAACAATGCTTGATATTCTGCACCTCTCCGGTCAGGGCATGTTCAAAGAGGAGGTGACAGAAAGGCCATCCACGTAGCTGTGCTTTGTCAGCTGAAGTGGGGCAACCAAAAACTGGGTGGTCACATTTTAATGATTCATGAACAGGAAGCATTATGAGCAATAGTGGCCCTAGAAATATAATTCCTAGTACTGTAATAGAGAAACAATATGAACTGAATAGGAAATGGGAAATTTCAAAAATCTCTCTGATATTAAGAGTTCTTAATTTGGAGTCCATGGACATATTTCAGGGGTCTCTGAACTACAGAGAGATGGACCTGGAGTCATAAAGATCTGAATTCAAATCCAGCCGTAGAGGTGGGGCAAGTCACTTAACCTTTGTTTGCCTCAGTTTCATTATATGTAAAATGAAGTAAATAATAGCACCCTCCTTGCAGGGTTGTCATGAGAATCAAGTGAGCTAATATGTGTAAAGTTCTTGGCACACAGTGGGCACTATATAAATATTAGCTAATGCGAGAATCCCTGCTGTAAATGGTGACTCCAAAATGGAATCATATTTAAAAAGGAAAAATACTGGGGTTAAATGGCATCAAAACATTCCCTGTATATTTGAGGGGCTTTGCACCAAACCAGGCAGAATGATGAACCCTAAAACAAAGGGGGAGATCACTATAATTATTCCCAACATATTGAATTCATTTTGGATTCATCAGTCTTGTGATTTCCTCTTTGACAGAATGTCTGTCCTTTTATATTAAGAAAATTGCTCTGAAAGTATGAGCAACAATAGATGAAAGAAAGATCTGGCTGTTCTGAAGTGTTGACAATATTAAATAAGTGTATACCATGTATTAAAAAAGTGAAGTTCCACAACCCACACCAAAAGAACTTGGAGTGAGATCAAGTGGAAAGATTGGCTTGCCCTCACCCATAAGACAAAATACACTTGAAAGCAGATGCATACCAAAAGTTTGTTGTTATTTTATTTAAAAGTTTGTCATTAGCACAACTGCATCCAGGGGAAACACGAGAGTAACCCATAGCATTATTTCCTAGTGTTAAAACAGTGATTTATTAACTCTGAGGTCAGATGAATCCTCTGGAAAGAAAGTCACAATTTGAAAATCAGATCTTCAGAAGACAAATAGTGAAACTGAAATCATCTGGCAGTATTGCAAGCTGGAAGTGATTTGAGAGGTCATAGAGTCCAGCCCTTCCTTTTGCAAGTGAAGAAACTAAGATCCACAGATGCTAAATGAATTACTCAGGATCACGCAAACAGTAAAAGAAAAATGCCAGGATTAAAATACGGGGCCTTTGGTTCCCAATCCAGTGTCCTTCCCACTACACCATGCTGTGAGTTTTATGCTCATAAACATCATTACTCTAAGGCAGATCTGCACAACTTGGCAGTAGGTAGGGGTTAAAGTTAAAATAGGCTAAACTTCTTTGGGCCACAGATAGGCTAGACTAGAAACAGATTTTTGATGGTTGGTTGCCATGGGTCACGTGACAACCACTCAACATCCTCTGGCAGGCCACAAGCAGCCCACTGGACCTACATTGTACAGGCTTACTTTAAGGCCTCAGGCAATTTTAAAAAATAAATAAATTTTCCCCCTTGGGGTGATGAAATATAGGCTAGAAAATGGTTTTACTCAGGGATCCTACACAACATTAAGGAGGAATATTAAATACATATTAAATGTCAGAGTTTAACATGGTGACCCAATAATCCCCACTGGGGAGCCTTCGGCAGGTGGGTCTCTTGAGTTAGAGATTCTGAGCTGCAGTGGGCTAAGCTGAATCCTTCACGAATATGGTAAGCTTCAGAGAACAGACTGTTTAAGGAGCAGGAACTGGCCCAGCGGGGAAACAGGATGAATCAAAGCTCTGTGCTGACCACTAGTGACTTAGGCTGAGTGGTCCCTGTACTTATAGCCAGTCTCAAAAAAGTAAACAAAATAAAAATTAGATGACAGAGACCTGCCATACGTGCTTTGTAGCTGAAAGGTGTATTGTCCTAAGCTCCTTGAGAGTGGAAACCTGGTTGTGTAAATTCAGAGCTTAGAGAGACCTTAAGAGATCATCTAGTGCTTGGACTTGGCCCTAGTCTAACTTCCTTTTTGTTTGTCTTTCCACAAATGAAGAAACTGAAGCCCAGTGTGAGTCACAGGGAATAAGCAGGTGGCAGTGTGGGCCTCTGACTCCAAATTCAGTCATCTTCCTCCTGTGGCACACTTGCTCTTAGACATCTTCATCCCTCACAACACCTAGCAGAGCACCATGCAGAGAGTTGGTTCTCAATCTGCATATGAGGACTTGCATGACACAGGAGCTAGGGTGCTGTACCTGAGGCCCAGGAGGTCTGGGGTCCAGGCCTTCCTCTGTCACTGGGGGACCATAGTAACATTTCCCAACATCTTTGAACTTCAGTTTCCTTATGGTGAGAGAGGTACCAAAAGATACCTTGTCCACAGGGTTGAGAGGTTCAAACAAGATAGAGTACATACGGTGCTTTACTAGGTGAAGGAAAGAAGATGTCTTTACATCTTATGTAGGAAGGCCCATCCTTCCAGGGTCCCAGTAATGGCATCAGTCTAGACCAGTGCTGTTGAATGCATGTAGAAACAGGGTCCATCGAAGTGTACTAAGGATCTCTGCTGACTTGGAAAACCACATAATATTTTCTACATTTTATTGTATTTTTATTTATTTTGTTAAATATTTCCCAATTCCTTTTTATTCTGGTTCAGACCTCACTCTGGCATGTTTCTGCATGTAGTGCTGCTCGCTGGCTCCAAGTTTGACACCTTTGGTCTAGAAAATATTTTCCCTTCCTTTTTAGCCTATGAAGAGAGGAGGGGTGAGAAAACTGTGGGCATCTTTCTGTGCCTTAATACATGCTTTTTGGGATGTTAAAAAAAATTATAAAACAGGGTCCTTAGTTTGAAAGAACTTATAATTATGTTAAAGAAGGACAGGCAAAAATACTCTAGGAATATACTTACGGTGACAAGATGCAAACAATAAAATACAAACTCTAATGAATATTGAAGCACACAAAACTAGGGGAGAGTGATTAAGGTGGCCTGAAGTTAATCCACTGAGCTAGAAAATAAAGGCAGGGTCGGATTCAGGTGGGGGAGAAGACGGTTGTGTAGCTCAGTGGAGAGAGCTTGAGGCCTGGAGTCAGGAAGACCCCAGTTCAAATCCAGCCTCAGATACTTCCTAGCTCAGTGACCTTAAGCAAGTCAGTTAACCTCTATTTACCTTAATCCGCTGGAGAAGAGAAGGACAAACCACATCAGTATCTTTGTCAAGAAACCCTCAGATGCAGTCATGAAGAGTCATGCAGTTGAATAACATCAAGGATGGGGATGGGGGGCCGAGATAGAGTTGGACTAGATTTTCTGAGGTTTCCTGTCATTTGAAACTAGGTCTCACCTTCTTAGGGGAAGTGACACTCCTAAGCTGGGCTTTTTTCCGCACTCCAGGATCAAAAATAGAAAATACATCAAAACTATTCTAGAAAAACTAGCCTACATGCTCCTCCTCCCACCAGGCATTCAGAATCCCCACCTCTGTTTTTTCAGAGGTGTCTCTTGCCTAGCAGGCTCTCCCTTCCCTCTTCACTCTCACCTCTAAAAATCTTAAGCTTTTTTCAAGACTCATCTCAGGTGCTGTGAGGGACAGGTCTCATATCCTGATCCCAGGAGTTTAGAGTTCTACTCCTCAAATTAACTTTATGTATAAAAATGTATCCCCTAGTAATGAGTACATGAATCTCTTAGAAACAAGACCACTTGTCTTTTTAATCTTTGTAAACCCATTATTTAAGCTAAATAAAAACATGTTGGATAAAACTTAGAATTGCTAAATTTTACTGTTTTTAGAATTCTTGAAGCTGAGGTCCAAGTTTTCCTATTTTTTATCATCCTGAAATCCAAAAACCCTTTTCTGTCTTTGAGTTTGGAGTGTGATGATACTGAAAGAGCACTGGATTTGGGCAGAAGACCCCAGTTCAAATCTCCACTCTACTACTCATTTCCTGGGATTACCTATGTGACTTTGAGCAAGTCATCAGCTCTGGACCTCAGAATATCAGCTTCTTACCTACTTGTGTGACTTTGTAAGTCACTTGGTTATTCTGAACCCCAATTACCTCTCTAAGCTCTAAGTTGGACTGGATGACATCTGAGGTCCCTTCCAGTTCTTGTGAACTAAAGCTTGTCGTCATGTGCAGTTCTGCCACTTTGACTTCCAAATCCTGACAGCAAGGCCAGGCTGGTCTACTTGGCCACCCACAGGTCTGGTTCTGCCGTCTGCAGTCAGATTCTGCTGCCTACTCCAACTAAGTCGAATTTATTTCCTGATTTGCAAAAGGAAGGATATGAGCTAGACTCTAAAAGCCCTTCCCAACTCTAAACCCTAGAAATACTAGAGCAAGAAGTCTGATCTGGGGGAATGCCCATAAACCACTCAACATTAGATGGGCAGAACTCTCATTGTCACTGCAGGTCTCTTCATCTAAAGCTCAGCCTCTTCCATTGTTTTGGAAATGGCAGCTTTATTAAAATTTAATCATTGAATAAAGCATGGACATAGTGTTTACCTAAGTCCATATGAACTCAACACTCATCCATGTTGTTAAGGATGAATCAAGCCTATTAGAATTTCAAATCAAACTGACTTTGTATCTGCAATGGAAACCAGTTTGAGGCACCTTCAGTTTGATTCATCCCTTTACTTTCAACAGAGTAATACTTTTCAGATAATCTGCTACAAATATTTTGTTTTACAGCTTAGGAAACTGAGTTGCATAGAGGTGAAGTGATAATTAAAAAGCATTAATTAAGCACCTAGTAGGTGCCAAACACTAGGCTAACTGTTTTACAGATATCTCATTTTATCTTCACAACAAGTGGAAGGGAATGAGCATTTATTTATCTCGTTATGTGCCAGGAACTATGCTAAGCACTTTACAAATGTGATCTCATTTGATCCTTGCAACAGCCCTGGGAGGTAGGTGGTCTGATTATCATCCCCATTTTACACATTAGGTAACTGAGGCAAACAGAGGTGATGTGATTTACCCAGGGTCATAAAGCTGGCGAATTGTCTGAAGCTAGATTTGAACATGTCTTCTTGAGTTCCAAATCTTGGACTGGGCACTACACCACCTTGCTGTGTAACTTGTTCCAGGTCACACAGATTGCAAACCCGGTATTAAAACACAGGACATCAGGTTGCAAATCCAGAGCTGTTTCCTGTGGCAGACCCAACGCAAAGGTTGACCCTGCTTTTTGAAGAACCTGTTTCCCCTCTGCATAGAGTAGAATGATGAGAGTTGGGGAAGCTCCCACCCTCCACTCAATCATTTGGAGCCCACCTTAGCAGTTCAATTAATCCTTTTATTTGACAGAGCACCAGTGCAGGAGTCAAGAGGAACTGAGTTCAAATCTCCCCTCAGATACTTGACACTCACTAGCTGTGTGACCTTGGGCAAGTCACTTAACCCCAATTGCCTCATCCTGGGTCTTCTCCAGTCATCTTGATGAATATCTGGTCACTGGATTCAGATGGCTCTGGAGGAGAAGTGAGGCTGGTGACCTTGCACAGCCCTCCCTCACCAAAACAAAGTCAAGTGCAAGTCATGTCATCATTTCTCTGATGGCATGGTCTTCTATGGCAACAAAGCACAAACACACATATGATATGGAATTAGACTGTATCACTTCAGTAGTATAGGAAAGTCCCTCTGCTAGTATAGATCAGCACCTTCTTGGTCACTTGGTTTTAGAGTTGCCAGAGCACTAAGGTGTGATTTACCCAACTTCATATAGCCAGTATGTATCGTATTTGAATTCAAGTCATTCTGCCTTGAAGGGTACAAGTAGTCCTTTCTGCTGAGGCTGCCTGACTCCTGGCTCATCCTAGCATTGAAGTTAACCTTCTACTGGACTTCACAACATGTTTGGTTTTCCACACACAAAAAAAAAAGAATGAAAAAGGAAGTTCCAAGAATGAAAGAAGTTGAGTCCATTTTCTTTAAATTAACATAAAGTAAGGGGAGATATGAGACACCTAGGTAGCTCAGTGGACCTAGAGTTAGGGTAGATCAGAGTTCACATCCAGCCTCAGACACTTACTCTGTGTGACTCTGGGCAAGTCATTTAACTTCTTGCTTTAATCCCTTGGAGAAGGAAATGACAAGTCACTAGTATCTTTGTGAAGAAAACCCCATAGACAGCATTGGCGTGCTTGGTCCAGAGGGTCATGAAGAGTCAGAGATCATGCTGGTCACAGATTATTTACCATATGGCTTTGAGGTTTCCATGAAGGTAAACTTCCAGACCACCTGGTTGACGTTATTCTGATGCCCGTCTCTGCTTGGGGGTGAGCTGGAGCTCTAAAACAAGATAATAGAGAAGCGTAGGCTATGCTATTATGCTGGAAAGCCTTCCTAGTGCAGGCTATTTATAGATGGTGTCTTGTCATTCAAGAACTAGCCTAGCCAAGGTCAGACAGGTTCGTCATCAGAACACCACCAAAATGAATTTTTTCACTATACCATAATTTCATTTTCATCATTTCCTCAGGTATTAAATTCCTTCATTTTTTAATGTTACAAAATTACAAAGGACAATCTTGGCCCCTAAAAAGAGACAGAACAATATGCCTTCATCTACCCCTTCACAGAAATCCAGGGGTATAGAACACTGTAAGGAATATAGTAGCCTTCCCCACAAACACGGCATACATTTTTTTTCATGTATTGAGTAGTTCTGATTAATTTTTTTCTCATCTATCTTTTTTTCTTTTTTTAAAAATACTTCCCATAAAGGATAGCTTTCTAGAAGGAGGAAATGTATGCCAATGATAATAACAATCTTGGTTTCTTTGAAGTTCCTCCATTTTTATTGCTGTTTGCATGTTGGAGTTCCAAGGCAGATGTAAGGTTAGGTTTGTAGACTGAGTTCAAGCCTACTTGTGGAAAAGAATCATCAAACATACTAATTCTCATTTTTGTCCTGTTTGAAATATTTGGTATTAGGGACCAGTCTGTGACTGATCTCAGCATAGCAAGCATTTATGAAATTCATGCAGATAGTTGTGCTAAGCGTTGGGATGAGCTATAAATCTCAGATTCAGACATATTCCCTGTAAACACAAATAACTATAATATACAAAATTGCATGATAAGTTCATTAGAGAGCATAACAAAATGCCATATGAAGTGCTAGAGGAAGGTCATTATCACCTGAGGCTTCAAGGAAGATTTCCTGGAGAAGATGGCATTTGAGTTGGGTTTTAGAGGATGGGTATGAGTTCAGTCTGCCAAGAGGATGGGGAGAGCATTCTACCCACACCAGCCAATCAATCAACAGATGTTTGTTAAGTGTCTGCAATGGGCCAGGCACTGTTATAGGTGCCTGTGATGGGCCAGCCACCATGCTAAGTGTTGAGGACACAGGTGCAGTGAATGGGACATTTTTGACTAGCAAGAAACTTATGTGCAGAATGTCCAAAGGCACGGACGTGGTTCACTTTCAGTGAGAAAAGATTTACAAAAATGGGGCAGAGCACTGAGAAGGGACTGCATTAGGCTAGAAAAGTAGAAGAGCACCAGGTTGTTTAGGGCCTTGAATGTCAAGCAAAGGGAAGCAAGGAGCAACTGAACACTGTTAAAAAGAATGACATTTCCATATCTTGGCATAAAAAAAATATCTTCCCAGATGTGTGGAGGCTAGATTGGAGGAGTGAGAGGGTAGCGGCAGAGAGGCTTCTGAGAAGGTTAGTGGAATGGTCAAGGGAGATGATAATGAGGACTGGTATTAGAGTGGTAGCAGTCAAAACTGAGCAAAAGGGGATGGATAAGAGAGATGGAAAAGATGGAACTTTATCTGCTTCTTAGAATCATCCTGTGAGGCCAGCACTTCAGAGAGCTCCATTTTAAGGGGAGGAAAGTGATGTTCAAGAAAGGTTAGTGGTTGCTTGTAATTTTATTAATTATTAAATTATTATTCAACATTCTTTTTAAAAATTTTGAATTCCAAATTCTCTCCCTCTCTTTCCCACCCATCAAGAAAGTAAGGAATATTTTATTCATTATACACGTAAAGTCATGCAAAACATACTTCCATATTAACCATGTTACAAACAAACAAAAAAAGGAAGAAAAATAAAGTAAAGAAGCATGCTTCAATCTGCACTCAGAATGCATCGGTTCTTTCTTTGGAGATGGATAACATTTTTATCATGGGTCTTTGGAATTGTTTTGGATTGATGCATTCATATAAGCTTTTAACGTTAGGAAGCAACAGAGCCAGAATTCAAACCTAGGCCTCTGCTGAGGCCAAGTTGAGTGCTCTTTCTGCTACTACCTCTGTGTGTTCATCCTTTGTGTCTGAAGAGGACCATGACATCAGAAAAATGATGACATGACTTGCACTGGACTTGTTTTGACCAGCCT
Organism: Notamacropus eugenii; assembly: GCF_028372415.1. NCBI lineage: Eukaryota > Metazoa > Chordata > Mammalia > Diprotodontia > Macropodidae > Notamacropus > Notamacropus eugenii. Next base: position 153,352,091 of record NC_092877.1, on the reverse strand, counting down.
CACTTTCTCCTCTAGAGCCATCTGAATCCAGTGACCTGATATTCATCAGCCTGACTGGAGATGACCCAGGATGCAATGGGAGACCTTGGCCTTTTGGCTAAGGCCTTTTGAGATACTCACTCAGAGTGAGGTGATGCCCATTCAGTGAATAGGCCTCTTTAAAAAGTAGTCAGGGGTTTGGCCCCTTTAATAGAAAAAAGAAAATAAATAGATAAATCACACTGGGAGGGGCAGGAGTCTCAGGGTCGTTGTTTGGAAGAGAAACCGTTAGCCAGGAAGGTCCAAAACCAGCCATTGAGTGGATGTTGGGCAGGGACCCTTCCTTGTACAATCCATGGGCTTCTGAGTGCACGGAGCTAAGGTTTTAGGGGAGACAAGAAAGAAAGAAAAAGGAGAGGAAGGGAAGGGAAGGAAAAGAAAAGGAAGGAAAGGAAAGGAGGAAATGTGACCATGTTTGTAGGTAAACTACAAGAAAAGTGTTAATTCCTGAGACAATTTCCTGGAAGTAGCAAAAGAGAATGGGATCAAGGGCTCAGGTAGAGAGTAGAGAGATTGACCTTAGAATGTAGTACAGATATAATTTCTTTCCTGATTGGAAAGGAGAAAGTGATGCGGTTTGTGGAATATGAAAGAAGAGCTGACAGAATTCTCATCAAATGGCCTTTATCTTCCCAGAAAGGAGGAGATTAGGTCATTTACTAGAAGTGATCCAATAAGATTTTGGTGGTAAGAGAGAATTAAATTTATAGGACAGTCCCTGTGAGGAGTAAGCTTAGGGCCAAATGATTGTCAAGCAACAGTGATGGACCAGCGGAGATACCATGAAATCAACTCCACTTCAAGATTGTCTTCAGCAGCTTGCAGAACACTGAAACCAGAGTAGAGAAATGGGTTAGCCAGAGATGAAGGCGCAATGGCTGGAATCATAGAAGGTCTGTGGCAAAAGGGATTCAAAAGTAATAGTGAGGGAGACATGGAGGTAGAAGATCAAAAACGGCATTAAACGCTGACTCCCCCTCAGGGTACCAAAGGTGATAATTACAAAAGTCATTACTAATAACATAATATAATATTAATAAAATCATAATAAAGACAAATACCCAAGTGTGTGAACGAGAAAGTAGGAAAGGTAATCTAGGAGGCTGACATTAGAGAAAGGAGCTTTGATATTCCCAGTTTTGGATATAGTACAATCCTGAGAAAGATGGACTAAGGTATTGACTAATGTAGTCTGGCAAAACAAAAATAGCTAGTTTTAATATAGCACCTTAAAGTTTGAAAAGCACTTTTACATAAGTATCTCATTTGACCCTCTTAAAAGATCTTGTAAGGTGCCACAAATTGCTCCCATTTTACAGATAAAGAAACTGAGACTGAAGATATGTTAAAGGATCTGGCCAGGGTTACAAAGAGATGGATATCACACCCAGGCCTTCTTGACTCCATGTTCAATTAAGTCATTAAGAGGTCCAGATTGGTAAAGTGGGTAAACATAAATAATATTAGATGAACCTAATGTTACCTCTTGACCGAAGGATAATGAAGTAGGAGGAGATCAAGATATGCGTTTTCAGACGTGACTAACCTCTTGCTTTGTTTTGCTTTACCTATTTGTTACAAGGGAAAGTGTCATTTTGGAGGCTGGATGGGCTGATGGGCAGCTAATTATACGCAAAAAAGAACATCAATAAAATGTCTTTAAAATACATAGAATAAAATTAAAAGTACAGAGGGGACACAAGTGTAGCAATTTTGTTACTACTTACATGTAATATACATGTAAATATGTTACATGTAATGTATGTATTTCTTTAAAATGATAACAATTCAGTTTTTATTCAATCTTCTTTTCTGTTCTTTCTATATTAAAATATTTATTAAGTTATCAATGAAAAACAATTCTTTTCAAAGAATCTGAAGATACATTCTTTAAGAAAGGTGGAGATGAAAATGGGGAGCAAGACTGTAAATACGTTGAAAAAACTGGGAGAATGATCTGGCAAGATAGACAATAAGGATGGGGAGATAGTATTAGAGAGATTGAGTGGACCTCAACAGGGAATTGAAAAAAATAGAAGTAAACGGAAAATAAAAATGGGAAACAATTTCTACTCCTGAGAGAGTGTGTATATATGGGGAAAATTGAGAGGAGTGGCACCCAAGGGAGAAGATTTTAAAGAAGTTTGTATCTTTAGGAGAAGAGCCAGATGTCCCTTAAAGAGAGAGAGTAAGAGGAATTTGAGGTAAAAAGTTTAAGGCATCATGGTACAGTGGAAAGAGGATTGGATTTTCAGCCAAAGGACCTGTGGGGCCTTGAATCCTGTCACTTTTGTGAACTTGGGAGTGTCAATCAGTTTTCTCACCTGTAAATTGAAAGGATTGACCAAATGGCCTATTAAGTCCCTTCCCTCTCAAAATTTGTGATACTGACAGCTTGTAGAGAAAAAACAGGGTTTCCAGCCCATTTGGAGGGGGATGAGGAAGGAGCCACAGCAGCAAGAGTAGCAGAAGTGATTAGAATAAGGCTCAGGAATTGAGAGGAAGGATTGCATAAGCTTAATTTGTATAGAAAGAGATAGATGAGTCTAAAAGACAGAAATTGGGAGAGCTGGTATGCCAGGGAATAAATCAGGTTGTGGCCTTGGCTATAACCACGTTACAAGAGGATGTGCAGCTACTGCTGGGAGTTCAAGAAAGAAGAATTTAGAATCTTAGTGTATTGGACTATGAGTGATGATCTCCCTGTGTGCTCTGATTCCTTAATTGGCTCTAGATTTTTCAGCTTTGGGAGCAGGTGAGATATGATAGGGTCAGGTTTCCTGCTTTCCCCAAAAGAGGGATTCATTTTCCCTGAAGGACAGCAAAACTGTTCCTGGGATCTTCATGGTGCCTGCCTCCTTTGGAGAAGATAAGCTTTTATTAAGTGCCTACTATATGCCTGTCACTGCACTAAATTGGTTGGTTGTTGTCCTTCGTTCTCAAAGATGACCAAAATGGTATCACCATGATAAACTCAAGTTTCAGTGTGTCCGATTGTGGCTGACCAGACCAATACAAGCTCGGAATGATCTACCACAGATTGGGCAGTAAGTAAGCACTTTACTAATATCTCCTTTGAACTTCACAGCAACCCTGGGAGGTAAGTGCTGTTATCCCCATTTTATAGTTGAAGAAACTAAGGCAAACAGAGGTTAAGTGACTTATATGGGGCCACACACTAATAAAAGGAGGCTGGATTTGAACTCAAGTCCTTCATGATTCCAGGCTCAGTACTTTATCCACTATGCCACCTAGCCAGCTTAAAACAATTTCTAGGTCACCTGAAGGCATAAAAAAATATAAAGTGCCCAATGGCTTATTAGATCTCTGAAGACTCTGGGTCACTATACCCAGCCTTGCTGACCAGATGTTTCCATACATGAAAGGGAGCTAAGTGGTGCTCTGTCGTTGCAGCTCCTTGCTGTGTTAGATCACAGTAAGCCTCTTTTTGTTAACAGTTGATTGACTTTTCAGTGCCTCACTTCATCCTGCTACCAGACCTTAAGTACTTTGCTCTAAAATGTGTTATAGACCTTTGATTGAGGGAACAAAACTTTGGTTCTCACTTCCACTTAACCAAGGGACTTCAAAAAGTATGAAAGGCATCCAGTAGGCAGACAGGAGGTCAAAACTGATCAATATACATACGTATATATGTATATACGTATGTATATATGTATATAAAGAAAGAGAGAGCACAGTTTAATTTCAAAATATGAAATTGTCTTCACTAATCAAGAAAGTACTCAAAATCAAAATGATTCCAGCTGAATACCACACAGTATAATAAGTTGCTTTTTGTGGTCTGCATGCTTTAATTTCAGAGGTAATGACCATGTTGGGGGGTTTATTTTATTAGTGAAGCTGTCTGAAAGCATATGCAAACAAAAATTTTCTTCAAAATTTTTTTTCCAATTTATCATTTATTTTTGACATTAATTTAAAAAAATTTTTGAGTTCCGAATTCTCTTCTACTCTCCTGCCACCCCTCCCCCACCATTGTAAAGACAAGAAATGTGATATCAGTTATACCTGTAAAATCATGCAAAACATATTTCCATATTAACTGTGTCATTGTTTTAAAAGAAATAAAAATAAGATTATAATTCAGTTCAATAAATTATGCTTCAATTTTCATTAAAATTCCATCAGTTCTTTCTCTGGAGATAGATAGCATTTTTCATCACAAATTCTTTAGAAACGTCTTGAATTACTGTATTAGTCAGAATATTTAAGTCATTCACAGCTGATTATCATACAACATTGCAGTTACCCCGTATAACTTTCTCCTGGTTCTCCTTACTTCACTTTACAGCAGTTTATATAAGTATTCCCAAGTTTTGTTCAGTCATTCTTCAATTGATAGGTAATTCCTGAATCTCCAGTTATTTGCCACTACAAAAAGAGCTACTATAAAATTTTGTACATATAGGTCCTTTTCCTTTTGCTTTAATCTCCTGGGGATACAGACCTGGTATTGCTAGGTCAAATGGTATACAGTTTGACAGCCCTTTGAGCATAGCTCCAAATTACTCTCCAAAATGGTTGGATCATTTATAACTCTACCAACAGTGTGTTACTGTTCAAATTTCCTCACATCCCCCTCCAGCATTTGTCATTTTCCTTTTCTGTCTTAGTAGTCAATCTGATAGGTATGAGATGGTAACTCAGAATTGTTTTAATTTGCATTTCTCTAATCAATAGTGATTAAGTGAATTTTTTCATCTGACTATGGCTAACTTTTGATTTCTCCTTCTGAAAACTGCCTGTTCATATCCTTTGACCATTTATCAATTGGAGGATGACTCTTATAAATTATTCTTATAAATGATTCTTATAAATTTTACTCAGTTCTCTATATATTTGAGAAATGAGGCATTTTCAGAGGAACTTTTTGTAAAATTTTTTCCCAGTTCCTTCTTTCCTTCTAGCATTGGCTGCATTGGTTTTGTTTGCACAAAACCTTTTTAATTTAAAGTAATCAAAATTATCCCTTTGGATCTTTTCTATCTCTTCTTTGATCATAAATCCTTTCCTTATCCATAGTTCTGAGGAGTAAACTATTCCATGCTCCCTTGATTTGCTTATGATATCACCCTTTCTGTCTAAATCTTGTACCCATTCTGATTTTATCTTGGTTTATGTTATGAGATGTTGGTTTGTACTAGCACTTCTTAAACTGTAGGTCACAACCCCATTATGGGGTCATGTAAGTGAATGTGGGGGTCATGAAAAAAATTGGCAATAGTAAAAAAATTTCTGAATGAACAATGACTAAAAATTAATTAAAAATCAAATGTATAATGAATCAGAGGTGTTTCTAGCAGTACTTGCTCATGTTGCTTCATACATCTTCACTGCAGCCTTGGTTCTGAACATACAACATGTGCACATTATACTGCACATGCTGTCATACCATGCAATGCCAACAAATGCTGCCAGAAATGCCTTAGCTCAGATTCAAGACTTGTATGTTAAGAATTGCAGTGTTTTTACTGCACATACAAAGTTTTCTGCTCATACAAAAACAAAATAGTTTAATTATGGGAAATAAAGACTTTTAATATTTTCCTACTGTCATGCCTCAGCACATAAGTATCAAAATAGTATATCTTTGGGTTGGATTGTATTAGAATGTTTGATTTTTTAAATTGTTATGTCCTTTTACAGAACACAAAGTATTTAATTGCATGCAGCAAGTAAAGACAAAACCCCTTTAATAATATTTCTCCACCATCACCGCTGTATGTTTATGTAAGTGTAATCATCAGTTTTTTGTATTAAGCCCAAACAAATGTAATTTCATACACTAAAGCTAGTATTTGAGAAATCATCAGCAATATTTATTTATATTATAGGACAAAAATATTTTTTGGTTATGGATAAGTGGCTAAATTAGACAGAAGGGTAAAATTACTGATGACTGTGCAGCAGTCTTCACTACCAGGTTGTAGTACATCTAAATGGACAGTTAATCCACGTATCTATTCAACAAATGTCATGTGGAGAAGATAAATATTGCATTTTCCATTTAGTTCTATTTTGTGATGCTGTGATGGATCTAATGAGCATTGAGGCTCATGTTTAGCATGATCTTAATCTTCCTTTCATAGCACTGCATTTGTCCTTATGTTGATTTTCAAATGTAAATTTTTGCCATTTTCATTTTGAGTTGTTTCAACATGTTATTTAATTTTATGAACATTGAGTTAAAAATGTTTTTCTTTTTTAATTGCTGAATTTGGTCAGCTTCTATTTACTTAAAATGCTTGATTAATGGTATCTAATTTTGATAATCCAAGGTTCTCTAGTGACCAATCTTATGATATAGCCTATACTTCATAAGGAAGCCTTGAACAAGGAAGTAGAACCTCTGAAAAGAACTAAACAAGTTTTTAAAAAAGAAAACATCCTTTTGTTGCAAAATTTAATCTTGTACTACTTGCCTCCAGGAGCAGTATGCTAAAAATTCACCAGATGGAGGCATATTCCTTGTTTAAAAAAGTAAAAAGAACAATGCAACAATTCAAATGAAATGAAACATCTTTCTGTTTTTCAGAGTGACAGGTTTGTGAATGTGAAATAGTGGGTTAAAAAGGCTTGAATATTTGCTATTAGAAGTTATTATATATTGTTATTGGCAGCTAGGCAGTGCAGTGGATAGAGCACCAGTGCAGGAGTCAGGAAGACCTGAGTTCAGATCTCACCTCAGACACTTGACACTCATAGCTGTGTGACCTTGGGCAAGTCACTTAACCCCAATTGCTTCATCCCGAGTCATCTCCAGTCATCCTGGTGAATATCTGGTCACTGGATTCAGATGGCTCTGGAAGAGAAGTGAGGCTGGTGACCTGCACAGCCCTCCCTCACTCAAAACAAAGTCAGTGCTAGTCATGTCATCATTTCCGATGGCATGGTCTTCTTTGGCAACGAAGGACAAACACACACACAGAGTAATAGAAATGTTAGCTATAGAATTAGAGAAGAAAAAGAAGTTGAAGGAATTACACTAGGCAATGAGGAAACAAAACTATCATTCTGCAGATATGATGGTAAATTTAGGAAATCCTAGTAGATCATCTGGAGACACCATTTCAGAAATACTTCCCTTCAAATTTTGATTCTAAAAAATTAAGTTGGGTTCATAAGCCATACTCAATTGAAATACAAAATGTCAGTCATCTGCCATTAAAAGTCCAAGAAGAATTTGCCAAGTTATCAAGTGACACAAGTTTGAAACTTGAGTTTTCTAAAGAACTGTCAAATGAATTTTAACTTCGGATTAGGACATAATTTCCAACAATTTTTGAAACGGCTCTAACCATACTTCGGCCATTTTGTACTACATTTTTATATCAAGTGTCATTCTCAGCATTGAAAATTATAAAATCAAAATATCAATCAACTCTGAAGAAGCTGATTAATACTCTATGTCCTGCAGTATCAGATACTCCAACAGGATTTAATTCTTTATGTAAAAATAAATAAGCACATCCATCTCATTAATATGCAAATTTGCTTTTGTCTCTAATGGTAAAATTATATATACACCAAAGAATAGTTTTAAAATAAATTTATGATTTATTATCAGTAAATGTTTGATTTGCTTACCTATTTTATATGCCTATATACTTAGGATCACCCCAAAATTTCTTAGGTGAAAAGGGGTCACAAGTGGAAAAAGTTTAAGAATCCCTTGTCTCTACCTAGTTTCTGCCAAACTGCCACATAGTTTTCCAAGCAATCTTTGCCAAATAGTGAGTTCTTATCCCAAAAACTTAGATCAGTGTTGAGGAATCTACAGCTTTGAGACCACAGGTTCCCCACGCTGGTTAGATGTTTGGGTATATCAAATTCATGTTGCGGTGTAGGGTATGTTTAGGGAAGACCAGTACCTTTGGTGTAATGGCTGCCAGGCCCTTTTCAGGGTTCTTTCTACCTTTGGTGTGCATCTGTTCCACCTAATTCTGACCTGTGGCTCCAAGAAGCTGTAGCATGCACAATGGCCACACCCCAGTAAACCATTTTGGCAGATGGGCCAAACCAGGTTGAGGTAACCAAGCGTTCTCAAACCCATTGGTGAGTTAGGGAGGTATCTACCCCAAGCATCTGAAGACTTCATCTGTTGGAATGGGTGGATGAGAACAATTTGTTCCAATGGCCATGAAGGCAGATGAAGCGATGTGGAGCACTTAGAGCTTAGTTAGATACCAAAGACACAAAGGTCTTTGCATCCTAAGCCATCTCCAGCCTTCTTGACTCTGTCCTCCCACTGGACTATGATGACTGTGGAGAAGAAAGGGAGGCAGACGACTTCGTGCACCTCTGCCTCACTTAAATCCAATTTATGCACGAATCAAAAGATATCACCCATACTATTTCACTATTACGCCTCAAAGTCCTGTGGTGACAAGCAAGTGGTGAAGCAGCAGGTGCAGATACACTGGGAGCTATAGTCACAATCCTGCACACAGGCAGCCTAGGCCATAGGGTCATTTCTCACTGGAAGCAGCAGTGGGACTTGGCAGCCCCCTGGGTGTCTGAGAAGCCTTTTAAGGATCACACTATTCACCTCCTAGTGTGAGGAAGAGGGCTAGAAAAGGTACCCTAAACATTATCAGCTTACCCAGCCCTGACCTGATTACCACGGCAGGTGGAGAATCCCACAATGTGGTCGAAATACAAAAAGTACAAAAGTATCTGCAAAGATGATTCCACTTACCAGCTGCACATGGAACATGCGTACACTACCAAACAACACAAAATTCAGTAGACCTGAAAGGAAAACTGCTCTTATTGCAAGAGAACTCAACACATATCACATCCAAATAGCAGCCCTGAGTGAAATAAGGTTGGCAGATGAAGGCCAGCTTACTGAAGGTGGAGCTAGATACACCTTTTTCTGGAGTGGGTACAGGGAAGGAGAGTGCCGTGAATCTGGCATGGGTTTTGCAGTCAAAATTAATCTAATGAGCAAGCTGGTATGCCTGCCAAAAGGAGCAAATGACAGGCTCGTGACAGTGCAATTGCCACTCACAGGAAAATGCCATGCCACCATCATCAGTGTCTATGCTCCCACCATGACAAATCCTGATGAACTCAAAGAAAAATTTTGTGAAGACCTAGAGACTCTTGTCATCAATGTGCCAAAAGAGGACAAGCTTTAATTCTGGGTGACTTTAATGCTACAGTAGGCTCCTTGGCAGGGAGTCCTGGGGAGGAATGGAGTTGGAAACAGCAACAGGAATGGTTAGCTGAAGACTTGTGCATTGCATGACCTTCTCATCATCAACACTGTCTTCCGTTTACCTAAACGCAATAAAAGTTCATGGATGCATCCTCGCAGCAAACATTGGCATCTAATAGATTATGTGATTGTAAGGAGAAGACAGACAAGAAGTGAGAGTGACAAAGGCAGCGTGTGGTGCAGAGTGCTGCACTGATCATAGACTTATCCTTCCCAAGCTAAATATCTGCATTCATCAAAAGCGCTGCCCCCAAGGCAAAATGACTACCAGAAGAGTTAATGTCAACAATTTAAAGCTCTTCTCTGAGTGTGAACAGTTTGCTGCTGACTTGGAGGGAAAGATGGGCCAACACACAGTTGGCAACAGTGGAGCAGAATAGAGATTTGGTGTACAGCACTGCATTTGCTCATCTGGGTCAGAACACTCCCAAACACCAAGACTGGTTTGATGGAAATGATGGGGAAATTCAGAAGTTGCTAAATGAAAAACGTGAACTCCACCGGATTTACCACCAGGATAGTTCATCCACCTCTAAGAAGCCAGCATTTAATTCCATCAAAAGCAAAGTACAAGCAAAACTTAGAGGGATGCAGGATTCCTGGCTCAGTAAGAAGGCAGATGAAATTCATTTTCATGCTGATAGTAACAATCCAAAATGCTTTTATGATTCCCTGAAAGCTATTTATGGACCAAAAACTTATGGTGCATCACAACTACTCAGTGCTGATGGAGCCACATTGATTAGTGATAAGGACATGATCCTAGAGACATGGGCTGAACACTTCCTGAGTGTTCTTAACAGACCATCATCAATCAATGCTGAGGCCATTGACCGTTTACCTCAGGTTGAAGTCAGTCCCTCTTTAGCTGAACTTCCAACTAAAGAAGAGGTTTTGAGAACCATTAGGCTCCTTTCATGTGTCAAAGCACCTGGTGCTGATTCTATTCCAGCTGAGATTTACAAGGTTGAGGGACCACTGCCCATACAAAAGCTGACTGAAATTTCCAGGTTATATGGCAAGAGGAGGTTATCTCCCAGGAGTTCAAGGATGTCTCCATTGTCCATCTCTATAAGGGTAAAGGGAATAGATTGTCCTACAACAATCACAGGGGGTTCTCTCTCTTAGTCATTGTTGGCAAAATTCTTGCTAGAGTCCTCCTTAATAGGTTGATCCTTCACCTGGAAGATGGGCATATACCTGAGAGCCAGTATGGCTTCAGAAAGGGCCAAGGAACAGTCGACATGGTGTTTGCTGCCCAACAACTCCAGGAGAAATGCCAGGAGCAGAACAGAGTTCTGTACACACCATTTGTAGATCTGACCAAGGCCTTTGACACTGTTAGTCATGAGGGCTTATGGAAAATTATGTCAAAATTTAGTTGCCTGGAGAAGTTCATCAATATTGTATGTCAATTTCATGATGGCATGTTTACCCGGATTCTGGATAATGGACAAAGCTCTCGTGCCTTCCCAGTCACCAATGGAGTGAAACAGGGCTGTGTGCTTGCTCCCATGCTTTTTAGCATGATGTTTTCAGCCATGTTGACAAATGCTTTGAATGAGGATGAACACGGCATCAAGGTCAACTACCATACTGATGGTAAGTTCTTCAATTTGAAAAGGTTATGAGCCAAGACCAAAGTGGAGGGAGTGTTGGTGCATGATTTTCTGTTTGTAGATGATTGTGCACTCAATGCAGCCTCTGAAGCTGAGATGCAACAAAGTATGGATCAATTCTGCTGCTTGTGCTCATTTTGGCCTAATAATTAACACCAAAAAAGTACAGGTGCTCCATCAGCCACCACCACACCATCCATACGTGGAACCATTGATTACAACAAATGGAGAAGTTTTGAATCCTGTGGATAAGTTTACTTACTTGGTAGTGTACTTTCCAGGGATGTACACATTGACAATGAGGTTAATGCACACATTGCTAGAGCTAGCTCAGTGTTTGGGAGGCTCCGAAGAAAGGTTTGGGAGAGACGAGGTATTAGACTGACTACCAAACTGAAGGTCTGCAGAGCTGTTGTGCTGACATCATTGTTATATGCTTGTGAAACATGGACTTTCTACCAGAGCCATGCCAGAAAACTGAATCCCTTCCATTTGAACTGTCTTAGGAAGGTTCTGAGGATCACTTGGCACCATAAATTACCAGAAACTGAAGTCCTTGCTCAAGCTGAACTGCCAAGTATTCAGACTATGCTTCAGAGAGCATAACTCTGACGAGTGGACCACGTTGTTCGAATGCAAAATGTACGATTGCCAAAAAGACTATTTTATGGAGAATTCACATAGGCAGGTGATCACATGATGGCCAGAAGAAACGATATAAGGACACTCTCAAGATCTCCCTCAAGAACTTTGGATTTGACTGTGCAAGGTGGGAGACACTGGCACAGGACTGCTCATGGCGTGCCCACATCAGAAAGGGTGCTGTGCTCTTTGAGCAAAGCAGAAGTGAGACAGCACAAAGTAAATGCAGGATGAGCAAATTTGGAATATCAACCCCAAATATTCACATGGACTATCTATCTGTGCCCAACCTGTGGCAGAGCATTCTGAGCTCGTATTAGTCTGATCAGCCATAGTAGGACACCCTGAAATTTCACTTTACAATGGTGATGTCATTTTGGTCCTCTTCAAAGATGAAGGGTAACAACCATACCAAATTCTTTATTACTTTGTTCATTTACTACTGTGTATTATTGTACCTAATCTCTTGCACTGATCCACCATTCTTATTTTTAGCCAGTGCCATTTTGTTTTGATTACAGCCTTGTAATACAGTTTGAGTTCTGAGATCTAGGCTGCCTTCATTTTTTTTTTCAGATTCCCTTGATATTCTTGACTTTTTGTTCCTCCAGATGGGTTTTGTTTGTATTTTCTAGTTCTATAATTTTTTGGTAATTTGATTAGTATGACCCTGAATAAGCAAATTCTTAGAATTGTCATTTCTTATTATATTGACTCAGTCTACTTATAAGCAATGAATATTTCTCTCATTGTTTAGATCTTAGTGCAAAAAAAGTGTTTGGTAATTATGTTCACATAGTTCCTAGATTTGTCTTGGCAGGTACACTTCCACATATTTTTATTGTCTTCAGTTAATTTAAATAGGATATCTGTCTCTTCTTCCTAGACCTTGTTGGCAATATATAAAAATGCTAATGATTTATGTGTTTATTTTATATCCTATGCTAAAGTGGTTGTTTCAGTTACTTTTTTAGTTGATTCTCTAGGGCAGCAAGGTAGCACAGTGGATAGAGAACAGGGCATCTTCCTACGTTCAAATCTGTCCTAATACACTTACTAGCTCTGTAATCCTCGGCAAGTCATTTGTTTGCTTCAGTTTCCTTATCTCTAAAATCAGCTGGAGAAGGAAATGGAAAACAACTCCAGTGTCTTTGCCAAGAAAACCCCAAATGACTAAAAAAATGACAACTTTGATTCTCAAAGTTTACCATCATATTCATCTTCAAACTGATAGTTTTGTTTCCTTATTCTAATTCCTTCGATTTCTTTTTCTAGTCTTATTGCAATAGTTAGCATTGCTAGTACCATATTGAATAAGTGGTAGTAATGGGCAACCTTGCTTCACAAACTCTGATCTAATTTGGGATGACTTGTATCTTATCTCCTGCACAGATAATGCTTGGTGATTTTACATAGATGCTATTTATTACTGACATCACCTTGTTGACAAAAGGCCGTATAGTCAAAGCTATGGTTTTTCCAAGTAGTTTTCCAAGTAGTATGGCTATGAGAGTTAGACTATTAGAAATCAATGCTTCCTCAGCAGACTTTTAAGAGTCCTTTGGACAGCAAGGAGATCAAATCAGTTAGAGCTTAAAGAAATTAATTCAAGGTATTCACTAGAAGGTCAAATACTAAAGCTGAAGCTTTACATGTTATGGTCACATGATGAGAAGACAGAACCCACTGAAGAAGATCCTGAGGTTGGTAAAGATTGAAGGCAAATGGCAAGGAGGATAGCAGAGTATGAGATGGATAGATAGTATCATAGAAACACCGAACATGAACTAGGGCAGACTTCTAGAGATAGTGGAGGATGGATACTGTGTTCCATGGGGTCACTACTACTACAACTGCTGCTACTTATTTTAAGGGTTAATTTTCCTGTGGTTTCTAGTGTTTTTAATAGGAATAAGTGTTGTATTTTGTCAAAAGCTTTTTTTTTCTTTATCTATGAAGATATGACTTCTGTTGTTTTTGTCATCAATATGGGCAATTATGCTGATAATTTTCCTAACGTTGAACCAGCCCTGCATTCCAGGTATAGATCTCACCTGGTCATAATGTATGATCTTTGTGATATATTGCTTCAATCAATACAATCAACCAATCTATACAATACAATCGATACAATTGCAAGTATTCAGAAGTGTTCAAAATAGTGCATATTTTTAAGGTAGATGTCATCTGCTCTATGTTTATTAATGATGGCCAAGATTTTCCATGAGTCCAGCACTGATGTATTCACTGAAGATGTTTCTGACACTATTTGAAAAAGTCTTCAATCAAATAGCATACCAAAAGTTAGGAGACACACGTATATATTTGGACAACCATAAGTTTAAAAATACATGTGTGTGTGTGTGTGTGTGTGTGTGTAACCTCATTCACCAATTTACCTATTGTCAGAGGTCCTGCTGTACTCCTATGGCCAGGAAGGATAACTTTCCTTAATTCTATAATGGTACTTTCATCACACAGTGCTCTGAAGTTCACAGTCCAGAGGTTCCTAAAGTGGCAATGCTGCCCCCTGGGAGCCCCTGGGAAAATGGGAGGTGGTAGTATCCTCGGGTGCAATGGAGTGGGGGGGGGGGGGGTTGAATAAAAATAAGGAGGGTAGTGGAAGCATTAAGGAAAGAAGATAAGAAAATTTTGAAAAAGCATTAGTACGTTTCATCTGTTGCATAACAAAGTTAAAATCATAGTAATTGCATTATTTTCCAAATAAACACACAAAATGCAAGTTATAATCCATCAGTGGTCAAGTCCACCCAAAAAGTCTTAACAAGCAAGTGTTGGGAGGTGTGGGTGTCAGGCATTTTTGGGAAGCCCAGCATGCATCAGCAGGAATATATTCGTGTAATATCTTGTTTATAATACTATATGGTTACATGATGCAATATTACATCATCAGAATTTCAATGCAAAGACAAAACCCCACAAATTTACAATGCTATTAAATTTAAGATGAGTCATATACATATATATATATATAAACATACACACACACACACACACACACACACACGACATAGATTTCCAAAAAAAATTAAAGGTTTTAAGAGAGTAAATTTCCAGGGGGGCACGGAGTCATTTCTTTTGAAAAGGAGGAGGTAGCCAAAGTAGTTGGGGAACCTCCAGTTCACACTATTGATGATACAAAGGATATGTTTTCTACCCGAAATTGGACAACTAGTGTTTGTCAAGCACCTGTGTTGTGCTGGGGATATCAAAGAAAGGGGAGAAAAGCTCTCCCTGCTCTCTAGGAGCCCAGTCTAATGAGAAAATATGGAAACAACTATATACAAAAAAGATACACGCAGGACAAATTGGTAATAGTTTCAGAGGGAAGGCCCTAAGGTTAAGGAGACCTGCAAAAGGCTTCTTGCAGAAGGTGGGCTTAGCTGAGACTTCAAAGAAGCCAGGAAGCTTGGAAGTCGAGATGTAGGAAGAGACCCGTCAGTCAGTAAAAATGCTTCCAATTGGATGGCACAGTAGGCGGAGAGTTCAAGTGTAGGAAAGCTACAAATGTGGAAAGGGACCAGGTTAGGAAGAGCTTATTTGAAAGGCAGTCAGGATTTTTATTTTTGATCCAGGAGGTAATTACAGGGAGCTGTGGTTGGTGAATTGAGGAAGTATGTGTTATAGGGTCAGACCAGCCCTTTAGAAAGATCACTTTAATAGTGAATGGGAGGATGCAATGGGATACCAGCCAGAAACCAGCAGGCTATTGTAATAGTCCAGTTATGAGGTAACGAGGGCCTGCACAAAGGTAGTTGCAGTATCAGAGGAGAAAAAATGTTCAGAGAGAAAAAAAAAAAAATCAAGACACTTCTACGTTTTTTGACATCTAATAAGGTCTTAGGAGATTGTACAATTTCATTTAAAAACCAGGAAAACTCCCATCCCTTGCTTTTATGGGGGGGGGGGGGGGCCGCAGGATGAGGCCTAAGGCAGTATTTACGCAGATTAGCAATATTTTCCCCACTTTTTTCAGATAAATAAATTATAAAAAGTGAAGTTCTTCATACATAAATCCCTCTTCCATGGCACCCTAGCCCTCCCCCTACTTTTCACAGTTCCATATTTTACAGCTTGGCAGGACCAGTGCCTGTTCCTTATGCTTGCCAAAGCCTTTCTTCTCTCTTGATCTCCACCCAACCCCACCCCGGAGCCCACCTTCCACGTTTGCATAAGCAAACACCCACATCAGTGGGATAAGATCACCAAGAGATCCTCCCTAATAGCTTGCTTAATGCTACAGACATTAAGCTCTGGTCTTACAGTAGATGTTTGTTCTAGAGGCGAGAATATCCACTCTCCTTAAAACCACATTTTAAAAATGAATTTTTATTTAATTATACACAATTGCTAGAGTTACCACATGTTATATATAAAGTAAATCACCAACCACCAGTGGAATTCTTGTGACCACTGCTTTTACACATACATAATAAACATCTTAAGACATTGATTTAATGGTAAGAAGTTCACCATACAACACATTCAGTGGAACAGTTCACTTCATTCCTCTTTGTAGTTTTTATTATTTTTTTATAACTCAGAATCAAAGTTGTAGACAAGTTAGTGTCTGGGACAAAAAGATTGCTGATTTCGAGCACTACTTACTAACCAAAGAGCCAGTAATTTCATGACTCAATCAACAATTTGCAAACTAACCACTTTTAATGCTTTGGCAAACAGTTCTAAGGGAGAAGCCGAGTCTAGGGTGAAGATTCATTTTTAGTTTTATTGATCTCGCAGAAGGAATATTCAGATGACTGTTTCATTAAGACTATTTCTCACTCAAACTCATCACACACACAAAAAAAAAAACAAGCCCTGATTTTCTCAAATTGGCACCAATCCTAGTAAAGACTTCGGACCTAGTCCATTTCACAATAAGAGGCCCGCATTTTGATTTTATCATTGCTGTGGCATTATAAAAATAAGTTAATAAAAAATACTGACCAACAAGAACTGGGGGAAAACATCCTGAATAGAATCTGAGTGAGAAGGGGGGTGGCAGGGTACGATACAAATGTTTTTAATAGCTAACCCAGGTAGTAGATAGAGCGCTGGGCCTGGAAAATCAGGAGGATTCATCTTCCTGAGTTCAAATCCAGCCTCAGACGTTTACACTTGTGCGACCCTGAGCAAGTCACTTAACCCCGTTTGCCTCAGTTTCCTCATCTGTAAAATGAGCTGGAGAAGGAAATGGCAAACCATTCTAGGATCTTTGCAAAGAAGACCCCAGATGGGGTGAGGAAGAGTCAGACACAACTGAAAACAACAAAACAGCAGGCCTTGTTACCTAGGTTAACCAAAAGGTTCAAAAACAGCATCTTCATGAACTTTCAGTAAAGGTGGATGGGGGTCATTATTCTACAAATTGGTTTCCATGTTGGTTCTATTAGGAGAAGAATGAACAAGCTACATTCTGAAGGTTCATCTTCCCTTTGATATGTTGGCATGCTTTATTTATAGGCCTCCTTATCAAATTACTTCAAACAAATCCTCTATCAAGCTCAAGTGATTTCAGTTGACTGCAGGGACACTTAACAGAAAAGAAAACATAATGAAAAGCATATGGACATTTCCTTCTGAATCAGGGGAATGGTTTTTAGTTTATTATCCTGTCTCATTCATATAACCTACATTGAACTTACAACAATAATGAGAGTAACAGTTTGCACTAGACAGCAGAACCTTTTTAACCCTCAAATGTAGGCCTGACATAAAAGAGCAGTAAGTACAAGAGCAAGAAAAAAAAATTACCAGTCCTCTACTGTGTTGTTGGTAGTTTTACAGTACTTGGTCACAAGACGCTGTGTGTCCAAGGTTTGGAAGGTGCTTTACAAAACTTAGCTGCCTGAAAAAGATTCAGAAAGCCAGCCTGGCTCTTTGGCTTGACACAGTAAGCACTTTGTGTGATTCTTAATCACATCTTTATCCAGAACACAATGTTAGAGGTCACATTTTTTTTCTTTACACAATGCTTATACTGATTTGTGCTCTATAAATATAGCATAGACTTAGAATACACACGCAGACGCAAGTTGGTAGATGTTTAGCCAGCCATCCATAAGCAGAATGGAATAAAAATGGCAGGAAGGGTGGTATGAGGTGCCAACCCTAGGCAGACTATAGATGCCAGTCCCAGGATGGCGGAGGCAAGGACACTTCTCTGGTCACGGATTATTATCTTCACACTCTCACAAAACTGAAAAGTAAAAATTAAAAAGATTTTAAAAGTTTATTCTTAAAGGCATTAGGAATGTAAATGTTCAGCAATTCTGAAATTTTTTCTGACATATCTGATGAAACCACCACTTGGGGAAGGATTTGAGATTTTAAAACTAAATTTTGAGCACTATAAATTGTATTAATTTGACAAAATTTATTAAGGGCCTATTAATGCACTTTTATGTACTCTAGCAAGGCAAAAAATGAAAACAGCCCCTGTGCTCAGTCTTGCATGATATAAATATCCCTTAAATTCTACTTTTAAGTTACTGCACACTCAACACATTTAGGAATGTGTATAGAGAAAACTACCAATATTTTGCATATTAAACACAGAACAGTTTCCAGCCATTTTTCAAAAACCAGCTACTAAGACTGAGCTGGAAGGAATCTTAAGAGTGATCTCAAAATTTATCCCCCTTCATTTTACAGATGAATTATGACATGAATATATGGAAGATTGCACCATAAAACAGTAACATTCAGAAAGAAAATAGGTTTAGAATTAAGTTGTATGGTTAATTGGATGATTTTATTAGCTCTTTGGAACAAACTCAAAATGGACTCATGAAAAAAGTACCAGAAAATAATCTCCAGTACCAAAAGCTTTGAGAAGGTATTTCTTCTGAATTTTTGTGAATTCATTAACTTAGTTTCTAAGCTAATTAATTCATTTTGAGACCTTAATTACTTATAGAAAATCATTGGTGTTGAGACTCCTTGAGCCAAAATAATTTAAATGGAAATACTATGACACTTTAATCAAAAGTACACTATTTTGGTACTAAGTATAATGGATAAAGGCCACCTTGGAGTGAGGGAGACATGATTAAGTCCTTACTCTAACCCAGGGAAATTTAGTTTTTTATGTCATGATTTTATTTTTTGGCAGTCTGGAGAAGCCTATGAACCCCCTTCTTTTAAAAAAAATTATTTATTTTTAGTTTTCAACATTTACTTTTATAAGATTTTGAGTTCCAAATTTTCCCCCTCTGCCTCTTACCCTGTCCCCAAGATGGCATGCAATCTGATATAAATTACACAATTAAACATATTTTCACATTACTCATGTTTCAAAAGAAGAATCAGAAAAATCCTAAGGAAGAAAAAGAGGGAGAGAAAATAGTATGCTTCAGGATGTATTCAGACTCCATAGTTCTTTGGATATGGATGGCATTTTCCATCATGAGTCTTTTGGAATTACTTTGAACCGTCTTCTAAAACATATTATTAAATGCACTAAATACTACAAAGTGAACTGATATACTGAAGTTATCAAACTACTTTTTTTTAAAGTTCATAGACCCCAGTTCAGAGCTGGAGCCTCTCACCCTTTACCTGAAGTGACCCCATGGCAAATCACTCATTTAACCTTTCTCTCTCAGAACTAACATAAGCTATATAAGTTCCCTGTAACAATGAAATCACAGGTCCAGACTTCCTGTACTCCTCCCTCCCCCAGTTCAAAAATTCAAGCAATAACATATAGATCAAAATCTTTTCATCACTGTGGATATATAACACATCAAATTTTAAAGCATTTTTTTAAAAAAATCTAATTTGTTCTTTTTAAAAGGGCAGTTTTCTAACTGAAGTGAAAGCACGGCGTAGGCTGAGAACTCAGGGCCGACTTTTTCTGAAGAGAAGCCCAGTCTTCCTTTGGATCATGACCTATGTCTCTATGGGCTGCACACTGGGAAAAGGCATTCTTTGAATTGTAGAATTTGGGATCAAGATTTCAAAAGTTAAAACAGAACAAAGAACCAAACCCAGCCTGTCCTGTAAGCAGACTCTTTGTCAGGCTATTCAAGTTGAAGACAAACCTCTTAGCTACACAAGAGGTATAATCAGCCAAGGCAATTCAAACACTTCCCTTCCCAGTCTGTAAAACCTGGCAGTTTAGTGATGAAAAGCTATGCCATGGCTTAGACATGGAGGGAGAGAGGGGGCACAGGAGAAGGGGAGGGAGGGAATGAAAGACACAGTTGGAGACAGAGATTTTTCCATTTGTTCTGTACTGTACTGCCAGATCTGGCTGGGGGATGGAGAGAAATAAGGTTTTGAATCTTCCCTACACATCCTTAATATGACTCCCATGGAAAAATCATTTACCTTCTGAGTATTACTCAACCTGTATTCATTTGTAAGACAGGGAATACATAATAGTAGTAAAGCACCTCAGAGGGTTGTTCTAAAAGGACAAGTGCTTTGCAATTTTGCAGTGCCTAAATGTCAGGTATTCTTTATGTTCCTAACATGAATTTTCTATCAAAAGACTTCTTTGAAGGTGAAGTTCACAACTATGAGCCATTGAGACATCCTAACAGCACTAAATAACCTTACCACATAATACAATCTAGAGTCTGTGAAGAACATTCTAACTGGAGTACTCATGTGTGATCCAATAAAGAGTAACTCCTAATTACCAGAGAGAAATACTGTTCTCTTTCCAAGTAATGATTTATATGCTTGGTTCCTAAATAAATCTGACGTGTTTCCTTTTGTACACTTTTGGAGCCAGGGTGGCTAAGTGTGATGAAATTCACTAATAACTAAGCCTAGACTTTGGTGAAGTTGTGACTTCACTTCATTGCACACAATGCAGTACTGTACCCTCGTTTTATTTGGAAAATATGCCAGATCTTTTCCATATTCAGTCTAAAAAAGCTAATAAAAGCAAAAAAAAAAAAGTTTTGTATTGCTTTGAGGATTAGATCTTTTTTTTAAATACAATTTGCCACAAAACTGTTAAATCACTGCTTCATTACTATCTGGGCCCAAGTTCTAAGGAACTGAGCAAAAACATTCTTCTAGTTTCTTAATCCAGAATAAATTATCTTTTACCCTGCATTCAGAGTTGTTCTTCAGTCAACTGACATTTTTAATCATGTGCAAAAAACAGGATGATACTAATTTAGCATTTCTGAGCATGCAAAATATCATCCACTATTTAAAAAAACAGGAATTACTCATTTTTAGCAATTCATATTATAGTGTGAAGTCGCCTGCCCTTCACACGGCAACCTTCACTTGCAATCTAAAAAATTTAAAAGCTTAGAATTTTTTAAATTAGTTTCAAAAAATAAAAAGGTATTCATTCAGTCCTCAATTTTGAGCTTCGTGGCCAAACTGATCATTTAAAAGTTATGTAAATTCCTATTATTAGGTTTTCCTTTTCAAGTTTGCACCTTAAGCTCCTCCGTTTGCATAAAAGAGCCTGCCTGGAATTGTGTCTAACCATTCTTGGGGAGTGTTGAGACGAACTGAGTATTCAAGTTAAGGGGCTTTAAGGACTCCGCAACAGGAATGAACAGTTAAAATTGGTTGATACCTCAGAAACACAAATGAGCGTTCCCCCCCCCCCCACCATGTAGCTAGAAAGGGTTTGCTTCCTTAAAAAAGAAAATTCAGAGACAAGCAGTTTAGACTATGCCAAGGGCATCAGTGGAGCTTGCTGAAGAAGGAAACTCGATACATTTTAAAGGACACAGAAGTTTAAAACAAAACAAAACAAAACACTGTAACATAAACTAAGACTTCCTTCTTTTTCCAGTCTTGCTTCCTGGAAAAAGTGCAATCCCAGGGTGACAGAATTCTCGTGGCTGGAAGTCACACGGCTCATTATGTTATTAACAACGGGGTTCTGGGTGGACACCCAGCTGCCTTGGGGCAGCCCAGCCGGAGATGGACCCTCACTTAGCATCAGACAGATGGCTTTATCTTTGGGCTTGTTTGTCCCCTTTCTAAGAGCTAGGGGAATGTGGGGAAAGCTGGCACACATGGGAGTTTGGAGACTCTTGCTTTAGGGTCGGGGGTTCGTGAGGGCTTGCATCTTTTAAGGGGCTCTGCCCAAGAGAAGCCAGGCTTCCCCGAAGGGAGGCGGGCGGACTTCTGTCCGAGTCTCCTCTTCGCAGCGGGCGGCCCCTCCTTTACCTTGTCGGCCTGGGGGCTGACCGGGGCACCGTATCTACAGTAGGTCACAAAGTGCTCGCAGTTGTTCCACAGGAGGCTGTAGGTCGTCATGCCCAGCAGCTTCTCTGCCCGGCGCGCCACCTCCTCGTTGCCCAGCGCCTTCTTCCGCAGTTCCTCGTCCAGGTGGTTGACCAGAACGTCGGCGCCGTAAGCGAAGTCCTCCACCGTGTCCACCCGGATGCTGGCCACCTTGCCGATGACCCCCAGGATGAGCCTCTTGTTGGACACCACCCGCCGGGTCAGCAGCTGATCGTCTGTCAGCGCCAGCAGGATGTCGGGCATCAGGTGCGCCACCTGGTTGTCGCCCAGGTAGATGCCGTAGTGGGTCAGGTGCGTCCGGGGCACCTCCAGGACGTCGCCGCGGAGGAAGGAGCCGAGGTCGAGGCTGCCCGTGCCCTGCGGCGGCGGCCTCTCGTTTCCCGGGGCCGCGCTCCAGCTGAACAGCCTGAGATTGGAGAGCAGAAGCAGCTTCTCCAGGAGCAGGGACACCGCCTCCACCATCGGGTTCTTCATCCTGCGTCCGGGGCAGAGACGGAGACGGAGGCGGAGACGGAGACGGAGACGGACGGGGAGGAGGGGCTGGGCCGCCGGGCCGTGGGGGCTGCGCCGGTCACCTGCGGGCTGGCCGCTTCCCCGCGGCGGAGGGCAGCGGCCGGCGGGCAGCAGGGAGGGAGGCAGGCAGGCGCGGAGGCTGCGAGGGCCGGGCGCGGAGGCTGCGAGGGCCGGGCGAGGGTTGGGACCGGGGCCGGGGCTGGGGAGCGCACCTGCAAGGTGAGGCCGTCCCCGCACGGGCCCCGCGCTGATTGGCGCTGTCTTCGGCCTTCGCCTTTTATCGCAGCCCGAGGGGCGGGGCTCGGAGGCCGTCATAAAGCGAAAAGCGCGTCCTGATTGGGCGGAAGGAGGCCGCGTGGTGTCCGTAGGAACGAGGGAGGAGGGATGCGGCCGGGCTCTCCTGGCCCTGAAGCTGGTTTTCTTGGCCCTAGTCCGCCGAGCTTGGGGGATCTCTGGTCCCACTGCCCCGTAGGTATGCAGAGGCTCCTGCGCGGAGCATGAGAACAAATATCGATGGGGACCAAAGCGTAGAAATGCGGTTTGAATGAATTCAGAGGCGAAACACGGGGTTGGGAATCCCACGTCTCTGCTTACTTACGTGGGTGACCAGGCAAGTCACTGTGCCTCTTAGCTATATGCTTTCTGCCAACGACTTGGCCAAGGACTCCTCGGACTTTCCTCCTGAGAGCCTTTTCAGTTTCCGTGCTGGTGAAGGTCCCTTTGGGGACAGACTTCTGACGCTAGGGATAGCCTGTCGGATAGCATCGCTTTCAGGATACTGAGCAAATTTGACGAACAAGCCTCCCCCCCAAAAAACAACTTAAGAATTTAAAAATGGGGGAGCAAATGGAAGCCCTTAAATAAAATATATTCTAAATTCTGCTAAGCAGAAACAGTTAATATTGCTCGGCACATGAATTTCTGCACACTTCTCCCAATTTTAAGGTTCCCATTAAATTCCACATCAGTTGGTAAAATCTGGAGGTAACGGAAAACCTAAAGAAGTCAGTCAAATCATTTCCCTTTACAGGTAGGGAAACTGAGGTTTAGTGAAAAGAAGTGACGATGCCCAAGGATACACAATAGGAGAGTTAAACTCCCAGGTTCAGAGCTCTGCCCACTGCACCAGCTTTCCTTTGGTTGCTGTCTTTCCCTGTAGTATTAGATACGTATAACAACAGTATAGGTGCGCTCACTCCTTATTCTGACCCGTAACCACGTTAAGGAGGCAGTGATCTATGACGTGCATTAAAATCACACACACACACACACACACACACACACACACACCTATTGTATTGACAAGTTTTAGTTATAAAGTAGTAGTCTTCTCAAGATTTACAAATTTACTCTTCCATTCCCTTAACCTAGTACTGCCTTCCAAGAACCGTTACATTTATTGTTCCAGGCTTGAACTCTAGGGTGCCCGGTAAATGACCACAATTGTTTCTCCACGCTTTGGGAGTTTTCCTTTAAAAACTCTACAGTTTAAAGGTGCAAAGGGAAGGCAGTAAAGGTTTATGAGACTTGAGGACCTAACCGGGGAGGAAAGGGCAGCAGGGCGGAAACAAGTACTCAGACACTGGATTTCTTTTCAGAGTACATCTGCATTCTAAAAGGTCGATACGGTGGCCCTAGGAAAACAGGTAGCTGGAGGTGGGTAAGGAAGGGAATGATGCAGAGGGAATAAGGATTTTGACCACAATCAATTAGACCCGGAGCTCCTGGAGCCGACTGCCACCTCCAAACCCTCAGAACAGAGTTACGTGCTAATCCATTATGTAAATGTATCAATCCCGGGACAAAGGTCACAATAGAAAGCTTCTGACAGGTCAACAAAGGCGCCCAGTTTGAGGCTAATAAGTTTCAGCCACTGAGCAAATTCCCAGTTCCCCAGGGGGAGGGGGGTTTGCTGGGAGGTTGGGGGAGCGGGGGAGATGATGATGGATGGCGGGACATTCATCTTACCTGGAAGATGAAGAGGTCCATGGAGATCAGGAGCGGAGCGAGCCGGGTTCCCCATTATCCTTCGAGGCCGGAGGGTTTTTTTGTTTGTTTCTGGGGTTTTTTGGGCTTTGTTTTTTTTTTTTTTGTTTTTTGTTTCCCCTCCCAGTCCCGTCTGCCTGGAGCGCGCCCTGTCCCCGTCACCCCTACTGGACAGTCACTTTTGTTCATCTCGCAGACGCGTCATCGTCACCTTAGAGCTTCATCCAGCAAAAAAAAGGGGGGGTGGTGAATTCCGTTTCCCGATGGGCGAAGTGAAGGGAAGAGAGGGGGAAAGAGGCGGGGTACGATGGTGGACATATTTTGTCTTTTCCCGCAGTCTTACCCTTTCTGAAGCATGCGGGGCCTCAGAACTACCTTATTAAAATGAACATTCTCCCCGTTTACTTGGGTTGCGGGCAAATCGGAAAGTGTAGCACTTGCCCGTAACATACATTTCCGTGTGTCCAGGGCAGGGACCGAAAGAAAGTCTCTGGACTGCAGTGAAACTCGATAGGTCGATGGATGGACAATTGGAACTGATTCTGCTGTCTGACGACCGATAAGAATCTACAACACATATTCCATCAGTCTTGGGAATTAATACTCTTTGAAAAGCGAGTAGAAAGTGCAGAAAGATGTTTCGTGACGACTTTAAGAAGCACGTTTTAGAACATCCCTCCCAATTCTCCCAGTCCATACAAGCATGCCTTAGCCAGGATGAATATTCCAAGAATGAAATACATTCGATAAGCATTAATTGACTGCCAAGGGCTTAATACCATTTTTTTAAGTCAGTTTTCATATTCTCTCCTCCTCTCTCCTAGTTAACAGGAATGGGATGCTACTGCAGTTACTAAATTGTTGTTTTTAGACTAGCCTTAGAGTAACGATCAATTTTCTCTTTTTAAGGGAGTGATAGTTCAGTCTCCCATTTGTGAGCAAGATTAGGGTTGGAATTCAGTTTCTAGATTTTTAAGAAAAAAAGGTGTAGAAATAGTCTTTTCTTTATTCGGAATGAAGTTTAAGAAAGTTGAGGGGGTGGAGGGAGAGGTTTTCTTGAAGATCTAGCGCACTTACTGTCTGGGGCTGCCAGTCCCAAGTATGTTGTTTCGTTTTTCCTAAATGCCTCGATTTCAGTCAGAAAAATCCGAATTCTAAGTAAACAACGTCCCTTTTGAGTAAAATTGCCAAACTTTAATCTGGCATTCAGAAAACTAAGTTGTGCTATTTATCCTTGGCACTGGCTTCTCCAGGTGCACTCCAGCAAACAATCAGACAAACTAAATGTGCAGCATTTGTTTTCTGTTGCCTGCATCAAAAAAACTAAGGTAGTTTGGGTGTTGCAAAATTAGGTCAGGTTTGCAACGTGTTTCACATTAAATTGTAGGCTAGACAAACTCTTGCTGATTACTTAAGCTGAATCCCAGTCTCTTCCTCCAACAACTGCAAGTTTAATTCGAAAGGGGGAACCCCCTAATTACTTTTCGAAAGTGCTTTTTCAATTTATTGAGAAGTTTTTAAAGAACTTTTCAGTGTTTTGGGATGATTTTTCACTTACAAATTCACAGACAAATAAAAGGAAAATGTGCTTATATACTTGGTTTCTTAAAGAAACAAGATGGTTAATTCATATCCAGAGAAAAAGATAATGGAAATTAAATTTAAAAACAGTGTTTGCAACGTGTCACAAAGGGAACATATATTTAAAAGTAAAATTCTACCTATATATGATCCTTACTTAAAAGAGAGGAAGCCCTAAATTCCCAACTATACGTAGGCTAGAAAAGAAAAAAAAAACCTAAAATTTCTAAATACATAACAGGCCAAGTGCTATGGTTCAAGGAGGGTCTGGCTCCGAACTAATTAAATGAATGGGATTGGCTGCAAAAGCCAGCACTGGCCCTCCCTTTCCCAGGGTCCTAAGGTCTCCCCTCACTCACTACCACATTTAGGCCAAAACTCTGACATTTTCATTTTATTTCACCAACCAGATTTCATTACTGGGTAAGCAGGAGCCTATGCCAAGTGTTCAGTGGATGGTGGATGGGGCTGCCTGGGCTGAGCCATTTATAATCTCTTTAGAACTATATCTCCTCTAGCCTTTTGGACAAAATTCACAGTTCCCGAAACACTCACATGCTTCTAGATTATAGGATTTGGGAGGTGGACAGAGACAGCACAGTTAAAACATTTCCTCCACCATAGTCCTGGGTGAGGATGTTCCATCATGATCAAGGCATTTGTCTGTCTGAACTCCTATTTGCCCTGCCTGCTGATTTTTCCACATCTCAAAGACTTCTTTTCTGTGGATGATATTATGAAGACAATACCTCACTTCAGCACATTCCTTTCAAGCTCCAAGCGAACTGCCAGTTTCCCACCCCTTCTCTAGATACTGGGGCAGGTCTTTAACGCCCAGGGGTTAATGATTCTGAGCTAATGGGGATAAAGGAATATGCATTTGGGGAATGGGGGGAGAAGGCTAGGAGGACAAGAATTTGAGGCAGTATTTCAATTTCAATACATAGGAAGTAGTAAGAAATGTGCAAGGATTCAGGATCAAAGTAGTTTTATTTCAAACCTAGTCCTGCTGTTTCCTTCTGATGTGACCTTGGTAGGCTTTGTTGTCCACATCTGTAATAAGAAGAGGTTAGACTAGGTGGCTTAGATGGTCAGCCCTAAATCTATTATCCTGACTTAGAACTGGAAGGAATGTTGGCCATTGAGTGTAGTTCAATTTGTTTCTTTTACTGTGTTTGTCCTTCGTTGCTGAAGAAGACCATGCCATCAGAGAAATGATGACATGACTTGCACTTGACTTTGTTTTGAGTGAGGGAGGGTTATGCAGGTCACCAGACTCACTTCTCCCCCAGAGCCATCTGAATCCAGTGACCAGATATTCATCAGGATGACTGGAGATGACCCAGGATGAAGCCACTGGGGTTAAGTGACTTGTCCAAGATCACACAGCTAGTGAGTGTCAAGTGTCTGAGGTGAGATTTGAACTCAGGTCCTCCTGACTCCTGCACTGGTGTTCTATCCACTGCACCACCTAGCTGCCCCTGCTTCTTCTACTAATGAGGAAATGGAGCTTCAGACTGGAGAAGTGACTGGCTTATATTCATACAGGTGGTTAGTAGTACAAGTGAGGTGCAAGCCCAGGTTGAATCCAAACTAAAGCCTCTTCTACTTATGGATCAAGGCCCTAAAACCCTTTATATCAGCAGTGCCTCTTAACTTGGCTTTTTAGACAGCATATTTATATACCTCTGTGGTCTCACTGCTGAGTTTATAAGGTGTTTGTAACACCTTAAGAAATGCCACCAGTATTCGATTACAATCTTGAACCATACTTTTTGTTTTTTTGTTAGGGGAAAGGGAAGATATTTTAAAAGAAATTTTAAAAAAATCTGAGTTAATTTTAGAAATGACAAAAATGTTTAATCCAAAGTGATTATTAAAACATTCTAAATTATTTGATACACTTTAAAATTAAAAATATTTCCATAGCTATAACATCAATAAAATTAGCATCAAAAAGGAACAAGAAATTGTATTTTCAATTAGAGAACAGTTAGAATTGAAGAACAATTTAGTTAGAGAACAGCACTCTCTAAATTCATTTTTCTAAACTTCATTTATTGCTATAAGGCAGTAGTAGTCAACACACCTATTTGGAATTAGGTGCAAAACACTTTTTTCAGTTAACTATGACAAGTCAAGAAAGAAAATATAGCTGCCTATGAGGAAAACAACTATATATGCTTTTTTAGTTCCTTTCTACAAGGGACTTGTATAATCCACACCAGACCCCCATCCTCCCAAGGTATTCTGCACATAATAAACTCTTAATAAATGTTTGATGAATGAATTTCCTCTTTATCATTCATGCCATCTTAAATACCCACTCTTATGCACAAAAGGAATTGTGAACTGAGAGGACCCTCTTAATCAAATGGGCCAATTAAAATACCATCTTCTACATTATAACAAATTACTTGGAGAATATACTCAGGAATTTTGCAAGATGTCATAGAACTAGTTTATAAACATATTTACTGAATGTGCATGTCAACTCCTGTATTCTTGGAGTAAACTTGGCTTCCCCCAGACCTTTCAGTATTTTCCTCAGTACAATTTTATCCTCAGCATCCCCAAGGAGCTTCATTGATATTTCAGTTCTTTTATGGGCCTTCCAGAAGATCTCAGACTTAAGATATCGAAAAGACCAATCAGTCCATCCTGGAAACCCTCAGGAAATTTCCAGGGACTGACCATTCAATAAACCTCATATTGTTCTAAGGGATCCAGTACTGAATAAGCTACCTAGTACCCCCAAATAGTAAACTGATCTTACTAGAAATATAAAATCAACCCTGTCTCCAAAAGATCCTGGGAACTGGGGTTTTCCAGGGCTGACTAGAATCCTCTAGGCTCTGTTGGCACAAATTTAGATGACTAAATCTTCAAGTGCTTTACATACGTTATCTAGTTTGGTCCTCACAGCAACTTGGCCGTTGTTATCATCATTTTATAGATGAGGAAACTGAGGCTCAGGTTAATAGACTTGCCCAAGGGTTACATAGATAGTGAGCATACAAGCAAGTCTTGCTTCAGATCTTCCTGATTGCAGGTACAGTACCTTGTCTCTAACAGCAGGATCAGCCCTGAGCCAAAGAGTGTGGCCAAAAGTGCACCAGGTGCAGGAATGAATCAGGACCAATGATGTTTCATATTTTTTTTTGGCACTCATTTCTACATCAGTCAGATCTCTGACAGTGAGCAGCTGAGTCACACCAATGCAAGTCACTCAGCGGTTTTGCGATCTTGGGTTAGTCACTGAATCTCTTAGTGCCCCAAGTAAGATTGTAATTTGCAGAGTATGTGCCAACATAGAGTTTTCTCCTTGAGAGTTCTTCACACCAATGGACTGGTTCAAGAAAAGAAGTGGTTATATGCTGGGGATGGAAGCTCAATTCCATGTGGACAGTCTCGGGCAGGTAAAGGTGGGAACTTCTAAATCTTAGAGTTCTCACAAGGCCCCCCAGGAAATGGCTGGGAATTGAGGTGAACCGAGCTATCTCGTGTATTTCCGCCTCTTCCCGTGAGAAACGTGATGGGAGAGAGCTCTCCCCGCCCTCGAGATTGTCCCGGATCTGGGCACACCTATTGTTATCTAACAGGCACGGTATTCAGGTGCAAACTATGCTGCTGGAGAGCTTAAGTAGGATCAGGAAAGCCTGAAAGCTCTCTTAGCTCGGGAGGGGCCCTGACCGACAGAAGGCCTCTCCTCCTTTTCCCTCTCTTCGCTCTTCCCTCCCCCTCTCTCCCCACTTACACTTCTACTTCCAATCGCTCCCTCCTAAGGAAGAGTTCCCCCTGCACTTGTAACCAGGACCCTGAATAAAAGCTTAACCCTTGTTCGACTCTGGGAGGTCTCTTCTCTCATACGACTATCCGGTTTGGCCAGCCGAAGACCTGCGAGAGGTAAGGTAAGAAGACTCGGGTAGCCCTCAGGCCTCTAGGCCTGGCAGTTATAGTAAAAATGTATTTTTGCTCCTGACTCCAAAGTATTTCCCCTTTACTAGAGTGCAGTCTTGTATGTTTTAATGATCTCTGGCATTTCTTCTTGAATTCGTCATTACCAAGTGACACAGGGCAAGGAAAACAAAATGTCTGCTTCTTGTTTCCTTAAGTTTTTCTCTCCCTCCCATTACAGTTACCACTGAGATCTGGAGGATCTTAAGAGATCATTCAGTAAAAGGCCTTTAAGCAGGAATTCAGTTTCTTCTAAGCTTTTTATAGCTATACTATTAGCACTCAAAAAATAACATACAGACTTTTCTGAGGCTTAAGTAATGTTTACAAAAGTGTTTAGATCTGCAAGCTAAAGACAGTACTAAAAGCCAAAGTGCTACTAGGTAAATTGGATCCTAGTTAATTTTATTTACTTTGAACTGTACTCTTTCTTAACTGAAAAATGTACATTGAGGGCCCACAGTCTTTTTGTGAGACTCTAATTTTCATTTCCCCAAAAACTTGCAATTACTTCTTGGAACACACACACACCTTTTCAATTCCATATCTGCCTTCTTGGCCTCCTTAAAGTCTCAACTAAAATCCCCTTTTTCCCCCACAGGAAGCCTTTTAACTCCAGTGCCTTCTCTCTGGTAATTATTTCCTATATATCTTGTATATAGCTTTCTTTGTATATATTTGTTTGTTCCTTGTCTTCCCCATTAGATTGTAAGATCCTTGAGGGCAGGTCTAGCTCTTCCTTCTTTTTGTGTCTCCTGTGCGTAACACAGTGCCTGGCACACAGTAGGCACTTAATAAACGTTTACTGATTTGGCTGATCTATTCCAAGTGACATCCTAGTAAGGCAAGTTAGAATGTTGAAAATAAAGTCTTTGATTCGTAGATTTAGGGACCTTCATGTCCACCCCCTACTTTATTTTACAGACGAGGAAAGGAAGGTGCAGAAAGGGTGGGTAATTTGCCCACAGTCACATAGCTAGTAAGTGTGTATAGTATTTTAACTGAGATCTTCCTGATTCCATGCCCCTATACTATTTGCAAAGCACCTGACACAGGTCCTGATGCTTAAAAATTGCTTACTCCCTCATTTCTTCCTATCTACCACATTACACTTCCCCTGAAAAAGACAAAATAAAAAGTCTTCAGTCCCATGGCTATTGGAAATTCCTGCAAACTCTGGAAAGGGTATGTAAGAGAGATTGAACCAGTCTAATTGTTTACTGGGTTGCTATGAGACTACTGATAAATCCTATCTTTGGTTAGGAACTCCTGCTATCTGCAAGCTTGACCCATTGTCAGGAAATCCAATAGTTGCAGTAGAATGGGGAATGCATGCTGGATTTGAAGAACTCATCCAATACCCCTGCTGAGAGGCCCTCTTGAGCTTACTGTGGCCTCGAAGCAATGGGCTTCTTTATGTATCCAGTGAAATGAACACTGTCCCTATCTGACAAAGGTCCTTACAATCCTATCAATATGATTGAAGGAACTCATCCAAGTGGTTAGGATTTCTACTGATCACTGCTACATAACAAGGGAAACTAACAAAAGAACAAATGAAATTGATTATTCAAATTGTGAAAGAAGTCTTTACTTTTGCAAAAAGTTTCTTTATGTAATGAAGTCTCCCACTATAATGAAAATGATATGATTTCTAAAGCTTCAGTTTAGTTAAACCATACTGGGGTCACATTTGTTAGATAAACTGAGACATACTTTAAATATGTTAGGCTCAGGAGGACACTCAGTAAAATTTGCTGCCTAACTAAAATGTCATCCAACTTCAAATTAAACAATATTCATTCTGGTTTGGTTGGAATCCTAAATCACTCCACTAACATTTTAGAATGACAGCTGAATCTGGAGCTATCACCCTGTAGGATAAGGCATCTTTGAGCAATCCTATGAAGTTTTTTATTTTTGCCTAATTAGGTATCTCACTTGAAAAAATAGCAGAACATAGAAAACAGCTTAATTTCCATGTAATTTAAGCTAATTTTTATTTAAAGTAGTATTTCATTCATTAATATAATAATTTCTATTACCTTAACATGTTCATAGTTTACCCTTTTTAATTACAAAAGATTGGCCCAAACAATTCTGTGTTCAAATAGATTAGATATGATGATGTAGTGTGTACCTATTTTTCTTAGGATCAACTAACAGGAATCTTAGAAATCCTGTGGGGAAGCTGAGACCTGGAGAGATTATGTGACTTGCTCAAAGTCACACAGGTAATAAGAGCCAGGATTCAAACCCTTTTCCAAAGTAAACTTGTTTTAATACCAATAGAAGTCAATACGTTAGTGTGTCAATCTTTTTCCAGCTTTCTTCTTTCTCAGCAACACATTTCTAAGTCTTTTTATTTGCCATGTAAGCACATGTGTAAGTTTGTGAGTAGTGGTGGAGACCAGCTGAGTAATTATAAACTTAGAAGGAAGCTCCCCAAACTCAGAGAACATCTCTGTGAGACTGAATTCCACACCCTTGGAAGAGACACCACTTCCTACATGGAAGACAGCTTCAAACCTAACTAGCCAAGGGGCAGCTTTTCCAGCACAGCTGATTGAGAGCTGAGCGTCATCAGGGAATTCTTTGCCTTTTATTGGGACAGAACAGTCAAATAGTTGAAAAGCAATGTGCTGTGAAATATTGACATATTATAAAATCACAATGAAAACTGGCAGAATTGAGAATAGCATTCTCCTCAGAAGCTTTGAGGTACAATAGTTTTCACAATGGACATTTGACCCAACACCCCATTCATTATACATGGTGTGGTAGAAACAGTCTGACCTGAGAGTTTGAACGACAGGGTTTAGGACCTGGCACTTCCATTAACTGACTCTGTGAATCTGGGCAAATTATTATACTTTTGTACCTCAGTTTCTTCATCTCTAAAGTGAAAGGGGCTATGCTGCATGATCCCTAAGGTGCCCATTAGATCTGGTCTATTATTTTATTTTATAAGGGATAAATGATAAAGGATAGCCTCTTACCCTGCCTATGCCATTGGCAATAAGACGGAAGGTAAAGGAGCCATACTGATGTGGTAATACCAGTGGGTCTTCAAGCTCAAAGAATTTATCCGTGCACTTACAGATACAAAAAAAAATTTTTAAATAAAGTAAAATATTTCACAAACTTAGTACAGCACTATTTTGCTATAGTGTGGAATATGGCATAATCTAGGAAGGGGCATCCTTTCAGATCCATTCACAAGATTTAGAGGCAGAGGAAATGTCAAGACTGTCTGGTACAAACCCCTCATTTTAACAATGAGGAAACTGAGGATAGGGGAGGTTAGGTGATTTGTTTATGGTCATATGGATAATTCATAGATGAATCAAGATTTGAACCTATGTCTAATGTTTAGCACAGTACCTGGCACACAGTAAGTACTTAATAAATGTTTATTTTAATATCTAACTTCTAAATTTAAATAATTTTCTTTCCATTGTACCAAAATACTTTCTTTAACTAAATTGTTCATTTAAAAAGAAAGTCTGTGGGGGTACAGAATAGGGCAATCCTGTGGACCAAGGCAGTTTAATGGCAAGCTTTTATGTTATCTTGACATATTAAGTGAGTATACTTTTAAATTTCAAGCCTTCTGACTTCCAAGATAGGATATTGAATATTGGGATATTATATATACTTTTTCAAATACAGCTGCCTGAAAAAAAATACTAATGCTTTCAAATAGCACTCATTGTACATAATAAGTAACTGAGGGTTACCCTTGATCCCAAATTTATACTCTGTACCCCCAATGCATAAGGATTTTGATGAATTATAAGAAGCAAGAAATCTGAAGAGGCAATAAAAATGAATAAGATACATTGTTTACAGATGAGGGCTAAAGCAAGCCCAGTCTAGATTTTGGTATTAAAGGATACTCCTGAGTGCGTGTGTGTGTGCGCATGTGTGTGTGTATGAACAAAGTAGGCTTTCATCATATATTGTATGGAAAATAAAGAAAAGTTGCATTCAATGTTAAGAAGACATACATAAATGAGGGACTACGCTAGTCTCAGTGGTTTTCGCATAGAAGGGGAACACTTTGGTGTCTTTTTCTCAAGAGCACTTACCCTCTCCCTCCCACTGATGGCTTCTTGGTGGTGATATCGCTGTTGACTCACCATGCTACTGTGTATTTATGATATTTACTCCTTTGGTCCTTCGTTTTAGTTTCAGTTTTGTGTTTGTATTAGGAAACATTAAGCTTCCCCAAATGAATGCACTTGCTTTGGTCATTCTACTAGGGATTTTAAATCAGGAACATTTTTAATCTGGAAGTCCAATAGCATTTGTCCAAGAGCTTTGCCCTGTTGAATAAATAGAAATCATTAAGCTTATTGCCTACTCCATAATAACTGCTTTTTTATTCAGTGACACAGGTAGATGTTTTAGAAAAGTAACTTCTATTTTGTCTGGCTTGAGTGAGTGAGATTTTATCAGATACTGACTCTATCAAAATGCAGAACAAATGAAACAACAGAACCAGAGGCGAGAGAATTGAAAAAGGAATATAGTCTAAAATAAGTATATTTTGTTCAAGGAAAAGAAATAAAAGACCTCAGTGTGTCAATGAGAAGACAGCCCATGAATGAGAGAAATCAAGCAGGACGTAGAGCTGGAAATAAAACAGGTTGGGGGAGGAAAAAACAGTGGGAAAGTATCCAGAGAGAAAATAAGATCTATCACAACAGGTACCCCAAAAAGAACTCCATTTGTGACATCCCTATAAGGAGTCACCCAGTATCTTCTTGAAGACCTCCACTGATGGGGAAGTCACTTCTCAGGATGGCCCCATTTAACTTTTAGGGAGCTCTAAGTGTCAAGAGGCTTTCTCTTCGAGTCACTGAAATCAAATTCTTATTCTGCTGATAACTACCAAAGCTTCTTATCTCATCAAAGATGTCCCATTGTTTATTAACTTAGACAGAAAGGAATAGTTAAACAATGTTTGCTATGGTAGTAATTCCACATCCCCCTTCTTCATCCAATCCATGGCAATCTAAAATTGTCTTAGCCCCAAGGGCCTTGCCCTAAATGCCTAGGAGTCTTGTGCTTACAATGGACTGATTACAGACACATCTACAGTGATGTTATACTGAACACAAATCTGAGTACTTCTAACCTTAAGGTTAGGATGTCATAAACAAGGATATTTCTATATGTGCTTAATATATTAAGACTTAGTCGGTGCCAAATTTAGCAAGAACAATATAATAGAATAGCAATCCAAAGTAGTTTACAAATATTATCTCATTTGATCGTCACAATAGCCCTGGGAGGTAGGTGCTGTTATTGTCCCCATTTTACAGATGAAGAAACTGAGGGAGACAAAGGTTAAATGACTTGCCCAGGGTCATACAGCTAATGTCTGAGGTTACATTTGAGACCAGGTTCAATAGAGGAAATAAAGGGAAAATGTGGAAGTTGTGTGCTGTTACAGGTTTGAGATTTGAAGCAAATCCCAACAGGGCTTATTCTTATGTTCAGGCTACTTTTTTTTTAACCGTTGGGTGCTGTCCCTAGATGAATGCAGTATCTAAGACAGTCTCATAAGAATCTCATAGTTTGGAAGGACCTTAGAGATTATTAAGTCCAGTCTGTCCTTAAACAGAAAATCCACTCTACCACAACCCGAAAAGTAGTTCATTTATCCTCTGCTTAAGAACATAAGCTCCTTGAAGGCAGTGACTATCTTATTAAGCACATATTAGGTGCTTCCTGAAGGCTTTTTTAAAAGAATTGCTGAAACGAACCACCTTTGATGGAGAATTCACTACCTTTTAAACAGGCTAGGATTTATAACGCATATATAGTTCCAAGATTTGCAAAGTGCTTTCCTTGCATTATTTGGTCCCGACCACAAACCTGAGGGATAGGAACTCTTTATTATCTCCATTTTACAGATGAGAAATTTGAAGCTGAATGAGGTTACATTATGTGCCCATGTAACATAGCTAGTAAGGACCTGAGGTGAGTTTTCCACCCAGGTTTTCCTTCCTCTCAATCCCATGCTCTGCTCCCCATGCCAGTTAACTGCCTGAATTTATAAGAGTTTATAAAGGACTGGGTAGGGTTATAAAGAGCTGAAGAGGGCTTCTCAGCACAAATCAAACCTTCCCTTAGCTGAGAACAGTGACAAGGCAGGGGCCAGAGCTGTGGACCATGTTATGTATTCCCTCTCTTGGGGCAGCTCCCCTGCCTTCTTTTCTTTTTATGACCCAGAATCTTTACTTTTTCCTTTTCTTTCCCTCCTCAAGTCCCAGCACCTTATATATGGACACACCTTCAAATGCCTGTTGATAGACTGGCTGGCTATGTTGGCACCAACTAATTCTCTCTTGCCTTTTACTAGCTCAGAACTAGCAAAGAAGCCAGTTTAGCTGAAGTATTTCTATTTTTAAAATGGTCTTACATTAGAGAACCATAATATAGTCTACTTTTTGTGCCCAGGAAGGTGTTATCCAACTATATATGCTAGCTTGACTTGTATGACTCTTAAGCAATCCTTACAACAGATTACCTTTTTTTCTTTACTATAGCACAAGGTGGCTGAGTTCGGGTACTCAGGAAAGTCGAGGTCCCAGTAGCCATATGGATACTGACTGCTCTATATGTGACATTTTCATTCCCCTTTTTATAGATATGTAATAGAATTCAGGTAGTAGGGCATTTTGAGCAGCATCATAGAAGCTGTCTCCCAAATTGGTTTGTCTAATAAAGAAGTTAATCTGTATTATCTGTCAACCTGAAAAATGGTCTTTTTTCCCCCACATTTTTAAGGGTAGTACTCTCCAGGACAGGGAAAGGCCTATGCTAGCTAGGCCCCAGAGGACTGAAGGATGCCTAAAGAAGCCATCTTCCCAAAACGCTTATAAAGTGAAGAACTAAAAAGGCAATAGTGAACAGGCCATGCCAGTCTAACTTTGCAAGATCAGATACCATGGACTAACCAATAAACTCTTTCCTATTACCACTTGCCTAGAAGAGAACAGCATAGAAAGGAATACAGGCTAGAAGACTGGACAGTATCACTAGATCTCGGATATTTTCCAGGTGAATTTTTTACCTGTCTGTGTAAAAATAAAACATTTAACAGTTTGTTTACACTTACAAAGAAATATGCTATTATGAATTATCCTTGAGACCTACCAAGGATTCAACTTACAAGGGAAACTTCCCAATACCACAAAGAATGTGCTGGGCTTGCTTTCATGCTTTGATTTTTAGTTTTTGATGTGGCTATCGCATGTTATCCTCCACTCTGGCCTGTCAGGACTCTGCCCTCAGCCTCATCTCAGCTCGCACTTTGGGAGATGCTAAGTATTCTCATCCATGCCTTTGTTTCTCTCAGATAAAGATTTCACTGACCCAACACCATTCACAGTTATTCACTTTCCAATCAATCTTTTTTCCTCTTAGTTCTTTGGAGTTGCTTCACTGTCTTTCTTTTTATACAACAACTTCGAAAGTCTATTAATCAATTTTTATTGATTAATATGATTATTGATTAAATCAATTCAAATACACATAAGTTTCACTACCAGAAGTAGCTGCAATGGAAATTAATTCAATTCTCTTTCTCTCTCAGTTGGTCATTCTGAATGGTAATGAATATGAAGCACAAAAATAAGCCAGAGAGTCCCCAGTAACACTTCTTTCAGGGTGGAGCTGTAAACTGACTGGTCACAATATCCTCTCAGATATGTTTATGAAATAAATATCATGCTATTTTGCATGACTACACATGTAGAACCTACATCAAATTGCTTGCCTTCTCACTGAGGTGGAAGGGAGAGAATTTGGAACTCAAAGGTTTAAAAATGAATGTTAACTGTTTTTACATTAACTGGGGAAGAATAAAATAGTAAAATAAAATTAAAAAAAAAAGAAATAAATATTCAAAATCTGGATACATACTTGTGGATCATTTCTCAAGGATGCGATGCCTCCACCACCAAGGGAGTTTTTCAACACAAAGTTTAATGCACATATTCCTGGTAGCTCATATCTGCAAAGGTAACATAGACAGTTGATTATCATTCATTTTGTCTGTATAAGTGCTGCTAACACATCCCCGGGCCAGCCTGCTGCTGTCCAGAACACAAAAGATTCCGGTGGAAATGAACCAAAAATGCAGGGGGCAAAACAGCAGTCAATCAATGAGCATTTATTGAAGATCAACGATGTACCCTGAGTAACAGCCGTAATAATAATAGCTAGCAGGGGGCGGAGCCAAGATGGCGGAGTAGAAAGACGCACATACACATAGCTCCGAACCCACAACCCACAGAATGGCTACAGGGGAGTAACTCACGGCGAATTCTGCACCCAGAGGCCACAGAACATTGGAGCGAGGGAGATTTCTGTTCTGGAGGGACCTGCAAACCTCTCGCGGGGGGGTCCTTCGCGCTGTGGACTGGGCGCCGGGACTGGGAGCTGAGGGCAACCCTGCCGCGGCCAGGGCACTGAGAGGAAAAGATCCAAGCGGGCTTCGGGGACGGGATCTCCAGCGGCCACACGGGTCCCTCCACCCACAGAGGGACCTGCAAACCTCTCGCAAAAGGTCCATTGCGCTGCAGATGTGGAGCCCAGCCCAGCCCAGACCTGCTGCGGCCACGGCACCAAGAGAAACAGACGCGAGCAGGCTTCAGGGACAGGATCTCCAGCAGCCACACAAGTCCCTCTGCCCACAGGTGATGGGGGTTGGTGAGAGAGTCTCTTTGGCGGGTCGAGAGGGGAGTGGGGTGCCCCCATGATTCAGGCCCCCCCGGGAGGTAGAAGCTGAGAGGCAGCTGCAAACAGGGGCTCCCCAAGCGGGCGGGAGCCTGAATCCATTGTGGAAGGTCTGTGCATAAATCCCCTGAGGGAACTGAGCCTGAGAGGCGGCCCTGCCCTGACCTGACCACCTGAACATAATCTCATACTGAATAGCAGCCTTGCCTCCGCCAAAAGCCCTAAGGCTGGAAGCAGCATTTGAATCTCAGTCCCCAAATGCTGGCTGGGAGGATCAGGAGGTGAGGTGGGTATGAGGAGAATATTCAGAGGTCAAGTCACTGGCTGGGAAAATGCCCAGAAAAGGGAAAAGAAATAAGACTATTGAAGGCTACTTTCTTGGAGAACAGGCATTTCCTCCCTTCCTTTCTGATGAGGAAGAACAATGCTTACCATCAGGCAAAGACACAGAAATCAAGGCTTCTGTGTCCCAGCCCACCCAATGGGCTCAGGCCATGGAAGAGCTCAAAAAGAATTTTGAAAATCAAGTTAGAGAGGTGGAGGAAAAACTGGGAAGAGAAATGAGAGAGATGAAAGAAAAGCATGAAAAGCAGATCAGCTCCCTGCTAAAGGAGACCCAAAAAAATGTTGAAGAAATTAACACCTTGAAAACTAGCCTAACTCAATTGGCAAACGAGGCTCAAAAAGCCAATGAGGAGAAGAATGCTTTCAAAAGCAGAATTAGCCAAATGGAAAAGGAGATTCAAAAGCTCACTGAAGAAAATAGTTCTTTCAAAACTAGAATGGCACAGATGGAGGCTAAGGACTTTGCGAGAAAGCATGATATCACAGAACAAAGAGAGAGGAATGGAAAAATGGAAGATAATGTGAAATATCTCATTGGAAAAACAACTGACCTGGAAAATAGATTCAGGAGAGACAATTTAAAAATTTTGGGACTACCTGAAAGCCATGATCAAAAGAAGAGCCTAGACATCATCTTTCATGAAATTATCAAGTAAAACTGCCCTGAGATTCTAGAACCAGAGGGCAAAATAAATATTCAAGGAATCCGCAGAACACCGCATGAAAGAGATCCAAAAAGAGAAACTCCTAGGAACATTGTGGCCAAATTCCAGAGTTCCCAGGTCAAGGAGAAAATATTGCAAGCAGCTAGAAAGAAACAATTCAAGTATTGTGGAAATACAATCAGGATAACACAAGATCTAGCAGCTTCTACATTAAGGGATCAAAGGGCATGGAATAGGATATTCCAGAAGTCAAAGGAACTAGGACTAAAACCAAGAATCACCTACCCAGCAAAACTGAGTATAATACTTCAGGGGAAAAAATGGTCTTTCAATGAAATAGAGGATTTTCAAGCATTCTTGATGAAAAGACCAGAGCTGAAAAGAAAATTTGACTTTCAAACACAAGAATGAAGAGAACCATGAAAAGGTGAACAGCAAAGAGAAGTCATAAGGGACTTACTAAAGTTGAACTGTTTACATTCCTACATGGAAAGACAATATTTGTAACTCTTGAAACATTTCAGTATCTGGGTACTGGGTGGGAGTACACACACACACATGCACACACGCACACATACATAGAGGCAGAGTGCACAGAGTGAATTGAAGAGGATGGGATCATATCTTAAAAAAAAATGAAATCAAGCAGTGAGAGAGAAATATATTGGGAGGAGAAAGGGAGAAATTGAATGGGGCAAATTATGTCTCATAAAAGAGGCAAGCAAAAGACTTTTTTGTGGAGGGATAAAGAGGGGAGGTGAGAGAAAAACATGAAGTCTACTCTCATCACATTCCACTAAAGGAAAGAATAAAATGCACACTCATTTTGGTAGGAAAACCTATCTCACAATACAGGAAAGTGGGGGACAAGGGGACAAACAGGGTGGGGGGGATGACAGAAGGGAGGGCATGGGGAGGAGAATGCAATTCAAGGTCAACACTCATGGGGAGGGATAGGATCAAAAGAGAATAGAAGTAATGGGGGTCGGGATAGGACGGAGGGAAATATAGTTAGTCCTATACAACACAACTAGTATGGAAATCATTTGCAAAACTACACAGATTTGGCCCATATTGAATTGCTTGTCTTCCAAAGGGAACGGGTGGAGAGGGAGGGAGGTAAAGAAGTTGGAGCTCAAAGTGTTAGGATCAACTGTAATGTTCTTACCACTAGGAAATAAGAAATCCAGGTAAAGGGGTATAGAAAGCTATCTGGCCCTACAGGACAAAAGAGAAGATGGAGACAAGGGCAGAGAGGGATGATAGAAGAGAGAGCAGATTGGTCACAGGGGCAATTAGAATGCTTGGTGTTTGGGGGGGGGAGGGGATAAAAGGGGAGAAAATTTGTAACCCAAAATTTTGTGAAAATGAATGTTAAAAGTTAAATAAAAAAAATAAAATAATAATAATAGCTAGCATTCCTATAGAGCTTGAAGGTTTGAAAAGCACTTTTGAAACATTATTTTATCCTCACAGCTCTGGCAGGTAGATTCCCTACTTTCCCAAGGAGGAAACTGAGGAAGACAGAAGCTAAGTGACTTGCAAAAGGTCACCCTTGAGCTCAGGTCTTCCTGACTTCCTGACTACAGATCTATAGCTAGTGTTGACTTCAGTGGCTATCTAATGCATCCCAGACATGAAAAGGAATCCTCACTATAACATACTCAGCAAGAGGTGAGCCAGCATCTCCTTTAAGACCTCCAAAGAGGGAGAATCCATACCTCTGAAAGCAACCCAATCCACTCTTGGATAGCTCTAATTCTTACAATGTTCTTCCTAATATCAAGCCCCTTTGCAACTCATGGCTATCTAATTGAAGCCCCTAATTTTTACAGATAAGGAAAATGAAGTCCAAAAAAATTAATTGACATGTACAAAATCATACAGGTAGTAAGTAGGAGATTAGGATCCAAAGTAGGGATCGGTGTCTCCAAATTCTTTCCACTGCCCTATAGTGATCATTAGATTTCAGAAGCTCATTCAATTAGGAGGGAAAAGACCATTTGGTAAGAGGAGAGAAGAATGATATTTTACATAGGTGAAAAAAGCAGAGGCAGAATTGGGAATTATCAAGTGGGAATGCCATTTGATTTAGGCAAAATAGAGTCATGGATAGAGGGATGGCCTGTCTAAGTCCTACCACATATATTATATACCTGTATGACCATGGATTTAGCAACAACAACTCTCTATGACTAAAGGTTAGGGATAATCTGCACTAGTAAAGGGAGTTTCCTGTAGGGAGTTCTCTTACACAAGTGATTTCACCAGGATGAACTAGAAGGGGAAAAATAAGAGAGTACTTACTGAGGAATAGGAGGAGCTGAGTGGTGGAGTAGGTAGCCTGATATCTGATCATTTTTAAAAGATGACTTTTAATGTTTCTTTTTAATGAAATAATTAGGTGGCTACTATGTACCACATGTCAGGGATTACAAAAATGAAATAATTCAGGTATAGTCAAACATACTGACAATTCCTGCTTCCAGGGAAACAAAAGCTGGTGAAATTTTAGAATTTGGGGATTCTGAACTTTGCACTGGGCTTGGTCATTCGAGTGTTTCCAGTAAGTTTGGTATCAATGTGGTGAGCCCAAGGAATTAGAGTGGGGAGGAAGGTGGAGAAGAGACAGTAAGGTACCTAAAGAGAAGTGACCTAGCTCAGGTGGGAGACAGTACAGGTCAAAATCCTCATACTTATCAGAGTGGGATCAAACCAGTGAGTGTCCCCTACACCTCCATCCTGGGCAAGTTAGGAAGATCTAGTCTTAAAAACAAAAACAAAACCAATTGTTGCCCTCAAAATTCTTAGAATCTAGTGAGGAAAATATCAAATACAAGTATAATACAAAATAGAGTAAATGTGTAGTATACTCTGGGAGGCCCTACTTATTTATGGTTCAAAGCTAATAGATATCAATAAATATATGAACTAATTCCATTTTGAAAATAGTATTAAATATTATGAGTTGAGTTACTATCTTAAACCTGTATAAGTCAGCATAGATCCACAAAGTTGTATCCTCATAATAGTCATCACATGGATCATTGCAGATTATATAAAGCAACAGTAGAACCTATGAAACACGTTATTGCAAGCAGGAAAAGTTTGGCACCTACAAAATACTCAGCAAGACGCAACGTGGTGACTAGAATTACACATCAGAAAAATACCTATTTTTCACAAACAAATAGATGACAAATCACTCCAGGCATAACTGTCTCTCAAGGTTCTGTCTTTGACCCTATTCTCCTTTTTAATGAATGCTCATTCCTTTGGTTATCTAATTTACTCTCATGGTTCTAGTGAATACCATTATGCAGTTGACTCCCGAATCTC
Organism: Notamacropus eugenii; assembly: GCF_028372415.1. NCBI lineage: Eukaryota > Metazoa > Chordata > Mammalia > Diprotodontia > Macropodidae > Notamacropus > Notamacropus eugenii. Next base: position 153,309,147 of record NC_092877.1, on the reverse strand, counting down.
AATGTCCAACTCCAGTCTCTGCCTAGAGTTCCATCCCCATATTTCTAGCTGCCTTCTGGATGTGTGTTCGTCCTTTGTTGCCGAAGAAGATCATACCATCAGAGAAATGATGATATGACTTGCACTTGACTTTGTTTTGAGTGAGGGAGGGCTGTGCAGGTCACCAGCCTCGCTTCTCCTCCAGAGCCATCTGAATCCAGTGACCAGATATTCATCAGGATGACTGAAGATGACCCAGGATGAGGCAATTGGGCAATTGCCCAATGTCACACAGCTAGTGAGTGTCAAGTGTTTGAGGGGAGATTTGAACTCAGGTCTTCCTCACTCCTGCACTGGTGTGCTATCCACTGCACCACTTAGCTGTCCCTGACTTCTGGATATCTTCATGTGGATGACTCACTGCCACAATAGGCTCAACGTGTTTAAAATTGAATTTGTCATCTTCCCCTAAAACCTGCCTCTCCCTATAATTTTTCTATTTCTATTAATGATAACACCATCTTCCCCAGTCACCCAGACTCATAATTTTAAAGTCACCCCTTCCCTACCATTACAAATCAAATCACTTGCCAAGTCCACTTGATTCTATCTCATCATCTCTCATTTTGTTATCCTCAACTGCTCCTGCAAATGAGGCCATTTTATCTTTTTCACCTATGGTGCTACAATAGGCTCTGGTCTCTCTGTTTTCTGAATCTGTCCTTCACAGCATTGATCAAACAATCTACCTAATGCACTGCCATGATCATATCATTCTGTTCACAAGTCTTCAGTGGCTCTCTATTGCCTATTGATTAAAGTATAACCTTTCCATCTGGGCATTCAAGACCCCCTGCTTTGCTCCATTCTACCTCCCTAACCTGTCTTCACAGTCTTTTGGTTTAAACCAAAAAGGACTACTTTCAATGTATCCTTTTCATCCCAGCATCTTCCATCACTGTTCCTTTGCTCAAGCTCCTACCCTGTTCTCTGTCGGTTGAAGTCCATGCCTTCAGGGCCCAACTTAGGTGTCACCTATTCCATGAAGTCTTACCTGCAACTTCCCTCTACTGGGTAAAAATTATCTTTCCCTTCTGACAGTTTCCGTCACTCCTTGCCTGGACCTTTCCTTTCCCCTTTCCTCTTCCTTGCATCATAATTATTTATGTGTCTTTCCCCCATTTGATGTTAAGGTTCTTGAAAAGGAGTGCCTGTGTTGTAAATATCCTTGTTGCTACAGGATCTACTACATGCCTTCCACAAAATTAACTGGCACTTAATGGATGTTTATTGAATGAATGAAAGATCCCATGTCACCCCTACAGCAGAGGTGAATGAAAGATCCCATGTCACCCTTACAGCAGAGATGAATGAAAGATCCCATGCCACCCTTACAGCAGAGATGAATGAAACATCCCATGTCACCCTTACAGCAGAGATGAATGAAACATCCCACGTCACCCTTATAGCAGAGGTATTCACCTTATTTTACAACCACTTTTGAATTCAATATTTACTGTTGGCCCTAGAATTAAAATAAGCAAAAATTGACTTCACCATTGACAGCTTTTGATTTAGGACACAGGGCTAAGGTCTTATGTTAAAAAAATTTGATTTTTGTTTGTTTGATTGTTTTGAAACCTAACACACCTTACTAGAAATGTGAACCAGTACCAAGAGAGACTTTTCTCTCTGATGTTTTCCTGTTCATATTTAGACAACTGTAAAATACGACCTATCTACTTCACCTATGCCTAAATAGATTCTATGTTTCTCATATACTTTAAAAAATGAGAGTTGTATTTAAGATTTTCTATATTTATTTCAAACCAGAGATCAACAAGAGGGTATAGTCTATATTACTCTTCCCCCCTTCATTGAGTTGGGAAATGTTGGTAATGGTACTTTGGCTAGATTTTTCTGGTACACATAAGGTGGGAGAAATGAATATTTCTCCATTTAATAACTAATTACTGTATTAGGACACAGGTTTCCTCCCTTTTCTACTTCCTCATCCAGAAACCAAACCACTCTGGGAAATCATTTTTAGAGATTTAGCCCTGACAAGATCTAATCAGAGAGTAAAAGAAATTCTAAGTTTGGGGTAATGAGTGTAGTTCATTGTGTTTATCCTTACTGGGAAAAGGTTGATTCTCCCTATTATCAAGATAAGTGATAGGGAAATTGATGACTCTTGGACCAAGAATTGAGTGACCTAAGTCACTACCCTAAGAAAACCCACTTCCCATTGTGGTTACCAATCTGAGCTGATTAGGTACCCCTGGGGTGCCTATCTTCAAAGGACATAAAAACTGTGAGTCCCCCACCATTAGGGGTTTCTCTCTAAGACAGACAGCCAGATGATCATCCTTTTATTAATAATGCACTGGTCTTATTAATAAAATGATTAGATTACACAGAAACTGTCTCAAACTTTTTTATTCGTCGTGGAGGAGTTTCCATGTCTTTCAGTTCAATTCATATAAATTTTTAAAAGTCTTTATTAAGCCCTTATTAAGTGTTAGACATTGTACTTGGTCTTGGGGATACTGAACTGAAACAATCTGTCCTCAAGAAGCTTACATTCTACATATATAAGTAAATACAAAATAAATACAAAGGATACAAAGTAAATATATAAAATATGTAAGCATATATAAATATGTATACATATAAGGGTGTACTGATAAATATTTAACAACCAGCTTTCTAAAAGATGTATTCATGATGCAGTTTAATCTGTATTATTAGATTTTCTCCATCATTTTCTCAAGTGTAAACAATCAACAAAACAAGTCAAGCCCTAATTTGTTCTTGTTGCTATGCAATCATTTTTCAGTCCTGTCTGACTCTTCTTGACTGCCTCTAGAGTTTTCCTGGCAAAGATACTGGAGTGCTTTCTCATTTCTTTCTCCAGCTCATTTTCCAGATGAGGAAACTGAAGCAAACAGGGTGAAGTGACTTGCCCAGGGTTACACAGCTAGTAAGTGTCTGAGGCCAGATTTGAACTCAGGAAGTTAAGCCTTCCTGACTCCAAGCCCAGCACTCTATCCACCGTGTCACCAAGGTACCCCTTGTTTGTAGCAAATTTGGCTATCTTTTGCCTCAGTTCTTATTTAACCTCTAACTAACGAATGGTGCCATCTCAGACAAATTGGGACCTTGGACAGATCTTAGTTTAAAAGACCTGGGTCTCCCACCTCATAGAGGGCCAGCACCGATTATCCTGACCTATGTCTTGGCATTGGCCTTTAATGACTCTGGAGGAGAGAATGAGGTTGACAGCATGGCACAGCTTTGCCTCACTGCCATTCACTTCACTGGCAAGTGAAGATATCACCCCCCCATTGGTCCTCTTCCAGAATGAAGGGTGAACAAGGGCAATGGCATTTGCCAGTTTTTGAGTTGTAAACACAATGAAAATTTATCTGCGCGCTGTCTCTCTCTCTTCTCTTTCTCTGTCTCTCTCCTCTCTCTCTATATATATCATACATGTATACACGTATAAATACATATATATACATATATTTAGATATAGAAACCTACTAGAGAGAGAGAGAGAGAGAGAGAGAGAGAGAGAGAGAGAGAGAGAGAGAGAGAGAGAGGAAAGTCCAAATTAGAGGAATCATAAAAGACTTCGTGAGCTGAATCCTGAATGGTGGGAGCCAGGGATTTCAAGGTGGCAGGGAGGTGAGAGTACATTCCAAGTGTGAGGGAAAAGCTCTGCAAAGACATACATTTCATGTACAGGGAGGCCAATTTGGCCAAAATGTAGAGTGATTAGGGGGTCATGATGGGCCTTCACTGTTGAATTCAGTGCACTTGCACTATACCTTAGGGAAAGGAAGGAGTCACTGAAGCTTCTCTGTTAAGAGACTGACATGTCAGACTTGTCCTTTAAGAATTATAATTTGGGAGCTAGGTGGGTGGTAGATATTTTAGAGAGGGGAAGGATTGGAGGACGAGTGAACAGTGAAGGGGCTATGGCAGTAGCCCAGCAAGAGGGGAGAACATCATTGTGTGATAATGAGGCAAACAGATTGAAAAAAATTGTCATTAAAAGTGATACTTATGAGAATTGCAAGGCTAATGATAGGGATGATTCCTTTCACAAATGCTGTTACATTAAGCAGAAATCCATCAATTCATTAAACACCTACTATGTGCAAAGAGCTTACATTTTAAGAAGATAGATAATACCAGCATACAAGTAACCATAATATTAGATAGGCAACACATGATTGAGATAGTGTACTAGAGGAGATCAACTGGAGAGAAAGTCTTGCTAAGACTCAGTTTTATGACTACTGTGAGGGAATCAAATTTTGTTTTGACATAATTATGGACATCTGTGAAATGTGTTTCTTACATGACTCAATAGTCTACGTAGCTATTTACATAATCTCCCATTACAAGTTAGCATTAGGCATTCAAAATATATCATTAACATTGTATATGCAGTAAAACAAAGTAAAATTATACAAAGACCGACAACAATGTATTTCCAGCAAAAGGTTTAAAACTATGAAGCAGTCAGACATTGATCCTAAAATTTAGATTTTCAAAATGGTAAATACATTTTACCTGAACCTTGAAAGAATCTATGGGCAGGGGCCCACGACTTTAGTCTATGTTAGTGATAAACCAGGCTTCAGAGATGACCCAGTCAGCTGCACCTGGTTTGTTTGTTTGTTTGCTTTGTTGTGGTGGTGGTTTTTGTTTTGGAACTTGAAGGCTTTCTACAAAAAAAGGTAGCTTGGCTAATGATGCTTTATCGGGGAAGGTTTTAACCTACATGAGAGAGGCCAAAAATCTAACATGGTATTCAAGGACATAGAGGTTGAGGTGGGGTGAATGGGGACAAAGGAAGATGGGGCAAGAATACATCCAAATTAGTTACAGGAGAGACAAAGAGACCAAGGAAACTCCACGGGGGTAGGATATATCTGTAGTTTGGTCAACAGAGAGGAGTCTGAGCCTCAGATGATATCATCTCAGATTTTTTCCCCCTGAAAAAGATCTGGAGTTTTAGTGGACTTTGAGCTCAATAGTATTATGTAGTGCGTAGTGTGATGTGGCAGCCACAAAAGCCAGTGTTAAACTTGGGCTGATGAAGGGCAGAGCTTCCAGGAATGTGGAGGTGATAGTCCCATTTTACTCCACTCCACCAGACCTCCTCTTGACTATCATGTTCAGTTCAGGACACCACAGCAGAGATAAAATAAAGAGTGTCCATAGAACCAGGATGTGTCATATGAGGATGAAATAAATGAACTGGACATGTTTAATCCAGAGAAAAGAACTCATGGAAGACATGCTAGTTGTGTTCAGGTATTTGAAAACCATCATGTGGAGGAAGAATTAGCCTTGTTCCTATTTTGTTTGGACCCAAAGGGCAGAACCAGAATCTACAGGTGAGAGGTGCAAAGTGGTCAGTTTTAGGCTTGATGACAGAAAATTTCCCAACACTGGGAGTTGTCTAAAAGTGGAATAGCTTGCCTCTAGAGGTGCTGATTTCCCCCTCCTATCAAGCAGAGTCAGGACAATAAATTTGGCATTATTTAAAGTGAGGATATTTTTCTCACCTGGGCTGGACAAAATAGTCCCTAAGGTACCTTCCAAATCTCAAATATCATGATTCTGTGATCTTCAGTTTATAATAGCAGGAAGAAGGAAATCAGTGGTATTATAAGAAGCAGTCCTGACCCAGCATCCAGGTTATACCATCCTAGTTTTCTGCTGGTACACTTAGGTCAGTCATCCCACACAACAAAACTATTCTGCATTGAGGCCAGTGGTTTTGTAGGGAGAAGTAAAGTCACTAGTAGGGATGTCTGATTCATTTTCCTTATTTAATGTCAGGCAGGAAAGTCACAGTTATTGAGATGATAATTCACCTGAAAGATTCCAAATGGTGAGGGTGGAGGGGGAGGGATGACTAGAAATGAGACAGGGTAGAGGCACCAGGCAGGAGGAAGAGACTTGTCTCCAGCAGTGAAGAACTATGGAGAGATAGCATAGGCTCTGAAAACTAGCCTTTTTGGATCCACTGCAACATCAGTCATAAAGCTGCCAAATACAAATCCTAAAATTTAATGTATTCACTGGAATCTTGAAAGAATTCATAGGCACAGGCCCAGGGACTCCAATTTGTTGCTATGTATCTATGCATATACTGAGACTGTTCAAATGTCACGGAATTCATTTCAAGGGAAATATTCCTCCTCTGCAAAATGAATGGCAAGATAAGATTATCTCTATGGATACTTCCCATTCTAAAGCTCTATCTGATGCAGACTGAATTGTAGCTAGCATCCACTTGTACAGTGGGGGAGTCAGAGTGGCAAGTTAATATGACCTTGCTTTGCTTAATTCAGTTTTAAGTGGTTTTTTTGGTTTTGCTCTTTTTTTTTTTTTTTGCTAAGAAATAGTATCATGGCATAGGAAAAGCCCTGTATTTGCTATCAGAAAATCTAAAATCAAATCCTTGCCCTACTGTTTAGTAGTATAATCTTAGAGGAGTCAAGTGACTCTCTAGGTCTTCATTACTCGCTTGTGAAATGAAAGAAGGGGAAAGTTTTAGTGTAGATGACCTCTGAATCTAAATCTGCGATCTGGATATCCAGTTCAAATAGCTTTAAGTAAATCAATTCTACTTGTGGGAGCACAGATGGAGGCTACCACTCATCCCACATATCCTAGTGGAGACAAAGGCTAAATGTACAAAATAATATGGTCAAGAAATTTCCAATCCACCAAAAGCAGAAGGGAATTCTTTGTTCAGAGCATTCATTCATTCGAAGTATTAATGAGCTCCCTCTGTTGCTGCTTCTGATAAGATATTCTCCAATGTATTATTTTATATTTGAAACAATCGAATAAATTTCTGAAGACCAAATCCAATATAGTAGCTGCAAGGCTCCATAATGAGTCACTGTCCTATTTCTTTCTCTTCTTTCTTTTTCTCTTTCAAGAACTACTTTCACTTACCCCCAATAATATAAATAAGTATTTACCATCTGCCTATTGTGCATACAACCTTTAGATTGCAGGTTCCTTGAAGGCAGGGGCAAATTTTCCTTTTATTGATCTTCCAGTCTGGTTCTTGATATATATTTGCTGAATGGATAATATGGAAATATGTTTTGTGTAATCTCAAATGTATAACAGGTGTCATATTTCTTGCTTTTTCAATGGGGTGGAGAGAAACTGGAGAGAGGAGAAGATTTCGAACTCAAATTGTTTAAAAAATGAAGGCTAAGAACAAACAAATAAATCAATGAACTGACTAATTAATCAATCAAAGGGGAAAATGCACCAAGGACACAAAAGGGGATAAAGTAGTCGGTGTCCTTAAGGAACCAAAATTGAACTGGAATGATATAGTATCATTATAAAAAAAGATATAATACAAGATAATAAGACCATAAGTTTCACTGCAAACTAAAAATTTCCCCTGCCACTCTAATTTCTTTCTTCCTCTTTTTTTCTCCTTTTATGCTTTCACTTCTCCTTTCTCTCTGACTTCTTTCCTGGTGATCAAGTTTAAGTTTTAGATCCACAACTTATAAAGAATCAATTAATCAATCAACACATATTTATTAAGAACCCACTAGATGAAAACATAGTAGTTGGTACAAGGGATACAAGTGTAATGAATGAAATAGAGAGGTTCCAGAATAATACAAATGATTAAGATATAGAAAAATATTTTTCTATAGAAAATATAGAAAAAATATAGGACTATATCAAAAGAAGTCTGAAGGGCCTCATTATTATGGTTGGAGACAGGCAGCTATTTATTTTCAATGAAAGTATCACAAAGAAGGGTGGGCTTGAAATTTTTTTTAAATTCAGAAAGCATTTTCCAATCATAAAGCTTGAGACAGTGGACCGGAGAGGTTTAACCATTTTTATGTGATGGATCCTTTTGCTAGTCTGGGGAAATCTAAAAGCTTCTTCTCAGAATAATAATTTTGAATGCATGAAACAGATAGTACTTCAAAGAAAACCAATAACATTGAAGCATAGCCATTTTTTAAAAATACAAGTTCATGGGCCCTAGGTTAAGAATTCTTGCTTAGAGGACATTATTAGCAGGGGCAGTATTATCAGAGGAAGTCAGGGAATCAACTTCTCTGAAAATTACAAAACATCCGTATTATATTTTGCTAAGTGACCATTAACTCATTTGTACACTATGGCATAAAATGATGGTGAATGCTATCTTAGTTTGGTGACTGCCCATGAATGAAACTCAACAGTCACAACTGACTGTCAAAGTCACTCTTTCATTCTGTTCACTACTAAATCCTTTTCTAACCACCTAGCGCAAATAAATCAGTATACCTTCTGGTCTTTGGGGCCCTAAACCTCGCTGTAGATCCTTTCCCTCCATTGACTTCAGAAGCTCATTCCCCAGCAAAGTTCCTTTCCTGTGAACATTAGGTAGGGAGGGAGCTGTAGAGATTTCAGACGCCCCTCACCCGTTTATCCCTCAGGAGATACCAAAAGCAAAATAGTCTCTCAATCATTTGCAGAATAGGTGAGTACTTTTGTTGGTCATTTTGACAAAGGTCATCTTGAACTTCCATGAAAAATTATATTACAAAATAAAAAAAGTTCAGAGAAGATGCTATACAGACTTCTAATTCTCTTACATTTTTATTTCAAAACACAGAGTAAAACTACCGTAAATTTGACAGTTCATAAAAAAATCACTGTTCTTAGCCACCTCATATGGAAACAATGGGGTGCCTTCTTAATTACTTCCTTTAATATGTTGGGCTTGGTTTCAGTATTCTTTAGACATCAGATTTCAGGAGAACTTCCTTTTAGCTTTGGCTAAATACCTGTTACTTGGCTAAATACTTAAATCAGAACATTTTAACAAATTTATTTATCAGGAAAAGTAAGTCCTCTAGTTTATGATGAAGCAAAGGATAAAATCATATGTAACTACAGAAGAAAATGTTAAATGAAAATATAGAGATGGGGAAAGGAAAGAAATTGTATTTGGTATCTGGCAAGATATATAACATGTTTCAGACTGAACATATGCATATGTGAAAAGAAGTTCTCTCACTAGTGAATGAAGACAGTGATCAACACCATATGGGTTTTGTTGAAAGGCACCTAAAACATACGTGATTTCTTTCACTGAGTTAAGAAATAGCAAGATGGCCCGAAAGGAAGAAGGCCCTATTTTTGCCCCTGTTTTGTCAGAGAAGCAAAAATTCCTTTCAACTAACATTTATAAAGTGCCAGTGATATGCAGATCTTTGTGCTGAGGACTGGGGATACAGATATGAACAAAGACAGTCCTTAACCTCAAGGAGCTTATAGTCGTGAGGGCAGCTACAACACCAATAAGCATCATATAAAGTATAGTAGGAAGAGGGAAAAGAAGAGCTCCTGATAAGTATTCTAAATCATTTTTGAGGTGAGGAGAGACTACTTCTATTTGGGAGCTTCGGGGAAGAACTGGTAAAGGAGGTGACACCTGAATCTTGAAGGATTTCAATACACAACAAGGTAAATATGTTCTAGGCATGGGAGACATTCCAGATGAGTGAATGGAGCGAGAAAGGGAAGAATGAGAACAGCCAGCAGCTAGTAGTTGAGTTTGACTGAGATGTAGTAGAGTGCAAAAGGGAGTAATCCAATTATTTTCATTCTATTTGAGCTTTCATGAAGTACCTAGCATGTTTAGGCACTGTGCTGAGAGATATATGAAGCCTTTTTTAATTTCCCAGTTATCAGGGCTCTTAAAATCACATAATATCTATTTTGTATCTCCAGTCATCCTGATGAGTATCTGGTCACTGGACCCAGATGGCTCAGGAGGAGGAAGTGAGGATGGTGACCTGGCACAGCCCTCCCTCACTCAAATGAAAGTCAACTTCAAGGCACATCATCTCCCTGATGTCATGGTCTTCTTTGAGAATGAAGGACAAACACAATAATATGTTGTAAACTTTGGCAGAAAACATGTACTTTGAGGGCAGGAGCTATTTTGTTTTTGCCGATGTATATTCCTAGGGCCTAGCACAGTGTTTTGACTCTGTGGAAGAAACTCAGAGTGATGCAGTGGAATGAAGTGAATGGTTTGGTGCCAGAAGACCTGGGTTTGAATCGTGGCTTTGCCACCTATGTGATCTGAGCAATTCCTGTGTCCTCATCAAGTCTCTGTTTTCCCATCTGTAAAATAAGACAGCCTGGATTAGATGGCCTTTAAGGTCCCTTCTGGTTCTAGAACTTTGACCTAACAGGTGCTTAATAAATGTTCACTGAATTACTATATGCACAGACATGGCCATTTTGTAGACTGAATATCTCACACGTATGTAGCACCACTTTTCAAAGGAATATGGATGCTGCTCATCATCCACTTCTGGTGTCCACACTGAGAACAATTGTAGGTAGAAGACTTGTCTTTGAGTCAGGAGAATTTCATTTCAAGTCCTGCTTCTAATACTTACTGACTATGATCCTTAGCAAGTCACTTAAATGTTCAGTTCTCCAGGCAATTTTCTAAGATTATAAATTGCAGAACAATTGCTTTTTTCATTAGAAGAGGATATTTTCTCATGAGGAGTCTCATACATCAATAAAATAACAAGCCCAAACAAAAATAAATAAATAAATAAGCAAAAAAAAAATCATGTTAAAGTCTGTGCTTGATCATGGGGAAGAAGCTAGACCTGTAATTTCACTGTTGGGGGGAATTCTTGAATGAGGAATCTCCTTCTGCCAATTCAGATCTAGCACCTTCTCTGAAACTCAGGTTGTTACAGGATTGCCTGGAACAGCAGGAGATTAAGTAGTTTGCCAAGACTCCCATAGACAATATCAAAGGCAGGGCTTGAATCTGGATCTTCCTGGTTCCAAGGACAAGTTGGCATCTACTGCCTCCTGCTAGAGGATGAGTATCTATCAATGAAGGAGTTCAAAGTTATACATTACGGACATGCTGGTGACATCATAAATTCAGATCAAAGCGAAATCTTGTAAGAACCTTGGGCTAGATGTCAGGAGAAGTTGTACTGTGTGCAGACTTAAAGCTGTAGCTATGTGTTGGTGAGCTGATAACATGTGGGAGTTGATAAATTGTTGAACTGAGTCAGGAGAGACCTGAGGTTCAATCCTTTTCATGACACTTATCTGCTGGACATCACCAGGAGCAATTCATCTCACATCTTGGAACCTCCATGTCCTCATTAGTAGAGTCACTCTAATAATAATAATACCTACTTCACAAGGTTGTCATGAGGTTCAAATGTGCATAAAAGCACTTAGTACACCCTTCTACAAATGTCAGCAATTATCATCAATGGCGCTAGGATGACTTCTCCCAAATTTAGCAGAGTACATCTTTGAGGAGTGCAGGGCTCGAGAGAACTTGTCTGAGAGTTTATATGACTTTCGTTCCTTTATGGTTCCTATTTCTGAAAATCAAAAGTAGTGGATATAGTGCCTAGAGTCAGGGAAATTCATTTTGTGAGTTCAAGTATGGCCTCAAACACCTGCTAACTGTGTGACCCTGGGCAAGTCACTTAACTATGTTTGCCTCAATTCCCTCAACTGTAAAATGAGCTGAAGAAGGAAATTAAAAAAAAACACTCCTGTATCTTTGCCAAGAAAACCCCAAATGGGATCATTTAAAAATTATCTTTTATTGAAATTGCAGAATACTTTATTTATTTTATTGGAAAATTGGTAGAGAAATCAACCTTTAAAAATACGCGCATGTTAAAACCAAATAAGTCAGTCAAACCAGGTATACACCAGGGAACTTTGCTTTTTCTATTTGTTTGTAAGAATTTGAATGCCATACACACACACACACACACACACACACACACACACCCACACACACATACACAGATATACATATATATTTCTACAACATCAGGTTAATCCTCCTGAAGTAATTCAATGAATACTTCCAGAACAGAGTTAGGAACTAGAGGAAGAATGTCATTATTTCCATTCTATAGAGGCAACACCATAAGTAATAAGTATGACCTTCAAACAGAAGATGAGTTGAAGTATGATTCTATTGATAACATTTGGTGGTCATGTGGTATCCGAGTAGCCCAGATTAGGTATATCTGTTCTAGTTCAATAAGCTTTTCAATATGCAGTTGCTTAAAATATTGCTTTCAATACAAGTTTTTTCCTCTCCTTTGACTCAGTAAATGTTCTCTCTTAAAGTGATTGTAATTGTAGTATCACAAGAGAAGTTTAAATGTTTTAAAACTCTTCTAACATTGAAGCCAATGTCACAGGTTTGATTTCCTAGGCTTTCCCAAGGCTAGATAACTGTCTTTTTACTGGCAAGATAAACATGTGTGTGAGTGCACGTATATATGTATGCACATATGTATGCATATATACATACACATGGGTGTGCATATATATACCTACAAAAAGCATGTGCTTTATGTGTTTTGTACATGTAGGACAGCACAGACTTTAACCAACAACATCATATATACAGCCATCTACTGGGTCAGTAATACATATTGTACCTGTTGACTGCACTTGTGAATACACAGTTGAACATATTTATTTGGTGAAAAAGATTACATTCTTTTAAGGAAAATGGATATTACTCAAACAGAAATTCTAGACATTTATAGAAACAGAAATTTAAGTTACTAAAGTATTCTTCTACCTTCCAACCTGTCCTGTTTCTGACTTATTTTTGCAGAACTTCCAATTTACTAATCAGAAACACCATCACTGGAGAAATAGACATAGTTAATCTATATCTTGGAATACACTTCAAGGATATATAATTTTATTAGTACGTGTTCTCCTTCTGCTACAATGCACACCATTGGATCATAGATACAGAGTTAAAGGGACCTCAGGTACCATCTAGTCCAGGTCCCCTATTTTACAGATAAGGAAAGGGGGCTCAGCAAAGGTCTATTGCACGTTAGGAAATGTCATAAGTGAGGTTTGAATAAAGTGAAGTTCTTAAACTCCAGAACCCATGCTCTTTCGACAGTACCACACTGCCTCACGGACCCTCTAACTTAGCAGAGAGTCTTTAAGAGCAGTAATGGCCAAAACATTTATCATCTTTTGGCCAACTTGGTGAAGAACCTCTCTGAAATTAGACTTAGACTCAGTGGTCCATCACCAGACCAGTTCTCAAAACTTTCTCAACTTGTTAGGAATAGTCACAGTGCAAATTCTGTTTACAAATACTTCTAGAATACAGATTCAGCTCTAAGCCATGATGAAGTATTGGAGAGGCATCTTGGTGAAGGTCTTGAAATACATTGTAGGGTGACATTTGAAAAAAACATCATATCAAGATGTGAAAATCATCAACGTGATGAGGAAGCACTTTAATGGATTAGAAAAAAATTTAGTTGTCTATGTTTCATTGCAACATTGAAATACATTTTCTAAAAGTTATGTTAATAAAATTCCCAAGTATTATAAAATGTGCACGGTACCTGAGACTACAGTCTTCCAAATGTAACACTCCTTGTTTAAAGTATGCACATGGATTTCTATGAGCTTCACTTTGCCAAAGTGATGTCATTTTAACCCTATGGTAACTTGAAAATCTGCCCTGTCAACTTTGCAAGTCATACCCATGAGAAGTTGGGTGGTAGAGTGAATAAAATCACCTAACCTCTCTCAGCCTTCCCTTTCTCACCTATAAAATAGCTATAATAATAACCTCTACCTTCCAGGGTTGTCATGAGTTTCAGATAAGATAACATAAAAAGCACTATATAAATTCTGACTATTATTGCACAACCTCCATTTTGTTTTCCGTATCCTTAACCCACATTGGTTTCTCCAGTTTCTGAACTGCACTTGGAATCTGAGCATCACAACTTGGCGTATGACCATACTTCATTTGACACTGACTCTAAACTGTGGTTAGATAAGGATTTGAAACCACCTTTTTCAACACTGAAACAACTGCAGCTATTATAGAAAGAGGTGGTTTTCCATAGCAGATAGAGGGCAAGCCTCAGTGTTAGAAAGATCTAGGTTCAGGTCTCCTACCTGCATGACCTTGGGCAAATCACTTAGTTTGTCTGTGTCCCGGGCAACTCTCTAAAACATAAACTATAGCACAGTTGGTGACCTGGGTCAGAAGAGAGAGTTCCTGGCACTGATTTTTAAAAATCAAATTTTTAAAAAAATTATGAACTTGATAAACATCAACAAACACAATCATTTCTATTTATGAGGAACATGAAAAAAGAGAATTATATGCATGAAATGTTGAGTCTCTACCACATACAGCTAGGTTTCAATATCAGATATAATAAATTTCCCATGGTATTACCTATACTGCCCTCCTTATTTGTGTGCCTCTCTAGAGTTTCCTATACTAATGCTATATCCTGAACATTCCAGGAACGGGACTCAGCACATAGAAGGCACTTAATAAATATTTGTTAATTGACAGATGAAATCATGGATCCAGACTAAAAAATATAAACAACTATTTGTAACCTAAAATCATAAATGCAAAACATATGATTATAACACCTACCTTGTGACCAAAGTCTCATCTGCCTGTTCTTTATGAAGAAGGTGTTGGAAATAGTCTTCTATTGCTTGAGCAGTTAGGATTTTTTTTAAGTATGGATAATAGAGGGGATGCCGTGCTACAATGCCTACAACATATACAACATCACATCAGAAGGTAATCAGATACCTCATACCATCTTCAATATTAGTGTGTGGATAATATCTGTTTAGGAATAAGTCATGCATTTTCCATATTTACAGACCAATGAATATTGCCAACCAAGGGCAAATAGTCCAATGAGTATTTTCATGGTCTGATAAGTATTCTTCACACTGGTTTTTTATCTTCTCCTATTTCTATGTTGATTTCAAGGGATAATTGTAAAATTCTAAAAACTATTAATTTAATTAACTTTAATTTTGAAAAGAAATACATTACACCCTGTGCAGTTGGGTGGGAGAGCCACAAGAGTAGTAGGAAGGTAGTATCTTTTGGAGTAGTTTAATGAAGTTTTAAGGTCATTTTCCCACTTCAATAAGAAAAAGATCTTCCATTCACAAATTTGCATCTCAGGCTTTGTGAGAAAAGTGATATGTGTATAATTGGCTAACCCACACTTTTGGTTCCTTTTAGTTTAACAGAATTAACTTGGTTGCAATAATTGATATTGAGTGTAAAGAGAGCTTAGCTAAAGAATTCAGAGTTCATTAGTCAGGCATGGTAAATTCAGCACAACAAACACTGTTAAGTTCCTATTGCGTTCAAAGCTTTGTGCTAGATGTTAGAGATACAAAGACAAAACAGTCCTAACCCTCAATGTGCTTGCTTTTTGTGGGAGATACAGAAGGTAAGCAGATAAATAAATAGAGGGTAATTGGATAAGTAGCTATTATAGCTAAAAGGGGAGGACAGATCCTGAGCTGACTAGTAAGAGAAAAATAAGGATTCTAAGAAGCAGGAGGTGAAGAGGAATTATATTCCAGATATGGGGGAAAGTTATTG
Organism: Notamacropus eugenii; assembly: GCF_028372415.1. NCBI lineage: Eukaryota > Metazoa > Chordata > Mammalia > Diprotodontia > Macropodidae > Notamacropus > Notamacropus eugenii. Next base: position 153,293,651 of record NC_092877.1, on the reverse strand, counting down.
TAAATTTATGGCAGTTAGAGATGGAATCTTCAATTCATAGAACAGCTCATAGTCCACTTTGGCTGGGACAAAGAGTTCATGAGGGAAATCATGAAAAATAAATCTATATGAATGTAATGGAATACAGGAAGACTTCAGAGAGGACTGGAAAGACTTATATTATCTGATGATGAGTGAAAGGAGCAGAAAGAACCAGGAGAACTTTGTACACAGCAACAACCACAGTGTGCGAGGATTTTTTCTGGTAGACTTAGAACTTCATTGCAATGCAAGGGCTTAAAAAATTCCCAATGGTATTTTAAGGCAAAATGTCTTCCACATCCAGAGAAAGAAGAAGATAGCTCCTGCCCTCAAGGAATTTGTAATCTAATAGGGAGACAACATACAAACAAATATACACAAAGCAAGCTATATACAGGATAAATTGGAAATAATTAACAGACAGAATGAAGAGGGGTTGGGAAAGGCTTCCCATTAAAAAAAAATGGGATTTTAGTTGAGACTTTAAGGAGGCCAGTCTAATGTCAGTGGATTAAAGAGTGTGTATCAAGAAATAAAGTGGCATTTTGTAAAGAGACAATAGCAGTTTATTGAGTAGGAGAGGTGTGTGTGTTTGTTCTTCATTGCCAAAGAAGACCATGCCATCAGAGAAATAATGATACAACTTGCAATTGACTTTTTGAGTGAGGGAGGACTGTGCAGGTCACCAGCCTCACTTCTCCTTCAGAGTCATCTGAATCCAGTGACCAGATATTCATCAGGATGACTGGAGATGACCCAGCATGAGGCAGTTGGGGTTAAGTGAATTGCCCAAGGTCACACAGCTAGTGAGTGTCAAGTGTCTGAGGTGAGATTTAAACTCAGGTCCTCCTGACTCCTGCTCTATCCACTGCACCACCTAGCTGCCCCATAGGGGAGGTGATATGATAATGGGCCTACATTTTAGAAAAATCATGTTAGTGGCTGAATGAATGATGGATTGAAATGGGGAAAGACTTGAAGCAGGCAGACTTACCACCCGGCTATTGCAGTAATCCACGTCTGAGGTGATGACAGTCTGAATCAGAGTGGTGGCAATGTCAGAGGAGAAAAGGGGACATATTGGAGGGATATTACAAAGGTGAAATCAACAGGACTTGGCAACAGCTTGGATATGGGGAGTGAGAGATAGAGAGGAATCCAAGATGACTGTTGGTTTGGGAGCCTGAAGGACTGGGAGGATAGTGCTGCCCTCTACAGCCATGGGCTAGGTAGGAGGGGAGGAGGGTTTGGGGGAAAGATAATGAGTTTTGTCTTGGACAAACTGTGTTTAAGAAGTCTACTGGACATGCTATTTGAGACATGTGAAAGGTAGTGGGAGATGTGAGATTGTTTATTGATGGATTGACTGGATGACAATTTCAAGAAATGAAAGAGTAAGGTGTTAGGGTCAAGAATAAGGTGTTTGTCTGGAGACCTGCAGATGTTTTTCAGACTCCAAATGAGCCAGAGGGAGATAATGTTCACTAGGGCAAACCCTTGGAGGAGATAAGATTTGATAAGAGCAAGGGTAGAAAAGGAATAGTTACCTTGACAAAGAGAAATGCTACCTCTTCAGAGAATGGAGCAAAGAAGGATAGTGTTTTTAAGCCTTAATGGGCTTTTTTCTCAGTCAAACTGAGATCTGTTGAAGACCAAGGTCCCCCAATGCATCCTGGACTATCTCCAGCTGTATTGATCTATATCTGGCCACTGGACCCAGATGGCTTCCAAGGAGAAAGTGAGGCTGGTTGATGACTCTGCAAAACCCTTCCTCTTAAATCCAATTCACTGCACATCACCTTCCTGATGTCATGTTCCTCTTCCAGAATGAAGGACAAACAGAAACTTATATGAGTAAAAAAGGAGCTACCCACTGGGGACAAAAGTGGAACTGGCCAGTTGGTAACACAACTTCCTTCCTTTCTTCCTTCCTTTGTATGGAAATGATAATGGTGAGCAAATGTGTTGAAGGGCATGAGAGAGGGAGCAACCTGCACTAGAGAGGATGACCATGGATGTGCTACCATGTTTCTGAATGGGCCTGAAAATGCCAGGAGTATGTGTTAAGATCTAGGATAAAGGGGAGTTTAATGTTATGGTGAGCCCCAGAGATCACAGGATGATCTGGACTGTGGAGAGGAGGGGGAGACATAAGTCTAATTGGGGTTGCTAGAATAGGGGAGTGGGGGAGATTTTGCTCTAGCAACTCTGAATCTCTGGAATAAGAAAAGTACGCTGGGTAGCTAAGGATGCAGGAAGCTGGTAGAGGTGCCAGGGAGTTAAGGCTAGCCCTTTGATCTAGTAAATACTTCATGATGAGGTTCCCTTATCCAGCCTGAACTCATGCTTGGCACCAACTAACTCAAAGTGGGGTGAGGAGAAATGAAACATACATACATACATATGTAGCATTCCTCATGGGATCAGGAATCTTCTAATACAAGGAATATCTTAGCACTTATGGATTCCTTGGTGTGTGGATAGGTCTGATAATCATATTTTGATATAACTGATTTCCTTTGTAATCCTATGTATTTTATTTTATACATTTTAAAATGTTATTCTGAGACCATGGATTTCAGCAGACTGCAGAGATTTTTGTCATCAGCCTAAGGCTCATGGTCTCTGATGGAGACGTAAGTGCCCTTTGACACAGGTTCTGTTAAAACGTGGCTTCCGTGCTATTACTGCTTTTTATTAACTAATGCCTAGGCTCTGATAACAAGAAGAGCCACAAATTCTTCTGGTTTTACACAAAGTCAACACTGAGCTTTGTGGAGACTTTCTACTACAGAAAGGCTGTTTTGCAACCCATGTCTAGTGTTTGCTAAAGGTACTCAGAAAATAATCAGAGGGCCCTCAATAGAGTGTTTAACAGGACTGAAGAATGCTCCTAAGAGAGAATAAGGGGGAATACTACAAGAAAAGAAAGAGAACAGATGTGTACAACCATGCCTTTGGTGCTTGAGTAAAGTTTCTTGAATAGATTGGGAGGGAAAGGAATCTCAGAAATCTTATAGGGAGTATACTACCTATTGAAGCAGCCAGTTTTCCATTTTGGGCCATACTTTTAGAATTTCTCCTTGATGATATTAAGTCAGAATCTGCCTCCCTGAAACCTCCAGGGAGAAATATCTGACCAAGATTCTGAATTTTCTTGTGTTTTTTTTTCTACTTTATTATACTTTTAGGGAAAATATACCAAGAAGAGGAAAGAACACAAACTCATAGATAAGAAAGAAATATGGGATCTGAGGGAAATGGAAACTGAAAGACAATTCTCTGCAGAACCACCATTTGAAAATTCATAGAATGAGGAACTTAAAGTACCCAGAAATACAATCAGCTTTTCTGGCTTCAGGGAAAGTCAGGGCATTATTCTTTAACTTTATTGTTTTGAAAGCTACAACATTTTTTTCTTCTTTGGTAAGGTCCCACATCAGAAATAGTTCCATTCCTAGACAGCTTAGTACCCAAATATTACAATGTATAAAAATGTGCATGGATTTTAAAAAACAAAAAGTAAAGAAATACCTATATTTGCAGAGTTGCCTTTATCCCCACTTCTGGTATAGGCCAGATCTTCTAAACGATATGTCAGTGAGCCATGTGGTAGATCTAGGCAAAAAAAAATTAAGAGAAATCTAGCCACTGGTTTTCAGTTAGGATGCCCTCTAGTTCAGCAGCTGCCCAGCCAGAGCTATTCAGCCTGTGACAATCAGTCATTGTTTCTCTGAAGCTTTTCTTAGCACCCCAATAACTTCAGTTTTTATAACATATAGAAATAAACATTTTTCAAAAGTAATGGCATAAATGCATTTTTCTGTCTGTTGAAAAAAAATGTCATAGTATGAAAATTATCTCAGCAATGAAATTAGAGTTGGACACAGCATCATTTAATGGATCTACAACTTCCCACAAAGGTAAAGCCATAATATTATTTTGCCAGGAATAGAAAAATACCTGTAACTGTAATAATTCAATAATGAATGCGAAACAGTTAATTTAACATCCCTCTGTAAGGTTTCAGGGGTGGGGGGAGGCAAATAACTTTCTACATTCATGTTGCCATTTCTGATGAAAAATATCAAGGCCCTGTATTTTGTTTTTTGTAGGAATTTGCTCCAAGGTTCCCAAGACTAACTGGTTGTTAACTTAAACTTTGAGGGTCAAAGAGATTAGGGGACTTGCCCGCAGTCACAGAGCTACCAGGTGACAAATGTGGGCTTTGAACCTCCAAGTCCAGGTGGTTGTCTTTCCCTCCACTGCCTCCTTTGGAAATACACAAATATGCATACCCTGTACAATATGGGTAATTTATCAATTTCAGTTAAAGATAAAAAAGGTGAAGAGCATAGAAGTGCAATAAAATTACCCTCAAAGGAGTGGAATAAGAAAGAAAAGTTTAAACTAATGAATTGCATAAATTAGAGAATGGTTTTAGATAAATGTTTTATTATTTTTAATATGGAACAGTTCAGACTAGGCTAACCAAAAGGTATTGTCAACTAGGAAATTTTTTGAGATCTACTACAATGAATAGGGAATATTGATTTGTTATCTGGACATTAATAAAATAATCAAAATAAGCTAATTTTCTCAAAGAGGAAAAATGACCCCAAACCCCAATGCCACACATTATTCTTGTTTAGGAAGCCTTTCCCTACAGATAATGAAAAGATTAACTTACTAGATTTCTGATTACCATAAATTCTGAATTAATGATGTTCAAATTAGGAAGACTTTTACACTCTTGATTGATTTTTGTGTTCAAGAATATGTAGTAATCAAAATGTTCCACTGCCCCACTCCCCCCAAATTTCCCTAGGATCATAGATTTAATGCTGAAAGGGAATTTGGAAATCATCCTAATGTTCTCTGGTGCCCAGAGAAATGAAGTGATTTGCCCAAGGTGGTGCAGTGGATAGAGCACTAGGCTTGAAAACAGGAAGACATCTTCATGAGTCCAAATCCAGCCTCAGACACTGAGTAGCTGAGTGACCCTGGGCAAGTCTGTTTGCCTCAGTTCCTCATCTATAAAATGAGCTGGAGAAGGAAATGGCAAACCACTCCAGTATCTTTGCTGAGAAAACCCTAATAAGAAAGTTGGACACAACTGGAAAAAAAACCAAAGGATTTGAACTTGTGACCTCAAAGCTGGTATGTTTTCCCTTGATTTCTGGGTTTACCATTAATCTTTTCTTTTTGATGCTGAAGGTTTATTTTAAACATTCATTTTTAAAATTTTGAGTTCCAAATTCTCTCCCTTCCTCCCACCCATTGAGAAGGTTCACCATAGGATACCCATTATACATGTGAAATCATGCAAAACATATTTCCATATTACTAGCTACCATTAGTATGAAATTCCACTAAAGTAATGATGACAGTCATCATCAATTGCTTTTTTTTTAAACTTTCACAATTCTTCTTAGGCAATTAATAAATGTTTATGGAAATTCGCTTCCCCTGCTGGTCTTGTCAGAGCAAACTGGAAGCTTAATCCTAGCTTCCTAAAGATGTTTGTTAAATTTCTAAAAAACAGGTGGTTTTTTGAGCAAGAAGTTCAAATACATTTAAGACTCCTCCAAACACCTCTCTTCCCTGACTTAATTTATCTGCTTTTTTGAATTCTTTTTTCTCTGACAGCATCATTATCTTGGGTACTTTTCTCATCTTTCCCACATCTGAGATTTCTGTGTAAAAATGCCATCTCCTAGAGAACTTGACTCTGCCAGCTTAAGCACCCATCTCTAAAACATTTACAGTATTAGGTCCTCCTTGACTTCACTTTTCTGTGTACATTTTAATTTATCAAATGAGAGACTACATAGCACTGAATATAGTGCCTGACACATAGTAGGCACTTAAGAAATGCTTATTCTCTTCCCCTTCCCCTGTTAAGGGGACAAAGTGGACCTGTCACATTTCTCCCCCCTTTTACATCTCATCTCTCATTTCTCCCTCTGAAAGTTGGGGTAAAAGGATGACAGACTTTGAGCTACAAATGGAAGACCTCAGAGAACTGTCTAGCTCCACTCATTCAGATTTATATCCTTTACTAACGGATGAGTTACAATTACTTGCCAAGTCACAGAATTGCCTTTTCATCATTTGGGTATGTCTATCAAGAAGCTCCTGGCTGCCAAAGGATAACAGACAGGAGCAGGACTATGAATATTAAATAAATAAGTTTTATATATAAATATGTTATTATTATTATATATTATTTATATATTTATAAATATTCATGCCTCCATGGCATAAACAAAGCCTTGGATGCTGGTGATGTACATACCTTTCAGCTCATCATCTCTCTCAGGTACATCAGGTGAAACAAATTCCTCTGTTGTAAAGGTGAAATCCTCCTGAAACGTTTCAACATGCTGTCCATTAATATAGATATCAATCTGAAAAAAAAGTTTAAAATGTTAAAGTACACTATAAAAAATTTCTATGAAACTGAAGGAATAAACTCAGGAAAGTCTCATTTATTCAAAAATTGACTACTAAGCTGTTTAACCTGTTTGTTGGCTTGTTGTTTTAATCTACCTTTTTTTTAATCTACCTTTTCTGTTTATCAAGACAAGCAGTAGATTATCATGCAGCCCCACAGATGATGCTGCCTGGTGACTCCTTTAGGCTTTATATTGTGGCTCCCTAAAATTACTGCACAAGACCTCCTCTCTCAAGAAGGGGTTTTCATTGCTTCCTGGCTGATGGCAGTATGTGGCAATGAAAGCAACATGGAAGAGTAATGCTGACTGGGTTTGGGAAGGTCATACATCAGAACTAAGGAGGCTTTGTTCCTTGTGGGTTCATGGGTTATGTCTGCCTCAAAGGTGCAAGTCTCCCTAGAAAAGCAAATCTGGCCTCCTCTGTTTATCTTCCAAGAACTCACACCCATCTCTATCATAGCCACCTTGCAATGCCAGGTATTCACCAAAGACCTTTACCAGGGTCAACTTCTTGTCTGCAGAAGAGGAAGGTAAATGTGCCTTATGCTACTCCAAAGAGCCAACTCTCAATTTCCTGAACAAGAGGAAGGGAATCATATTACTGAGAGTTTAAAAGAGGCTAGGCCACTTTCATTTGGGTTGCATAACTGTACCTGTTTTTTTGGATTGCTTTGCATTTACAGGTTTGCCTTCCTTATCATAAATTTTTATTATTATTTTTTATTTTCCAAGTACATACCAACTTAAGGTAGGAGGAAATGACTCGAGAGTGCTGGGTGACAATGATAACAATAAGTAGCATTTATATAGTGCTTCACAATTTGCAAATTTTAAAATATATACATGTATATGGAAGGAGGTTTGTGTATACATATATGTATACACATACATATGTGTATTCATATATAATCCTCACAAAAACTCAATGAGTTAGGTACTATTTTTATTCCCATTTTATAGATGAGGAAGTTGAGGCAGACAGTGGTTAAGTGACTTTTCCAGGGTCACAGATCTTGTAAATGTCAGAAACAGGATTTGAGCTCACCTTCTTGACTCCAAATCTAGCATTCTATCCACTATAACACCTACCTGATAAGAAGTGTGTAGTGAGTAATTTAACATTGCTGTGTAAACAACATACAAAAGACCCATATTACACACAAATCAAACTGTAAGTTCCTTGAGGGCAAGGACTATTGCTTCTTCATTCTTATTTTTCATCAAATCCTACTCTGATGCCTCCCCTTGCCATGGAGGTGAGCCTGGGTTCTTCAAGGCTACATTGGTGGTGCACATGCAGTAGGTTCCATCATGAGAGAGAGAGGTCCTGCATAGAAGGTTCTGAGGACCAACTTACCTAGGGATGGAGGAACTCCTCATCAGGACACTGACCAAAGAATGAACATTTTGGCCACGACAACCTGCAATGCGTTCACCTAATTCAACAATGAATGCTCATTGAAAGGAACTGCATACTTTGGCAAGAGGAATTGAGTCCAGATGTGTAGAAGGACTTCTTGCTTGTTCCAGTTGGGAGAGACTGGAATTTGGGGACTGAAGAAGGAAGCTAGGCAGTATGTGAAATTTACCAAGGGAACTGTAGACTATGTCATGACAAGCTCATTTAGAACAGGAGTTCTAAATCTTTTAGTATCATGGATACTGAATATGTCTATGGACCCCTCAGAATAATGTTTTTAAATATATAAAGTAGGATTACAAAGGAAACCAATTATATTAAAATACAGTTAGCAAACATATATATGTGTGTGTGTGTGTGTGTGTGTGTGTGTATTGTATATATATGAATGTATGTATTTTTAAAAAGTCCATAGACCCCAGGTTAAGAGCCCCTGAGTTACTGGGACTGAATATGCTTCACCTGAAAAAGAGAAGACTGAAAGGAGACATTGACATCTGGCCAAATATCTAAAGGCTTTCATAAAAGGGAGGAAGGATTAGGCTTGTTCTACTTAGTGCCAGGGGACAAAACAAGGACCTATGGGTATAAATTGTACCAAGGTAATTCTATGTCATGCAAAAAAATCCCACTAATCAGGGCTGTCCAAAAGTGAAATGCACTGTCTTGGGAGATTGGGGAGTTTTCTATTCTTGGAGGTCTTGAAGTGGAAGATCAAAGACCCCTTAGCAGGGATGTTTTAAAAGGGGTGCTAATTCAAATGAGCATTGGCCCATATGATTTCAGAAATTGCTTTTAAATGAGACTCTCTGCTTCCATAATCTGAAATATGGGATTAATAAAATTAGAGTGGCCTTCCACTCATTTTGAACTCTTTTTTCTACTACACAAAGTTTATCTGATATAAGCCAATGGAGTAGGAGTTATTATAGGAGATATTCATGAGAAACAAATATTTCATAAAAGTTCTTTTCTTTGGAAAACAGGTCAAAATACACCATGATTAATGAGGAAGTGCTTGCCTATGGGAAAGAGTATTAATCATAAACCATTAGAAGGCATGAGATCCCAGGATCATTGTTTGGAACTGAAAGAGACCTTGGAGATCAGTTAATGCAAATGCTTAATTTATTTGGGCTTCTAAGGAACTGTACCAAGTAGCAGAAGAAACATTTACTCTTCTTATTTTAAGACCATTGTTTTCATACTGTTAAGATTTATCATTCAGGCATTAGCACACTCACTCAGTTTAATTAAACAGTTCAAAAAGCATGAGGTTAAAGTAGCTTGGATCTGGTAGCGGAGAAGAGTGACAAGAAGACAACCTAACACTTTTGTGGGTAACCCTTAATATATAGATGATTAGGAGCTAACTATATTGGGGATAAATCAGACTGGAAGGTCCTTGGAGATACAAGCCATATTTTATAATAATAGCTAACTTTTATATAATACTTATTATGTTCCAGGCACTTTACAATGATTATTTCATTTGATATTCACAATCCTGGGAGGCAGGTGCTATTATTATCCCCATTGTACAGAAGAAAAAGCTGAGGCAAAACAGAAGTTAAGTGACTTGCCCAGGATCACAAAGCCAAGGAGTGTCTGAGGGTGTATTTGAACTCAAGTCTTCCTGACTTCAAGCCTGCCACATGCCATCTTTCTCCCCTATATGCATTATTTTTCCACCTAGCCCTACACTGCTGCTCTACTGTACCATCTAGGTGATCCTGGCATCTTCAAGGCTAGATGCCTGAGGAGCATCAGCTCTGGCAGGTTCTGGCATCTGTTCTAAAAGAAGATTGCCATCAGAAAGAGGACCAGAGAACAGTAGAGGACAGCAACAGTGGCCAGGCTGGAGGTGCCCAAGATACCTGTTTATTGGTTTATACCGTTTTCACTGAAATATAGTGGAGAACTGCCATTGAGTCAGATGGGCCACCCATGCTGCTTCCACAGTGCTGGAGAACTGTCAGTAAAATAACAAAGTAGAACAGACTAAGGGGAACAGAGGAAGATGAGGAAGAGCCAACCCAGGCTTCTCCACTTGCTAGGACCCCACCCAGGGTAATACTCTAGGTTAAAGAGATTTTATGGGACTTTTGGGAAGGGGAGTCTTCTGAGTGATCTCCTGACTTAAGTGACAGTCCTTTCCTTGTCCTTCATAACATAAAATAACACTGATCTATATTTTGGGCCCTGGGGGATTTGTACCTCTCCTTAGGGAAGTGTCAAGTACTGACGTTTCTAGATTATAATTGGGTAGGAGTGATGAGGCAGAGAAGTGACGGGACCCCAAAGTGTAGCCAGGGGTTTATGTCTTTGGGGAGTCTAATTTATAATAAAAAGATGAAAAGTAGAGACCATTTATATTCTCTAATGATTTCATTTGTGCAAATCTTTGATTCCCAAAGCTCTTTGAAAGATGAAGCTATGCCCCATACCTTCTTTGAAGGGAATTTGTTATAGCTAAAAGAGCACTGGATAGAGAAGGAAGAAAAGGCTTGGGTTCAAATTTGAGCTTTCAGACCTAACTGTAGCTGTTCAGTCACTGGCAAATCACTGAACTCTTCTGAGCCTAAACTTCCTCGTCTGTTAAAAGAGCATTGTACCTGTAGGACTTGCATCACAGAGCTATTGTAAGGATCACATATGTGTAAGGTGTTTTGTAATCATGAAAGTTTTACAGAAATCCTAGTTTTTATGATCATATTCCCCAAAATTCTTTGCGCTTACTAAGTACATAAGAAACACTTGAGAATTGATTCAGTATGGAATTCCTCTCAAAAGTGGTTAGAATATAGGCAGCTTTTGTGGCATTAATTTCTAAGTCACTGAAAACATGGTTAGAGCCCCTTAACATCTGTGAGATATTTGATTTCATTGGAGGATGATGAATTGAAAATAATAGTCAGTCATAAAGTACTTGGCACCTGCTGTGAACACAACAGAAACTGCTAGTGATGGTATTAACACAGGTTGAGTTTTAGTGGCACTTACAGTTCAAAAATGGATCAGGCAGCATATTTTCTAATTACATTTATGTTATGTAGTAAAATTTTGCGAAATTAAATAAAATTGGAAAACAGGCTCTACTAAGTAAAGAACATTCATGTGGAAGTGTGTGTGTGTGCACGTGTTGTGTGTTTAATCAAATTAAGCCATGCATACATGAAAGTACTTTGAAAAATGTCTGTGAAATCTCTGAAAATGGCAACATGTGTAGGGCTGCTGCATTCTTGTTATTTTACCATTTTAGATGAAAAATTTGCTGCAAATGCCTAACAAACTCTCCATGACTCTGGCAGCTGCAGAGACATTTTAGTACTGAGAATACGCCCAAGAAGACACTGGCCCCTACTTCAAAAAAAAGAATTTAATGCTATCTTTGAACAAAAATCTCTGTGCTGAGCTTTAGGATTTTAAAAAGAAATTCCCTTATGTGAGATTTTCTGGGTTATGTTTAGTAAATTCAAATTTATCTTATGGGCCCAGAACTGAACAGAAGGAAAAACAAGCTGGATTGACTCTGGGAAACTGCAAAGTTCTTTGAACGAGACCAAACTCCTCTCTGAAACAAAAGTCTCTCTTAACCCTAGTAAGACTGCCAGTCATGGAAGAAGGGTCTTTGAAAAATTCAAATTGTGGGCCAAGAGCAGTGGACCAAGTACCTGGAGGGCATTAGTCTACTGCAACACTTCTCCAACAAAGAATTAGACAGGATGAAAGAGGAATTATGCAAAAGAAAATAGAAAAATTAGCCCTCTGTCTATTACCCTGTGCTAGGACAGGGATCAGACCTGAGACTTCATTGGGAAAAGGAACTTCCACGTTGAAGAAACTCCTAACAAAGCAGGTAGGTACCATCTCAGCAATTCAGAATCTCAGGGGCAGCTGGGGCAGTTATGGAGTGCAGTGGATAAAGCACTGAACCTACAGACTCTGAGTTCAAATCCTCAGACACCTACTAGCTGTGTGATCCCCAGCAAGTCCCTGAATCTCTGTTTGCCTAATTTACTTCACCTGTAAAATGTGAATAATAAGAACACCTACCTCCCAGAGCTGCTCTAAGGTCGAAATGAGATAATATTTGTACTTAGCAGAGCGACTGGCACATAGTAATCTAATCATTATATAAAATAAATATTATTATTAAATGAGATAATTATCATAAAGCACTTAGCACAGTGACTAAGCACCGTGTAAATGTTAGCTATTATTATAATACTCTTAAAGAGCTGACCTGTAGTGAATGTTGTATAAATGTTAGTTATGATAATGACAATGACGATGGTTGGTGTTATGGAGTTGCCTGGAGCAATGTTTCTCAAAGTTGATCTGAATATTTCTAGGGGTCTCTGAGACCGTTTCAGAGAATCTGAGAAGTCAAAACTATTTTCATAATAATACGAATGCATTTCAAATTTCTAATATTGATATATTATTGAAAGATGTAGTTGGTTGTCTGTCTTGAAGAGGACCAATGATACCAGGAAGGTGATGTCTTGACACATAAGTAAATTGGATTTAAGTGAGGCAGGACTGTGCAAAGTCACCAGCCTCACCCTCTCCCTCAGAGCCATCTGGGTCCAGTGCAACGATATAGATCAGGATAACTAGAGATGGCCCAAGAGATACATTCTAAATATTGAAAGATATAATCCACATAAAAAAAAGCTCTTGGGGTGGGGCCTTCATAATTTTTAAGATTGTGAAAGAGTCCTGAAGTGTAAGTTTGAGAACCCTTGGCTTACAGTACTGAAAAGTTAAACAGTTTGCCCAAGATTATACGGATAGTTGGAGCCCAAGTATTTTGGGGGTTTGGGGTCAGTACACTAGGATATCCTTCTACTCCATGTTGGTATTCAATTATTTGCTGATTGCAATGATTTGCATGTTATCCCAAAAGTAAACTGAAAAGAAGTTAATATTAATTGAAAAAAATACTCAATTCTAATAATAGTTGGAATTTTGCTGTTTATTTAGCAAAAAAAAAGACAAAAAATATTTATAATTTCTTCTTCTAGGGAGCTGCTAAAATTATTCAGTGGATTGGCTGCCTCAAAGCCTACTTACTTCCATGGAAAACAAACCTACAATTCATATTATTTGAAAGTCTGCACACTTGTTTCTGATCCATTGATAATTACCCATCATGAAAGCTAATCCATTAGGCAAAGCCCTAACTATCACCAGGTGATGCCAACATGGTGGAGGAGGCTACATTTCCTTCTTAAAGAAAAATATTCTCCATGGTAGGTCCTCCTCCCTGTCTGTGGTGATACTGCCCATGTACCTCTTCCCAAAGTGTTCTGTTAGCCTAGGCCATATGCTCAGCAACTGCCCCTAGGCCTCCACCTCTAGAGTTTGGTCAGTCACAGTAGCATCACCTTACTCTCAAATCTCATAGGGATAAAGGCTGGAGTCTTTGAGGGAGAGGTTGTCCATTCTCCTCAGGAGATAGGACTTTTCCTTCTACTAATGCTGCCTCTTCCCACCTCCCAAGTACAGTTGTCTGTACTACCATGTCTACAGGACTACCATGATATTATCTTATCAATGGCATGGTTAAACATACACACAATCTGCTCAACTTCTTTTCCACAGGCAGAAAAATTCCTGATTATGGTTCTAAAGTGATGGCTTTTCGTATCCTTAGCTAGTGCAGGGAGTCACCAATTAATTTATTTAGAATATATGCCTGTTCTGCTTCTGTAAAGACTTAAGGCTCTTAGAGATGAACTCACAAATTACAGAAATACAATGATGTGTTTAAGTAAAAGCCAAACAAAGCCAATCTAAAAATGTGCTCAGGCACTGGGAGTCTGCCTTGCCTTCTCTCAAAGAAAATAATATCTAAAATCTAAAATTCTAAATCTAAAAAAAATCTAAAAATCTAAAGTGCTAAGTAAATGTCAGTTACTATTCTCATTGCTACTAGCACTCCATTACCAAAAGGAATGATAGGGTTCCACATCATATGCCTAATTAGAAGATATACAATTATATTTCCAAAACCCATAGCAACATCCCAGTCATTCAGTCAACCAAAACTCCCAAAGAAAGAGCAGATCAACGAATTCACAAAACAGTAGATACTGGAGAAGGACACTAAAAACATCCAAAGCTCTTTACTTGAAATCTGCTTCTCTGAAAGCTTTTTTGTTGTAATTGTTCATTTGTGTCCATGATCCCATTGGGGGTTTTCTTGTCAAAGATCCTGGAATGGTTTAGCCATTTCCTTCTCCAGCTCATTTTACAGATGACAAAACTGAGGCAACTTGGGTTGAGTCACTTGCCCAGGATCACACAGCTTAGAGAGGTTGGATTTGGTGTCATGAAGATAAGTTCCTGATTCCCAGCCCTCTATCCACTGTACCACCTTGCTGCCCCTGAGGTGAAAGCTCTTCCTAATCTCTAAACCCTTTCTATGTATTAACTATCGGTAGACACGAATTTTAAAGCAAGGATTGGCCCTTGAAGGCTCTGTTATCTATGAAGGAGCACTGGTTAGATTGGGGAAGAATTAATCCATTTACTTGCCATTTTTCAATGCCCCCCCCGCCCATGCTTTCAACCTAAAGAAACTTTTGATCGGTGGGGAAAACTGATATAGCCTCAAATCTAAATTTGTGCTCTTAAATTTTTATTAGCAAATAAGCTTGGAACAGGAGCAACTTGCTGATTACAATTTTCTCTCTGCCTCCTTAAACTTGACAGCTTCTAATTCTTACATTATTTTCCAGACATGTCTTTACCTTTAATATTTTTAACATAATTTTATTTTTACATTTGATATCTCTCATAGTTGTCAAAACTCTATGTAAAATTTCAGGCAAAAATTTATGTCTCTCAGTTAGGTCTATTATTAGAAGTATATTATATTTTATGTATTTTTGATGACATTATATATTTAACGGTGTTTTTTCAAATTGTGTTGGCACTGAAGTCAGTGGTCTGGTTATTAGAAGATTTTTGGTTGATATTTATCTGATTGAACTACCAAAAAGGCATATTTGATAGGTCAACAAATACAATTACAAACACCTGAAAATAAGTTTCAGAGATCAGTAGGACACAGGTCCTTCCATCCCAACAGGAACATACTATAGGCAGTTTTGCTTCATGAGAGTTAACACTCACTAACCAGAATAACCTATTCCCTAATTATTCACCTTTCTAGAAATTGGAGGAGATAAAAAAATTAAGATGTCATTTCATTGACTACAGTTTTATTTTATTTACTAGCACTAATAACAAAATCTACTCTGTTGGATGCTTACCCAAATTACATTTTCAAAAATGTTATCTATATCATGACAGAACTGAACATTTTCATGGTTTTATTTCTTCTGTCTCTGCTTTTTTAGTAACATTTGCAATACAAAACAATCTCCAACAGACTGTTAGGCCAATGGAATTAGCAAGTTTAGAAATACTCTCACCTTGACATTTCTTTGCGGATATAGGAAAAAATATGGTTTCAGAACTGTAGATCTGGAGAAATAAAGAAGGATAATTAGGATCAGTTCAACAAATTATGAATACTGGGGGAAATGGGGCGAGTTGCATACAATGTCTGTGCTTATATCATAGTCCATCTCCATTTCTTATATACTAATATGTTTCCTTCCTCATCGCCCTTTTTGCTTATTTGAAGGGGAAAAGACGATATTTATTCTATTAAAAATGTGTTGCCATAAAAATACTGCTGATCTACAAGTAGGCTATGAAGCTTCACTTTTTTTCTAGTTTTGATAGCATATTTTCATTAATTCACAAACATTTTTTCACCCAGACTCTCTCATGACTGATGGCATTCATCTCTGAGAATGCTGGGTGATGCTGAGATGTTGTTTGTGGTTGTAGAACAGGACAAAGTTAACTCACCTTTATGGAGATCCAATCTTTGATCTTAACCACAAGTACAAAGGAACAGACACAAATACACATTCCAAAATGGGGACGTACAAATATAAATGGGAATAGTAAAAATAGAAATAAAGGGATAATCAAAGATACAGACATATATGCTCTAGATTAACTGGTGGAATGGAATAAGCATGGGGCAGAAGGTAGTATAGAGAAGGATGGATTAGTAAATATTATGAGATACAGAATTAACTTTAATTTCAAAAAGATCTGAATTTCCTTAGATAGATTTCAAAGCATTAAAGGACTGTTCTCCCCAATTAAATGACTACTCAATCTAATTCAACAAGCATTATTAACCACCTGCTACATGTAAGGTACTATGCTAAAATCTGGATACAAGGACAAAAGAGGAGGAAGGGACTTCAGAGGCTTCTAGTCCAATCTCTTTATTTTATAGATGAGGAAATGGAGGTGGCCTAAACAGGTAAAGTGACTTACCCAGGGTTATACAGGTAGTAAGTGTCAGAGGAGGGATCTGAACCCAGGTGTTGTTACTCCAGAGTCAGGGCTCTTGCCATTCATTGTACCACAAATGGGTGGGAATATTCATAACTGAAAATTGGCAGGGGAGGTGAAGACATGATGAAGAGGCTTTAGAAACTTGATAAGGTATAAATTAACTTGGTAAATGCATTAATTAGAGTGCAGCCCTGAAAACTAAGCCACAGACAGGTGACCAAGATGAAATGAGGATCCTCCCCACCCAGGGAAAACCATCCCCATAAGATAGAGCTTGTCTTCTAGGATCTAATTAGAGGGGAACATTGGAGACTTTTAGTAGTCTCTTTTCCTAGAGGAATTCTAACATCTTTTGTGTTTTCTGTTGCTACATAGACAGTGGAAGTTTAAATCCAGCAAAATCTAATAATTTGTCTGTAGTAACATTAAAGTATATTTGGTTTATTCAGCATCAAGGGCCAAGGAATTTTTTTTTTTTACTTAACATAAATCACCAAAGCTATAAATCATTGAGAACCTGCATGGAGTTGAGAGGCATGATGGTATAGCATACAGAGAGCCTGCCTTAAAGTCAGGAAGATCTAGGCTCAAGTTCAGTCTACGATCCCATGCTGCCTGTTTGATCATGGACAAATTACCTCATTTCTAAGTATTCTAGGCAATTTTTTAAAGCTACAAACTGCAGAGAAGGTGCTGATCTGCATTGGTGGAGAGAGTTTCCTCATTAGAGAAATCTTTATGTCAATAAAGTCACAGGTCCTGTACCTATCTCATTAACCTCCTTCATTTTCTAAATTTTCTTTGAATCATTTGCCCCGTTATTTGAGTTCTTAAATGAAAACTTATGGTTTGATCCATGTAGAATTCCTTTCTTTTGTTCATAAGAGAAGCCTTCACTCTAAAAAAACAACTGTGGTCTTAAAATTATATACAAGTCTATAGCTATAACATAACATTTATGTTTATCAACAAGCTTCCGTTCACTTTTGTCTACGTTTGCTAGAAAAATCAGAAAGCAGGTTTTTTGGCTTCCCCATTTTAAAGTTTGAATGCTTGGGAGGACTTCAAATTTCTCAAAGAATTATACATCAGGCCCTTATAGAAACAAGAAAGGCTGAGACTAGTGCACACAAGAGAGAAAAACAGGTTAGTGGAGGACTGTGAGAGGGGAGCAAGGAGATTGTCAGCTGGACCATATAAGCTTTATAAGAAATTCCAACCCAGGTTTCTGACCAGTGCTCTTTCCCCCAGACTCTGTTCCTTCTCAAGATGAGGGGGTTGAATCAGATAACCTTCAAGCACTCTTCTAAACTCTAACATTCTATGATCTTGTTTCTACTTCTTTCCACAAACAGAAAGAACTAAAGAGAGATTCTGACTGCAATAGGGAGCCAGGCCAAGTGCAACACCCCTTTAGGAGTAAAGTACTAGTTTAGATGAAGTGATTAACTTTTCATATTTCTGTCATGTGGCACTTTTCTAGCAGCCATTTAATTTTCAAGTAAATCACATTTCCCAGGGTAAAGTCTCATAGACAGAGGATAAATTACCTCTGAACTTTATCATGCTCTTTCTTAGAAGAAGCCATCACCTTATTCAGAAAAGGACTTTATACCTTGGAGAAGATTCATCCCATGACAGTTGCTCCCAAGAACATATTCTCTAGATAAGGGAAGCTTATGGCCTGTGAGTCAAAGCAAAGCTCCCAGCTGAATTTCAGGAACAGGAATGCACAGAATGTGACCGTGGTAACTCTGTTCCCTCCATTTTTCTTTTATCTTAGTCAGGAAACAATGTCACAATGAACCTTTTTTTTTTTTTAAGTGTAATTTAATTGATCAGCTAATCACCAATAAACTTACACTTTTGGACGACCTCCAACAACGCCAGTCAGGCCAGGTGCTAAGAAAACAGAGAAAGAAAAGGATATTAATTTTCTTAATAATTAAGTTTCTCCTTTACAAAGCCACTTTGAAATAGTTTTATAAATCATTCTAACCTCAATGCTTCTTGTAATAATGAGGTTTTCTTGGTCTTCTAACTGACTAGGGTATCATAGCAATTAATCAGTTTTCTAATATGGGATATTAACACTACCTCAGAAAATATTGAAATATTTTCATGGATCTGTGGTCTCATTAATGTGGAAGTTCCTTCCAGTGACACAGATGACAAGCCTTTGATTTCTGTCTATCCTGGTCAACCCTTGTCAATGCCACCCAATAAGTTTGCCATAGAATGTCCACCTGATGTGCTACAGGGTCTTCCTCTTTCTCTTTCTATCTCAAGGATACTAGCAGTACAGGGCATTCTCCCATCAATCGACCCAAGCTCTTGTTATCTGACGTGTCCATCTTCTATTTCCATCATACATTTCCTTCATGACATCTTTTACTATGGCTATTCTTCAAAGTTCCTTATTTGCTATGTGTTGCAGCCTAAACCATAGTCACTGTGTGCTTCTCTGTTGTGTTCTGTAAGATATTAATTCTTAATTCTTCAGAGACCATAGTATCCCATGTCTTGCAGTCATACAACAATGTCTGTTAAATCCTTCTCCAATATTCATTCATTCCACCATCCTTTATGAATCAGAATCTATTAAAAGAGGAATTATTGGAAGCTATGTACCATGATCAAACTGTTACTGTAACTAAGAAAACTGAACAGGATGGCTAATTTTTATCACATTTTTAAAGTTGATTCTAAATAAGTACTTTATTGATATCCATGCATGCATGGATCCAGGCTCTAGGTACTAATGTGGCTACTCCAAACAGCTGTGCTGATTGCAATACATACAGGCCTTCTCATCTTCTGTGATTCTAATCTATGTCCTCCCAGAAATTCTTCAACAAATATCCACCCAGTGCTCTGGAGACCTTCTAGGGCTTTTCACAAATGACCTGGGGGCCAGCACTGAGCAGGAGAAAGATGGAAGGCTCAACTATGGAAACTGTGAAATGGTTTCAATAATTCCCAGAGACTCCTTAAACAGAAGGAGCCATCTTTTTCACACCAGTTTTATTCTACAGATAATATGGCTACAAATGACAAAGCTCCAAGCAAAATTATTAGTAACTGACCTCAAAGACTAATTATCAATGGGGCACAGTATATTACTAATGACTTGAATGCAAACTGTCATAAGAGATATTGGGTAGGAAACATATGATTAGAAAAGTTATATCATTGCTAGGCCTATACCCAAAAGAGATCAGTGAAATAGGAAAAGGTCCTTTATGTACAAAAATATTTATAGCAGCTCTTTGTTTGGTAGCAAAACACTGAAAATTAAGGAGCTGTCTATCAGCTGAAGAACAGGTGAATGGGGAGTGGTGGATGAATGTAACAAAATAGTATTGTGCTGTTAGAAATGAGGAAATACATGATTTCAAAAAGACATGGAAAGATTCCTATGAAGTAATACAGAGTGAAGTAAGCAGAACCAGAACAGTTTTATACTATAAACTCCCATATTACAAAAATAAATAATTTTTGAAGCTGATGAAGAATGAAATGGCCAGAAACAGGAAACCAATGGACACAAAAGCAACACTGGAAAAACAAACAATTTGGAAAGCTGTAAGAACTATGATCAACACAATGACCAGTTACATTCTAGAGGACTGATGAGGAAACATCTTATCCACAACAGAGAGCTGATGGATTCAAGGTACAAAAAAAAAAAAAAAAAGATATATGTGTATGTTTCTTTTCTTTTTTCCAAGTTGAGGGGAAGGTAGAGAAAAAAGATTTGTTAGTTTTTTTTTAATGCAAAGGTTGAGATACATGCATTCACCTAAGTATTTACTGGGCTAACTGAATAAAGACATTATTGCTTTCTCTCTGTACTCTTGATTACTTACTGACCCTGTCCTCATGAACCCGTTAAGATTATAGTGAATGCCTTTCTCTGACATAATTCAAGGAAATTAGGCCATTGATATTTTTCAGAACCCTGGTGACTTTCCCAGCAGTCACTGAAATGGAGTGAAAAACAATTTCTTCACTTCTTGGGAGTAAAAGAGAAAGAGAGATTTTATTTCCCCTCTACCATCAGCCATGGTGTCCTTATCTCATCCCCAGAGTCCAATAGTAATAAGACAAGAGAAACATCAAAATTATAAAAATATACAAAGATAAGATTATCACTATTGGTTAACGATTACTTAGAAAATCCCTAGGGGATCTGTACTGATAGTCATTGAGACAATTAATAGTTTCAGCAAAGTTTTAGACTATATAAAAGAAAGAGAGAAAGAGCCCATATGTATAAAAATATCCATGGCATCATTGTTTGTAGTATCCCCACACTGGAAAGTTCTTGAGTGTCCCTCTCTTGGGGAATGGTTAAACCAATAGTAGTATATGAAAGTAATAGAATAATATTGTGTGATAAGGAATAACAGAGTGAATAGTTTCAGAATAAACTGGGAAAATTAATTTGATCTGATATTGACAGGATCTGATGCAGAATGAAATGAGCAAAACTAGGAGAATAATTTGCATAAGGACAACATTATAGAAAAAAATACTTTGACAAAACTTTAGAACTTTGTTTAATGTAATCATAAACAATGGGTCTAGAGGATTGA
Source organism: Notamacropus eugenii (assembly GCF_028372415.1). Lineage (NCBI taxonomy): Eukaryota > Metazoa > Chordata > Mammalia > Diprotodontia > Macropodidae > Notamacropus > Notamacropus eugenii. The sequence continues at coordinate 153,272,757 of NC_092877.1, read as the reverse complement.
AAATGAACCATACCACCCACATCCTGCCACAGAAATGAAAGACAAAATCTCGAATCAGACATGTATTTTTGGGAAAAGTCAATGTGGAAACACATTTGTCAGGGCTATGCATCATGGTTTTGAGAGACTGTCTTCCTGTGGGTTTTTAATTTTCTAATTCAGGGGAAATGGGAGGGATAAAAATAAAGTTGCAGGCTACAAAATGAACCCTTCCAAAATCAGCAGGATTTGGGGGTAAAAATAACAAAATCCAAGAAAAAATAATAAAAAAGACAAATTTCATTTCAAATAATTACAAGATGCATAAAACATCTGGGAGTAAATCTACCAATGCATACTTGTAACACTTAATGAACTTAGAGTTCTTTGAAGAAATAAAGAAGAACTTGAATATCTAGAAGAATATTGAGTATCATGTGTGGGCCATGGCTATATAATAAAAATATTACCAAAATTAATTCATTATTTTAGTACTGTACTAATCAACATATCCAAAAAGATAACTTATAGAACTCTATAAAGTAATAGTAAAACTCACTGTAGGTACAAAAGATCTAGAATAGAATGGGAAATGATAACTTTTAAAAAGTAGGAATAGCACTTCCAAATCTCAGGCAATATAATATTGTAGCTGTCATCAAAATACTTGATACTGGTTAAAAAATAATGAAGTATATCAATGGAATAGATTAGGCAAGGGAGAATTAGAATAATGGAACTCAATAACCCAATTATCTAGATAAACCTGCAAGTATCAATTTCTTAGTAAAGAACTCTATATTTGATAAGAACTTCTGGGAAAAATGGAAGATATTTTGGCAGAAATTAGGCTTAGACTAATGTCATATCATATTACATAAAAAATTCAAAATGGACAAACAACCTGAATATTAAAGATCATACCATATTAGAAGAGAAGCATATCCCTTTCATGGCTATGGTTAGGAGGTGTATTCCTTTCTATAGTTTTTTTTTTCTAACAAAGGTCTACCTTCTCTCTCTCTCATACTTCTCTACCTTCCCAGATGAAAAAGAAAGAAAAATAAAAGGTGAAGTGTATTCTTAAGGAAGCAAGATATAGGGGTAATTACAAAACATCAAAGAGATAATTTTGGATACATGAAATGGAAAAGGCTCTGCACAAGCAAAATTAATGCATTCAGAGTAAGAAGAGAAGGAGTTGAAAAAATCTGTGTGTGCATGTCTTTGTGTTAAAGTTCTCAGTTTAGACTTTGGTATCAGCTACATATAGAAAACTAACAAATATATCAGACCAAAGGCCATTCCCCAAAAGATAACTGGTCAAAGGATACGAATGAACATTTCTCACATGACGAATGATAAAATATTAACAGCCATATGAAAGAATGCCTCAAATTATTAATAATAGAAGAAATGCTAATCAAAACAACCCTGAAGCTTTACCTCATACCCAGCAAACTGAAAAGATGACAAGAGTAGGGGATAGTAAACGTTAAAAGGTTTGTAGAAGTTTAAGCACAATAAAAATAAGCGTCATGACATGGTCGGTAGAACTGTGAATTAGTATAATCATTTTGGAAAACAATTTGGAGTTATACAAATAAAATGATTAAAATGTCTACACTCTTTGACCCTGAGATTCCTTTAGGCATATGCCCCAAAGATGTCATTGATAAGAAGGAAGTCCTAATAGATACCAAAATACTCATAGAAGCAAAGAACTGGAAACAAAGTAAATGCCCATCATTTGGGGAACAGCTTCCAAGAGTGAGGAACCTGTGGCCTTGAGGACACGTGGTCCTCTAGGTCCTCAAGTGTGGCCCTTTGACTGAATCCAAAATTCACAGAACAGATCCCCTCAATAAAAGGATTTGTTCTGTAAAACATGGACTCAATCAAAAGGCTGCACCCAAGGCCCTAGAGGGCCACATGTGGCCTCAAGGCCACAGGTTCCTCCACTCTTGCGTGCTAAACAAATTGTGGCACATGAATGTAATGGGATATCACTGTATTATAAGAAGAAAAATATTGGATAGATACAGAGAAGCTTGGAAAGGTTTATTTGGATTAATGAGAAATAAAGATCATGAAGCAGATCAAGAGAGCCTAAGTGACTTGCCCATTGCAAGAAGATCAGGTAACCAGGAGTCTAGGCTAAACATATTTCTAAATTTAAGCTCCTCTAATGTGTTCTGGCATGGAGGGAGGGGTAAACACAACCTCCTATCCTTTCGTTTCTCCCACTCACATAAACATTCTCTTTGCTCTCCATTTCCAAATCCATGATTCACTCCTTAATCTCATATTACAGGAACATGAGGTCATCATGGCATTTGGGAGGGGATGGTGCTGGGGAGAGAGAGGGAAGACCAGCACTTTTTGTAGCAGAGAAAAATAAGCTGATTATACAGTGAAGGTTGATCTAGTGGAAAAGAGCTGAATAAATGGTAAATGAAGATAATGGCCTACCACTACACTAGAAGAAATGATAATCGTAAAGAATTCAGAGAAACATGGGAAGACTTTTATGAATTGATACAGAGTAAGTAGAACAACAGATGCGCCACCTACAATAATGCAACCTAAAACAATTCTGAAAGATCAACTCTAATAAGCTGTTATGGCCAATCTTGATCCCAGAGAATGGGCGATGTAGCACATTCTCCTTCCACACTCATGTTTTCCATTTTCCTTGCTGCCCTAGAGAAACCACCACCCTCTGACCCCACTCTCCTGATTGGTGACTGCTTGCCTATACCACTTTCAGAGGGGTCCCACAATTATGCCTATCATTTCTAGCTTTACTATGCAGACTTCTCTCTGACCTGTCACTTTTTATCCCCTTGATCCCTCTATCCAATTTCTCTTTATGTTGTCTTAGAATTAAACTCAGGGATTGTGGAGGGCAAACTGCCCTCTCCCTGTATTACTGAACATAGCTATGAGTGGCTTGTATAACACACACAGGATGAAACATGGAAGGCTAAGACCTTTCATGGTCACAGTGAGCTCCTTAACACCACTTTGCTTTCTTCTCTGGTGGTAATCTCTCTCAAAGGTCTTTTTTCCTTCTTCCTATACTTACCCCAGGCACCAGAATTCCTAGTTATGACTCTGGCCCCTATGGTTAGCACAGCTGCTCTGCATTGGTACTTCCATGGTGGGCAGCTAGGTGGCACAGAGTGCCAGTTCAGGACCTATCTTCCTGAGTTCAAATCTGACCTCAGATATCTACTAGTTGTGTGATTCTGAACAAGTCACTTCACCCTGTTGTCTCAGTTTCCTCATCTGTAAAATGAGCCAGAGAAAGAAATGGCAAACCACTCAAAGAAAATCCCAAATGGGGTCATGAAATCAGACATGACTGAAATGACACATTTCTAGAGTGCCTTGTTTTTAGTCAATAGCAATTTTTCTTCCCTCTTTTCTCTCATCAACTTGATTTTATGAGTACATTGTATATTATGTCATCATATTCTATTTGTTTCCTCTCTTTACCTGTTCAACTACATATCTTGAACTCAAAATCTGATATAATTAAGTTCTTCTTAAATGTAACTTTTTCTTCTAATGAATAAAAGTATCAAAAACTCCAACTGCAATATAGAGGTTAATTTTTGTATCATGGGGAAAAGACAGGAGTCATCGAAAACCTATTGGATTTAGATTTTTAAAGCTTTGGTTTAAATGATGGCTCTGCTACTTACTGTCTAGGTAATCTTGATCAAATCATTTAACCTCATTGAGCCTTGGTTTCCTCTTCTGTAAAAGGAGGTTCTTGGGTTATATTACTTCTAAGATTATTTTCAGGTGCAGATCCTATGATCCATGTGACTGAATTACTTTTTGGATGTCCTATTAATGTCCCCTGCCCCTTCCCCAAAATAATTTTTTATAACCACTCTGTCTCATTATAAATTACTAACTCAAGCCCTCCATCTATATTACTGTACCTCTATCACTGTCTCTCCATCCCCTTCTTAATTAAAATTCTTGGGTTTTGTCTATATATTGAACACGAAAACAGAACAATTCTATCACCTCCTAATTCAGTACGCACCAACTCTCTGTCCTCTGCTCACTGTTTCAGACTTTCAAAACCTTTGATATTTTTATTCTGTATTACTGTACCTTATACTCTGACTCAATGGTCCATGTCAACTTTCACCTTATTATTTAATTCTTTACTAATTGACATTGGTGCCTTTAAGAAACATTGCCTCACGCCCCATGGGAAAGCATCTCCCTGAACTCTGACTCACTGATAATCTTAATCTATGAAGTCTAATAACAAACTCTGTCTCTTGGACTTTTGTTTATTACTCGTGCTTCCTATTCCTTCTCATCGACTCTGTCATCCCAAATTTGCTTTGACTACTAAAGACTGCAAAGAAGGTTCCAAATGACTTCATTATGTTGAGTAGCACTTTAAGATAATTATGAACTAAAATTAGATTTAAAAATAAGATTGGCTTCAGACTGGGCATGCACTTTGGAACAATTTCAAAGGTCAGAGTGCAGGAAGGATTTCTGTCGATTCACCTTTGATCTCTAACGTTTCTCATTACTCCTCCTTTTGAACTGCAGTGTGAAATGGAGGGGTCAAAACATGTTATCAGAACATTTTCAACATACTTTTGCTGCTGATGTTCTCTTACAGAAAACTCTTTGGGAGCTTTATCTATCTGTGATATTAGAACACGGGTATCTGAACTCCAGGGTACTGTACAAAGAAGTTATTCTACTTTTACAGTAAATCTATGCGGATGGCACTTACAGTCATTGTTTCGTTAAGTTCAATTATACATCTAATTACTCCATCCATTTCCTCTTAATTCAGAAGATAAGACATTTGTGGTGATATTGTTGTTTCAAACTAAAAGAGAAGCTTGCAGTAAACTGTTAAACCAAGGACCTTTTTTGAAAGGGTCTTCCAAGACACTTAAGAGATCAGTCATAATATTTATATATACTCAAGCACTTTAACCTTTCAAGCTGTGTTAACCAGCTGTCACTTTGGTGTCAAACTCCGGTCATTTTAATGTGAAATCAGGGTCAGTGCATTTTTTAAAAAAATATTCATTTATTTTGCTATTACTGAAGTCCTTTTTAGCTACTGTAATGCTGACCAAAATGAAAAGAAAATGGCAAACATACCTTTTGGGCACTGCTTTGACCTGAATCACATGGGGATTTATGACAGTTCACAGGGGAATATATGTTAATTACAGAAGGCAAAACTTAAAAAGGAATATTACAAGATATTATCAGCCATATTTCAAATCATAATCATATAATCAAAGTTTAGGGATCACTTTTGTTTCTAAGAAAAATGTACATCTTAAACCAAAATCCAGTACTGATATGATTATTTCCCTGTATTCCTAGTAAGAGCAGATTAAACCATTAGTGCATTTTTTATGCACTTATATTTTATCTTTTACATTTGACTCTAAAGATTAATTTTGAAGCAATTTTAAATAGCTAAAAGTTACATATTTTAAATAAAAATAATCTGCATAAACCTATTGTTACACACACACACACACACACACACACACACACACACACACATAAATATGTTTTGCCTCACATTAAAAGAATCTTGCTGAGGTGCATAATAAGTAACCTGACTTCTAAAATTCCTTTTACTTTAAGGATCAAAAATACAAGTCAAGATTTATGTAGTAGAAATGACATGAAAGTATCTTGAGGTATCCCCAGGCTTTGTTCCACATACTTTTTGCCTTTCCAAGTGATACCTCCTTTAATTCAACAAATAACATTCCTTAAGCACCTACTACATGCATGGTATAGATGCTAGGCACTATAAATATAAAGACTAAAATAAATTAGTTCCTGCCCTCAAGAAGATTATATTCTCATGAAGGGGAGTACAACTTATCAGTCTGCATTTTGATTTCTATGATTATGAGATAATAATTGTAAATCATTACTTTCATTTGGATAGACATCCTGTTGTCAATATAAAATAACACAATTCTTTTAAAAATAACCTTAATAATGAATAATTCATGTACTCAGAAGCCATATAGTTCAGAAACCACAGAATGGTCCCACTGGAGCCCTCTCCCTCAACTGTCAGTAACCCATGAAAATAATTAAACAAGCATGCATAATGTAGAACCCTGCTAAGATAATTTCTTACATATAGTAGGTATACAATGATTACTTTTGATGAATCAAATTTATCAGTTCAAATTTACATACCTACTGCTGGCATTTTATATCATTGATCCTGGACCAATCCTGACCACAAACAGCCCTTGTTTGTACATAGACTTCATGTCTATGCACTGTACTGCACATCTGGACCCTTGATGATGTTCAATTTAGAACTTTACTATATTGTATTATTTTTATTCTCCAGATGTTTCATGCATCTTAAGTTTTATTCCCCCAATTAAATTTATTTTAAAAGAAGGTTACGCACCTAACTATATTCTAGGTCCTGGAGATACAAAGTAGAAAGATAAAAACAAGATACTTTGTGACCTCAAGGATCTAACATTTTAAGGGAATAAAAGGGTTCATAAAACATATACATGGATAAGTATGTTACAAGAAAACCTGAGGAGAAAGGGAGAACTAAAAACTCAGATGAGGCAAGACCTTCTTTAAAAAGAGAACCTTGTGGGAAAATAGAGATTCTGATAAGTGGAGATTAGGAGAGAGTGCATTCTGGCTATGACTTGTGAGATAGCTGAAGAGAAAAGGGTTGAGTTCAAGGAAGAGCTAGTAGACCAATTTGGCTAGAATGTAGAGAATCTTCAGAGGAATATTATGGAACAAGACTAGAAAGGTAGGTGGGAGCCAGATTGTGGAGGGCTTTAAATGCTGGACAGAAGAAGTTATATTTTATCCTAGAAGCAACGGGGAGCCACTGAAGGTTTGTTTTATTTTGTTTTAACAGGAGAATAGCATGGTCAGAGCTATGCATCAGGAATTTTATTTTGACAGCTTGAGTAGGGACTGGGGAAGAGCCAGACTAGAAGGGAGACCAGTCAGAAGGTGAGTTCAACAATCTAGGCATGAAGTGATGAAGGCTGAATAAGGGTGGGGCTATGTGAGTGGAGGGAAGGACATGGATGTTTTGGGGGTAGAATTAATAAAAGTTGGTGGGTGGATTAGATGGAGGGGGTGAAGGAGGGAGAGGCTAGGATGATTCTGAGATTATGAACTTGGTCCACTATGAATATAGTAGTGTCTTCAACAGAAATAGGGAAGTTTAGAAGTTGGTCAGGTTAGGGGGAAAGATAAGTTCCTTGATGGCAGGGACCATTCCTTATACCATATATATATATATTTTTTACCTCAAATAGGCAAGTGTAGCAGTGGTTGGGTTGTGAACAGGGTGGTTCAAACACTCTGGTTTGCCCCTCCCTCACGTTACTACTGGCTCTTTAACCTAGATAGGTTCCTACTCTGCTCTGGGAATCTAATTCTCTATTCTTTTTCAGTTTTAAGTCCCTGGTCAAAGACATTGCTACTGTCAAAACACCTTAGCCTAAAACCTTTCTTCAAGGGGGATGTTTCCCCCTCAATAGCCTCTTCCCAGCTGCATTCCCTAGAAGCCTACTGGCAGAAGGTGACTAATGCGGTTCTTAAAAACAAAATGACCTTTAAAAAAAAAAGACAAATGGACTTTTTCAGTGCCCAAAGGGAATGACTTTCAACTTCCAGAGAGGAACCTCTGGACTAAAGAGATATAAAATTATGCCTTGGGGTCAGCAGTAGGGAGGAAGTGGAAAGTGTCTAGACCCACTCAAAAAGCCTTGTTCCAGGCCACTTGACCTCAGCTCCCACTCCTAGATACCTTAGCTAGAACTTCTATTCTCCCATCTCCGCAGAGATTTTTTCTTTAGCCTCCCTGTGCTACCCCCAAACACCTAGAGCTCCTCTTCTCAGGAGCTGGGATCTTCTCCTATTCAGACTAACCTAATAGACTGACTTTCAAAGGTCATCCAGGGATGCAGCCTATCCTCATAGGCCCTACTGAGCTCTTTCTAATTCATCAAAGAATTCATTCATCAAAGAATCTGACCTAATTCACTCAAAGAATCTGACTCCACCTTATAAATGGTACTTAACACTTTGTTATCAACATTCCCCCTTCTCCCCACATGACTAAGTCTCAAATTTCCAAGGATCAACTTCTTTACACAAGTATTTACTGAGGTCCTATTTCATACAAGGTGATATGTACATAGTGGGCCCTCAATAAATACTTGTTGAACTGAATTAGAAGCTTCTAACAATCCAAGACTTCAGGATTATTTTTAAAGCATGGATCATTTCCATTCTTGTCACTATCTATGCTATCAAATCTCTTCCAATAAGGATTTTTTTTTTTTATTGTACCTTGTTCCCCCACCTCCCAAAATTGCACAGTCCTTGTTGGGTAGTAATGCTGTTTGTCTGTCCCCTCCTAGACAGTAAACTCCATGAGGGCAAGGACCAATGCCTTACTATTTGGATCCTTTCATAGTCCCTTGTATACTGTTACTCTAAGTTCTCTCTTAAATGACTGAATTAAATATCTGCTCCAGCCCTGGTTTACACAAGAAACACAAAGGCCATGAATCAGGCTAAAAGGCCTACAGGATAAAGACTACTTCATTTCTGGCAACTGTAGCACAGGAAGATATGAGAAGGTCCTGACACAGGTAATGTATAGTATCTTCTTTATAGTAGCGAGTGCCTTCGGCTATACTAGAGCTTATGAATTACCAACTTATAATTGTAATAATTGGTCCAAACAATCACTTTTTAGTTTCACACAAACTGAAGGCATAGAATTTAGTTAGTTGAATCTTCCCCAGCCTCATGACAAGAGTTTTAAACTCAGTATGCTTGGGGGTTGGGAGGAGAGGTGACCGGAGGAGATGGGGGAAGGGAACCCTTTGTTACATCTTTCAGTCCTGGTGAAATGCAAATTCAAGTTTCTCAAACCCCTCCCGAGAAGTTCAACTTGAACTTTTGAACTTTTTTGAAGTTGTCATGTTTAACTTAAGATGGAATCCAGTTTTCAAAGGACCAAAATGAACTCACTTCAAGTTCATAGGATTTTCTTTAGAACTCCCCAAATAAGAACTTTGTCCACCCTTGATTTCTGCAAACAATCAGATAAACAATTTCGTCAAATCACATTTTCCATTTTCTCAAAAGAACAAATGTAAACATTTTTAGTGTGGAAATAGAGTATTTTAAGAAGTATGATTGGGAAATCTTCACACTCATACCTATCCTTTAAAAAATATTTACCTGTCATAAAGTTTTCTTTTAAAAAAGTAAAATATTACACACACACACACACACACACACACACACACACACACACCCTTTTCTCAAATCTTATAAAAAGAATTGCCAAGAGGAGCTTTGTAGGTGGAGTTTAATTGTAACAGAAGTTGACATTTTTTAAAAAGGTGTTTTGTTCAATATTAATTTCAACAGTGCTTACATCTTTATTATTATGAAGCCTTGGCAACTCCATGTGGCCTTAGTAAAAGAGAAAATATTGCAGTGTCATGGAAGTAGCATTGGATTTGGAGTTAGATCATTGGGGTTCAGATCCTAGCTCTGATAATTATGACTTTAGTGACCTTGGACAAGTTATTTTCTCCTCTCTAGGCCTCAGCTTCTTAATCTGTAACATGAGAAAATTAAACTAAATTATCACTTTCCAGATCTAAATCTTATGGTCTACAAGTGACTTCATATTTTTGTGCACTATTACCATCTCATAAGGGTTTAAAAAAAAAATCACACAATTCCCCATCCCACCATAGATAGAGTTAAGATGTCAGATAGAGAGCTACCTTTGAAGTATGGAAGCCTAGTGTTCAAATTCTATCCTCCCTGGCTGCTCAGCCCTGAATCCTGGCCATTTAACTACTCAGAAGTCTATGCAACACTAGAATATTCAAAGGTGCCAACTGGGTGCCAATGTGTATTGGTAGGGTGAGTTTCCTCATAGGCAGTTTTCTTTATTAACAAGATCACCGGTCCAATTCAAATATATATAATCAATGTGTGTGTGTGTGTGTGTGTGTGTGTGTGTGTGTGCATGTAAATAATATTATATACACATACATATATGTGCATGTATAAAGAGAGAGCTATGTATATTTTATATATGTATATATATATATATGCATGCATGTGGGTATACACATACACACATATATAATATATATTTGCAGTTCAGATATATGCATATATCTTCACATATATACAAATACCGACAGACATAGATACACACGCACATACATACATACATATACATACACACACGTTGAATTAGTGGTCTTTATCTCTTTGGCACAATATTAGGACACCCGGGAATTACTCTAGTTGTCTGCTTTTCATCCATCATGCTAGTCATGCAGCCAAGCAAGCAAACAAGCAACAAACATTTACTAATTACCCACCATGAGCAGGTACCATAGTAATGTCTAGGGACGCAAAGACCAAAACTAAAAACAAAAGCAAACAAACAAAACCAAACCAAACCCCAATCTCTTCCATGTAGTCTAATGGGACTTTCGCTAGAAAGAGGAAGACAGCAATCTGATATTTTGTCTGTATAGGTACAGACAAAACGCAAACCAAGCAGACATACAGGAACCTTGTTGGGGAAGGCCCCACATGCAGAATGTGGCACTAGAATTGAGTCTGAAGGAAACCAGGGATTCCAAAGGATCAGAGGTGAGGAGGAAGAGAATTCCAAACATGAGGGATGGCCCGTGTAGAGTGGAATCAAAAGATGGAGTCACATATTCAAGGAACAGTATGACTGGACTACGGACTATGTAGATAAAACTGTGTAATAAGGGAGGAAAGGTAATGCGAGGACAGGTTGTGAGGAGCTTTAAGCCCCAAACAGAGAAGTTTAGATTTGATCCTAGAAACATGATAGAACCATTGGAGTTTATTGAGTTAAGGGGTGATAGAGTCAGATCTGTGTTTCAGGAAAAAATCATTTTTGTGCCTACGTGGAGTAGAGAGTAACTGGAGAAGGAAAATCAACTAGGGGGCTATTGAAACAGTCCAAGGAAGAGTTATTGCATTAGAATGGTAGCCATGTGAGTGGAGAATAGACATTTTAGGGATATTGTGGAAATGTAGAAATAACAAAATTTGGTAATTGACTGAATAAAGGAGGTGAGAGACCAGAGGTCATATCCAAGGTCCTTCTTAGCTCTGAGTCTATGATTCTATTTTATACTATAATATGACTAATGTTATTTTTTGATTGTATAAAAAGTTGTCCAAATAATTATATATAAAATATATAATTATATCTACTACAGTAGATTTTATGAATGGGTGGCCACTTAATTCCTTAGAGGAAAAGCATAATTTAAGCAATAGGGTTAAATTGATCCAATCTTTAGGGCTAACTCCAAAGATGGGAGTTAGTCAAAGGGGTAGTTAGACCCATGGAGTCAAAATATCCAACAACTTCCCTCAGCTTTCCCTACTTCCAAACCCATAGTCAGACACTATGGATAAGTGGTCTTAGCCATGAAACTGGAGAGCCAGAAGATGCTGAAAAAGTACTTTAGAAAGTTGAAATGACCGTATAAATATAAGATATTATTATATTATTCCATGTGTTAATTTACATCGTTCAGCTGAGATAAAAATCCAAGATAGCTAAAAAAGCTTTGATGTAATTAACTTCAAAGTAACCGTATAATTAACTTCAAATTAACATGATACTCTCAACATAAAGCCTCCTTGGCAACTATATCCCCTAACAAGAGCAATTGTAAAATACCATGTCTACCAAAATCATGGACATGGGGGAGACTGTCACAACTACCTTCCTCCTCCAGCTTTTTAAGTGAAAGAGGATAACTCACAGTCCTTTTTCTAGTTTGCATCTTCTACTAAAAGTGCTTTCTAAATTCCTGCCATCCAACTACAACAAAGCCAATGACAACTCATCTCTCCCCTCGCAGTCCCCTTCTGCTCCTTTAACCTGCCCCACTGTGTGTTCACTCTATTTCTACACCCACTATGGGTTCCCTCACGCAGGTTAATGTCTGTGACCCTTTGAACTCTTAAGTATGGTTCCTGGAACATCTGACAGAGAGGAAGCTAAGAAAAGGTGTTACAGAGGGGGGAAAGAGTAGGCCATCCCTAGCTGCTGTAAAACACAAAGTCCTAGTTATTTAAAAAGTTAACAAATGGTTATTTACAGTTATTGCTGCCACATCAAAGCCTCCAATTAAGCCACAGTGTGAGATCTAGCACACACACACACACACACACACACACACATACACGCTATATGACAGCACTTTGAAGATAGGGTCAGAAAGGTACAGGATGGGAGAAAATCAGGAGCTATTGTGTTAGCCTTGGAATCAGATCCATTGTATGAGAACTGAGGTAAGTCAATGTTGTCCAAGTTACCGAAGCAAAAGACAGACACAAACAGCTGAGAAGGTACAAGAAAACATCTTTATGAACTATAATTATAACTGGTAACATTTACATAATGCTTTAAGGGTTACAAAACACCTATATCATTTCATTTAATAACAACACTGTGAAATAGGTGCTCCTATTATCCCTATATTACAGATAAGAAAATTGAGTTCTGAGAGTAATTAAGTGACTTGCCCAAATTCACACAGTAAGAATCTGGGGCAGAATTTTAACTCAGATTGGTCTGATTCCTGCAGCAGCTAGGTGGTACCATGGATAGAGTGCCAGGACTTGAGAAAGACTCATCTTCCTGAGTACAAATCTGACCTCAGACACTTACTAGCTGTGTGACCCTGGGCAAGTTGCTTAACCCTATTTGCCTCAGTTTCCTCATCTATAAAATGGGTTGGAGAAGGAAATGTCACACCACTCTAGTATCTTTGCCAAGAAAACCCCAAATGGGGTCACAAAGGATTGGACATGAATGAAAAACGACTGAACACTGAACTTCCTGATTCCATGTCCAGTACTCTGTCCTGTCATCTAAAACTACATAATATAGATGGATAAAAGATATAAGACAAACTACATGAAACATCAGATGTCTTCAAATTGTCTTCTTATACTTTAGGGCCATCCATGAATAGGTTAAGTAAACTATCATAGTGAGGTCCCCCTTTATTTGTTCTGTGGCTTGCTTTTCTGGCACTTCTAGAGACCTGAGCAAGAGCCTATGAGGAATGTGCAGTCAGTTGTTCAAGAATCTCTATATAGCTAAATTCATCCATAGAAGACCCAAGAACCCAGAAAAAAGGATAATCACTTTGGCCAATCTGGACTGATACTGTTTCATGAATTTAGGTAAGTCATGATATGTCTCTGAGCCTCAGGTTTTATAAATAATAAAGGGATTTATGGCATAGATCTTGAAGACCCTCTTTCTACCCTGAGATTGATTATAAGTGGCAATCTGAGAGTTTAAATTAATTGATTATTCTGTCATATGTAATGACCTTACTTTAAAAAAAATCAGTGATCAGTATTGTAATAGGGATAATTTTGTTCAATAACTCCCACTAATATTATCAAGCAAGGCATAAAATGGGTAAGTGTTTTCCTGCCAAAGCTATCTGCTCTATTCCTGGACGACATCTAACATAAAGGCCAAATGTAAAAGTCCACCATCAATGGTAAAGTCCCTAGACACTTCTGTTGTGCTAATTACATTAAGACCCAGAACACTGCATAGTGTCCATGATGACTCAGAAGAGTTTGACTTAAGAATTCATAAAGGAAAAACCAATTAGATGAAGAGTATACATTGTCCAGCCCATACAACTGGTCCATCAACACATGTATCTTGGACATACATTGCACATCGATAATGAACTAGGGCAAGAAACAAACAGGAAGAAGAAAGTAGTCTGGATTATCTCTGGGAAACTCTGTGTAGTGCTTTGAAAGCTTTCAAGCTTCTCCCGGAAACAGAGGTCAGCCGATTTTTCTGAATAACAATGTTCTTGTAGTGACATTGTATGGCTGTGTTTCATGGAAAGTCACAGTCTTGAGAAAATTAAAGCTGAGAGTCACCCAACAGGCAGTGGTGAGGTGCATGGTGGGTGTGAGCAGGCACCTCTAACATGTCACTAATGAAGAATTCTGCAGGAATAGTAGCGTAAAGGATGTCACTTGGAAAATGTAGGACAAAAAAAGGAGTAAGAGTGAAGTATAAATAAGGACATACAGCATACTACACACTGCCACACAATGTCAGGAGAGCTAAAGGAATCCGCCAGGCACGTTGGACAGATCCTCTGTAGAGAATCAGGGGAGAGATATGGAGAAGAGCTGAACGTGAAAGAAGGCGTATCCAAAGTGCGCTGGAGCTGACTCAGGCCAGTCTACTGTTAAATTTTCGGTGTGAATATTTACATCTTGGAAATTGTCAAATGCTACAAGTCAGGGGCAACCAGGTGGCACTCCATCGAGTGCCAGGCCTGGAGTCGGGAAGGTACATCTTCATAAGTTCAAATCTGACCTCAGACACTTATTAGTTGTGTGACCCCGGGGAAGGAACTTAACTCCATCTGCCTTAGTTTGTCATCTGTAAAATGATCTGGAGAAGAAAATGGCAAACTATTCCAGTAACTTTGCCAAGAAAACCCTAAATGGAGTCATGAAGAGTCAGACACGATTGGCACACAAGCTAGGGCTTGTTTTGCTGTTTTATTGCACAGAATTACCAAAGTGATGGAGAAAATGTTAATAATGCAAATTAAACTTAAAAGTCCATCCCAGATACCCCACCTACCACCCCCAGAAAGCTGGTTGTTAAACATTTACCAATACACCTATGAATACATGGGTTGTGGTCTGCACAGGTGATGAGAGGACTCACATAGATGAGATCATAGATAATCAGTGTTATGGTAAAATTAGAACCAATCCCAGTATTTTGCCACTATGGTGAATCTTAGAGATTATCTTGGCTTGCCCATGACATTTTATAGAAAATGAGAACTGGAGAGTTGAAGGAACTCACACAAGAATGCAAAACTAGTTGGTGGCAGAAATCTGATGTCTCCCTCTCAGCTCTTTGACCTTTGGTCATTATGCTGCACACAATATAGTTTATACCTAACTTAGTCTAATTCCTTTCAAATAATTAAAGCAAAAGCACATTAAGCAAAAAAATGGATTTCCCCAAGTTCTTTCTGCTTCTTTTTCCTTAGCTAGGTGCAATGAATTAGGGAAAAGGATGCTAGGAAATGTAATTCTATGTAACAGTGAATTTGTAGTCTACAGATGGCTAATTTAAATATCCAATTGATATGCAATTGCCAGTGTTTCTTAAGCAGCACAGTACTGCCCTAGCTGAATTAGTTTTAAAAGGTTAACGAGCTGGATCCATACCCCAAAGAAAGCAAAAAGAAATCAAACATCACAAGCCCCACCCACAAAGAGGAGAATAGGAAGCATGGTGTCAGTTGTAGTTTGGAATGATTGGTTTCTCTAGGAAGCAAGCCAAAAGAGTTTACTTTTTAATTAATCATGTACAGTACACCAGATAGCATCCTTGGAGATAAAGTAAACATTTTTCAGAACTGCATCAATTTTTGAGACCAGGCTTCTTTAATGATTTTTTTTCTACAGAAGCTTGGCTTCTTACTGTTTCCTGACTCAGGAATAGCTGCTCTTTTTTTCTTCTTTTTTTAAGTCTATCCCTTTCTATCATCACAATTCATCTCTTCTTTTTTTTGACCAGTACTCAGGTGACAGAAATATTATTTTTTTAAAAGTCCAAACCAGTTGTAAAAGATTACCTGGAAAAGAGATGCCATATCCTGATAGCCTTAAGAATGAAATATCAAATAATCTTTTGGGGCATTTAAAGCCCCTCACAACCTGGCCCCCTCCTTATGCTTGACTTCTCCCTACATCCTCTTCAGCTACAGTAGCCCACTAGCTGTTCCTCAAAGCAACCCTCCATCCTGTTACCTCATGCCTTTTTACTAGCTATATCTCATGCCTGGGATATTACCACTCTTCATATCTACCTTTTACTTTCCTTAGTTTCCTTCAACACTCAGCTCAAATCCCATATCACTGCTCCCCATATTACTTTTATTAATTTCTACTTATTCTGTATATATATTTTTATGTACTTAAGTTATTGACATTTTTTCTCCCCATTAGGGTGTGAGCTCCCTAAAGACAAGAACTGTTTAGAGTACCTGAGCACATGGTAAGTACTTAATAAATTCTTGTCAATCGATAGGCTGATTAGATAACAAAGGTTCAAGGATTCCTTTGGAGTCTCTTCAGCCATAAGTCTTAGAAAACAATAGGGCAGCAGGTCAGAATCAATACTTATTATCAGGTATTGATTGATATACTAAATCACAGAATATGGGAAATTTAAAAAATGAATATATAACTTTAATTTAAGGTCTAAATACAATCAATGAGTGAATGAATGAAAAAATGCTTAGTAAGCATTTACTATGTGAAATAATCTTTGCTCTTAAGGAGATGACACTGGAATTGAATGAGGCAACATGGAAAAGAGTTCAGCTGAAGGAGACTGAAGGAAAGCCATGGAGATCCAGTGAGGGGACTGGATGCCAACACCCAGAGGTCCTTAAGGTCTATATGTAGCTCAAATAACAGTGCTTGGAAACTACAGCTATGAGGCAGGGCAGGTGATTGTTGTACTTGTCCTTCATTCTTGACATCAAGATGATGTCATGACATCTCTTTATCTATCTACCTTTCTTTCCCAAGGGCAGCTGGGATGGATTATTGAAATTATCTAAGGATGTTTTGTGAAATCTGTAGAAAAAGACCAGGGCAAAATAACACCTGATTTTATACCGTATCATGAGCCTTTCAGATGCATAAAACAGTTAAGAATCCTTTAAGAATAAATCTCTTTTACGACATTATTGCTAGGGAAGTCATAGTCATCTATAGTACATCTCATCATGGACTTGATCACAATTAAAACACTTCCCTAGGTTAGTTATTTCTAGTAACTAGTTAATAGCACTGTCTAGCTGTGAGCTTCTCCTTTCTTCACCTTAGACAGACTGAGGTTGATGACAGGAAGAAAAACTGCAGGAAACCAGAGAGACTACACATCGCGGGAGGTGGAAGGGGCATAACACAGCTTCCCTTTGCTACAGCCCCATCCAGGGCAGTATTGTAACTCGTTAAGACTGCAAGTTCACTGGTGGGTATTATACTTTTAATAGGCTAAGATGTGAACTCGATCTCTTTCCATTAACTTGGAAGGAAAGTTACTCACTTTTTCAGCCTTATGAATCTGTATAAGGGGAGATGGTAGCTTAGCCTTGGGGAATGCCAGAAACTGCCACTCCTGGTCCATTCTGGCAATGAACTAGAGACATGAAAGGTCCCCAAACAGTACCTGAGCCCTTAATATCAAGAAATAACCTCTGACACAAGGCTGACCCTACTTTTTACCTTCATCAGCAAACTAATCAGTATTCTTTAGAACTGCACTTTCATACTTTAAAAATTCAACTTGTATCAATTCACAAAAAAGCACTGGTATGTACCCACACACTGTACTAGGTGCAAGAGATACAAAAGCAAATGAAAACAATCTCTCACCCTGAAGAGCTTAACATTCTATGCGAGGGTGAGGGATACAACAGGTACACAAAGAAGTCAACACAAAGGTTATGAAAAAAATAAATACAAAATATTTTTTTGGGGTGGAAGCAGCAACTGGGAGATCTATAAAGTCTTTAACTTGTAGAGCACAGAAAGAAAATGGAGCATGTACACAGAATATTTTCAAATTAGCCTTGTGACCATTCACTAACCCCTCTTTTGTAAACTGAACTTCAAGTCAGGACTATGACTGCAGTTAAAGATGGAAAAATCCACCAGGAAGGCATGATGAAGGGCTCTCTTGCCATATACAAATTCATTTTGCAAAAGTTCAGGGAGTGAAACATTAAAGAAGCCACCTAACTTGTTAAAATACAAAATTGAGCTCTTCTTTCATAATCACCTCAAAGCTTTTGGAATCATGACAACAGAGTCTGAGTTTAATCTCAATCTCACACAATTCCCAATTTAAATTTTTTTTAAAACTTTATAGTCAACAATTCAACTCAGAAATAGGCAAGTGCTCATCAACTAGGTCTTTAAGAGAATTAATTATGCTGTAATGTCAATCAGACAGTGAAACAAATAGACGTTCTAGGCTGTAACTTGCAAAACTGATTTTATTTTCTTTTAATGGGAAGAACAGAATGTTATTGTTTGTGGGGGAGGTAGGTGAGAAAGGTTAGAAGAGTACTGGTTTTCTTTCTCTTTAATTCATTCCAAAATGGTACAAAAAAATAGAATTGATGAACATATTTGGAATTTAGGCAGATTAGATGATTTTTGCCTAAATGATATTCTTCAAAGGTCTTCAAATGTCATCTGATTTGCATAAAGACAACTGAAATCTGAATTTAGGACAAGTATAATCCCATTTTCACAATGAAAGTAGCAATGTCTCCCTCGATCATCTGTTAAAATATGCTATACAAATTTTATATATAAGAAGTGGCAAACCATCATAAACAAAATATGTGTTCATCCTTTGTTGATGAAGAAGACCATGCCATCAGAGAAATGTTGACATGACTTGCCCTTGACTTTGTTTTGAGTGAGGGAGGACTGTGCGGGTCACCAGCCCCACTTCTCCTCCAGAGCCATCTGACTCCAGTGACCAGATATTCATCAGGATGACTGGAGATGACCCAGAATGAGGCATTTAGGGTTAAGTGACTTTCCCAAGGTCATACAGCTAGTGAGTGTCAAGTGTCTGAGGTGGGATTTGAACTCAGGTCCTCCTGACTCCTGCACTGATGCTCTATCCACTGCACCACCTAGCAGCCCCCCATAAACAAAATAGTCTTCAGGGAAAGGAATTATAAAGACATTAATAAGGGGATATTTCCTGAAACAAAAGAATTTGCAGTATGACATTCAGACATTTTGCTGCTCATGGTTTTCAGGCTGGCAGATAAGTCTTTTACAACATGGCTAATGTAGAAATGTATTTTGCATGGCTTCATATGTATAATGGGCTCATATTTCTTGCTTTTTCAATGGGTAGGGAAGGAAGTGGAAAAAGGGAGAGAATTTGAAACTGAAAATAAAAATAAAAAATTTAAAAATTAAATTAAAAAAAATTACATCCCATGGCACCCAATAACACAATTCTAAATGTGTAGCATATCCTCAAGATATGTGTTCTGAGGAAGAAGACAGATAGAAACATGAGGGATTTCAATTTTGTTCTAAGGAAGACTTTCATGACAGGGTTGGGATAGAGGCAAAGAAGCTGAAAAAACCTTTGGAGAAATTTAAAAAGGGGATGAATGATTAATTGAGGTCTGCTTCCTTCAAGGTAAAGAATCCAACTAAATAACCTCTCAAAGCCCTCTCCCAAGATAAGCAGTCAGCCCATTAATATTTTAACAGTATTTTAGAATAATTTGGTTCCTTTGTAATCTTAGGTATCTTATTTGAATGCATTTAAAAACATTTATCCTGAGAAGGGATCTATTGGGTTTACTAGCATGCCAGAGCGGTCCATCTCACACTCACACACACACACACACACACACACACACACACACACACACACACAAGAACCTCTAGCTCTAATCTTTCTTAGACAAATTGCTTAGTAGGCAATAACCTTTATAATAATAATAATGATGATGATGATGATGATGATGATGATGATGATGATGATGATGATAACAACAGGAATTTTCCTAGCGCTTTCAAGCTTTCACAAGGCTTTCTATAGGCTATTTCCTTCAAGTTTCACAACTCTGTCCACTGTTATATCAAACTTAGATTTGTCCAACTCCAAGACTAGTATGCTCATCTTCTGGGGGGAGCCAGGTGGTGCAGTGGATAGAACACCAGACCTGCAGTCAGGAAGGCTCATTCTTCCAGAGTTCACATCTGGCCTCAGATATTTACTGGCTGTGTGACCCTGGACAAGTCACTTAACCCTGTTTACCTCAGTTTCCTCATCTATAATGAGCTGGAGAAGGAGATGGAAAACTCTAGACTCTCTGCCAAGAAAAACCCAAATAGGGTCTTGAAGCACAGGACACAATTGAAACAACTAAAAATAACATTGTGGGCTGATTGACTAACTTAGCCTTGGGGGAGGAATTTTGAAAGGTTGGAGTTAGAATCCTTGCCTGTAAACAAGACTGAGCTATCCCACTAATGAGAATTCATCTTCTTTTTTCAGTTCCTCCAAAGGCTTTTTCAGATTTTTTGCTCCTCTTTCAAACTCCACAATCGTCATGAAAGTCTTCCTTAGGACAAAATTAACATCCTGTATGTCCTGTTCCTCAGTACACATATCTAGTCAATGCTTTATTTCTCCATAAAATCCAACACCAGAGAAATGCTTTGTCATGTTAATATGAAATAACCATGTATTTTGATGGTAAAATGACAAATTTTCAAATTAAAAGATTCTCTCTACACAATTTGTACATCTTAGGGAAGGAGTTAAGTAACTCAAGATGACTAGTGTTTTGTATGTGAATTAATATTTCACTAAATAAATTCAGTTGAAAAAGATTCTAAATATGTTAGCTGGTGTGAGAAATATCTTTAATAATCATTATCTTGAAGAATCAGAGCTTCCCCCTAAATTTAAGTGCTGAATTTAAGTTCAGCTTTTCTTCAGAAGCACATTTTTGACCATGAGATTACACTGAGTCTCTTTATCCTGGTCAAACCCCAACCCAAGCTAGGAAGTAATCTAATCTAAGGTACAGAAAGCCCACTGTGTTCTCCTCAGGTTTGGGTGAAGACAGATTATTCTGTTTAGACAGCCCAAGGATGGGAGTGGTCTGGTATGGTTGGGAGGGGGTGTGTCTGAAAGCAGAGGTATTTCCTCTATCTGGAGATGAAATGATGATGGTAATGAAATTATTTCAGCCCCTGTTGAAAGGGTATATAGACTGTGTACCTGAACCCCCACATGAGCCAGGCTAGCTCCCTTAGAGGGCGGAGTCCTGGACTGCAGCTCCCATGTGTAATGGCAAGTAGAGTAGGATCTTTTGCTGTTTTTATTTTACTAGAAGTGTCTCTGAATAATGTGATTAAGGAAGATTTTTCCCACCCATTGTTGGGCCTGGGAAGATTTGCAGGAAGGTCCATGCCTTTTGTTAATAAAGCACTGGTTCTCAAGGGATGTGAAGGCTCTAAAACATGTATAAAATTTTGAGGTGTGGGTTTATTTGGAGGCTTACTGACTGGAACTATTTGGCCAGAGGAGGACTTGGAAATGCTAAGGAGTCCCTACCCCCCTCCCCCCACTTTTGAAAACCCAGATGTTGGCACTTCCCTCTCTGGTAACTATGGTCAGACAGTTGGACTTGCCTGTTGAATTCAGGCACAGGAAACCATGTCTGTTGATCTTCGATTTCTCTGTGTTTTCTTTGAAGTTCAAGGTGCTGACTCCCCTGAAGGAGGTGAATGATATGTGTGCTTGGTTAAAGGAATGACACATGTGCTTGATTAAAGTGATTGTTAACCCCTCAAAAGTTGCCTTTCCTTTTATGAATGCAGATCTAAGAACCTGTGATAGCAGCCCCCCCCCGCCCCTGCCCTGTGTATGTTACTGATACACCACGCAATGCATGACTGCTCACTTTGAGAGAAATAAAATATGAATTAGGACAACCTAATTACTGTTTGTCATTCTTAGGCCAGACTCTTGGAGATGGACACTGGAAAAACACTATCTGGACCAGAGACTATGCCTGTTTCCCTGGCTGGCCTCTTGGACTGTGCTTCATATCCACCCACCCCAGACCTCTTAGACCATCTTTCTATCCACCCTGCTGCTGCTCCCTCTCCCAGACTCCTTTCTCTCCTGCTTTCTACTTCTTGCTGTGGGAACAGAAATCAAGCCAATAATGTGATTTATTACTTCTCCAAATGACATGACAATTGATTGCCCTATGGTTCCACTCAACGTTACTGTGACTTCCCTAACAAAAAATCCATTTCCTGGTCACCAGTCTTCTATACATGTTGCATTCCTCAATGTAGGCTCCTTAAGAATAGAAATTTTTACACTCTTTGAATTCTCAGAATATTAGCAAAGTGCCTGGCACACAGGTGCTTAATTGGTGTTTATCATTTGTTCATTCATCATACATAGTAATTGCTTAATAAATGTTATTTGAATTAAATAACCTGATCAAACTTTCCCACATATCATTTTTTGAGAGTTAATAGTAGCTCTGGGATTAGAACTGAAATTTCCCTATTAATGCCTCTGAGATAGGTAAATAAATAACTCCCTTGAGGAGCATTATAAAGTTTGTTTTTTTTTAATTGCAGCTTTGAGTTCAGCAGTGCAGAGAGTTCACCATTGATAGGGTACCAGGCTCTGGGAACCCCCTTGAACTCTCCTTGAATCTTCCCACTTGACCTGGAGTTTTCCTGAGGCCATAAACCTTTCATTATCTCTTTGTCCAATTGCTCCCAGGTATTTCCCATCCTTGATCCTATCAAAATGTCTATGCCCAAATCTGTTACCCTTAAACTAGCCTAGCTGGCCATTGTCTGTTCCCATCAAGACCTTCCCTACACCTCTCCTCTAATTACCCCAGACTACTAGACTAACCCTGGATCCCTTCCACAGTCTTTCTGTATTAATATCTTTCTTGTCTCCATGAATCTCTGGCCATTTGTCTATTCGAGCATCACAAATGCTTAGGCTCCTTAAGTGTCTACCCAATATGGTGAATCTTTAATAAAATGTTTTTCTTTGGCTGAAAGAAGGCTTGGGTCGAATTCATTTGGGCAGGACCCGGTATATTGGTATTTTGGGGTCCCAAAAACCCCTAACTCTCAACACCTAAACTGGCATTTGCTCTGCAATTTATACTCTTAGAAAGCTGCTTGTGGGGACAGAAATGTTACGTGTTTTGTCCATGATCAAACAGTTAATATATTTCAAATGTTGGATTTGAACTAAGGGCTTTCTCAAATTCATGTCAAGTCTCTATCCATTATGAAACATGACTATTTTAGTTTATATTTTTAGAGCCAGTTCTGATTACAGGCTACCCATTGTTCTGTGATCGGAGCAGCACTGAAAGGTACCCATCTAAAAAGACCTCTCCACATTAACTTCTCCTGGACATGACCTAAAATTTGTCCAAGTAGACACTTCTCAAAGGCAAGGTCTTTTTTTCCAAAGGACCTGTTATAATGCATGAAGATTTTTCTGTAAAACTATGACATTAAGCCAGGAAAACTCTGGCAAGAATGCTGAAAACTAGCCATTCAGAGCCCACAGAAATAAAAGAGGGGCCAACCCTCACCCCCACCTCATCTTCCTTGGGCTTCCTGTTATTGATCTTTGTTCTAGATATTAGGAAATGTGTTTTAATCTTTCTGACTAGGCCCCAAAGTAGTAACATCAGAATTGAGACAAGATGATGTAATCAGGGGATTTTAAAGTTGAAAAGAATTTTAGCAATTATCTAGTCTAGGGGTTCCTGATATGTTTTTTTTGTCATAGACCCCTTTGGCCTAAGGTGAAAGTTCTGGCCTGCTTCTCAGAATGTTTTTACATGCATAAAATGCATTGGGTGCACTGTAAACAGTGCAGTAAGGGAATTTGAGTTTGTTTGGTCCTGTAAACTTGCAGGTCTAAGAAGAAAATAAGCATTTATTATATGCTACTTATGTGCTAGGCACCATGCTAAACCCTTTTTACAAATTATCTCACTTGATGCTCACCACATCCCTGCAAGGTAGGGTCTATTACTATTCTCATTTTACAGTTGAGGAAACTGAGGCAAACAGGAGCCCTTAATTATTAGGGTACATTTCTTTGTTGACAGGAAAAAGCTTAAGTTCAATTCAAGCAACAGTCTCTTCTTTCAAAGAAATTTATTCTGAACTCAGAATAATAACCTATACTTTAAATATATTAATATATTTTCATAATTAGAATTAAAATTAAATGTCTACTACTTTTTAGCAAAAATCCTTGCCCTTCTTCACCTCCAAACTGAGGCAAGACATTATTAAATATTTCCATATGCAAGTCAACAATTAAGGTGGTTTTCGATTCTAGCTCTGCCACTTTCTTTCTGGGTTTAGGAAAATTCATCTAATCACTCTAAACCATAGTTTTTTCCACCTGTAAAATGAAGACTTTGGACTAGATTCAACTGAGCAAACAAACACTTATTCATACTTAAATGACCCCTGTGTTCCTTTCCAGTTGCAAATCTATGATTCTGTGAACTAGAGTTTGTGTTTTCTTTCCTTCTTCAGCAAAAGTGAGATAAATGTCTAAGATGATGAATATGGCCAAATGAAAGATGCATTGTCCAATGTGAAGATCATTTATCTAGACTCAGTAACTGAAGGCAAAACAGGATTGAATAGCCATTCTTTTTCCCATATTGTCTGTTAGCACTAAGCTGAACATCTCAAGAAGGGGACTTGCCCCTTCATTGTTTTTCTTCTTCTGAATACAGAGAAGACAAAACCCTTCTTGTGGCACTTGTGTTATGTCTCTCCCTCTTATCTCCACCAACAAGTCCCCATTCATTCTCAGCTTTATTTTACCTGACACTAATATTACAGGTTTATTCCACCCTTGCGCCTTTCCTTCCATCTGTTGAATAGAACTGTCTAAAGTCCAACCTCCTCAGACACCTCCCTCTGCAGCCATTTTCCTCCTCATTGGGATCACTTACGATGATATTGTTTTTGGCCATGCACCATACCTATCATTCTTATTTTTTAGTACTTTTCAAAGGCTGATTTTGCCCGTAGATGGTTTATTTTTTATAAAAAAAAATTGATAAATTCAAAGTAATTATTGTAGGAAAAGTTAGTTACTTAATAGAGGGTTAAGGAGATTAACATGTTGAATCCTCAGAAGCAAGTACTTAAAATTACCCAGTTCCTCTTATTAAGCATCAAGGACTGTAATGTGTATAAAAGGAGACCTAATCAACATTTTGAAGATGACAATACCCAAATAGTAGCAATTGACATTTATGTAGCCTTTAAGATTTACAAAGAACCTGAGAAGTTAAAATGTGCATATTTACCCATTCCTGTCCCAGCTGGTGCAATTTCTCTTGAAAAGATTTCCAGTGCCTTCTTCTGTTTGTGCTGTACTGCAAGCCAGAGAACAACCTCTCGGGGGCCCTGTTTATGAATATCAGAAATTACTGAGCAGGTCATCCAAGAAAGTTCCAGCCACAATCACATCCCACTCAAAGAGAATCGTGGCTACATTATCTTCAGTATACACCCCTTGTTTGCAGGATTGTTGTGTTGTATGATGACTGTAACAAAGGTAACAGTTTCCTAAATAACGCCTTTTGAATCCATAGAAATTAGCCATATGTTAATAAGAATGATGACTAACTGTTATGTCATCCTTTGAGGTTTACAAATCATTTTACATGCATTGTTTTATTTAATCCTCACAATTCTATAAGACAGGTACTATACAGCTATGCATATTCCCATTTTACAGATAGGGAAAATAAGGCACTGAGAGATATAAGTGCCCAGGGCCACACACTTAAGCACTTGCAATAGAATTTGAATTCAGGTTTACCTTATTCCAAGCCTAGGGCTCTGTCTATTATACCAGACTACCTATAACACACACACATGTGTGTATATATATGTGTATACATATATGTGTACATGTGTGCATATGTACACACATGTATATATGTACATATACATGTGCATGCATGTATGTATATTTATATTTATTTATTTACACCTTTATAACTTGAAACCTCACTTTGGCTCAAATCTCCTTTTCTGTAAAATAGGGATGTTGTCACTTGTCTTCTCTATCCCACAGTGTTATTATTTTGAAAATAAAATCAAAATATTCCATTTTAGGTCCTATCCAAACACACCTTTCACATCTGCTGATAAAGAATTAAAGAATTAAAAAGAATTAAACCCCAAATATCAGTCATAATAATTTGAATAAAGCTGATATGAAGGCTCCTGCTTATTACCCTTCCTTTTGTAATTTGCCCTTGGCTCTCTCTGCAGACAATCTGAAAATCATTTTTGCCTCTCCCATTGTCTCTGAGATTTGATAATAAAGTAATTAGACCAAAATAAGGTATGTGGAAACGTTTAAAAACCAATTCATGATGATTAATCTCCTTTCTTGGAGTATATTTTTTAAAGCTCTGTCTCAACAAACTATATTAAATTGGTTTCCAAGACATTCCCTCAATGTAAATTACATGCCCACTAATTATAGTCAATAAGTATAAATTACACCAGAGTGCCTGGAAACTAAAAAGAACACATATTTCTATGTAAAATAAAATATTTACACATTTACATCTGGTTCCTGTTTCTGGGCTTTATCAAGCATCAAATATTTCCCATACAGTTCTAAAGAGCCCTTATGTTTACATCTGATCCCTCCAAAATCTTCGTGTACAAAGTAACCCACAAGAATCTCTTAACCTTTCGGGGGCTATAATCAAATAAAAGGAGTTTTAGATTCATTCCTTTTATAAGCAAAATGTGTAAAACTGTGTCTTCCTAATCAAGGTGCTCTAAAAATGAGATATTTTTAAAGTATAGCCTTGGCTAGATTTAATGGGATGAAGTAGAATAGAAAGTAGCTAGGTGCGAAACAGTTCAAATAATCTGAACTGATATGATCTGTATCTGGATGGAGTAGAATGAAAAAGGACCCTCCTTAAGGATTTATGGGAAGACATAGGAAAGAACTGCATGGGATGAGGACATGAAGATTGGTGTCACTGTTGAGAACAAAGTCTAACAGAAATGATTTACTTGTTCTTTTCTATAACTTGATTAGTTATTTTTCTATACTTTTATGGGTTCAATTAATTTATTTTTAGTTAGAAGCTTTTTACGTTTTAAACAGTCGCTTGAAATTCAATCAGACTCTAATATTAATCTTCTTAATATCTCCCAAAACACCTACGTCTACAAGGAAGGCATTTGGTAGGCACCTACTGAATAAATAAGTGAATTCCTCTCTTCATATTGTCCCTTTTTTTTTTTATTTTTTACTTCTAACCTGACTGAAATCTTCAGGATAAGAAGTAAATGAAATTAATTATTAAAGGGATATTTTTATAAAAATAACCTAGAAAAAATCCCTATCTATGGACCTATGTGAATTTTGCAGCTTAAATTTTAAAATGCTTTGAGTAAATTAAAGATGTAGAAATAAAGTTTATACATGTTATCAACTGCAATCTAAAATATATGAATAAAGAAAAGTCAACCTGGATACGACCTAACTAACCTACCATTGTTCTGTTTTAATTCACCAAGTATAATTGAGCATTTATGGGATAGCAGGTCCTGTGCTGAGGAAAGAGAACCTCCCAGGCAAGTTGGGAAATACACTGGAACTCAATGGCTTCAGTATGACAGTGGGAATAGGAGAGGATGTTTAACAATGTGTGTGTGTGTGTATGTGCATGTGTGTGTGCATGTGTGTGTGCATGTGTGTGTGTTTTGGAAAGATATTTCAGCCAAAGTCTTATAGGCTTGTTGAACAAATGAATTGTTATCTGGGGTCTATAAGCATTTGAATGAGAGAAGCCACCTGCCCAAGAGAAGCTCCTAAGTGGCTCATGCCAGCTGTTCTCTGTTTCCATCTAACCATACAGCGATTTAATTCTACACTTGGCCTGACAGAATCCACCCTCTCACCCCTTCCTCCTCACTGAGCACCCCTCTCCCACTCCCAGTGAATTGGATGTCATGGAAATTATAGCGAGGTTCTGGAAGCTGGCACTTAACCAAGATAAGCAATGTCAGTCCCATAGCATAGCACCTCTCACACCATTGGCATCCAGTTCCATAAAGACAGGTGTTAGCCCAGTAGCCCTCTTTTCCTTTGACATCTTTGGGACCTTTGCTTCTGAATGAGAAGGCAATTACAGGGTTAATTTCAGGACTTGAGCAGGCAGCAAGTGCCAGATTTTAAACAATCCACAGGGGGCTACCATAGGCCTGCCTGTACTGCTGCTTGTGCACTAACCTAGGTGCCAGGGTGTGGTCCCTTTGCACTCTAAGTCTTTTCTGAGCCAAGAGACCATTGCTCCAGGTTCTACCAATTATGCTAAATGTATTGGGCCAAGACTCAAAATGTGTTCTCTTCTGGCATAAGATAGCACTGTGGGTCTTACGTACACAATTGAGTTTAACTTCCACGGCAGCACAGAGAAAGGAACAGCCTGGATGGCAGTTGTTGTTCCCCAATGTATATACCCATCTTTTATTAAGACCAATATTCTTCTGATAATGCTAAATGCCTGCAAGTTATGGAACTCTAGAATCTCTGAAAAATTAAACCTGCTCGTGACTCACAACGCAATGGAGAGAAGTCAGCTGTCATATGAATAATGTTCATACAAGAGATGGGTGAAGGGTATCATCAGTGAAACATATGATCAGAATAGGAGGCAGCCTGGTCATCTAGTGAGAGCTATGTAGACGGATGGAGAACCTGAGTGCTCCATCTGTGCCCTTGGGATTTTAAAGGGAAGCATAGGGGCAGCCAGGTGGCCTGCAGTCAGGAAGACTAATCTTCCTGAGTTCAAATCCAGCCTCAGCCACCTACTAGCTGCATCACCCTGGGCAAGTCGCTTAACCTGGTTTACCTCAGTTTCCCCATCTGAAAAATGAACTGGAGAAGGAAATGGCAAACCACTCCACTAATCCAAGAAAACTCTAAATGAGGTCACAAAGAGTTGGACATGACTGAAAAGTCACTAGGCATTTTAATAAATGTTTATTGAATGAATGAGGACTAGGTACAGAGCTTAATTGTGATAAATGTATCTTCCACAGTATCTTTCCTCTAATGACTGGAAATGTGCACGTTGCTGGAATCTGAAGGATCTTAGTGTCTGCTCATCTTCAGAACAGCAATCACTATAGTCACTGTAGACCAATATTTCAATATTTTATGTGGTGATTTTAACGAAAACCACATATGTAAGCTGTGAGAGCCTGCCTAAAATCAACCTCCATTATCTTATGCAATAAGAAGCAGAGAAGGAAAGAGAAGGCATAGGCAAGTAGGGAATATTAAAATTAAAACACACCTTTTAACAGAAATACAAATCAAAGGTATGCATGCTACAAAAGAAATAATGCTGTTATTACAAATCCAAGGCTGCTAATACAGTCATGTGAATCTACATACTCCACACTTTTGTATATGGCATTGATTCTTTTCTAGTCAATGAAACAGAAACAAGGAATTCTTGGAGGATCTTGCTGTTGGTGACATCACTGGACCCGGGACCCCATTCATGGGGGTCCTTTAACTATACAGAGGATAATCTGAATGCTCCCAAGTATGTGCAGCTACTTACCCCACCTATGCCGGCTTTGGCATGGGGCCCATAGGTTTCTTCAGCTCCTAAAATCTGAATGTGAACGGCGCTATAATCTTCCAAGCCCAGCTCTTCAAACATAAGGCGAGTTCTACCAAACAAAAAAGGTTCTCATTTTAAAAATACTAGAGAAACTACTGCAAATCAGTATTCTCATTCCCTTGTTTGTGGTGCCGATAAGGCCAATAACCATGGTAAGTGACAGAGTCAGAGAGGCAGCCCCATTTGGAGACATCCCTCCTAATCCCACCAATTTCCATAGGTGCTTGCTACTTCTGGTGTCCCCCACAGCACAAACTTCCTGCCTCTGGCCCTGGTCCCTGGTTGGATCCACACTATTTCATCACTCAAAGATAATGCAGTAGCAATGGGACCAAGAAAAATGGCTGAAAGAGGACTGCCGGCTAACCCTCTGCCCTCTCCAAAATAGGAGCTTGCCCCAAGTCCCCGAGCCTATAACCCTACTAAATCATCTTTTCATCTACCTTTATCCCTTCTTTTCAAATGTTTTCACTTCACACCTCCCTACCCTATTTCCTCCTTCTCTGTGTTATTGGAGGGAGGAAGGAGGGCTATAACTTATTTCTTTTATTTTTCTTGTAGGTTGTAGCAGCTTTTGTAGCTATGACTTTTATAACATTAGTTCTTTTGTGGCTCCCACATACTACAGTCTTCCATATGTATATTCAAAAGGTATATATGTATAGTAGATACAGTATAGTAGATAATCTATATTCTTCCATACATAATCTGTATAGAGAGAAATATATATTTATATCCATGTAGAGAATATATATGAAAGACTACAGTATATATATATATATATATATATATATATATATATATATATATATATATATATACATATATACACACACACACACACACTATATATAGTGTATATATATATACACACTATAGTATATATAGTACTACACACACACACACACACACACACACACACACACACGACTGTAGTATATAAAAGTCACAAGATAACTCTCCCATCTATACAGCACTGAACAAGACTATTAATACACTGAGTATAGGTAAAGGCCCAAGAATACCTAACAACCAGATATAAGAAAACAAATTTTAAGAGGATAGTAATGAAAATAAGTAATGAGCCCAAGGAAACAAAGGAAAAATATTTAAGCTTAGGGATTATTTAATTCAGAGAAGATAAGACTGGAGGGAGTGAAGGACAATCAATCAATCCGCAGGTATTTATTGTTTCCTACATGCCAGGCATTTTGCTAGGCCCAGGATATACAAATAATCCCTGCTCTCAAAGAGTTGACATTCTTTGGGGGAGAGAAGTATGAATAAAAACATATACAGCATGTATAAATTTACCACATAACATACATATAGTATGTAATATAATAGTGTATGTTGTATATAACATATATTAATACATACACACATACTGAAGTGTAAAATGCAAGGACATTTCACAGCAAGGCACTAGCAGCTGGAGGATAGGAAAGGCATCTTACAGAAGACAGTGTTTGAGCTGCATCTTAAACGAGGAGAGGCAGCTAAGGAGGGAGAGCATTCCAGGAATGTGTGTGGAATGGCCAGTGAAAGTCAGAGAGACAGGACATGGGGTGTCACGTGTCAAAAAACAATTTGCCTGGATCAAAGAAAGTGAGAGAGGAAGTAATGCCCAATAAGGTCAGAATGACAGGGTGGAGCCAGACAGACCGTATAGGACTTTAAAAGCTAAACAGAGCTGAAAATCTATCCTAGATGCCATAGGAGGTCACTGGAATTAATTAAATAGGGCAGCCACATGGCCAGAACTATGTTTGAGGAAAACCATTTAGGCATCACTTTGTGGTATAAACTAGAGTAGGAAGAGATGAGGAAAGGAGATGAATTTAGGATGTTATTGCAATAATAAAAGTGAGAGGTGATGAAGGCCTCAAATGTGTGAATAAGAGATACTGTGGAGGTAGAAATGACAAGATTTGGCAACTGATTAAGTAAATGGGATGACAAAGAGTGAAAAGTTGAGGATAATGTTGAAGTTGCCAACCTGGAAGGCTGGATGGTGATGTCTTGGGCAGAGAAAGGTCAGCTTGGACAAGGGGAAGAGGAAAGATTCATTTGTAGATATGTTTTGTTTAAAGTGTCTCTGGGACATCCCATCGGAAATGTCCAATTGAAAAAGGCAATTGGGATAAAGAACTGGCATTTGGAAGAGACACTGAGGCTGGATAGTTAGATATGGGAGTTATCTGCACAGTTAAGCTCATGGGAGCTGTTGAAGTTATCAAGAGAGAGTTCAGCAAGATAATAAGAGGGTCTAGGATAGAACCTAGTCAGAATATCTCCATAGCATTCTCTAAACATACGTCACAAAATCAGGCTCCTTGAATTCTGTTAAGGAGAGGGCATGGATAATTTATTAGTATTGATATGAGAAAGATCTCCTTGGTCAGAAACATGAGATTATGGACTGTATTACCACAAGAGATTGTGAAATGCCCATCCCTGAATACTCTTTTTTTTTCTCTTTTTTTTTATATATTTTTTATTTTTTAATGTTTAACAATCACTGCCATACAATTGAGATTTTATCCCCCCCCACCTACCCCCCACTACCCCCCTCCCTCCCCACGACTGCATACAATTCTGTATAGATTCTACATATACTTTCCTATTGAGTATATTTTCACTATAGTCATGCTATGTAGTCAGACTAAGATGAATGAAAGAAATCGTATAACAAATCAGAACATGATACACAAACACATACACATACACAGACATGATCTGCTACATTATGTGAGTGACTTCCATTATTTCTCTCTCTGAGTGTGGAAGGCATTTTGCCTTGAGAACCACCATAAGGATTTTTTTTTTTTTGTAAGAAGTTCTTGTGTTATTACAAAATTCTAAGTCTACCAGAAAAAACTCTCACACACTGTGGTCGTTGCTGTGCATAAAGTTCTCCTGGTTCTGCTCCTTTCACTCAGCATCAGGTCATATAAGTCCCTCCAGGCCTCTCTGAAGTCTTCTTGTTCATCATTTCTTATGGCACAATAGTACTCCATTACATTCATATACCACAATTTATTCAGCCATTCCCCAATTGATGGACATCCCCTTGACTTCCAGTTTTTGGCAACTACATAGAGTGCTGCTATAAATATTTTTGTACATGTGGGACCCTTTCCCATTTTTATGATCTCTTGGGGATACAGTCCTAGTAGCGATATTGCTGGGTCAAAGGGTATGCACATTTTTGTAGCCCTTTGGGCATAGTTCCAAATTGCTCTCCAGAATGGTTGGATGCACTTGCAGCTCCACCAACAATGAATTAGTGTTCCAACTCTCCCACATCCTCTCCAGCATTTATCATTTTCTTGTTCTGTCATGTTTGCCAATCTTATAGGTGTGATGTGGTACCTCAGAGTTGTTTTGATTTGCATCTCTCTAACCAATAGTGATTTAGAGCATTTTTTCATATGATTATAGATAGCCTTAACCTCTTCCTCTGAAAATTGCCTGTTCATATCCTTTGACCATTTATCAATTGGGGAATGACTTGTATGATTATACATTTGGGTCAGTTCTCTATATATTCTAGAAATGAGGCCTTTATCCCCAAGCTTAGCTGTAAAAATTCTTTCCCAATTTACTACATCCCTCCGGATTTTGGTTGCATTGGGTTTGGTTGTGCAAAAATTTCTCAGTTTAATGTAATCAAAGTTATCCATTTTGCATTTCATAATGCTTTCTATCTCTCCTTTAGTAAAGAATTCTTCCCTTCTCCATAGATCTGATAAATACACTCTTCCTTGCTTCTCCAGTTTATTCATGGTATCAATCTTTATACCTAAATCATGTACCCATTTGGACTTTATTCTTGTGTACGGTGTCAGGTATGGGTCTATGCCTAATTTCCACCACACTGTTATCCAGTTTTCCCAGCAATTCTTGTCAAACAATGAGATCCTATCCCAGAAGCTGGGGTCCTTGGGTTTATCAAACAGAAGGTTGCTATATTCCTTGCCTACTGCACCTTGAGGGCCAAGTCTATTCCACTTGTCTACCTCTCTGTTTCTTAGCCAATACCAAGTGGTTTTGATAATTGCTGCTTTATAGTAGAGTTTGAGGTCTGGTAGCCCTGAATACTCTTGAGGGAAATAAAACTTCTTTTGTGTAATTGTGGTCCTGCTTAGAAACTTCAAGATAAACTAAATGGCTCTTTGGGATTTTTTTGGATACTCCTAGGATTGTGCACCCATATTTTGCTCAAAGAGTGTGAACTTTTGGACTATGAGAGGAAACATAAGTGTGCCTTCTCTATTGGGCTCATTCAACATAATGTTTTCTGTTACATTAAATTTAAATTATCACCATCAAATCAGGTGGTTTGACCTCTCAGTTGGATTAAGTAAAAGTTGTAGTAAAAAGATTCATGTCTGAAAATTTTATAGGGATGCCTAATGCCTTCATGCCAGAGTTTAGAGCCAAAAGTGTTCAGGCAGCCAAGTGGTCCAGTGGGTAGAGACTTGGGTCTAAAGTCAGGAAGCCCTCTATTCAAATACGACCTGAGATACTTACTTGGAGAGAATGCAGAAATAATAGCTGTGTGACCTTAGACAACTCACTTAACCTCTGCCTCAGTTTCTTCAACTGTGATAGGGAGATTATAATAGCACCTACCTCCCAGGGCTGCTGGAAGGATGAAATGAGATATTATTTTTAAAGCACTTAGCCCAGTGCCTGGCACAAAACTAGGTGATATGTAAATGCTAGCCATCATCATTATTATTAAACAAACCAAAAGAGAAAGGAAATGCATACTTCTGTATCAGACACCAACCTTCTCAAAATACTTTCAGCTGTCCGCCTTCCTTTCTCTGTGGCTCTTGGCCCTCCTATTGGACACACAGCAGTCGCTTTGAAACCAGCCAAGTAAGAAGCACTTACCTATTGGCAAAATGTTACAAGATTAGGCCAAGGGACTTCTCTGTAGTTAATAATAAAATATCCCAGAATTGTAGTGCAGAAGCATCTTTGGTTTATTCTAATAAAAAAAGAAAGTTTCTCCTAAACACAAATAGCAAGTCTCAAATTTGCAAGATAGTGGCATGGGGGTAATTCATTTGAGGAGCCGAATGTGTTTTGAAGACCATGAGCCTTAAGGGGCAATGTACCAGATTCTGAAAATAGCCATGTAAGCAAGAGCATATGGAACTGATCTGTTTGGGAAAGCATCTACTCATCTGCTAAACAAAAACTGGGAACATAAAACTACAGAGCTTCAAAGTCTTCTGGAGATTACCTAGAAGATGGTACAGAGAAAAGCTAACAGTTAGTTAACAGTTCATTAACAGTTAAGCATTAATTTTTAAAATTACACTGAGCTAACAGTAAAAGCAAAAGAAAAAAACCCCAAAATTTGGATAATGAATTTTAAAAAGTGAAATTGTGAGTCTGATTAACTTTGCTGCTGAACTGTTGCTTCTGAACTTGGTAAAAGTTTTTAAATGTTTCATTGTTTTGAAAGCTCTAAAAAAAATCAAGCTTTTTTCTCAACTTGGTCCAATTATGTCCACCTCTTTGTAAATAATCTCGTTACTTTACAAAAATCTTAATATACATTGATTAATTCACATATTCCATAAAGGGTCTTTCAGATAACACATACTATGACCACTATAGGTGATGTTATTGTTGAGTGTAAAAAAGAATTTCACAGACCAAGACGCACATGAACATCTATCACTAAAACTAAATCTTAGAATGCAGTATTAGAGCTGAGGTTCCAGGTGGCAAAAATTAAACTCAACACTGTACCATCATGATGGCAAAATCATAATGTCTCATGGATGGTGTTGAAATTCTTTGATGTTTATTATAAAACTACTGAAGAGCAGTTAATTTCAATTGATTCTAGAAAAAAGATACCTTTCACTGAAATAAAATCAATGAAATGGTTTCACCATCGTATACCTAGTGTACATTCAAGCTGATGCACATTAGATGACAATAATTCAAATTAATTCAATAAGCATTTATTAAACATCTACTACAAGGCATCGTGCGAGGCACTAGGGACACAAAAATAAAGTGAAAAATAGCACTTGCCTTCAAGATGCTTACATGATATTATTTATAATGAATTAGAGTTATCACCATTTAAATGGTCATTTGTGTACCACCTAGGGCATTATACTTTATTGTATTTTTGGTAAAGATGGTTTCAAATTGGGAAAGGTACAGACAATAATCATTACAAATTAAAGTTGTCCATATCAATTTTTTTACAAGTCTCTCTGTCCCTTCCCTCTCCTTGTTAGTTTCTAAATGAGAAATAATAGGATCAATCTTATATGTTCAACATTGTTTTTCATTTTTAGTATTATTCTTAAATTACTAACCACCATTTTTTCCACCCCTGGACACATTCACAAATGGAATTAAAATAAGAAAAATCATGTATTGCATAGTATTACAAGACAATGTTTTGTTTTTTTTGTTTTTTTTTTTTTTACTAAACCTTATGGGTTTTTTCATTCTTTTTATCAATTTTAAAAATTAGACATTATTTTCACTATCAAAATATTGGGTATTCTCTGTACCACTATTTCTTAATCCACCATAATTGCCATCTCTTGGATTCCTGCTTCATTCTTGAACCATGGAAACATGCCTGTGTATGTTAAAATAAATAAACTGTTCATTTCCACACTCCTAGCCTTTGCCAAACAAAAGAAAGAAAGAAAAAGAAACCTGCACTCAGTAAAGCTATGTGTATGCTTTGGGGATTGCCAAAAGAATCGAATAATTCACCAATTTTAGTCTATCACGATGCCCTGTAACAGAGAAAACAGCAAAGGGTAATTCCACTCAGAAGGACATTGTCTACAGTGCACATTAGGCAATGGTAATAGAGGATGGAAATCATTTGTATTCAAAGTCCCAGGCTACACTGCCAGTTTTCTCTTACACCATTCCCCTTTAGAGACCAGTCTAATTGTACAATTTCTAACTTCCAAAACACACTATGGGCTTTCACAGCTTACATAGCTCTTATTTCAGATAGATTTAGATTGTTTCCTATGCCAGGAATGTCCTCTAACTTCACACACAGATAATGTGACACAACATTGGACTTGAAGTATTCCAAGTCAATTTTTACCAAAATATAAAGACATCTAACTCCCTTATTACACAAAACCATGATCTTCACAAATTAAAAAAAGAAAATTACTCAAATCTAATGAATACTCTCCATTGCACTGTAAGAGAATTGGTCTGTGTGAACGTTATCATTTAAATTCCTAACAAAATTTAAAAAAGGAAAAAGAAAGAAACCTTGTACGATGCAGAAGGAGCTGATCCCTTTGCTCCATTGACTTGCACAGCCCCACCTTCAATACCTAAATATTGAAAAGAAAAACTCAGTATCTATATTACACAGAACCTCTTTTAAACAAAGAAACATGCATTCTTTTTAGAGTTATTGTTAACATAAACTCATACCAAAAAAGAATGCATGTCAATAGTATTTTTTTTTTATTCTTTTATAAATATTTACATTAGAAGCACAGACCTTATCAATGAGTCCATGACAGACTCTGCCATTTTGGGGTATAGTCTTGTATCTTAGCATGATAGACCCTTGCAATTATTCTGCCAGCCAGTAGTTGAAAAAAAATTGACCTAAGGGTGTACTGATAAATATTTACCAATTGGTTGTCTGGGGGGGAGGAAGGTACATACAACACACTTCGAAGTTTAATTCACATTATTAATATTTTCTCTATCAATTTCTTAAGTCTTGCTAATCAGCAAACAATAAATCAAAGCCTGATTTGTAGCATTTGCCACTTTCTAAGCTATAAATGGTCATGCTGAAAATTTAGCATTTGGCTGTTGGGATTCAGTATGAGCTGCCTCCAGCATACTCAGGGTTGGATCAACTTTGCTTCTTCCTACAGTGAATGGAAACAGAGTTAAGATCTTTAAATATCTTTTAGTGAATAGTTTCCATTTAGTGAGTAGTTTTCCATAGGTACTACCTATTGTGAATAATGAATATTGTGAAGTGGTCACATTAGTCAAGTTTGCATGCTTATTTCCATTGGGCTGGAACCAAAAGCCTTATTTTACATAATTATAACTCCAAATAGTGCAAATTTAAATATGTGCAACTACTTGATGGCATTCAATAGTTACTAATCAAGACTAAACTGTATTTTTATGTAAACCAGGAATGATTAATCAATCTCTCTTTGTGTTAAATAACACCTAAAATGCCATAGAAGGTAATATAAAATAGCATATAAATGCATGCTCAGATAAGAGGCATGCTATTGTACTCTTGGTTATATAATAGGCACACCTTGTATGGCTATTTATTTTAAAGAGAAAAAAAGTTTCAGTTCACTGTTATTGTTTCCTGTTAGATTAAAATAATAGTTCACCCAGGTTTACTGAGCACTATGCGTAATAAGCATTAATAAATCATTTACATCATTCTCAAAATAATGGTCATGGAAGCAATGTCTTTCTAACTCTAAGTGGTTTAATCTAAAGATTAAATCTAATCTAAAGATTACATCAAGAACATTGATATTTGACTAAGAACACTTTAAAAAGTTCTGGTTGAAAAGTTTCTTTCAGCAATGCCTAGGTCATTTCCCATTAGATTCCCCAATGAGGAGTAAAGATTGCCACAAACAACTGCAGTGTCTCCTCGGTTACACAATGACAATACTACCAGTGGTCTTAAGTATTGACTTTAAATTTCCAATTTACATTCTCTTCTTTCTCCCTTTCACATTGCTCTCTTCCCTCATTTCTCTACTTCAAAACTTCAAGGGACTGTCATTTCCTTGGAGTAGGTAATCCCTTCACTGATAGAGATTGCAACCACTCTGTGCCTTAGAAGACAATCTTCTTAAGTGGATGAGGCCCTAAAATTTGCTACCCTGTAGCCAACCAGGCAATAAGTCTTTCCAAACTTAGCTAGGCTGGTCAGCAGATGATACAAATACAGTTTGTGACTGGTTGCATTATGCAAACCTTTCTAGCCTGATAGGACTTTTCTGAGTTTGCCTTCTACTAACAATCTTTGAGAACCCTAAGTCACCGTCAAATCATTATAAGGCATCAGGGTACAATTTCAGTGGAAGCTTTACATATATTAAGTATTTAAAATACATAAACATATGTATCAATCTTCACTTCTATATACATAAGCTGCTTATGTGAAAAAGATCTACAGATTTGTATGTTTGCATGTCAATATGTACATATGTTCATATATGTATGTAAACATATAGACATTCTATATATTTTAAATCAAGATGTCCATCAAATTGAAACAAAGCAGCACTTCTTAGTTCAGACTTGAATTATATCCGAACAGCCAGGGCTACAATAAAATCAGTAACATAAACAATGACAAGAGATAGCCTGCCCTGTTGTCTCTGTTGGACATGTCAGAGTACTTGCAACTAAAAATATTTGAGAAATCTGTCTATTTTCCATCTGTTATATTTCTCAAGGATAACTGAAAGTACATGTGAAAGTTCTTTGTAAGTTCAATTATGTCATATCAAGTCATTTATGAGCCAAAAGTTCATTGAGAGGTTATTTCCTAAAAAAGAGGGAGAGAGAGAGAGAGAGAGAGAGAGAGAGAGAGAGAGAGAGAGAGAGAGAGAGAGAGAGAGAGAGAGAGAAAGAGAGAGAGAGAGAAAGAGAGAGAGAGAGAGAGACTTATTAAGACTATTTTATATTGTCTTTTTAAAAGCTTAATTAAAGAGTTTTTATCAATTGTTTTAAACTGCCTCATGCTATGCTTAACAGCAATAATATAAATTATCAAATCCCTTGTAACCAAGACTTCTAATTTGGTGTGGCTTGGGAGAGTACAGGGAATGTTATATTTTTTCACATAATCTTATTACTTGGTTTAAATGACTTTTTTTTTTAACAAAATGATAAAGCAATGATTAACAGACAAAATGAGGGAAAGACCTGGGAAACAGCTACTAATTTAATAATGACACATTATTTTCCATGCAATTTAACTAAAAGAAGCCAAAACTTAGACTCAAAGTAAAGAATGCTCTGCTTAACTCTCAGCTTGTGCTGTGCACAAGGGAGCAGGCTGTGCCAAAAATAAAGGAGT
This sequence comes from Notamacropus eugenii, assembly GCF_028372415.1. Classification (NCBI taxonomy): domain Eukaryota; kingdom Metazoa; phylum Chordata; class Mammalia; order Diprotodontia; family Macropodidae; genus Notamacropus; species Notamacropus eugenii. Next base: position 153,233,163 of record NC_092877.1, on the reverse strand, counting down.
CAGGAAAGCTAAATTTAGTTGGCAACAAAAATATTGAAAGACAAAGTTAAGTCAAATGTTTTCAATCACTGAAGCCAGAATAAATATTTTCTTTCAGGCTGGAACCACCAAAGTTTTACCCAAATAGTTCCACTCACCATTTTCAAGGTACAGAACATCCCTTGGTGAAAACAGTTGCCAGATTTTGAACAAACTTTTTCAGGCTTCAGAGGATGGAAAACATTTTCTTTAAGAGGCAGCAAGCTATAGTGAAAGGAATGATAACTTGGGCATAAGAATGCCTGGATCTGAATTCTGGCTCAGATGCCTAAAGCAAATTGACTTTATATAAACCCCTTACATCTTTCTTAGCCCCAGTGTTCTCATCTGTAGAATGGAAACAATGGTTCTTTTGCTAGCTCCCTCATAGGAATGTTACGGGACTCAGACATCATGAATGCCTATCAAACATTTTGTAAACTAAAGTGCTAAAGCAATGTAAGTCATGGGGCAGCTAGGTAGCACAATGGATAGAGCACTGGCCCTAGACTCAGAAGGACCTAAGTTGAAATCGCCACTCAGACATTTACTAGTTATGTTAGCCTGGGCAAGTCACTTAATCCCAAATGCCTCAAGGAAAAAACAAGTATCAGTCATCTCTATTATAAAATACAAATGCCCTTCGTGCAGCAGCCTGGAGTCATAGATTGGTGCTAGAATTGAATTTATGTGAACCTAGGTTCAAATCCCAACTCTGGCACTTAATACCTGGGTGACCATCACTGAAGTTTCTTTAATTACAGTACCTGTAACACCTAAGTCACAGGGTTGGCAAAATGCTCCAACGAGATGATGTAGGTAACATGTTCTGCAAATGCTAAAGTGCTATATAAATGCTAGTTATAATTATTGGTACTTAAGAAAGATTTTCAAAATGTCTCTTTATAAGAAGATCTTAATTGCAACCTTTATTAGCACAGTGACTTGCAAGAAATAAGCAATTAATAAATGTTTTTTGAACCCAATCTAAGTTTCTCTTGTCAGATGAGTATTTCCTCCACTTATAAGCTTCTATCAACCATTTCCACTAAAGAATTATATCAATCTATACTTCTGTCTTTGAAGTCAACAGTTTCACATGAAAATGTGAATATTTTTTTTGTCTTGCCAATGGTTATAAATTACTAATTTGTTTTTAAATGCCTTCTAATAACTCCAGGGTTAGTGAGCAGTAACATGCATCATTCCTTTGTAACTTTTCTCTCTTCCCCGAGATCACTAATAAATATAAAATATAATTACACCTGCCAACAATTCCATAATATTTCCAGCTGTTAATTCATTCAGGTTCTGTCTTTGTATTCACTACCAAGGACATAACAGAGATCAATGGGTGAAAACTACAAAGTGGCCAATTTACTGTTGATGTCAGTAATAGTTCCTAGTAATTCAATTGTCCAAAAATCAATGGGATTACCTCAAGAGCAGGAGGATTCTCTCCTGGAGGGACTGAATGACCCCTTGCAATGGTGGGGATTGTAATGGAATATTGGAGATTCCTTTTGGGAATTTGTGGGACTAGATGGCTTGCTGAGATCCTTTCTGAGTCCCTGATTTTATGAGTCTGTAGATGTTTGACTAGGTTCTTTCTCAAGAGCTGAGGAACTTCATTTATTCCTTTCTAACAAGTCTCTGCCTTATATAATAATGTCTGTGATAAAAGTTGTCAAGTTTCTAAATTGTGCTTGCAGAAAATGGACTTCAATTTGGTAAAAAACTAAAATTTTATCTGAATATACATATCCTAATTGAAATATCTATTAGACTATTTCTATATCTATCTCCTCCAAACCCACACCAAACTTCTTCAAAACATGTTTCCACATTTCTCTCCTTCAGCCATTATGATCACTGACCTGGAATTTCAGTAATAGTGACTTGAGAAAAGTCACATGTCACATCTGGCAAGAGGTAGAGTTGAGGATTTCCTATTTCATACACCAACTGTTCAGCCACAGTACCAAAAGAGACAAGGCCTCCTGTGTCAGGGGGCTTAGACAGAACAAACTGTCCATCAGGAGAACATTCCACTATGGGAAATCCTATGTTGTGCCTAAGGAGTAAACAAAGAAAATCTTTTATAATTATTTTATAATTTATTCATTTTATAATTATTTTATCATTTAGAGAGAAAAACAGAAGAAAGAACATTTTTATGCAGAATAAAATGTCAGGGTGGCGTGGTGGATAAAATTTTGGAGTTGGAATCAGAAAGACTTGGATTCAGAGCCTACCATGGACACCTTAGCTATGCAAATTGTGGACAAATCACTTAACTTCTCTATACCTCAGTTTACTCATCTATAAAGTGGGGAAAACAACACTTATAGAAACAATCTCTTGTAAGTTTGCTTTGAGTATTTATCCAAAAGACTTTGCAAACTTAAAATATTATATACATGAATATTATTGTTATTATCATACAATAAATGAAGATCAGTACTCATATTTTTGGGACCTGTGATTTCATTATTGTACATATTCCCTCCACCAAGACAGATTGCAGCTCCTCTAAACCTTATTAAATAGTATTCACAAGCATCTGTGGCCAGATTTCTGGTGATAAACCTCTCCATAATGGTCTTCAGATAACAGTCAATACCAGATTCTGAGTAAGTCTTTTTTCAGCTAGGGAAGATTCTCAGAAGCTTGTGCTGAGCTTGGTCAGTCTTAGTGACCAGTAGGCATTGGAGATGGGCTACAGTGGAAGACACTATATAGTAGTAAATCATTATTCAATACACTCTATGAAAGTGGCAGCCAAAAGCAGAAAACAGAGAGTTAGCCTCAGAGTCAGGAAGACCTGGGTTTAAGGCCTGCTCCAGTCTGACACATACTGGCTGCGTGACCTCTAACAAGTGACTTATACCTCAAACAATTCCCTAAGGCTACACTTGAAGAATAGATGCCAACCTTGATTGCCAAAAGGAGTTCTCTGCACCAATGAGATCACAAGTCTGGTCCAATTCCAGTCTTTCTAAGTCATTTTCACATTTCATGTTTTGCCATGTTTAATTATGTTGTTACTTCCTGAGCACCCTGAAAAACTGAAAGTAGTATGCTCCTGGGACCCAAGGAGAAAAATCAAATCCCAAAGGGTGAGGTTGATGGTTATCCAAAATGTGCCTCCATAGAATTCCACTGGGAGGGAAGAGGGTTAAATGTGAAGGAATCTAGTTCTTCCTTAAGTAAGAGTGAAGGGAAATCCTGGCCTGGGTTCAAATATTGAAAATCAGGGATGACAAAGTAGATGCTTGCAGCCCTCATGGAAATTAGAAAAGTCATGAAGATGGAGGCCCTGCCTTTGAACACCAAGCAGCCTAGGAGACATTGGTTTCCAGTGCCCTTTTTAAACTTTCTCCTCTAAACATCCTCTCCTCCCTTAATTTGTATGTAAACTCAGAACTTGTGGGACAGCTTTATGTTTGTACAGGAGTAATGTAAAGCAAGGGGAAGAGAGAGGCATTTAGAGGCAGATGAGTGCAAACGAATCCCCCAAGTTGGTTCATCTAAAGATATATTCTAAAATTAGCCTGAGAACATCACTGCTGGCTGATTTTTGCTGTATGTGGAATAATTCACTGTTTACTAATCATGTTATATACATGTGAAGTCCTCGAGTTTATTCTGCTTTAAAAACAAATCCTTGGTTGCTATAGAGATATTAACCAAGAATTTGTTAATTGCATGTGTGTAACAGTCATTTAAATGGGATATGAAATTTAAATGGGAAGATCTTTCCCATTCATTAACAGGCCCATGTGACCTGCCTGGGTCACATGGAAGTCTGAGTGACATGAGCCTGTGGTGGGAGGAGTTTGTTGAAAAGGTAGAAAGGGAAGGGAAGGAGTAGGAAGAGGCGGTGCTAGAGCAGAACTGAGAAGAAGTTGGTCAGACTAGTCAGAAATGGGAAAGAGTAGGTAGCAACTGTCATGCGTGGAAGAGCTTCCTGTGATTTTGTTTAAGGGAGCTGGTTTGTGGGAAGCCTGGCAGGGGGAAGCCGCGGGGCTGGTGGTGCCCTCTTCATTGTTATTGTGTGTAGAATTCTTTGTTGCTGTGATGGATTTGGCTTTCTGGTGTTTGAAGAAATGTTTTGGTTCTGTCTTCCATGTGGAGAGTTTCGTATTTCACGATTAATAATTGCACTGGCATAGGCATATTCCTGGTTGCCATAGGCGCTGTGAATATTGCCTTGGCACTGCAATATGCAATAGTTTGTTTGTTTTTTACTTTTGCAATAATAGTTCTACTGCCCCTTTAACTTAATCCTTCAATTTAATTTTGTTAATTAATTTCAATTAAACTTGTTAATAATGTTTCAATTTCAATTTAATCTTATGCAAGTAAAACATTTATCTTCCCACTAGTTTTCTTATAGTTTATTTCCGTTTGCATACTCTAAGATCTCACAACCTTGGCCTTCTGGCTATTTCTAACATACCATACTCTGTCTCCTGACTGTATCTTATCACTAGCTGTCCTCAGTCCCCCCTCACTCCCCTCTTCAATACTCAGCTCCAATCCCACCTTCTATAATAGACCTTTCTTAACCCTCCTCCCCCCACCTAGCACCTTCTCGTTGAGGTTACCTACAGTTTAAACTGTATGTATCTGTTATTTCCTCCATTAGAATGTGAGCTCCTTCAGGGTTTAGGGACTGTTTTCACCTTTCTTTGAATCCCAATATTTTGTCCCACATAGTCAACACTTAATAAATGTTCTTGACTCTATCATTTGCAAAGCAAAGTGTCAGGAGCTGGAGAACCCTACAGACATGACACAGACATACTATCAAATAATTTACAATCTAATGGCAGAAGGGGAATGCACTACGTCACCAATTCACTATAAGAGAAGAGAAAGTGTGACAACTGCAAAAGACAGGCCAGGAAAAGTGAGCCCTAGAAGAAATCTGAGTGAGTGAAGATCATATTCATGTGGGAGTTGGAGACATTGAGACTTACAGAGGTGGCACCTTTTGCAGAGTCCTACATAGAGAGGGCCTGTGATAGAGATAGCTTGGGTGATTCAGTCCAGGGATACAGGATATCAGTAAGTAGTGTGATTATGAAGTTAATGCCTTCTTGGGCAGTATTAGGAAGGGTATGACTTTCAGGAATAGGGAATGGCTAATGCATTTAGCTTTATCTGACTACATTCAGCTTTATCTAACCTCCTCTGGAGTATAGTGTGTTCATTTCTGGGAACAATGGTTTGAAGAAGGATGTTGATAATTGAGAGTTTACAAAAGAAAATGGTGAAGGGCCTTGAGTTCATGACAAATGAAGAATCATTTGCTGGAATTGAGCATCTTTAGCCTTTAGAAAAGAAGACTCAAGGAAAACATGACAGCTCTGTTTGAGTACCTAAAGGGCTATCATCTGGAAGAGATATTAGGCTTGTTTTGTATGGACCGAGAGGGCAAAACCAGGAGAAATGGGTAAAGGTTTCAAAGACAAATTTAGAGAAGACTTCAGGAAGCACTTTCTAATGATTATAGCTTCCCCAAAGGATTTCTTTGAGAGGTTGATCCTCTGACCTTGGGGATCTTTAAGCAGAGGCTGGAGAGCCACTTGTTGGGTATGTTACAGTGGAGATTCTTTCCTATATAGGTTGGACTAACTGGCTGTTGAGATCTCTTCCAACTCTCAGATTCTGTGAATCTGTCATAACATAAGAGCTAAGAGTCAGGATAGAGAAGGCCAAAAATAGAGAAAGAAAGCAGTACATGTCTTTTCAGAGAACACAAAGAGTGTAGGAGGGAGACTAGTACGAGCTGAGGTTGCTTTCACCAATAATCATGGGAATCCCCCAAAGAGCTGTTCTGAGTTCCCCTCTTTTCTCCTTCTCTATGCTGTCTCATTTGGTGATCTTACGATTAATCCATAGATTAAATTATCATCTCTATGAAGATGGTTCTCAGATCTGTCTTGTTGAGTCTTTAGTCATCTGAATCTTCATGACCCCATTTGGAGTTCTCTTGGCAAAGATACTGGAATGGTTTGTCATTTTCTTCTCCAGTTCATTTTACAGATGGGAAAACTGAGGCAAACAGGGTCATGCAGCTAGTAAACAAGGCCAGACCAGCTCACAGAAGATGAGTCTTCCTGGCTTTGGTCCTGGCACTGTATGTACTGCATTCACAAGCTCTTCTAGAATGGAAGAAGACTGAATGGTAGGGAGAGGCCTAGTTTTTGAGGGTCTCAAATGACAAAAGCAAGGAGTTTGAACTTTACCTAAACAGGGGGTTTAAGTGTGAATGGCCCATTTTACGACATCGGAATCTTCTTAAAACTGTTATGTTCATGTTATGAGATGATATTGTGGTAGGTCACCTAGGTCACCTGTACTAGTAGGATCTTTCAACCTCTTTCAGAAATAAAGACTCAAAGATGAACCAGCTGTATACTAAATTCTTGTAGCTGGTCTTATTAAGACTGAGCCTTCAGAATTTTTGTAATTATTTCTTAAAGAGAGAAGCTCTGTATCTATCTTGTGGATGTTAGACAATACCTACTTAATTGCAGTTAATTGTCCAGATAGAGGAAACAAAGTATACCATTCATAAGAAATAAGATCAAAGATACCATGAAAATTATCCCATAACTTAAGTTCTGAATTCTAGTAAATTACTCATATCATTTACTAAGTAAAATTTGCTCACAGGTCATACTGAAAGGGGTTAAGAGAATTCTGCAACAAATAACTCTGGCTGAATAGATGAAATAGCTGAATATTTTAGACCCATATAACCTAGTTTCTCCCCTGTGCTGTAACATCACATACATCTATTAACAGAGGCCTACCAGTCTGGCACCATATGCCAATCGGTGTATATTCCCCCAGTACACTGAGCGCCACATTCAATGAGATGGCCTGCAAGACTGCAACACAAACAGAAAAAGCCTGTCATTAGTCATGATAAACAAAACTTCCCAACATATGTCTTAAGTAAAAAGGAACCAAAATGAAACTATATTTAAAAAAAATTAAAATGTTCTACATCTAAATAGTAGCTTTGGTTAACTTACATAGATTATTCACTTTTTAAAAGTCAGCTAATGCTCGAGTTTGAACATTGATTGAAGGAAGGTCAATTATATTAAACCAATTATATTAACTGAAGGCCAATAAGGCAGAAAGACCATTGGACCTGGAGTTAGGAGAAATTGAGATTTGAAGCTCATCTCTACTAGCAGTGTGACCATGGGAAAGCCCTTGAATCTAAGTTTTCTCACCTATAAAATGGAAATGTTCTACTTCCACCAAGTTTTCAGGATCAAATGAAACAACATAAAGGTTTTTGTTATACATATGTGAATGTTATACATATGCTATACATATGTAAATGATTATTTTCTAGCACCTTTCCAACTACAGGTACTTAATAAATGTTTTTTGTTGAACAGATTCAAAATTTTAGATACAGAGACATAATCTGACATATCATATTTGTCATTTCCTCCAGATATACTGCAGACTTAATGCTTTTATAAATTACTCTGTGGTTAATTTTTTTTTTTTCTTAACAAATCCAGAGTAATGCCAAAAATGACGCATTACTTTCCTAAAAACCGTAATTAAGATTGGTAGGGTTTTTTGTTTTGTTTTTTTGCTTTTTTGGTTTGGAGCTATGATTTTATCTCTGTGGGGAATTCACAGTGTTGAAACTTCTTCCACTGAAGCAAACCAGAAAGCTGTCTGAAATTCCCTGCTTTAGGAGCTGCTTTAGGACACTGAGAAGTGACTATGGTCACATAGATAGCATATGGCAAAGGCATGACATGAAGCCCAATCTTTCTGGCTCCCAGGTCAGCCCACCATTCACCACCACAGTACAATCATCCAGACTTTTTGTGTTGCCTCTGTACTCTGATGACTCTGGAGGAGAGAGGCTGAGAACTTTGGGCAACTCTGCCTCACAATTATTGTGCAAGGCAAGACATCACCCTGCGATGTTCCTGTTCCTCTTCAAACTAAGGATGAAGAACAACGGATTTCACTCTATGGATTCAGCCTTAGAAATTCAGAAGGGATTCTAAAATGTTGTCTCAGGCAAGCCAACTTCTTTTTTTTACAAACGAAGGAAAAGGAGACCAGGAGAGTTTAATAACGAGACATCACCCAGTGGCAGAGTTAGCAGCGTTAGACTCCAACTCTCTTGACTACCAAGTAAATTGCTTTTCAACTGTTTTAGATTTTCTCATTACCATTATGCCCAATTAATTTTCTCAAGTACAAAGAAAAACCAAGTAATTTAAAATACTTCATAGCAAATTTCATTTTGAAGTGTCTTTAATAAAAAGAATCAGCATAGTATACCAAATATTTTACATTTGAAAAGTTTCATTAAACTATGGTTTTTGTGATTAAAAAACTGGGAAAATAGTTAAGTTAAAAGATTTACCTTCCAGCAGCAAGTAAGTCAAAGTCATTTCTGTTCCAACCAAACTATAAGGGAAAAAAATTAATGTAAAAATATAAAAAAATATTTTCAATTATATCAAGCCTTTCTGTAAATAGGATCACTACCTACGTAGGCCATCACTAGGAAAATAAAATAACTCATTATGCAAATGAAGGTAAAATTAAAGATTTTTGAAGTGACCAAATCAGAGCTTTTCATAAATACTCATATAAAATACAGTGACCAAAACTACTGATACTAGGACAAGTCAACCATTCTTTGGATAATTAATTCAAGTCAGCAATATCAGATGACTTGAAATATCACATCTCACTTCCTCCATGAACCATCCTTTAGACCTCTTCCCCAATTACCAATAATGGCTCCTCCTCAAACTACCTTATATTGACTTAATCTCTGTACAGAGTATATTGCTACAGCAGAACACAAACTCTCTGAGGGAAGCAATTATATCATTTTTGGCTTTTGTGTCTCTATAACCTTGGACAGAGCTTTGCAAAAAGAAAATACTTAATAAACATTGAATTTAATTTAACAAAATCACTTCTCAAGATCAAATTACCTACTAGAAAATGGGTCACTGCTTGATGCAATAAAATAAAAATGGAATCTTAAGACAAGAATTTTTCCTGATCTTAAAATAAGTCATAACTTTTAAAAACAGCAAATGGAAGCATATGACTAACAAATCTTGTCTTATTAATTAAGATACATCAGTATTTATATCATTACCTCTTTATTGTAGATTACAGTCAGCCTACACTGTTTGGAACCTCCTTAGACACTAGGGCCCTTTAGAGCTACTGTAGCTGAAAGATCAAACACCCTGAAGTCAATCCTGCAGATGAGCCTCTCCAATAATTTGGACTGGGTCTAGGATATTGGACCATTGCTGCACCCATGCTTGAAGCCTGTGACCCTGGACAAGTCACTTAACCTGTCTGCTTAACTTTCAACATCTGTATAATGGTAATAATAACAGTCCCTATCTTCTAGGGTTGTTGGGAGGATCAAATGAAATACTGTATATAAAGTGTTCTGGAAAACTTAACCTACTATCTACATATTAGCTATTATTAGTAGTGTTATTGTAATTAAAAAGAGGAAATTATTTTAAATGATCAACACTACTAGTAAATTGTTTAAAAGGTCTTTTTTAAAAAAGCAAGTGTTCTTAGCTAGACATTAACAATTAAAAAAACAACTTTTTAAAGAGCAGACATGTCAGCTAGAAACTATAAAGTTATATGAAAAAGGAATTCAGTTTTGTACATTTTAAAACTGCATGTAGTCCTGAATACCTGCATTCACATACATCTAAAGCTTTTTTAGTATTAAGAAAATAATTCACATGTACCAGGTTATGTGCTTATTTAAAAAAGAAAAAGGATACAAAACATTTAAATTATCAAAAAACAAACAAACAAACAAAACGAAAACTCTACATCCTGCCATGAGTTTTCCCTTGAAACCTGACTAATGTGAGACATGTCAAACTCAAATGAAACATGTTTAAAATAGGAATTCACAGAAAGCAGATCAACAGAGGGAAAATTCATGAATGTTTCACTAATGAATCAAAAACTGTTAGCGCCACCCTGTGGTCAGCCTCAAATGGGGAAAAATCTACATAAAGATGGGGAAAAACTTAACTCATTGGTCTTCCTCATACATATTTAAAAATGACTTCTCTATGCAAAAAGTTTATTTAAAAATAAAAGAGCCTTATAAGTTTTTAAATTAGTCATTAATATTAAACAAATGGCAGAGACAATTTCAAAAATGCATTTTGTTATAATAATTTCATTCAAGTTGGTCACAGAAGGTACACTTTTCTAATAAGTAACAGATATGTACTATGAAAAACTACATATGAATAGGATCACATTTAACATGCACTCAAAGTGTACTGTTTTAATGCTTTCTTTAGTTTACTCCTTAACTTGCTTGTGTAAATCCAAATGTTCACAGGTCTGCTTAAAAACACAACTGTATCCATAGTTTGTGAAAGAAGTGACCTCAGTTGTTAGATTTTTAAATTCTTTCCTTAAGTGGGTAGATTATACTGAAATCTAAGAATTATAAATGATTAAAATAAAGGTGAACTGTATGAACTGAGGCAAAGGGAGGTAAGCAAGATCAGGAGAACAACATATCCAACGTCTATTATAAATTGATAATGTAACAATGCAAATTAAAACAACACTGAAAAATAGCCAATTTCCAATTAATTATAATGGCCAATCCTGCCCCCAGGGAACAGTTGATGAAAAAGTACCTCCATTGCTTTGGTAGACATGGGAGAGACTACAGCCAGGGAGTATTGGTATAGTCCAATTTAGATGGCGTAATGTCAAAGGTATGGGATATGGAGGCAGAGAGCCTGCATTCAAATCCTGACTATTACTTGCTCCTTGAGGAATCCTTTGCAAATCACTTAACTATTTTTAGCCTCCATTTCCTCATCTATAAAATGAAGAGCTACCCTGTATGGGGTCACAACCCATAGTTTACCAAAGGGGTTACTCTGGAAAAAGTTTAAGAAGTCCTGGACTAGATGACCTCTAAGGTCCTTAGCAGCTCTAAATTTCTGCTCCCATGAGTCTTTGGTCTCCAAAAAAATGCTAACATTTAACACCAACCAACACAGGAGTAGAAATAGGGACAACTGAAATCCACAACAGATTGATTTCATGAGGGGGACCTTGAAGTTGCTGAGAAAACTGGAAAAGAATTATATCAAAAGTGCGACTGAAGCATGGGAATTATTTGGGATCCCTCTTCCTAGTATAATTTGCTTGGAGCTGGAAGCTGTCCTTATTCATCAAGAAAGTGAGGCAGATTACTGACTAGTCACTTAGTGTAGATACCAAGAGGTTATCTGATATTTAGTGTGACCATTCAGGTATACACTGCTGTATTAAACCCTAATCAAAGTTTTAATTGTAGGGTCCTCAACCACTGCCCATATACAATTATTGAGACCCCTTAGAGAAAACTGCAATGCTCAAATACAATTATGGGACCATCCTGGGAATTAACTTGTCCCCTGAGATGAGATTATTTAAAAACTGTTTACTGGGACTGGTTTATAATACTTTATGATGGCGAATAGTTCTAACTTCATGGATTTAAAAGTAATTTGTCTGGGGTGGGGGATAGAGTGAAGATAAGAGAAATAAAAGCAGGGACTTGGTAGAGCTCCCCCTACAAGACCAGCCAAATATGTCTAAAAATGACTATAAACAACTTCTGGAGCTGCAGAACCCACAGAATGACAGAGTAAAGCAAATATCTAGCCCAAGACGTCCTGGAAGGTCATCTGGAAGCATCTCTAGCACTGGGCTGGGAACAGAGCACAGTCTAGTGTGAGCCATACTAGCACACATGGGACCTAAGCAGACCTTGGGGGGGACTGAATCACTGGCACCTGTGGTGGTTTTCAAACTTCATGATCCCAAAACATCGAGGACAAATTGGAAGGTCAGTGGAAAAATCCTGTCTGACCTGTGTAACAGAGTAGAGTGGTCCAGCCATAGTCCCAGGTTGGTAGAGGGGATGAAGGAACCAGCGGCAGCCCAGCCAGGACAGTGGTAGCCCAGGCAGCAGCAGCTGGGACAGTGGCAATGGCTATTTCAGGAGTTCTATGCCCATAGATTATGGGGGGATCAAGCAGCTGCCAGTACTTCCCCCTACCTCCAATGGAAGCAGAGAACTACCCTGACAAAGAGCTCAGAAGTTAAGTAAATGGATGGGAAAATGAGCAAAAATCAGAAAAAGCATCAGACTATAGAATCTTCCTTTGGAAGGAAGGCCAAAATATACAAACAGAAGAAGACAACAAAGTGAAAGTTCCTATATCCAAAGCCTCCAAGACAAATATGGATTGGTCTCAGGCCATGAAAGAGCTCAAAAAAGATTTAGAAAATCAAGTAAGAGAAATAGAGGGGAAATTGGGAAGAAAAATGAGAGTGATGCAAGAAAATAATGAAAAATGATTTTTCATTTGCTTGCTAAAGGGAACCCCCAAAAGGCTGAAGAAAATAACACCTTAAATAATAGACTAACACAAACAACAAAAGAAATCAGAAAAGCCAATGAGGAGAAGAATGTCTTAAAAAACATAATTGGCCAGATGGAAAAAGAGGTCCAAAAGCTCACTGAAGAAAACAATTCCTTAAAGATTAGAACAGAGCAGGTGGAAGTTAATGGCTTTATGAAAAATCAAGGAATTAAAAAAAAAACCCAAAAGAATGAAAAAAATAGAACACAATGTAAAATATCTCATCGGAAAAACAACTGACCTGGAAAATAGATGCACGAGAGACAATTTTAAAATTATTGGACTACCTGAAAGCCATGATAAAAAAAATGCCAACATCATTTTTCAAGAAATTATCAAGAAAAACTGCCCTCATATTCTAGAACCAGGGGTAAAATAGATATTGAAAGAATCCACTGATGGCCTCCTGAAAGAGATCTCAAAAGGAAAACTTCTAGGAATATTGCAGTCAAATTCCAGAGTTCCCAGTTCAGAGAGAAAATATTGCAGGCAGCTAGAAAGAAACAATTCAAGTATTGTGGAAATACAATCAGGATAACACAAGATCTAGCAGCTTCTACATTAAGGGATGGAAGGGCTTGGAATATGATATTCCAGAAGTCAAAGGAACTAGGATTAAAACCAGGAATCACCTACCCAGCAAAACTGAGTATAATATTTCAGGAGAAAAAATGGTCATTCAATGAAATAGAGGACTTTCAAGCATTCCTGAGGAAAAGATCAGAACTGAATAGAAAATTTGACTTTCAAATACAAGAATCAAGAGAAGCATGAAAAAGTAAACAGGAAAGAGAAATCATAAAGGACTTTCTAAAGCTGAACTGTTTACATTCCTACTGGAAAGATAATATTTGTAACTCTTGAGACTTTTCTCAGTATTGGGGTAGTTGGAGGGATTAGGTAGGTAGGTAGATAGATAGATAGATAGATAGATAGATAGATAGATAGATAGATAGATAGATAGATAGATAGATAGATGGCACAAAGGTGAGTTGAATATAAAGGGATGATATCTAAAAAATTAAAATTAAAAGGTGAGAGGAAAATATTGGGAGAAGGAGAAAGGGAGAAATAGCATGGGATAAATTCTCTCTCACATAAAAGAGGCAAGAAAAAGCTTTTTCAGTGGAGGGGAAGAGGGGAGAGGTGAGAGGGAAAGAATGAACCATACTCTCATCGCATTTGGCTTAAGGAGGGAATAACATGCACACTCAAATCGGTACAAAAATCTATATTATACTACAAGAAAGTAGGGGGAAGGGGATAAATGGGGAGGAATGAGAGAAGGGAGAGCAAATGAGAGGAGGGGGAAATTAGAAGTAAATACTTTTGAGGAACAACAGAGTCAAAAGAGAGAATGGAATAAATGGGGGGCAGGAGAGGATGGAGGGAAATATAGTTAGTCTTTCACAACATGACTTTTATGGAAATGTTTTGCATGAATACACATGTATAACCCATATTGAATTGCTTGCCTCCTCAATGGGGGTGGGTGGGGAGGGAGAAAGGGAGAGAAGTTGGAACTCAAAGTTTTAAAAATGCATGTTAAAAATTGTTTTTATATGCAACTGGGAAATAAGACATACAGGCAATGAGGTATAGAAATCTGTCTTGTCCTATAAGAAAATAGAGGGGAAGGGGATAAGAGAAGGGAGGTATGTGATAGAAGGGAGGACAGATTGGGGGAAGAAGTAATCAGAATGCATACTATCTTGGGGTGGGGGAGGGTAGAGATGGGGAGAATATTTGGAACTCAAAATCTTGTGGAAGGGAATTTTGAAAACTAAAAATACATAAATTAATTAATTTTAAAAAGGTAATTTATCTGCAAATACCCTTATTCATTTTCTCTCTCCCTTAAGTCCCATCCCAGTTTTTCATTGTGAGGATGGATATGGACATGGTTTCTCAAAGGCTTTGTCAGTGGAACATATGTTCTGGTAGGTCTCGCCAACTTGGAAAGGCTGAGTGTGGGTCTTGTGATGGATTCTATGTCTCTCCTCTGCAGACCAGTCTTTCTGTATTCAGAAGCCAATGGCAAAGTTAAATATAAGATAATATGCATTTTTAGAAACAGTAACTCATGAAGACAGTCTACAATGAGATAAAGGGGCTTAATGTCTGTGTCAGTGAAATGGGTACACACACCACTAAGATCACAGATCCCTCAAGTATATTATTTTCCTAAAATTCCTCTGAGATCTGCATGAGATTATAAAAATGAGGGGTTGTTAATCTTGTTTTGTGTTATGGACCCCTGTGTCAGTCTAGTGAAGTCTATGTGTCCCTTGTCAGGATGTTTTAAAATGCATAAAATATATAGGATCATAAAGGAAATAAGCTCTATTGAAATAAGGATGAAACTTTTTCCTACCCAAGTTCATGGACCCCCTGAAATCTATCAAGGACTCCAGACTAAAAAAAAAAACCTAAAAAAACCCCAACAAAGTTCACTGAAACATCAGACACGTAAGAGTGAGAAGCTCTTAGCTAAAGTCCCACCTTCAACATAATTACCATGATGGAGGCAGACAAGTCACTTATTGTCCCTGAAACACTACTTTCTTTTTTTTATTGTATTCTTATTTAGTTTGTTAAAGATTTCCCAATTATATATATATATATATATATATATATATATATATATATATATATATATATATATATATATATATATATATATATATATAAAATTTAACTTTTAACATTCATTTTAACAAAATTTTGGGTTCCAAATTTTCTCCCCTTTTGTCCCCTCCCCCCACCCCAAAACACCAAGCATTCTAATTGCCCCTATGACCAATCTGCTCTCTCTTCTATCATCCCTCTCTGCCCTTGTCTCCATCTTCTCTTTTGTCCTGTAGGGCCAAATAACTTTCTATACCCCTTTACCTGGATTTCTTATTTCCTAGTGGCAAGAACAGTACTCAACAGTTGTTCTTAAAACTTTGAGTTCCAACTTCTCTTCATCCCTCCCTCCCCACCCCTTCCCTTGGGAAGGCAAGCAATTCAATATAGGCCATATCTGTGTAGTTTTGCAAATGACTTCCATAATAGTCGTGTTGTATAAAACTAACGATATTTTCCTCCATCCTATCCTGCCCCCATTATTTCTATTCTCTCTTTTGATCCTGTCCCTCCCCACGAGTGTCGACCTCAAATTGCTCCCTCCTCCCCATGCCCTCCCTTCCATCATCCCCCCCACCCTGCTTATCCCCTTATCCCCCACTTTCCTGTATGGTAAGATAGGTTTTCATACCAAAATGAGTGTGCATTTTATTCCTTCCTTCAGTGGAATGTGATGAGAGTAAACTTCATGTTTTTCCTCTCACCTCCCCTCTTTATCCCTCCACTAATGTCTTTTGCTTGCCTCTTTTATGAGAGATAATTTGCCCCATTCCATTTCTCCCTTTCCCCTCCCAATGTATTTCTCTCTCACTGCTTGATTTCATTTTTTAAAGATATGATCCCATCCTCTTCAATTCACTCTGTGCACTCTGTGCACTTTGTCTCTATGTGTGTGCGTGTGTGTGTGTGTGTGTGTGTGTGTGTGTGTGTGTAATCCCACCCAGTACCCAGATACTGAATAGTTTCAAGAGTTACAAATATTGTCTTTCCATGTAGGAATGTAAACAGTTCAACTTTTATAAGTCCCTTATGACTTTTCTTTGCTGTTTACCTTTTCATGTTTCTCTTCATTCTTGTGTTTGAAAGTCAAATTTTCTTTTCAGCTCTGGTCTTTTCATCAAGAATGCTTGAAAGTCCTCTATTTCATTGAAAGACCAATTTTTCCCCTGAAGTGTTATACTCAGTCTTGCTGGGTAGGTGATTCTTGGTTTTAGTCCTAGTTCCTTTGACTTCTAGAATATCCTATTCGACTCCCTTTGATCTCTTAAGGTAGAAGCTGCTAGATCTTGTGTTATCCTGATTGTATTTCCATAATACTTGAATTCTTTCTTTCTAGCTGCTTGTAGTATTTTCTCCTTGACCTGGGAACTCTGGAATTTGGCCACAATGTTCCTAGGAGTTTCTCTCTTTGGATCTCTTTCAGGCGGTGTTCTGTGGATTCCTTGAATACTTATTTTGCCCTCTGGTTCTAGAGTCTCAGGGCAGTTTTCCTTGATAATTTCATGAAAGATGATGTCTAGGCTCTTTTTTTGATCATGGCTTTCAGGTAGGCCCATAATTTTTAAATTGTCTCTCCTGGATCTATTTTCCAGGTCAGTTGTTTTTCCAATGAGATATTTCACATTATCTTCCATTTTTTTCATTCTTTTGGTTTTGTTTTGTGATTTCTTGGTGTCTCATAAAGTCATTGGCCTCCATCTGTTCCATTCTAATTTTGAAAGAACTGTTTTCTTGTAAGGGGCGCTGACCACCACACCATCTGGGACGCCACACTGACGGACATCAGGTAAACTGAGTCCAGAGCAGGGAAGGGTGAACAATATGGTGCTGGAAGGGACGGCCCCACCCCTGGTTTGTTGTTGTCACTATAGTTCCAGCTTGTGTTCATTTCTATAGTTTCGGGTTTGTTTAGGTGTGTTACCATGGTTCACTGGACTAGCTGGCAGAGACTATATAATCAGAGTGCTTGCTTGAATAAATCAGAGTTGCTTCACTGACCCACTCTCCCGCCTCATTCTCTTACTCGCGAGCTCCACAGGAGGACGAGCAGCCTGCTGGTCAGGCATAAGACTTGCTCCTCTCGGTAAGCTATGCCATAACCATAGCAACTTGGCGCCCAACATGGGGCCAAGCAACTTGGCGCCCAACGTGGGGCCACTAGCAACTTGGCACCCACCAACGTGGAGCCACAAGCAGGGGGGAAGGAGCAGGAAGCTCAGCCAAAGGAAGTTAGGTCCCTTAAGAAACTCATGCAAGGTAGATTTAGGTCCCTTAAGAAACTCAGCCGAGGGAAATTAGGTCCCTCAGGAATCTCAGCTGAGGGAATCAGGTCCCTCAGTACCCCCCCCCCCCCCCGAGTGAGTCAGGCTCTCCAGAAGCCTAGACAGTGTACAGGAGATATCAGGACAGGGTCAAAGGCCGATACCTGCGACAGGAGACAGTAGCCTGTCTGCCTCACCGAGTCCTCCGGAAAGCGGATCCGAGGAGCGGACGCAGGAGAAGACGCATGCAATTCAGCTCGGTAGGATGAGGTGTAACCGTGAGTAAGATTGAAATGGGGCAAAGCTCACAAAAGTTGAGTCAGGGTCAGTACACATTCTTTCTATATAACATGCTGAAGAATGTGTTCATAGAAGATGGTGGCAAGGCAGTGCAAATGAGAACATTCATTACATCCTCACAGACAGCCCTGTCAGAGTCAGAGAGTAGTACAAGGGACAATAGCCCAGAAAGGCAGCCAGCACTCATATATCTAAACTTAGAAGAGAGATGGAAGAACAGACAGATGGTGCAGAATTTGCAGGACAGTGTTAAAGAGCTAACTGATAAATTGAGAAACCTACTGAAGAGAAAAGACACCTCAGAGACAAGGCTTTGAAACTCCCAGGTGAAAGGGAGGAGACTTGGTGCCACTGGACTTTGTTCCAGAGTCTCCCTCACTTCCACTTGCAGTTTCACAACTTTTTCTTTCAAAAACATTTTTAAGGAGTGGCCACAGATGTGAAATTTTCTTGAGTAAAAGTTAGAACCATCAAGATTTTTATTTTACTCTATAATCCAGATATAGTGTTAGAGAAAGCAATTTGTAATCTGAATTTTGTTGAAACTAAAAGATGTTGGAAAAGTTATGTTATTTAGAAAACCAGGTATTTTCACCTTTGCCTGTTAAAAACTTACAGCTAAGAAGCTGCTGTTTTAATGCTAAACCAAAAATTGTTAATGGATTACTATGTGTGGAAAGAAATGAATGGAGTAATAATTTATTTAGACTGGTTCTGCCCATTCAGAACAGTCCTCCTATATGTTTGGGGTTGGCAGGCATGGGATCCATGCCAATTCCTTTTATTTTGTAAAACTGCCAAGGCTCCTTTCATGTGGATACGGTCATCAGTCCTAAGAAAATTGTTTGGCTTGTCTAATTCATGAATAATGATGTGACTTGCTCAAAAGTTGTAACAATTGACTTTTATATCAGGACAAGTTTTAAATTTGAGAAGGAAGGATCTTAAATGAAATCTCTTATGTATGTGAGTCCTGTTAATGTGCATTGCTTATTTCAACTCCATGGGAAAATTTCACTCCTATCTGAATTCAAACAGTCAAAGATGTTTTATATTTAGGAATTCAGTTATACCTAAGAATTTGGTTTGTTAGAGTACTTGCATAGTGGCTAAATAAAATTTCTTTTCCATAAGGTCTCTCTCCTTAGATACCTGAGTTTCAGGTATCCAGGGCTTGTGGACGGTCGGTTGGTTTTTTTTCCCCTTACCAGCTACCAGCTTTCTTTGTGAAAGTGCTGTGGGCTGTAGCTGAAATTTGGAAGGTACCCAAAAGTTACTCAAATCTCCCCTCTTTTCTAAAGCCACATGAGCAATTAAGTTGGATTCTTTGCGTTAGGGTCTAAAAATTGTGCTTCAGTTTTTGTAAGTTGCCTCCTTCCACCAGGTGGAGAGATGTCCTTTCTCGAGAATTATAATATCACCTATCACCCTCTGAATCATCAAGTTCCTCATACTGGTTAAAGACCTAACCCCTCCAATGTTGGGACCCTGTGAGGTAGGGTCAGCTCTACGTCCAGTCTCAGCAGGAAGCAGTTTCAGAAGCCGAGACCTTGATCCCTTATCCCAAAATATGTTGGGTCCCATCTGCTTAAAGGGAGACAGGGTGGGGTGCTTGAGTACATGTACTTGGACCCCAGAATTCAGGCCAGGTAGAAAGGATGAATAGAACCCTGAAGGAATGTATTGCTAAGCTTAAGGCTGAAACTGGCAAGTCCAAAAATGAGATGCTTTAAGTGTGGAAAAATAGGACATTACCGGAGGGAGTGTAGAGACAATGCAGAGGGAAGAAAAGGACTTCAGAACCAAGGGAACAGAACACCATTTAAGAGTAAGCCAACCACACCCTGTCCAAAATGTAAGAAAACAGAACATTGGGCTTCAGAGTGTAGGGCATTCTCCCCTCTCAAGGGTAGTGCTCAATATTTAAACATGCAGACGGGCATCCCTCCAGCCCAGGAGAAAAGGAGGGGCTACTGGGAGGACGCAGAGACGATCCTACAGGCCACTTTAGAATTCAGGAGGAGGTACCGGACACTCAAGTCGGTGCCATACAGTCAAAATTAATTAGAAGCCTAGGGAATTTCCTGATACCTCCATGCACAACAGTATGGTTACCAATAGAGGAAATATGCGTCAAAACAAAGCAAGAGATTTTCATTTCTGCACCAGCAAACGCTTACACAGGCTTACAGGTTGTAGTACAACAACCACCTATTGGTACCTTACACAAGATCCTGATGTGCAACTCTAACAATGTGGAGGTTGAGGTTGATAGAGGGCAGCTGGAAGCACAATTGATACAAATGAATTATAACATAGAACAAACAATATATTGGACTCAACAAATTGGCAATCAGAGACCAATGCTTACCATATATATAGAAGGAATACCTAAAACAGGCCTTGTTGACACTGGTGCAGACAGAAGCGTATTCCCTTTTTCACAATGGGAATCTCAATGGCCAATAGGAGAGGAAAACAATGTATATGGCATAGGAGGCTCACAATGGGCCAGGGAGGTGGCCAGACCACTACGGTGGACTTTTGAGGACAGATCAGGAAAATTTTGGCCACAAGTATTGAAAGGGCTTCCCATAATACTATGGGGAAGAGACCTGCTTACACCATTAGGGGTAAGATTAACAACAAAATTTTGAACAATGCTGTGAGAATTCCACCACCAAAATTACAATGGATCTTGGATGAGCCCATCTGGGTGGATCAATGGACCCTAAAATATGAAAGTCTCATGGTCCTGAAAGACCTAGTACAAGAACAGTTAGAGTTAGGACACATTGAGGAATCCTTTAGTCCTTGGAACTCTCCTGTATTTGTCATAAAAAAGAAATCTGGAAAATACAGAATGTTGACTGATTTGAGAAAGATCAATAACACCATGACACTCCAGTCATAGGAAAGAATGTATTTACTGATGCCACAAAATTAAATAGAGCAGCCACATATGTATATCAAGATAAATGATTACAGGTATATGATACTCCGTTCTCATCCACCCAAAAGAACGAACTATTTGCGGTCTGGAAGGCTTTAGAAATTGATGAGCCTATCAAGGTCATTACTGACAGTAGATATGTAGCCACACTTATACCAGACCTAGAGACTGCCTGGATATCAACTCATTTAGAAATTGGACAGTTGCTAGCGGAAGTCCAAAACACCATAAGAGGACGTATGTTCCCATTCCACATTTTACATATAATATCACACTCCAATCTACCAGGGCCTCTAGCAGAAGGAAATGAGGTTGTGGATCGAGTGGGGTCAGGAGGTGTATACCTAGAAACCACTGAGGAAGCTCAGCAGGCTCACAATAAGTTTCATATATCAGCAAAATCATTAAGACATTTATATAAACTTACTAAGAAAGAGGCCTGAAAGATTGTAAAATCATGCACAACATGCATTCCTTTCCAGCCAGCGATGCCATGCAGAGTGTACAATCCTAAGGGATCACATCCTACTGATATCTGATAAATGGATGTGACTCACATAGCTTCATTTGGGAGGCTTAAATATGTCCATGTGTCTATAGACACTTTCTCCAGTTTCATCATGGCTACTCTATGCCCCGGAGAGGCAGTCAAGGATGTGTGTAGTCATATGCTTCAATGTTTTGCTGCCCATGGAGTCCCATGACTATTAAAGACTGATAATGGCCCAGCATACACTGCTTCAGCCTTCCAAAAATTTCTCTCAGAATTCGGAATCTCTCATGTGACTGGGATCCCCTATAACCCCACAGGACAAGCCATAGTAGGACGTGCGAACTGCACCGTAAAACAATATGTCCAAAAACAAAAAGGGGGAGCTTCAGGACCCAGGTCCACAGCACATGATCAATTAAAATTGGCACTTTACACTATCAATTATTTAAAATTCGATGAGCATGGTCTTACACCTGCCATGAAACACATGGTCAGATCAGGCAGACCACCAGATGATTTTAAGAAAAAGATTGCAATGGACGCCTCCAGCCACGGGACAGACAGCCATGTGGTGAGATCAGGAAGGGCAATGGCATGGACCACATACCATAATAACTTGGGGCAAGGGTTATGCTTGTATCCTTACAGGAGACAAGGAGATTTGGGTACCAGTGAAAAGACTACGGGTCGTACAACACGGGGAAGAAATCACAGGGATTCTGCCAGAGAAAGAAGAAGAAACTATAATGCCTGAGCCATGAAATTAGTCAGCTGCATCTTACTGCTTCTAACAGTGAGCCAGGCCGAGGACCAGTATTGGACCTTTGGACATTAGTAGACATTTCAACTTTACAGGACTGGTGAAGGGCTATCCTTGGTGTTTGTACAAATCATGTATCAGTGGGATTTAGGGAACAATTAAAGATGGATCATGAATTCTATCAGGCCATTCTAATGTTAAGAAATGAAGTAATAGCAATTGGAGATAAACTGCAGGCCATAGAAACACAATTGGCTTTAAGATGTGATTACAGATATTGTCATTTTTGCATGATGAACAAATTGTACAATGATACTGAATTTAATTGGGAAGAAATAAGAGCTCAGTTACATGGTTTAACACTCACCAACGTTTCAAGTGAAATGAAACTGTTGGAAAAATTGGCATTGGATATAAATACTCAAGGGACAAAAAAGTTAATACCTGAAAATTTTGTCTCAGACATGATGCAACTTTTTGGTCATTCTACCTCATTGTTTAATTGGCTAGGTCCATTGTTGTCAGGAAGTATTGTTATCCTGATTGTTATATGTCTCATACCAGTATGTCTCAAATGTGCCCTACAAACTGTAAAAGATACAGTGAAGATGCTTACTGAAAATCAGTTCAAGCTGAGAGATGTACAAACCCGTGAAGGTCATCAGGGCTAAAACAAAAAGGGGGAGTTGTAAGCGGCGCTGACCACCACACCATCTGGGATGCCACACTGATGGACATCAGGTAAACTGAGTCTGGAGCAGGGAAGGGTGAACAAGATGGTGCTGGAAGGGACGGCCCCACCCCTGGTTTGTTGTTGTTACTATAGTTCCAGCTTGTGTTCATTTCTATAGTTTCGGGTTTGTTTAGGTGTGTTACCATGGTTCACTGGACTAGCTGGCAGAGACTATATAATCAGAGTGCTTGCTTGAATAAATCAGAGTTGCTTCACTGACCCGCTCTCCCACCTCCTTCTCTTACTTGCGAGCTCCACAGGAGGACAAGCAGCCTGCTGGTCAGGCATAAGACTTGCTCCTCTCGTAAGCTATGCCGTAACCATAGCATTTTCTTCAGTGAGCTTTTGAACTTCCTTCTCCATTTGGCTAATTCTGCTTTTGAAAGCATTCTTCTCCTCATTGGCTTTTTGAACCTCTTTTGCCAATTGAGTTAGCCTATTTTTCAAGGTGTTATTTTCTTTAGCATTTTTTTGGGTGTCCTTTAGCAGGGTGTTTACTTGTTTTTCATGCTTTGCTTGCATGTCTCTCATTTCTCTTCCCAGTTTTTCCTCCACCTCTCTAACTTGATTTTCAAAATTCTTTTTGAGCTCTTCCATGGCCTGAGCCCATTGAGTGGGCTGGGATAGAGAAGCCTTGACTTCTGTGTCTTTCCCTGATGGTAAGCATTGTTCTTCCTCATCCAAAAGGAAGGAAAGAAATACCTGTTCCCCAAGAAAGTAACCTTCTATGGCCTTATTTTTTTTCCCTTTTCTGGGCATTTTCCCCTCTAGTGACTTGACTTGCGAGTGTCCTCTCCACCCCCACCTCACCTCCAGATCCGCCCAGCCAGCGTTTGGGTTCTGAGATTCAAATGCTGCTTCCCATCCTCAGGGCTTTGGCGGGGGCAGGGCTGCTATTCAGTGTGAGATTAGGTTCAGCTGCTCAGGTGGGGGCAGGGCCGCCTCACGGGGCTCAGTTCCCTCAGGGGGTTTATGCAGAGACCTTCAACAATGGATCCAAGCTCCTGCCTGCTTGGGGAGCCCCAGTCTGCTCCCACCTCTGCTGCTACCTCCTGAGGGGGCCTGAGTTATGGGGGCACCCCACTCCCCTTTCAACCCACCAAAGAGACCCTTTCACCAACCCTTGTCACCTGTGGGTGGAGGGACCCACGCGGCTGCTGGAGATTCTGTCCCTGAATCCTGCTCGGATCTGCTCCTCTTGGTTCCACACGGCCAAGGCAGAGCTGGGCTCAGCTCCAGGTCCGCAGTGTGACGGACCTTTTGCGAGAGGTTTTCAGGGCTCTCTGGAACAGAAATCTCCTCTGCTTCGTTGTTCTGTAGCTTCTGCTGCTCCAGAATTTGTTGGGAGTTCTTTTTTACAGATATTTTATGGGCTGTGGGTTCAGAGCTAGTGTATGTGTGTCTTTCTACTCCGCCATCTTGGCTCCGCCCCTGAAACACTATTTTCTCATCAATAAAATGAGAACAATAATATTTGCACTACTCACCACCAATGGGCTGTTACTATGAATGTGCTCAATAAATCATGTATTTGATCAGTTATTATTATTAACAATAATGGTAGCTAGCATTTACGTAAGGCTTTAAGATTTACAAAGCACTTTACGTATGTTATCCCAATTGATCCTGACAACAACTCTGGGAGGTAAATGCTAATTCTGTTTTACAGATGAGGAAACTAAGGCAGCCAGAGGGTAAGTAACTTGCTTGTGGTTACACTGCTAAGTAAATGAATGACATTGAAAATAACTTCCTTCCTCATTTTTTACTTACCTACTTTAAAAAGTTCACCTTACCCAATTTATTTTGATTTATTCACTACAGATTCTTTCTTTTAATATTTTAAGAAACTTGACTGACATTTAAAAATTTAAGACATGTTTTATCATATTTCAAAAGACTTATCTGTTGCAATAACTATGATCAATTTAAAATTATCACTATGTTACAACTTATTTCTTAAAAGTAAGCAAACTTACAGAATGAATGAGAGGTCCCAGCACAACAGCACTGTCCACACATCGGCCTGTCAAAACAATGTCAGCACCCAAGTCAAGGGCTCGGCTTATTGGTCTTGCACTATGGGAAACAAAGGAAACTTGAGTTGATTATTTTCATCAAGATTGATTTTAGGTTTCTGCTTTTAAATGAACAAAACATCTCAGTATTTCATTTACCAATGCTCCACATGATAAAAATTTGTTTTGCTAAATTGAATTCTGTTCACTGACTCACTCATATTTTGCATCATTCAGTCCATAAAATGATGTAAACAAAAAGATTTCCTGAATTTCCTCCATTTTAAGTTGAGAAAACTCAACATTTTCTCTGGAAGCATATCTAAACAAACTTTTCACATTTGTGGAATAAGGTATTCATTTTCCCCTTTTTTCTTTTTAGAGCTTTATTGATGGCTTTTAAAATACCAGTTATTTCCCAACATTCATCCCTACATACTGAACCTTCCCTTGTGAATAAAGAAAAATAATTAAGCAAAAATAATAATCAAGAAGCATTTATTAAGCTCTTATATGCTAGGCATTACATTCCAAACTAGGCCATTCCAGAGCTAAATGCATCATCATCTGTCAACAAGCGCACACTGAACATAAGACCATATATGGGGTACTTACCATTACAAAGACATATGGTCTCTCTGCTTTCAAGGAGCTTAGGAGTTAGGAAATATAGATAAAAAGAAAAAATGAAAGATGGCATATGCTAAAGGGTACAAGAAATGTGACAGATAATAAATGCTTACAAGGACTAAAACGAGGGCTTCATCGCCAATGGCTAGTAGCTAAAGCAGCCCTCCCACCACAGGTGGAGCTTATGTTGAATCTAGAAAGAAGAGGAAGAGTTACATAAGAGAGAAGAGTGGATGAACACCATTGACATTCCAGGCAAAAGGAATAGGGTAAGGAAAACTTTCTGTAGTGGGAATGCAAATAGGATGTTTGAGAAACAAGAAGTAGATGACTTTAATTAGAACTAAGGGAAGTTAGAGGAAAATGAAGGAGATTAGGGCTGGACTATGGAGGACTATGAATGATGATCTAAGAAGTGTGGACTAGGGGGGCAGAGCCAAGATGGTGGAGTAGAAAGACAGACCTGGAGAAACTCCCCACATAGCCCCCAAAATACCTGTAAAAATGTTACTCTAAACAAATTCTAGAGCATCGGAAGCCACAAAACAGCAGGGTGAAAGAGATTTCCAGCCCAAGGCAACCTGGAAGGCCAACAGGAAAGTTCTATTACACTGGGCATGGAGCAGAGCACAGCCCAGTAGGGGCTGCATGGCACAGCAGGGACAGGACCCAGAACAGACCTTAAGGCACCACTGGCAGCAGCAGTTCCCAGATTGCTCAACCCACAAACGCCAAAGACAGCTTCAAAGGTCAATGAGAAAGTTCCTTCACCCAGGAGAAGGGAACGTGGTCTGAACCACCAGCAGCAGCCACAGCAGGAGGAGCTTCCATTTTTGGAACCCTCTACCCAAAACCCCTGGGGGAGTTGAGCAACTGAACTGAATCTCAGTCCTAAGCCCAGCCCTGTGCTGAGGAGGAGCTCTGGCGTGGTGGAGCTGGAGGTAGTGATGAAGAGGACATTCTTCTCTCATACTCTGGGCAGAAAAGTTACTGGTTGCTCCCAGACCAGTGTGCAGGCCAGGAGAGGAGTAAATTCCTGTCCCTTGATTGTGCCACCTTGGAAGAACTGAGAACTTACAGGTCCCCAGAGTATATCCTCTTCTTGACAAAGGACTCAAAAGTCAAGTAACTGACTGAGAAAATGCCCCCAAAAGAGAAAAAAGTAAGATTATAGAAGTTTACTTTCTTGGTGAACAGGCATTTTCTTCCATCTTTTCAGATGAGGAAGAACAATGCATACTGTCAGAGGAAGTCAAGGCTTCTGCATCCAAAAGCTCCAAAATAAATATGCAATGGTCTCAGGCCATGGGAGAGTTCAAAAAGGATTTTGAAAATCAAGTAAGAGAGGTGGAGGAAAAATTGGGAAGAGAAATGAAAGCGATGCAAGAAAATCATGAAAAACTTGCCAGCAGCTTACTAAAGGAGACACAAAAAAATGCTGATGAAATGAACACTTTTAAAAATAGACTAACTCAATTGGCAAAAGAGGTCCAAAAAGCCAATGAGGAGCAGAATTAGTCAAATGGAAAAGGAGATTCAAAAGATCACTGAAAAAAATAGTTCTTTAAAAATTAGCATAGAGCAGATGGAAGCTAATGACTTTATGAGAAACCAAGAAATTACAAAACAAAACCAAAAGAATGAAAAATAGAAGATAATGTGAAATATCTCATTGGAAAAACAACTGACCTAGAAAATAGATTCAGGAGAGACAATTTAAAAATTATGGGACTACCTGAAAACCATGATCAAAAAAAGAGCCTAGACATCATCTTTTATGAAATTATCAAAGAAAACTGCCCTGATATTCTAGAACCAGAGGGCAAAATACGTATTGAAAGAATCCACTGATAACCTCCTGAAAGAGATCCGAAAAGACAAAAAAGAGAAAATTGTAGCCAAATTCCAGAGTTCCCCGGTCAAAGAGAAAATATTGCAGGCAGCTAGAAAGAAACAATTCGAGTATTGTGGAAATACAATCAGGATAACACAAGATCTAGCAGCTTCTACATTAAGGGATGGAAGGGCTTGGAATATGATATTCCAGAAATCAAAGGAACTAGGATTAAAACCAAGAATCACCTACCCAGCAAAACTGAGTATAATATTTCAGGGGAAAAAAATGATCATTCAATGAAACACAGGACTTTCAAGCATTCTTGAGGAAAAGATCAGAAATGAATAGAAAATTAGACTTTCAAATACAAGAATCAAGAGAAGCATGAAAAGGTAAACAAGAAAGAGAAATCATAAGGGACTTTCTAAAGTTGAACTGTTTACCTTCCTACATGGAAAGATCATATTTGTAACTCTTAAGACTTTTCTCAGTATTTGGGTAGTTGGGGGGATTATACACACACACACATACATATAAAGATATAGATATATATAGACAGAGAGCACAGGGTGAGTTGAATAAGAAGGGATGATATATAAAGATAAAATTAAAAGGTGAGAGAGGATTATATTCGGAGGAGAAAGGGAGAAATGGAATGTGGCAAATTATCTTTCATAAAAGAAACAAGCAAAAACTTTTTCAAGGAGGAGAAAGGGGAGGAGGTGAGAGGGAAAAAGTGAAACTTACTCTCTTCACATTTGGCTTAAGGAAGGAATAACATGCTCACTCAATTTGATATGAAAATCTATCTTACACTATAGGAAAGTAGGGGAGAAGGGGAAAAGTGGGGTAGGGGGATGATAGAAGGGAAGGCAAATGGGAGGAGGGAGTAATTAGAAGTAAATACTTTTGGGGTGGGACAAGGTCAAAAAAGAAAACAGAATAAATGAGGGGCAGAATAGGATGGAGGGAAATATAGTTAGTCTTACACAACATGACTATTAAGGAAGTCTTTTGTGAAACTGCACATATATTGCCTCTGTTGAATTACTTGCCTTCTCAGTGGGGATGCATGGGGAGGGAGGAAGAGAGGTTAGAACTCAAAGTTTTAGGAGCAAATGTTGAGAATTGTTTTGCATACAACTGGGAAATAAGAAATACAGGTAATGGAGTATAGAATCTATCTTGCCCTACAAGAAAAGAGAGGAGATGGGGATAAGGGAAAGGAGGGATGTGATAAAAGGGAGGGCATATTGAGGGAAGAGGTAATCAGAATGCAAGGTGTTATGGAGTGGGGGGAGGTGAGAGATGGGGAGAAAATCTGGAATTCAAAATTTTGTGGAAATGAACGTCGAAAACTAAAAATAAATATTATTTTTTTAATTTAAAAATGAAGCATGAACTAGACCATATAGAGTAGAAGCTTTTAAATTTTTGTGTGTCACAGAACCCCTCTGGCAGTCTGATGAAGCCTTATGGACACCCTTGCAGTATAATGTTTTAAAATACTTAAAATAAAATACATAAGATTGCAAAGGAAACAAATTGTTTTGAAATACAATACTATTTTTTTTTAAAAAGCTAACGGGCCCCAACAAAAATTGGATTTGAGGGGATGTCCATCAATTGTGAAAATGGTTGAACAAGTTGTTATATACAATTTTACTGGAATATTATTTTGCTGTAAGAAACGATGAGCAGGATGATTTCAGAAAGCCTACAAAAATTTACAACTGATGCAAAGTAAAATGTGCAGAACCGGGAGACCACTGTACACAGTAACTACAATATTGTGTATGTTGATGAATTGTAAATGACTTAGCTATTCTCAGCAATACAATGATCCAAGGCAATTCCAGAGGGCTCATGATGAAAAATTCTATCCATCCCAAGAGAAAGAACTGATGGAGTCTGGATGCAGATCAAAGCATACTATTTTTTTCACTTTCCTACTTTTTTCTCTTTTTTTTAATTTGAATTTCCCCCTACAAAATGACAAAAATGGAAAAACGTTTTACATGATTACACATATATAACTTGTGTCAGAAGGCTTACTGCCTCAGAGACGGAAAAGGGGAAGCAAGCAAGATAGAATTTGGAACTGAAAATGAAAAAAAGAAAGTTAAAATTGTATTTACATGTAATTGGGGAAAAATGAAATACTATTTAAAAAATAAAGTTAATGGGCCCCAGACAAAGAAACTGCTATAGATTATGGGGTACCACTGACTTTCTCTGAGCAAGAAGGATATACAAAAGTCATACTCTGATTCTCACTATGGCATGGAAGGCTATTTCAGTAAGCTCTGATAGCTTAAGGAATATGGTAATTTAGACTAGAGGCTTTTAAATTTTTGGCAAGTAATTTCTTCCTCCGTTAAATTTCTTGTGACACTTTCCCTGGATCTCCCCTTCGTACCTATCACACTTTTCCTTTTATCATTTTTGTATAATGTCTCCCTCCAAGTAAATTATAAGCCTCTTGAGAACAGGATTTTTGTCATAACTTTCAATATATCTCCCTGTACCTTTCATAGTACCGCTCGTAATTCAATGAGGATTTATTAAGCATTGTACTAAGAGCTGGAGATACACAGGGGAAAACAAATAGTGCATGCTCTGGAGGAGCTTGCATTCATTCGATCAAGGGAAAATAATGCATACAACATATGAAAACCTAAAATAATTACAAAGCAATTTGTAGGAAGAGGCACTAACAACTTGGGGAATTAGTCTTGTGTAGATGGCAACACTTACAATTAGATCTTAAAGGAAGCTACAGATTCCAAGAGGTAGAAGTGAGAAGGGACACAGTACAGTCTATGGGGAGATGATTAAGTGCTCATCAAATGCTTGCTAAATTTAAATCATGATAAAAGTGGTATAATGGAATGAGACAGACAAAAAAACTCCCAGATGACTCCAAGGTAGATTGGTGGAAGGTACCATGGATAAAAGGAGTTTGGAATAGCAACTAGATATGAAAAAATGATGAGTTCATTTTTAGATATGTTAAATTGAAATTATGAAAACCATTTAGAAGTAAGACCCAATGAAGAAATGAAGAGATCAAAGCTAGAGGTACAGATATAGAAGTCAAACATGGAGAGATGATCATTGAAGCTATGAGAATGCAAGACTTATCTAAGAGATGAAGTATATAAGATGAACAGGAGGTGAAGAATTAAGGCTAGTGCAGGTATCTCTTTTACTTGTATGTCCTCTTCCTCTTAAAACAAAACAAAACCTGTAAGGCAAAGCTTCACTTTATTTGCAGTCCACTGACTGCCAAAGGAAGAAATACAAAAAGTAAAAAAACAAAACTCACCCAAGATATACATTCATACTTTGAATAGTGTCTGGAAATGGCTTTCCATTCTCAATATCTGTAATCCCTGATCCTTTTAGGTTATCTTTCTGTTAAGAAATTCAAATATATGAACATTTCACAAAATCTATTTACAAAGGGGTTAATGACAATCAAACTCCATGAAAAGATGACTTGGTTATTAGCACACATTATATTATAATAGTGATAGAAATTACAAGATGTAGGCAGAACCCATTTCAATTTTTTTCTGTCATATCATCAAGTTCACTATAACACATTTATTTATTTTTTTATTATTATTTTTTAATGTTTAACAATCACTGCCATACAATTGAGATTTTATCCCCCCCACACCTACCCCCCACTACCCCCCTCCCTCCCCACGACTGCATACAATTCTGTATAGATTCTACATATACTTTCCTATTGAGTATATTTTCACTATAGTCATGCTATGTAGTCAGACTAAAATAAATGAAAGAAATCATATAACAAATCAAAACAAGATACACAAACACATACACATACACAAACATGATCTGCTACATTTTGTGAATGACTTCCATATTTCTTTCTCTGAGTGTGGAAGGCATTTTGCCTTGAGAACCACCTTTGGGATTTTTTTTTTTTAATATAAGAAGTTTTTGCGTTATTACAAAATTCCAAGTCTACCAGAAAAAACTCTCACACACTGTGGTCGTTGCTGTGCACAAAGTTCTCCTGGTTCTGCTCCTTTCACTCAGCATCAGGTCATATAAGTCCTTACAGGCCTCTCTGAAGTCTTCTTGTTCATCATTTCTTATGGCACAATAGTACTCCATTACATTCATATACCATAATTTATTCAGCCATTCCCCAACTGATGGACATCCCCTTGATTTCCAGTTTTTGGCAACTACATAGAGTGCTGCTATAAATATTTTTGTACATGTGGGACCCTTTTCCATTTTTATGATCTCTTGGGGATATAGTCCTAGTAGCGATATTGCTGGGTCAAAGGGTATGCACATTTTTGTAGCCCTTTGGGCATAGTTCCAAATTGCTCTCCAGAATGGTTGGATGCGCTCGCAGCTCCACCAACAATGAATTAGTGTTCCAACTCTCCCACATCCTCTCCAGCATTTATCATTTTCTTGTTCTGTCATGTTTGCCAATCTTATAGGTGTGATGTGGTACCTCAGAGTTGTTTTGATTTGCATCTCTCTAATCAATAGTGATTTAGAGCATTTTTTCATATGATTATAGATATCTTTAATTTCTTCCTCTGAAAATTGCCTGTTCATATCTTTTGACCATTTATTAATTGGGGAATGACTTGTATGATTATACATTTGGGTCAGTTCTCTATATATTCTAGAAATGAGGCCTTTATCCCCAAGCTTAGCTGTAATTCTTTCCCAATTTACTACATCCCTCCGGATTTTGGTTGCATTGGGTTTTGTTGTGCAAAAACTTCTCAGTTTAATGTAATCAAAGTTATCCATTTTGCATTTCATAATGCTTTCTATCTCTCCTTTAGTAAAGAATTCTTCCCTTCTCCATAGATCTGATAAATACACTATTCCTTGCTTTTCCAGTTTATTCATGGTATCAATCTTTATACCTAAATCATGTACCCATTTGGACTTTATTCTTGTGTATGGTGTCAGATATGGGTCTATGCCTAATTTCCACCACACTGTTATCCAGTTTTCCCAGCAATTTTTGTCAAACAATGAGTTCTTATCCCAGAAGCTGGGGTCCTTGGGTTTATCAAACAGGAGGTTGCTATATTCCTTGCCTACTGCATCTTGAGTGCCAAGTCTATTCCACTTGTCTACCTCTCTGTTTCTTAGCCAATACCAAGCGGTTTTGATAATTGCTGCTTTATAGTACAGTTTGAGGTCTGGTAGCGCTAGGCCACCTTCCCAAGCATTTCTTTTCATTAGTCCCTTTGATATTCTGGACCTTTTGTTTTTCCAAATGAATTTTGATATTATTTTATCCAGCTCTAGAAAATAATTGTCTGATAGTTTAATTGGTATGGCACTAAATAAGTATATTAATTTAGGTAGAATTGTCATTTTTATTAAATTAGCACGGCCTACCCATGAGCAACTAATGTTTTTACACTTACTTAAATCTGACTTTATTTGTGCAAAAAGTGTCTTGTAATTGTGTTCATATAATCCCTGGGTTTGTTTTGGCAGGTAGACTCCTAAGTATTTTATACTGTCTACCCTAGCTTTAAATGGGATTTCTTTTTCTATCTCTTGCTGTTGGACTTTGTTGCTAATATATAGGAACGCAGAAGATTTGTGTGGGTTTATTTTGTAACCTGCAACTTTGCCAAAGTTGTTTATTAATTCAAGTAATTTTTTACTTGACTATAACACATTTATTGAGGTATTCTGGTCAAGAATATGTTTTTCATTTCCTTTGTTGATATGGAAACAATAAATTCCCATATAACAAATTTTTAAGATCATGAATCTGAAAAAACCTCAGAGTTTCCCTAGATAAGTCTCTCATTTTACAGATAAAGAAAATGAGTCAGCTTAAGTGACATAGTCAAAGTTGTATAGGTAGCAAGTATCAAAGGTGAGATTTGAATCCTGAATCCTTGAAACCTGGAATTCGTATTCTTTCCCCTGAACCATGCTTTCTCTTATCTATAAGGCTTTATTCATTTAGTAGTAAATCCAATCTAACATTATGAAGGTATTTTAGTAAAGTCTTTTTTTCGGTCCAGTCTTGTGATTTTCTTGGCTTAGGGAAATTCTGATGCATATACTCCTTTCCAAGACATAGCTCAACAATCTATAACTTAGTTTTAGAGTTATCTGAAGGACCAAGAATTAAATGAAATGTCCATGACAACACAGTTAATATGCCTCTGAGGAAAAACTTGGACTCAGGTCTTCCTAGGTCAACCCACCATCCACCAAAAGAATCTAGCGTAGAGGAGAAAGCATTGGGATTAGGGTTGGGAAGACCTGGGTTTGATTCCTACTTCATCTACTTAGGAAATATATGGTCCTGGGAAAGTGATGTATCCTCTCTAAATCTCTTTTACCTTATCTATAAAGTGAACATGATAGCAGTTACCTCACTGGGTTGTTGTGAGCATCCAAATGAAATAATGTATGCAAAACAATTTGTAAACCTTAAAGCACTATATAAACATAGGCTGTTTTTAATTATCACTACACACCAAAACACCTAGTTTGTGACTGTTAATTAATATGGCTCAATAAGAATAATACAAGTTTGCCATTGCTGTTCAGTCATGTCTGATGCTTCCAGACTCCATTTGGTGCTTTCTTGGCACAGAAACCACTAGAGTGGTTTGCCATTTCCTTCTCCAACTCATTTTGCAGATGAAGAATTAAGGCAAACATAGTTAAGTGACTTACCTAGGGTCACACATCTGTGTGTAAAGTGTCTGTGACCAGATTTGAATTCAGGAAGATGAGTCTTCCTGATTGCATGCCCAGTGTTCTATCTACTGTACCAACTAGTTGCCTCTATTTGCAGCTACATAGCACTTTATGGCTCATAAAGCACTTTCCTTGTGAGGTAGATAGTATCAATCAATCTGATATCAATCAGTTAAGAAGCACTTATCATACACCAGGCACTTTGCTGCATGCTGGGAGCATGACACAGTAGAAAGAGTGATTGATTTAGTCTCTATACATATGGCAATGGGAGAAGGGAAGAAGACAGCGGATCTGAGGAAACTCAGAAAGACTTCATATAGAAAGTGGTGTTTAAGTTGAGTTTTGAAAGAAACTAAGATTTCTTTTTCTTCTCTTATTACTAAAGCTAACATATATAGCACAAAACTGAACAAAGGTGGTGATAATGGACATCCTTGTTGTCCATTGACTGGATCTTACTGGAAATGCATCGAGCTTATCCCTATTACATATAATGTTTGCTGATGGTTTTAGGTAGATGCTACTTATCATTTTAAGGAAAACTCCATTTATTCCTATGCTCTCTAGTGTTTTTAATAGGAATGAGTGTTGTGTTTTGTCAAAAGCTGTTTCTGTACCTATTAAGATACTCATATGATTTCTGTTAGTTTTGTTGATGTGGTCGATTATGCTGAGAGTTTTCTAATATTGAACCATCCCTGAATATCTAGTATAATTCCTACATTATCATAGTGTATTATCCTTGTGATAAGTTGTTGTAATCACTTTGCTAATATTTTATTTAAAACTTTTGCATTTATGTTCATCAAGGAAATTGGTCTATAATTTTCTTTCTCTGCTTTGGATCTTCCTGGTTTAGATATCAGTATCACATTTGTATCATAAAAAAATATGCTAGGACTGCTTTGCCTATTTTCCCAAATAGTTTATATACTACTGGAATTAATTGTTCTTTAAATGTTTGATAGAATTTACTTGTAAATCCATCTGGCCCTGGAGATTTTTTTCTTAGGGAGTTCATTGAGGGCTTGTTCAATTTTTTTTTTCTGAAACAGGGTTAAGTATTTTATTTCCTCTTCTGTTAATCTGGACAATTCACATTTTTGCAAATATTCATCCATTTCACTAAGATCATCAAATTTATTGGCATACAGTTGGACAAAATATCTTCTAATTATTGTTTCAATTTCTTCATCATTGGTGGGAATTCACCTTTTTCATTTTTGTTACTGGTAAGAAACTAAAATTTCTAATAACAATAACTGGCATTTAAAGAGAGCTCCAATATTTTGAGAAGTACTTTAAATATGCTGTCTCATCAGATCTTCACAACAATCCTGGAAGGTAGGTGTTGTTATTATTCTCATTTTACAGATGAGGAAACTAAGGCTGACAGAGGTTAAGTAACTTGCCCAAGATCACACAGGTAGTAAATGGCAGAGCTGGAATTTGAACCTCTGTTCCTGGGATCTAAATTCAGAATTTGTTTGAAGTCAGGTCTTCTGACTGGAAGTTCAGTAACTACTCTGTCTATCCACTATGCTACTTTGCCAGGTAAAGGGAAGAACATTCTAGGCAGAGGGGACAGCTGCTGCAAAGGCATGGTGAGGAATGGGGGGTGCACTGTTCTGCAGGAGAAGCAGTAAAAAAGCCCAGTTTGTCTGGACTAAAATATTATCTCTATTTTCGACACAGGGAAAGTGAGTGTTAGAAAGGTTAAGTATGCCCATGATCACACAGCTAGTAATTGCTGGAGGTTAAGATGTACACTCAAATTTCCGTACTCCCAGGTTCAATGGTCTTCCCACTACATTGTACTGTCTCCAAATAGTAAGTTGGAGACTTTCTCCCCACAATCTGTACTTTGGAAGTTGTTGATTTAGGGGTTTGTTTTTGCCTAAGAGAAAACAAATGAGCTATAAAAGCACTGCTGGCTCATCTTCACATATAATCAATACCAAAGTCCAATTCCATTGGAAACAAACAAAAAAAAGATCTGAGAAAGATATCAAAGAGCATAATTCTTAGGGCATAAAGCATGAAGTTTCTTCAGAAGGTCTAAAAAAGACATAGTTTTGTCTCTGTAAATGATGCTTAAAGTTCTAGCTGAGAAAAGAAGTAACCTATTTTTGAATCTCTGTTTCGAGTTCAACAAGTCAAATAAATAAAAAAAAATTAAAACTGTGTTTGCATTTTGCAAGTTTGAAATTCCACAGATCTTGAATTTCATTCCCGGAAACTAAGCTCAGTAAACACGATGAAAAGACTTCCTCGTTAAAGTAATAAGCAGAACTTGTGCAAATATTTGGGCTTTTCAACTAAAGTATAAAAAAAGGCAATTTCATGAATTTATTTTCCTCTTGGAATACAACGAATCACTGGAACTGAAAATGATGACAGGCTTAACAACACAAACAGCTGAGAGATATGTTGTGGCCCTTTTGTCTAGTCACAAAAATACAGACTTGGCTTCATATTCAAGGAAGGACTGGGATAGAATCAAATCTTTTTAAACATTTTTCCTCTGAATGAAGAAAATTGAGAAATTGAGGTACAGTGGATGTAGCTCTGGAAATAGGAAGACATGGTTCAAATTTGAGCTCAAAGACTTATTAGTGAGCAAGTCACTCAGATCTCTGCTTGTCTCTATTTCCTCATCTGTAAAATGAGTTATCATAGTACCTACCTCCCAGAGTTGTTGTGACAATCCAATGAGATAATATAAATAAAGTGTTCTGCAAACCTTGCCATATTAATTCCCTATTAATGATGATGATGATAAAGAATGCCTTCCTCAGGAAAGGAAAAAAATGCTGGATCACATGTGGCATTCTGTTACAATATATCCAAATCTTCAGTTGTTGAATAACGGTAATATTGTTAAAATATTTTTTATCTAGCACTGGGTATAAATGCATAGTTAATATTATCTAGCTCAGGTGACTTAATTCCAGATCTTGTAATTCTGAGATCAATAATACTCTAATTGTGTGATCATAGACAAGTCACATGCTTTCTGAGGTTCAGTTCCTCACTTG
The DNA here is from genome assembly GCF_028372415.1 of Notamacropus eugenii. Lineage (NCBI taxonomy): Eukaryota > Metazoa > Chordata > Mammalia > Diprotodontia > Macropodidae > Notamacropus > Notamacropus eugenii. The sequence continues at coordinate 153,196,229 of NC_092877.1, read as the reverse complement.
TCAAAAGGAGATTTTAACATTTGCTCTATTGCCTCAAAAATTTATTAAAAAAAAATACTTGTAGACCTTAAAAGACTACATAAATATGAGTTACTGTTATTGTAGTAGTAGTAGTAGTAGTAGTAGTGGTAGTAGTAGTAGTGGTAGTAGTGGTAATAGTAGTAGTAGTAGTGGTAGTAGTGGTAGTAGTGGTGTTAGTAGTAATAGTAGTAGTGGTAGTAGTAGTAGTAGTACTAGTAGTAGAATAACAGTAACTCATATTTATATAATCTCTCAAGGTTTGTATTTTTTTAAATAAACTTTTGAGGCAATAGGATAACTTAATAGAAAAGTAATTGAATAAAAAAAAGTTTAGCAACTTTTTGGATTTCAGTCTTCAGAACGTTTTTAAACACCAATAATTCCACTCAAGGAATACACATTTAGAACTAGAAATAACTTAGAAGCCATGTAATATATATTATAGATTTTATAGGTAAGGAAATAAAATCTCAGAGGGATACAAAGGATCATAGATTTAGAGTTTGAAGGGACCTTAGAGGCCACAGAGACCAACCTTCATTTTATAAGTGAGGAGACCAAGACACAGAGAAGTTATATGACTTATCCAGGGTCAAACAGTAAGGCCCAAAGGAATATAAACTTTGATCTCTGAAACTTAGCAAGGTATCTTGGGATTTATGAGCTAGATTTTTTTTTTTTATAGACCATGCCTTAAATCCAAATCTCTCTGGCTCTCATTGATTGGCCAACAATGGGTCCAGTTCAAGCCTCACTTGATCATTTTGATGTTTCTGATGGCTCGGTGTCAGTGTAAATAGAAATTTTTTCTGTTCTGGCCAGAAATCTTGAGGGTCTTCCCCTCCCAGATTGATTTTTTTTTGACTAGGTAAAAGAGGCCATTCTTTGCCTCATTTTTAACCTAACCTTACCTCAGACAACCTGAGAGCAGGGAAAAATCTTAAAAGGGCCAAGGCCTCCCACTGAATTGAGGCCCTCTCCAGTTCTCCTGATATATATCTTGTCACTGGACCCAAATGGCTCCAGAGGGGAGAGAGTCAGGAGGCTCTACCTCACTTAAATCCAAGTCATGACATCACCCATGTGATGTCACTGGTCTTTCTTGAGAATCAAGGACAAATAACAAGAGCCTGAAGAGGAATATGAATCCAGGTCCTTCAAACCTCAAGTCCAGACCAATGACATGCCCAAGATCACATGATAGTAAATGGCAGAGCCAAGTTTTAAGCCTCAGTCCTCTGGATCTAAATCCAATATTTGTTCCCACTGTATTACTCTACCTCCACTATAAACCAAAATAAATCAAACTTCTTTGCACCATAACTCCCACCTGTTTCTTGTGGTATATGTAATTTCACAAATTCACCTACCTTGCCCATTATGTCATCCCCAGTGACAACTGCTATTTTCAAATCCACGTTAGCTTCCTTTGCCACCTTGTGAAGAGCCTTAGCACAAGCAAGGGGATTGGTCCCACCAGCATTGCTAATAACACGAATGCCTGCAAAAGAGGACCAAGAATTCCTTTATTTAGCTGTTATTATGTGGTGGCTGATGAGTTTTCTGTCCTACATAATTTTTGCTACATTGTCCACCAATGGCTTCATATGTCTGTCAGTTTATAAGCTTCTTGTGGCCTGGGAGAGTTTACACATGATTCAGAGACCACAGTGACTGCCTCAGTGCAAGCACATATAAGGACCTCAATAATTACTTGCTAATTAATGACTAAAAGATACTTCAAGGAAAGGTAAAGAAAAGCCAGTTCCTGCAATTAGGAAAATTATTAACCACAAAAAGGAGAAAAAGTAAAAAAAAAAAAAACAAAAACAAAAACAAAAAAACCCCCAAAACCAGTAGACTAACATAAAAATAACATTTAGAAACTTTGTCAGTACCTTTTCAAAATTCTAATTTTTCCTGGGAAAATTTTTTTTAAAAAATTGTTTTTTCCCCTCGTGACTGTTTTTTAAAGGCATAGAATAGTTCCTCCTAGTGGTGAAAAGTGATATTGAAGAAAAAAACCGATCTAAGGACTCTGAAATGCATTCAGATAATCACAGAATCTCATTTGGAAGGGCCATAGAAGTCATCAGTTCCTAGTTGAACCTACATAGCAGCTCTCTCTCCAACAATCTACTGAAGAGGCAATGCAAGCTCTTCATGAATTTCTATGTTGATGTGGAGTCCAACATTTTCCAAGGCAACCTACTCCACTTTTGGCCAGTTTGACTTCTTAGGAACCTTTTTGTCAAGGCAAAATCTGCTTCTTATATACTTTCATAGAATGACAGAATTTCAGGATTAAAAAGAGTCCCTCAGCAGCCTTAAAGCCCAACCACTGTAATCTTAGAAGAATTCTCCCTACAACAATATCTAACAAGTGTGACCTCTAGCCTTTGATTGAAATTTTCCAGTAAGGATGAGCTTCTATCTAATTTTTTTTTTGACATCAAGCTGAAATTTGTAGCTTTGCATCTTCACCCACATTATGAAGAGGCTCCACACATAAATCCTGGGTGACTAGATCCCTACTTACTTTCTGGGTCAGTTCATTCACTATAACTTGTTCTTAGGTCTGGATTCCCAGAGATAGATAATCACCCCACAATTACACTACTATTGTCTCAGGGTGCTAGGGATGACCTTGTTGAAGGGAAATACAGTTTTCTTACTCATTATTTTAGCTTTAAGGCCTACACCAATGTTTTTCTATTTATACAAACCATCCATTTACAACTATGACAGATATTATGTGGTCAGCTGGGTCATAGAGTAAGTGGAAGAGAGAAAGGTCGGAAGGTAGGAAGGGACCATGTTATGAATATCCAAATTAACTACAAAGGAATCTATCTCTGCAGCCAGAGAAAGAACTGATAAATAGAAGTATGAATAGAATAATTTTACATATGTATACACACATATCCACATACATATTTGTATGAAGAAAAAAAGGAAAAAAATAAATTTACATGATAACTTTATTATATATGTAAAAGGAATAACAAATCATGCACAACAGACTTGTGATTTCATGTGCAATCGTCTTTTTTTAATTTTACTATCTTATGGAAATGCTTGTGTTATTTCGCAAATTAAAAAATAAAATAAATAAAAATTTATTAATCAATAATAAAAACAGACAAACTAAGATTTTGCGTTTAACCCTGGAGGTGAAAGGAAGGCACTAGTGTTTCTTGGGGTGTGTGTGTGTGTGTGTGTGTGTGTGTGTGTGTGTGTGTGTGTGTGTGAGAGAGAGAGAGAGAGAGAGAGAGAGAGAGAGACAGAGACAGAGAGAGAGAGAGAGAGAGAGAGAGAGAGAGAGAGACATAGAGACAGACAGAGACAGAGAAACAGAGAGAGACAGAGAGATGGTGATTTAGGAAGATTAACTTGACAGCTGAGTGGATGATGGACTGAAGTTGGGAGACACTTGAGGCAGGTAAGCCAACCACCAGGTTATTGCAATAGTCTAGGCATGAGGTGATGAGGGGCTGTACCAGAGTGGTGGCAGTGTGAGTGGAGATATGGTATGTATAGGAGAGATGTTATTTAGATAGAACAAGACTTGGCAATAGATTAGATATGTAGGGTGACTGTAAGTAAGGAGTTGATGATGGCACATGGGTCTGTGAGCTTGAGTAATTGCGATGACATGGTGCACTCAAAAATAATAAGAGAGTTTGGAAGAGGAGGTTTTGGGAGAAGAAAGATTTCAGTTTTAGAAATGTTGAGCCTAGATATCTACTGGACATACGGTTCAAGATATTCAATAGGCAGCTGTTGAAACAAGACTAGATTTCAGGAAAGATATTAAGGCTGATTAAATAGGTCACAGAATCATCTACACTGAGATGGTAATTGAACCCTAATGAGACCACCAACTGAGATTAGGCAAAGGACCAGATCTGGATAATTTTCAAGAACCTACTGATAAAAATTCCTTCCCAGAAACTAGCAGACTCCCAACACTCATATTGTCAGTTTCATAGCTTAAGGTGTTAAATGCTTTTATTTTTTCAGTCAGTCAGTCAGTCAGCAAGCATTTATTAAGTGCTGGCACTGTACTAAACTCAGAATATGAAAGGTGTCAAAAACAGACTCTAAAGAACTTATATTCTCATAGGAGAAGAAAGCATGTAAATAATTAGGCACACAGGAGACACATACCGAGAACATAGAAGGCAATCTAAGAGGGGAAAGCACTGATATCTGGATGACCAGTAAAGTCCTCCAGTAGAAAGTAGAATTTGACTTGCACCTCGAAGCAAGTGAGGGGAACTATAAGGTAGAGGGGAGGGGACAGAATATTACTCCAGGCATGGGGAAAGCAAATACAAAGGCAAAGAGAGAGGAGATAGAGGGTCTGTCATGTTCAAGGAATTGAGAGTAGGCTAATATAGTTAGATTTTAGCATGTATGGAGGGGAGTCAACTGTAAGAAGACTGGTAAGGTAAAAAGAAGTCAGCTTATTCATTCTTTACCAGTTAGGATTACTCTCCTCCCCATCTTGTCACCATGTTCTATCAGCCCTTGTGGGCCTCACATCAGCCTTTAGCTGCACCTAAAGAATCATGGCCCAACACCTATTAATCATGACCAAGCAAAAAGAATAACTAAACCAAGAGATTCTAGATTCAGAGAGGCAATGGACTTAACTCCACTACCTTGTAGACTGATAGGGCTATAGATTCAAGGAGAGGACCTGGTACCAATATACAATGTGCATTACTGAGTAAACATTATTCTATCAACCCTTAGCCTTAAGTGCTAGAGAGGCATTCTGGAAGACAATGTTATTTACCCAGTTCCATCATGATGGTGACATGCTAGAATAGGAGAGGACATGGATTACATCCTTCTAACCTAAAAGAACACTGCCTTGGAAAAGAAACTAAACCACTCTAGTTCTCCCCTTTTTAGTCTGCTCACCCCAACCTCCTCCATGCTGACTCTCCAGCCTTGGAATCCCTGCCATAAACTTCTTTTTCAGCTTCCGTTGAATCTTTTGGACATAGTTATCCTCTGATTTCTGACTTCATCTAGTCATAGCATCCTGTTTACTCTCTTGGATCAAGACTCAGATCATGCTCTCTTTCCCTAGGGAGGTTTCCCCTCTTCACAGTGTCAGCCCTTTCCTCCCAAGAGGCAGTAATTTCACAATTATAGGGATTTGGATACAACTCTGTGAGCTGACAGACTTTTTGTATACAACACTATTTTTGCAAAATCTGAATATGTTTGCTACATCTGTACTATTAACAATAAACCTTGAAGATTAAGTGATGAAACCTATTTTCAGCTAAAGGTAAGATGGTAAAACCTTTAAAATATTTTATTCATATATCTTCTCATTTTTTGAAATATTATTATCACTTTCCAATGCTACTGCCAAGATACATCCATAAGCCTATCCAGTAGAACCCTCCTTTATAATAAGGACAATAGAACCTTGAAATGAAAATGGAATTTCTTACAACAATACACTACTTTGCCAACAGAAAGTTTCCTAGGATGTTGTAATGATAACATCTACCCATCAACTATGAATACATCATTATGTCAATCATTTTCTTAAAAGAGACAACTCAAGATAGAGAAGACAATCTCATGAAATTTATTTTTTAAAATCTGAAGTATTTTTAAAATGAACACTGCTTGCCTACTCAAGGAAAAATTTTATTTTTCACTCAATTGGAAAAAGCTTACGTGAGGCAGAGGTATAAATGATAACTGTCTGTTTGCTTCCATCCTCTTTATGCTACTCTTATATGTATGTAGGGAAAGCTAAGGGGAAGGTACCTTAACCTGTAGGTTATCTCTAGTTCCTACAATAGCAGATGGGACATGAACCATACAAAAACCTCAAAGGAATCAGAAGCAGTAATTCCTGTTTAGCCAGTCATCATCATCATCATCACCACCATCATCAATATTTACCTCGGATCCAAGTTCCATTAGAGACATTTCTAGTATTAAAAGGAAAAGAAACACTTTCATTAAGCATATTTACATGTCCATATATATATATATATATACATACATATACATATATATATGTCTAATTTCCAAGTAATACTTGAAATGACATACCACTTTAAAAATGAATTTAAAATGCTTTACAAAATATGTACTTTTCAGATTACCTTTTTTGTGAATATCTTTAATATATGGAGCCATTGCAGCCTGCACAAAATCAGGAACATAACCCAAGTCCTAAAACATGAAAAAATAAATTACTTATTATAAGAATTGTCTGACATGAAGACTTATTATATTGTGTTTATTATATAAACACAGTGCAATAGACTGACCTCTTCAAGCTAATTTGTAAGGCTGCTTTAAACATGAAATAAAAGGCACTGTCAGAAATCAACTACTTACAAATTATCTATGTGAATCAACTTAAGTATCTTTTAGTGCTAATATAGTTCCGGAAAATCAGTTCAACTTGGAAGATGAAATCAACTGAAAAATAAGGATAATTGCCAAAAACAAAAATTAAATATATTTTACTTTCTAATCTCTATTTGAATATTTGAGTCCAAAACTGCAACAAAAGTGAAAGTCCTATATCATCTCCCATACTTAGGATTCTTGGCTAACTTTTAGCTAACAGCATAAAGGACTTGGGCCAGATAAATTCAGTCAGTCGGTCAGCCAATGAACATTTATCAAGCAATTATTATGTGCTTCACACTGGGCTAAGTGCAGAGCATACAAAGAAAAGGAAAAATACTTTCTCTCCCCTAACAGAGGTCACATTCTGATGGAGAAAAGTTTATGCAAATGTCTATGTACATATAAGACATATACAGTGTAAAGGAAAGGTTATTTCAGAAAGGAAGCATTGGCAGAAGGGGGATTAGAGATGGGACTGGAAAAGGTCTCTCTCCTGCAGAAAGTAAGACTTGATCTGAGTTTTGAAGGAAGCTAGGGAAGATGGGCGTCTGAGGTAAGGAAGGAAAGCATTCCAAGCATGGGACACAGCCAATGCAGATTCTTGGAGCTGGAAGATGGAGTGTCCTGAGTGAAGAACACAAGTAGGCCAATGTATCTGGATCATAAAGTGCATGGAGGTGAGTAAAGTGTAAGAAGCTGGAAACATAGAAATGTGTGAGGGGCTTTAAGTGCCAAATAGGATTTTGCATTTGACCCTAGTGCTAATAGGGAGCTCCTGAAGTTTATTGGGTGTGTGTATGTGGTGGGGGTGAAGGGGAGAAATGACATGCCCAGAAAAATTACTTTAGGCAAATCAATTAAAAGGCTACTACTGTGCTAGTCCAAGTAAGAGGTGATGAGGTACTATGGAGAGAAAGTGGATAGAAAGGACAGAAAGGGATGCATGAGATACATGAAGGCAGAAATGGCAAGATTTGACATTAGATATAGGATGAAAACAAATGAGGAGTCAAGGATGACAGCAATGTTGTAAGCCTGGGTGACTAGGAGGAGGATGATTTACTCCACAGTCACAGGAAGGTTGGAAAGAAAGGAGGAATTGGAGAGACAGAGAGCTGTTTTCTGGATGACTGAATTACAGATGTCTACAGGCTATCCAATTTGAAATGTCCAGAATACATCTGGTAATGTAGGCCTCATACTCAGAAGACAGAGTAGGACTGGATCTATAGCTCTCTATAAGGATGGCAGATAAATCAGAGTGCGGGAGGATAAGAGAAAGGACACAAAGATATTTAAAATGTTGACCTAACTTTATGAAACAGATTGATTTTAAACCATATAATCTTTAGGACTCCTAATGAAAGGATTCCTACAATTAGTGAATTCACCCCTTAACTAATCTGCTTCATAATATGAAGCCAATATGGATATCTGAATACTGGCCTGTCTTAAAACAAGGACTGTATTTCCCATTTCCCCCCTGAATTTTCTCTTATATGTCATCCTTTGCAGAACTTTGGGTGGTTATGAACTGAATTACAGTAATAATTAACTTACTGGTGATTTGGCCTTTGCAGCAGTTAGAAGACACATAGTTATCTCTGAGAGATAATCAAAAACCAAAAAATCCAGCTTTCCCTTATGCAGCAGCTGAGGTACTAGAAGAAGAACAAGTTTAATTTACAAAAACATTTATGCTTAACATAATTTAATATAACATAACTTAAACATTTACGCATTGACAAAAAATTACTGGGTCACACCGTTAGGATAGATCTGAGGCAGGACTGAACTCACATTTTCCTGACTCCAAATCCAGCACTCTTGTCTACTGACTCATCTAGCTGCCTTTTGAGATTTAAATTATTTTTTTAAAATTATGTATTAGTCATTTACAAAGAGCAGGGAGCCACCTTATAAGAAAATCTTTGCTCTCACAGAACTTCCATTTCATTAGGTTTTGACACATACACAAATAACTACTAAATAATCCATGAAAAAGGCTGAGAAGTGGTGCAAAAATTCTGTACAAACTCTGTAGATAGAAAGATTATCTCCATTGCTAACTGGAGAAGGATACAGAAAGACTTCATACACGATGTCTTCGAGGTCAGCCTTATGGCATATGTAGGATTTCAACAGGCAGAAAACTAATGCATTTCATCCAAGTTGCAAATATGTATCACTGAGATTTCAATTTTATTTATGTGATATGACTACAAGAAATCTTGGCTACTTGAGGATGAATAGTTTCAAATATTTATACTTCCCAAGTCAGCAACATAGTACAAAGGGACTTTGTTGTTTTACTCTTGATATTTTGTATTTAGGGCACTGTGGTTTTTCCAGTATTAAGCCAATAAAAATGAATCAAGGTACTGGAATGAAAAGCAAATGATAGTCTCAGAGTAAATAGGAGGATCTCTATTATTAGTGCAATTGTACTTGGGGGTCCCCATCTTACCTCCTCCCCTCTCCTGCCACCATTTAATCTGGCTAGAACACAACTGGTGAGCATAAATGCAGCTCCAGGGACATGTGTGAGAGCTCTGAAAGGACTTGTGCTGTGAGATGACCAAGCAATCTCCTTACTGATCACTGGGCAGGGAGAGAAGCCCACTTGGTAGATTTTAAAGGGAGAGATAGCTTCCACTCTTTATCCCTTCTTCCTTTTTAAAAAATATTTTATTTTTCCATGTAAAAATAATTTTTAACATTTGTTGTTTTTTGTTTTGAGTTCCAAATTCAATCCCTCCCTTCCTCCTCTCCCCCCCCCGAGACAGTAAGCGATTTGATATAGGTTATACATGTGCAGTCACGTACAGTATTTCCATATTAGTCATTTTGTGCTAGAAGGCTCAAGAAGGAAGGAAGGAAGGAAGGAAGGAAGGAAGGAAGGAAGGAAGGAAGGAAGGAAGGAAGGAAGGAAGGAAGGAAGGAAGGAAGGAAGGAAGGAAAGAAGGAAGAGGGAGAGAAAAAATAGCATGCTTCAGTGTTTATTCAGACAATATCAATTCTTTCTCTGGAGGCAGATATTATGTTTCATAGTGAGTCCTTTGGGATTATCTTGGATCACTGTATTGCTAAGAATAGCTAAGTCATTCACAATTCTGCATCGTACAATATTACTGTTATTGTGTACAATGTTTTCCTGGTTCTGCTCACTTCACATTGTATCACTTCATGTAAGTCTTTCCAGATTTTTCTAACATCATCCTGCTTGTTATTTCTTATAGCACAATAATATTTCATTACAATCATATCAACTTTTTCAGCCCTTCCCCAATTGATGGCATTCCCTCAATTTCTAATTCTTAGCCACCACAAAAAAAAAAAGAGCTACTATAAATATTTTTGTACGAATAGGTTCCCTCTCACTTTAAAGAAAACAATCTCTTTGGGATACAGACTTAGTAGTAGCATTGCCGGATCAAAGGGTGTGCATGGTTTTATAGCCCCTTTGGGCATAGTTTCAAATTGCTCTTCAGAATGGTTAGATCAGTTTACAGCTCCACCAATAATACATTAGTGTCCAAGTTGTCCCACTTCCCCTCCAACATTATCATCCTTTTTTGTCACATTAGTTAATCTGATAGCTGGGAGGTAGTACCTCAGAGTTGTTTTAATTTGCATTTCTCTAATCAATAGTGATTTAGAGCATTTTTTTATCCCTTCTTTTCTCTCTAGAGTATATAGGGGCTCCGAGGCTGTCTCAGACTTTCTATAAGAGGTGGAGGGGTGCCTCTTTCCTCTAACCCTGTCATCTATGGCAGCTTCTTGTGCATAGCAGCTAGAGCATGTGCCATCTAGAAAAGCCTGACCCTGAGCATGGGACATAGGCTCCTAGCTGCCTCTTCTACTTCGAATTTCTTTCTCTGAGCATAGGTTGAGCATGACAGAAATGTTTCAGAAGTGGCTGCTTTTGGAGTTTAGGGAGTTACAGGATTTGTTAGTTAACACTTGCAATACTGCAGGTGGTAACCCCTAGAGTTAAAACAATGCTTCTTATAGGAAAAGATGACTTCTGAAAGGAAGATGAGCTCAAGCCCTGGCTTGGTTTGCTAGAAGACATAGACCTTGAAGGAGATGTCTAGGTAGTCTAGAGCAAAGGTGAGGTGCCTATTCAAGAGTCTCATTAAATGTTCTGCTTTTAAGTATAAACTCTCTGGGAAAATGCAATGTGAGTTATGGGTTGTGTATCATGTTTTTAGTCTATGTCAATTTACGTATATGAGTCTTCTATATTCTAAGCTTTTCTTTTATTTGGAGGAAATAAATAGCTACTTTAAACATGATCTAATAATGTATATGGAAAACCTTTCTGGAAGGGCTTCAAATCTCTTTTGAGGAGACTCTAGACATGAACCAAACATTGTCATCACCATTATCATCATTTAAATAGCCCTTTAAGGTTTTCTAAGCACTTTACCAATATTTCATTTGATCCTTGCAAGAAACCTGGAAAGTGCTTTTATTATCTCTTGTTATAGATAAGAAAACTAAAGCAGAGAGAGAATAAGTGACTTGGCCAAAGTCACATAGCTAAGAATTGTCTAAGGATAGATTTGAACTCAGATCTTTCTAACTCCAGGTCCATTACTCTCATCCACTAAGCCACTTAGCTGTGTTTTAAGATTTAAATTATTTTTACTAGGGTTCATGAGGCAGGGCATAAAGATCTAGAGATAATAAGGAAAAGAGCCTGACCCCTCTGTTTAAGGGTCACAGGCTTGAACCCAAAGTCAGAACTGGTGCCTTTTAGTGGGAGAGGGCATTCCAAGCTCTACCCCCCAAGACACAGCAAGTCCTTATAATATTTATGAATTTCCCTATTCACAGAATAATAAAAATAGATTTTCTGAAGGAAGCAATGCCTCTGAAAACTCAAACTTTATGGTACCAATATAAGATAACATATTTAACTAACTCACAGGCTGTGAATTTTAATTTTTCATTCAATTCAACTCAACAGGTTTATTAAATACCTACTACGTGCAAAGCATTGTGCCAGGCACTTGAATTTACAAAGACAAAACCCAAAATAATCCCTACCCTCAAAAACTAACATATCCCATTGCTGGGGATACAACATACACACAGGTAAATAAGTGTACAGTATAAAGCAACTAAGACAAAGCGGTTTTATGAAAGAGATTAAGCTACCAAGTGGAGGACCCTCCTTGTGAAGGAGATGGGATCTGAACAGGGCTTGGAAGGTAGAAGTGAGGAGTATACAGATTCTATGTATATTCCTATACAAAAGCATGTGGGTGGGAGAAGAAAGTTACATATGATGAAGACGGTAGTTCAATTGGAAAGTGGATTGGTGTCGTAGCTACAGATATATTGCTACCTACACACTTATCGTTGATATGATAACTTGATAACATAAGAGGGTAGGGTAAACTCACAAAGTTTCCTGTTTGTCTTCTCTTTCTCAATCTGACATGACTGGTTTTCTGCTAGATTACTCAATTTTTTCTTTTAAATTGCATTCAATGGCAGTACTGAAAGAACAAAGTCTGAAAGTTGTTTTTTTTTTTTTTTAAAGATTACACCCCACCAAATTGTCATGAGATTAATTTCAAAATAGGTTCCCTTAATTTCTCCTTCATCTCATCACTTGTGCAATACTGGATTTTTAAAATACATTTTGATAGTAATCTGGTTAGATTTCTTAAGCTACAAAACTTTAATTAGCTTCAAATATATTTTATAATGATAGAAAAATCCAGTACCTATTATTAAATGTTTTGATTATATTAATTACAAACGTTAAAAAACCCTGGATATCCATTACATATCAAAGTCTTCTGTAAAAACAGATGATCAAATACAGAGTTCATTGTATTCTATTAATATTGCAACAATTTTCACACGATTTTCTTTTTTCCATGCATGAATTTCAGTTCACTGCTATGGCAATTGGAGACTCTATTGACCATAACATGTGGACATAACTATAACTTGGTTTATCAAATAACATCATAAACAACCAAAATATATGAAGAAAAATCCTGTTTTAAATTTAAACATAGGATTCTGTGGGTAGATAAATATGTGCTCTTTCCTCCAGGAGATTTTGGAATGTTAGGACAGCTGGCACTCAGCTGTGATTTCACATTAGTATTTTACGAAACTTTGTCCACCAGCCTGTAATAAAAGCAATCCCTTTAGCTGTACTGAGAACAGAAACTTTTCATCTGAGATGTACAGGGAGGACAATTTTGATTTGGGATTTTATCCCAACATGGTTAATAAAAGGTGCCAACTAAATGGAGCTCTTAGTCCCACAAACTCAGGAAGGGTACAATGAGTGGATCTGTCAAAGATCGTGGGAACAGTGGGAAAATGCATTGAAAACAGAAGAGAGGAGACATCAGAAAAATCAGAACAAAGACAACTTTGTGACTGATGGATCACTCAAACGTTCACCATATGCTGATCCCTACCAGAGGCAATTCAAAAATAAAGAGGTTTAAACTATACTGCTAATTAAGGAGGATATACTTGTATTTTTAAGTGTATCAAATTATAAAAGATTTTTATTTTTTCCACTAAAGAATGTTTTAATTGTCCTGAAGCTGAATGAAAAAGATCAAAATTAAACTTAAAGGAAATACATTTGGACCAAATGATTTCTTAGTCAACCATGAAAAGACTTCAAACAGAAAACAAAGGTCCTCTATCCTCGTAACGCATTAGTCTTCACCCTTTACTTAGGCCTATGACAGGTGAAGCACCCAGGACCCAGGCATGAGATCCAGCCATGGGGGCCAGAAAATTGTGCCAGAGACTTTGTCTCCACGTTGTGGTCCCTACTCCAGTTTCTGGAAGGTTATGCCAAAAATATTAAAAGCTTTAGAAAATATTCAAGTACTGAACCAGTGACTGAGTTTGAAAACCAGTCTATGCAGGGGATGATCACTAGAATTTTGATCACTTGGTGATCAATTTTTTTGGATGCTCCAATAGATTAAAAACATGACACTTCAACAGTCTTGTGCAGCCCTTTTTCTGTTTCCAAAGTGGCAGAAAAGGGCACCAAGAATGACATACTTCTTAGATTTTCTACAAACATCAAAATAATTGTTGACATTCTTAATGTGTGATCTTCATCCAGTAATCAAGAGATTGACAAGTCACTGGATAAATTTAACAACATCCAAAATGATATCCTCATTTAAAATGAAACCAGAAAGTGTTAAAAAATGTTTAATAGGAAATTGCTTCACTAGTTCCCCTCAGAGAAGAAAATAAAGGAATTAGTTGAGTTGGTTTGACCACAAGACCAAAGGCAAGGAAAAAACATCATTTCATCCACTTACTATCTGTAAGACCTTGGTCAAGTCACTTAATTTTCTCTGGATCTCAATGATCTCATCTGTAAAATGAAGGGATTGGATTAGATGTGGAGTCCTGAGATTTCTTACAATTCTAATGCTTTGATCTGATGATTGCACTTCTGCATTCATGAGTATAAGCAACAGATTACTGGTAAGATAATTTGTAGTTTATATGCTAAAATATGTTACAGAGGATAAATGATCCTCTATGTAGAACTGCATATATATTATATATATTATACGTGCATATTTACATACAATATATTATATACAATATTCTATATAATAATTATATATACATATATACATACACACATATAGAAAGGTAGGTAGATAGATAGATAGACAGACAGACAGATAGATAGATGCAGAGTAACTTAAGCAGATCCAAAAAAATAATATGTACAAAAACTACAGTAAGGTAAATAGAAACACTAAACATTAACAATCCAAAGTGAATGCTGCATTTTAAAAACTTTATTATTCTTGAGGTTTTTTGGTCTGTGGTCTGTTTGGTCTGTTTTCTTTTGTAGCATGGCTAATATTGAAACATTTTGTATGACTGCACATATGTAATGTATGTCTAATTGCTTGCCTTTACAAGACAGGCGTGAAGAGGGAAGGAGAGAATTTGGAACTCAAAATTTTAAAAATTGAATGTCAAAAAATTGTGTTTACATGTAATTGAGAAAAAATAAAATAAAAAATTTAAAAAGTGAATGCTGCAAAATTATAAAAGAACAAGCATGCTCTGAAAGGAGAAAAACTCTCTTACTTTCCTCCACCTTTTGCAGAGGTGGGAGGCCCATAAGTACATAAGACTTCACATATTTTCACACTTTTTCAATGTATTCATCAGTTATTTTTCTTCTTTTTATTTTATTTAAAAATACTATTGTTAAATAAGATAGCTTTCTGGGAAGAAAAATGAAGTGGAAGAATACTGGGGAGAACTATGATGATGCAAAAAAATACCTAAAACTTTAAAAAAAAAAAACTATTATGATTCTGTGGCAGATGTGTCAAAAACAAAATGACAGACTCACTTAAGGTGTTTGCTGGTGTTTGGGGGTCATGTAAGGCAGAAAACAAGGAAAAACACTATCAACCAAGAGAGAAGGATTCTAGAGATAAATGAAAAGAGGGATTCAGGAGAAAGAACTTTTTGATCAAGAGATTCTATAAGCCTTCGTGCACCATGAGGATCTGATGAACGTTTAGCTTAGAGAAAGCTTAGGGTAGACATGATATTTATCTTCAAAGCAGGCAGTGCAGGCCATGAAAACCATACTCCATGTGGAGTTAGGGTCTGGGTTCAAATCCTGGCTCTGCCATTTCTGCCTGTGTATTCTGGGATAAGTAATCTCACTTCTCTGAGTTTTAGGGTTTTTTTTCCCTAATTGCTAAAATGAGGAGGTTGAACTATATGACTTCCAGGGTCTTTCCTGCTCTAAGTCTACAATCCTAAATATTTGGAGGTTTCCATGGAAATGCTATTTCTGCCCTTTCTTCACAGTACAAAGGATTTTGCTTTATAAAACTGAAAAGGGACATCTTCAATGAGGCTGTGTAAAAGCAAGCACCCTGACACATCCAGGATGGCCTGCTGACACAGGTTCTGTGATATGCTTTTCTAAAAGGATAGGCAACTTTTGAGGAGTCAAGTACATATATCATTCACTTAGTTCAGGGGAAAATGTCAGCATCCTCAACTTACGAGAAAATACAAACAGGGAGATAAAGATCAAAAGACAGGGCTTCCAGCTGCCTGACCATAAGCAATACACACATCACAAATCAACAGACAAAACCAACTGTCTGATCATACATACACAGTCATCAGAGAGGGAAGCATCACTATCTGGGTTTTCAAAGCCAAGGGGCTCCTTATTGGCTTCCTAGAGTCTCATCTGGCCAGCCCCAAAGTAAAACCTCACCTCAGAATGTATATACACTTCAGAGTTAGAGAGCATCACAACCCTTGAGAACCAGTGCCTCATTAGAAATTAGCAAAAGGTGCGGACCTCCCCTAACCAAGTTTCCCTAAATGGGCAGGCCCATTAATAAGTGTGGAAAATATTTAATCGCATTAGCATTACAGGTTGAAGCGTCCCTATCCTCATTTGCCTTAGGCCAAGGATGCTCCACGGGTTCAGCCAGCTGAAGACATGAAAGGACCCTATCCTTTCAGTAGAGATATGAACAAATAAATTAATTTCATTTGTGATTCCAAACACAGTGTGACTCATGCTCATCACCTTCCAAACAAAACACAACCAAAAAATTTCCCTTTGCTTCCTCAGAACAAAACATGGATTGTCCTTCAGAGGTCCTTTGCATCACTTTCTGGTTTTCTTAGAATGACTTCTTTCCTTGATGCTGACTGTATTGTGAATGAATCTTGAAAAGGCTCTGTGTCATATGATCAGAGGGGTACAAATCTGCAGTTGGAAAGGACCTTAGAGGCGGCCTGGTCCAGCTCCTTCATTTTATAGGTGACGAAAATGAGAACGAGGAGACTGAGGGACTTTTCTGCAGTCACACAGGTAGTAAGAATCAATAGGATTTTGAGGTCCTTCATTCTCTTGGTCCCCATCTCCTAGATACTTTCTAGCATGTTCATCCTTAAATGTGGCACCTAGAACTAAAAATAGGGACAGCTAAGTGGTTCAGTGGATAGAGTGACACGCCTGGAGTTAGGAGGACCTGAGTTCAAATCCAGCCTCAGACACTTACTAGTTCCATGACCCTGGGCAAGTCACTTAACCATGTTTGCCTCAGTTTTCTCATTTGTAAAATGAACTGGGGAAGGAAATGGCAAACCATGCCAGTATCTTTGCCAAGGAAACCCCAAATGGGGTCACAAAGAGTCAGGCATGACTGAAGAAGAACAACAAAGTAGAATAAAAGACACCAACTTAATGAACCTGATGTGGATGCAAAAGGAATTCTGATCAGTTAAGGTTTTAAAACGACATGTATAGAAGATGAAAATAAAGGCAAGTCACTGAAGACAAATACAAAAGAATAACATAGTCCTATAAGAATGGCCAGGAAATACTAAATCCCAGAAGAATCTGAGCTTGTTAGTGAAAACAAAAGATAATGAAAAAAAATTTTAAGCTATGAAGGAAGCAAGAGCAATATTGAATAAAGGATTGTTTGCAGTGCATGCCAAGTACTGAAATTTTATTTTCTATCTGTTTTCCTTCTACGGAGAATGATCTGACTGAGAAAGAATAAAAAATGTCTGCCATGGAATGGAAACCATAGACAACTAAAAAACCTGCCAGGTACATCTAGCTGGTTTCAAAGAGTTCAAATCGGTACATGCAAATGAACTAGGCAAGGACAATCCTTCAGATTTCTTTTCTCACATCCCGCAAAGTTTCTAACATTTCATAGGACACATCAGTAAATACTTGTTGCTTCATTAGGCATATGCTCATCTCTCTCTTTAGGACCCAACTCTCCTCATCTATAAAGTACATTTGCCTTCCCTTCTTTCCAGGTCCCATTTCAGTTAGGTGTCTTCTCTCAGTTGTCAACTTGATCCATAGTTAAATTATTTGTTGCCCTTGATACTGCCACTCCCCATCTCCTCTTAGAATCACAGAATGTCAGATCTGGAAGGAACTTTAGACACTAGCTAATTTGGGTGGCACTCAGGGATAGAATCTAAATCTCTAGACCACTAATTTAGCATTTTCCATGCTAATGACTGAATTACCTAGACTCGCAGAATGATAGAATGAGATCAGAAGTTACATAGTTCAAACCATACCCAAACAAGAATTCTTTCTACATTCTATCTTGCAATTGGTCAACCAGCCTTTGCTTAAACACTTCTAGTGAAAGGGAATAAAGCAGTACAGTCCCATAATATTGGGGAAATTCTAATTATCAGGAAGTTTTCCTGATATCTTACTCCAAATCATTTATCTGCAATTTCTACCTGTTCTTCACTCTTGTGGACTCTGGGATTATGCAAAACATGTCTGATTTCCCTTCCATGTTACAGCCCTTCAAATACTTGAATTTATTCAAATTTCCCCAAATCTTCTTGCTGTTCAGATGTTTTTCAGTTGAATCCTATTCTTTGTGACTCTATATGGAGCTTTCTTGGCAAAGACACTGGAGGGGTTTGCTTTTATCTTCCCCAGCTCATTTTACAGATGAGGAATGGAGGCAAACACGGTTAAGTGATTTGCCTAGCGTCACATAACTGATAAAGATCTGAGGCTAAATTTGAACTTGGGTCTTCCTGACATCATCCTGGTTATATATGCACTGTACCAGCTAACTTCCCTCCGTCTATTCTTCATCTGGTTAAACAATAACCTGTAAAAGGGAATTTTCTAAGGTATAGACTCCTTTTCCATAAACCCCATTGTCTGTAAATTACCTCCAAAATGAAATATAAAACCCAGTGTTTGCCTCTTAAAGTTCTTCCTAACCTGATCCTTTCCTACTTTCACAATCTTCTTACACCTTACTCCTTTACACCTAGTCCACCGTGCAGTGGCGCTGGTCCCCTTGCTGTTCCTCAAATATATCACTCTTTCTCTCAACTCCCAGTGTTTTCACCTTCTCATACCTAGAATGTTCTTTCTCCTCATCTCCACCTTCTGGCCTCCCTGGCTTCTTTCAAGTCTCACCGAAAGTCCCATCTTCTGGAAGAAGCTTCCCAGTCCTTCTTAATCTTAGCATCTTTCCTCTGAGACGGTATATATAATGTTTGTACACAGCTGTTTGCATGCTGTCTCTCCCATTAGACTGTGATCTCCTTGCCAGGAGGAACTATTTTTTATCTTTCTTTGTATCCTTAGCACTTAGCATGAAGACTTGCTGGGGATGGAAGCTCAATTCCAGGTGGACAGTCTCGGGCGGGTAAAGGTGGGAACTTCTAAATCTTAGAGTTCTCACGAGGCCCCCCCAGGAAACGACTGGGAATCGAGGTGAACCGAGCTATCTCGTGTATTTCCGCCTCTTCCCGTGAGAAATGTGATGGGAGAGAGCTCTCCCCGCCCTCGAGATTGTCCCGGATCTGGGCACACTATTGTTATCTAACAGCACGGTATTCAGATGCAAACTATGCTGCTGGAGAGTTTAAGTAGGATCAGGAAAGCCTGAAAGTGCTCTTGGGCAGAGGGGCGCGGAGCGGACAGGACACAAGGCTCCGCTTTTCCTCTCTCTTCTCTCCCCTCCCCCTCTCTCCCCACTTACACTTCTACTTCCAATCTCTTATTGTAAGATCTTTGCCTCCTTGGGAGATTCTTCGCTCCCTCCTAAGGAAGAATTCCCCTCCCCTTGTAACTAGACCCTGAAATAAAGCTCAACCCTTGTTCGACTCTGGAACGTCCTTTCTCTCATACGAGCATCCGGTTTGGCCAACCGAAGACCTCCGATAGAGGTAAGGGAAGACTCGGGTAGCCCACAGGCCTCTAGGCCTGGCAAAGACTGGCACATAACAGGCACTTTATAAATAATTCTTGGTTTGATTAAACGCTCATAGTTCCTTCAACCCATGAGGTCTGAGCAGTGCACAGTCCAGTGGGATTATTACCTTTTTAGCCTTGGACACTATGTTTATTTTAATGAAACCTAAGATCTTATTGCTTATTTGGTGGCCATATCACACTGTTAACTCATAATGAGGTCTACTAAATCTCCCCTTAAATATTTTTTTCAGAGGAATTTTTGTCTAGCCATGCCACACTCATCTTATATTTATTAAATGAATTTTTGAATCCAAGTACAAGACTTTAAATTTACCCATATCCATATTGTTTCACCTTATTAGATTTAGTCATTTTAGCCTGCTGAAATCTTAGGGGTCTTGATTCTATTATCCAATGTGATAGCTATCTTCCCAGCTTCACGCCATCCCCGAGTTTGATCAACATACTATCTATGTTTTTATCTGAGCCATTGATAAAAAAAATATTAAAAGGTATAAGAACAAGGACTAATCACTAGAATACTCCATTAGAGACATCCTTCCAAAATGACATTGATGTATTAAAGACTATTCTTTCTCACTATTCAACTACTTCCAAATCCAACTATCTGTACCCTATTTTAGTCCATCTTTCTGTGTTTTTCCCACAGGATACCAGAAATGACTCAGTAAAATATTAAGGGACTCTACATTTGAATAAAGGATTACTGAAGACCAAAAAGTCCTCAAGTTCAAAAGAATACATATAGTTAGGCAGAATTATACATCACAGTGGCCAAAAGTAGTTAAGGTATTTGAGAGTATGGTCAACACTCATAAGATTGTAAACGGGGCCAACCAGCTATCCAAGGGGTGGGGAACCTGAGGCCTCAAGGCCACATGTGGCCCTCTAGGTCCTCAGGTGTGGCCCTTTGATTGAATGCAAACTTCATAGAACAAATCCTTTTAGGAAAAGAATTTGTTCTGTAAAACTTGGACAAGGACCTAGAAGATCACATGTGGTTTCAAGGCCACAGGTTCCCTACCCTGACCTATTCCTATAACTTAGATGTAGCTGCCCTTCAATGCCAGTTAGCAGCTTGGTACAGAGAAATGTTTCTGTCCCCAAATTATATCTCACTAATCCTTCCCATTTCACTAGAAAATCTCTGTAATAAAATCAATATTCCAAGGCCTAACTTCTCAATAAACCACTAACTTCTTTTTCCAACGCCACGCCAATGTGGTAGTAACTTTGGATTCTTGAAGATTGTGCCAGTGAATGCAAGAGGTCAAAAATCTTGCCAGGCTAGAAAACTTTTAAGTAAAAGGTATCCAGAGGACCTGGCCAGGTCCATCACCTGAAAGGTAGCCACCTAGTGAAGATACTTATTTCTTTCAGTTATAACAATCTTCTAAGACAGAGAAAGTTTTGAACTGAATCAGTGCTGGGCTCCAATGAAATCATAAATCTTCTGACATGCTGACCTAACATCTGTAAATAATTAGTACTACGTACAATAATCGTAAATGGCCAGGACACAATGGTGTATGTATATACATATACACTTCTCCCACCCCCTTTTGACAGTTCAGTCTCTTTGTTCTTAACAGTGCTTTACTTCTTGACATGATTTCTTCCTCTTATTGTCAAAAGAAAAAAAGGGCTTTAATGAAGCAATCCTGGCATTTTTCTGACAACACACACTACTTCAAAGGTCATACACAAAGTTCTTTCCTCAGTTCTGCCTTATATGATTGTTCTGCATAAAGGACATTCTCTCCTTCTTCTAGTACAATATGTCTACTCTCTTTGCATAAGACTTGTCCTACTCCTAGCCAAAAAAAAGCCCAAAACAAAATGAAACACAAAAATCCCCCCACTGTGCTACAATAACACTCCACTATTTTGAGCCTAGCATTCCTGTTGAGTCCTAAGAAGAGTGAATGTGGGGAGGGGGAGAGAGGCACAGCTGGAGACTAACAGACATAGTTACAGAGACAGAGTCACAGAGACAGAGAGAGACAGAGGGAGAGACACACAGAGAGAGACACAGAGGCAGAGACAGTGATAGAGGCAGACAGACAGAGAGAGACAGAGGGAGAGACACACGGAGAGAGACACAGAGGCAGAGACAGTGATAGAGGCAGACAGACAGAGAGAGACAGAGGGAGAGACACACGGAGAGAGACACAGAGGCAGAGACGGTGATAGAGGCAGACAGAGACAGAGGGAGAGACACACGGAGAGAGACACAGAGGCAGAGACAGTGATAGAGGCAGACAGAGACAGAGGGAGAGACACAGAGACATACAGAGACAGAGAGACAGAGTGAGACACACACACACACACACACACACACACACACACACACAGAATTCATGTTGTCTCACTCCATTAGATGGAGTGCTTCCTGAGACCACGGACTGGTTATTTTTCTCTCTCTTGGTACCCCTAGAGCTTAGCACAGTGCCTTACACACAGTAAATGTTTAATTAAATGTTTGTTGACTTGGCAGAGAAGAGATAGAGACAGAGAAAGAAAGCTTTTGGCAAGGTGACGGGGTAGTAGTAACACAGACACACATCCCAAACAGAAAAACATACTAAAAGCAGGGCGCATGGTACGTTACTGGGAAAGGGAGGAAGCCAGTTCTAGGAGAGGAACTGGGTAAGCGAGCGGACTCTGCCAAATGCACGCTGTCTCTCCCGACAGGGGAAATGATAAGGCGCAGGCCGTAGGCTGGGGTGCGGGTACGGGGGTGAGGCTCAGCTGTAGGGGAAGGAGCCTCCGAACTTTGTGGGCCCTGCTCGCCAGGACAGCAGCCCTGCGCCCTCGCCGGGCACACCGAGCTCTGCCCCTGCGTTTCGCCGGGCTCCATCCAAGCCTGCAGCACCAGGCGGTGATGGAGAGCCTGGCGGCCGAGGCAGGGCGCAGGCAGGCCGGGCGGCCGATAGGGCTGTCCTGCTGTTACCTGAAGCCGCCGTGTCTCCCCAGAAAGCCGAGGCGCAGCCGATTCGCACTGTGCGCGGCCCTTCGCATCCTTCTCCTTTCCCCGGACCGCCCCCGCGGGTCCCAACCTTTGTCCCCAGCCGGCGGGACGCTGCGCAGCCGGAGATCGGCGCCCGCAGGCGCCCGAGTCCGAGCCCGAGTCCGAGCCTAAGCCGGAACGGGAGCCCGGCAGCTGGAACTGGTCCTCGCAGAGGCAGCAGCAGCAGGGTCCGGGGGCTGCTCATGGCAGCACGGACCTCGGGCTCTCTCCAGATCCTTTTTTGTGCCGGGTCCCCAAATCCCGGAGGGCCACAGCCACCACCGAGTTAGAGGAGGCAAGAAAGCCCAGAACCCAACCAACTGGCAACTAAGCTCCTTCCCTCTTCCTCCTTTCCAGGGCTGGGCGGAGAGCGCTCCCAACTGTTGCCCTCACCACCCCCTGCAGGCCGGCCTGGGACTACACTGCTTGCCTCTGCCCAGCAGTGCCCCTACGAAAGCCTGCCCAATTGCCTTCGCTCCATCTAGCCCTCCTGTCGTGTGCCCTGCGCTCAAGTCCTAAGCACCAGAGGTTTGAGAGCTGGAAAAGGCCAAGGGGAAAAAATCTTTCTGTCCAACTGCGTGCCTCACTCGTTGAGTTCGTCTCATCTCTTCTGCCTGTTCGTCTCCCTCAGGCCTCTGTTCACTGTTCTCTGTGGCTCTGTTTCCTCCTCACCCCTCAGTTTAGCATCTATTAGGAGTACTTGCATTTTAACATTTTAAAAGGATTCTTGAAGACAAGACTTCATGACCCAAATAATGGTAGAACGTAGACGGTGTCTGATAGTAGGAAGAGGAAGCAGGCCACGGGAGGCTTGTTCTTCAGGTTGTCCTTAATTATGTCCTTAATTATGTGAGCCATTTTTCTGATGTACTATATGCTATAAAGACGGTAAAGTTCAAGGTCTGAAAGTCATCTTTTTTCCCCATAAATAGTTCTCCTCCCTTTCCCTCTCCCTCCACTGTGTCTGTCTTTCTTCCTCACTCATACTGCTCTTTTAGAATCTCTCTCCTGAGTTGTTACTTGGTACTTCTTCGTAGACACTGACCCAGAGGGCTCCTCCACTGACAATACCATGGTAGTCTAAGCAGGAAAGACACCTGGCACATCACAGTATCTGAACCCAGTACCAGAAAGGGGGGTCTTGACACTTGCATCAAAGGATTTAGAACTGAGGTAGGATTTAGAGGGCATCTATCCTATTCCCCAACCTCCTTCCCTTTTGAGTGAGGAAACAGACCAAATGAGTCTATGGTCATACGTAAGTGAGGAACAATGATTGAACTGCATATCTTCTGACTCCAAGCGCAGAGAAGGGCCCCTTACTGCTACAGGTGTTCTCCCCTGGGGTGTACTTCTCAATCAAACCTAGAACTATATTTTAGACTCCTTGAGGGTAGCAGCTACATCTTACTTATCCTTATGTTTTTCAGATATTTTTCACAGTACATTACCTGATACTTCAATATCACTGAGGATACTCCCCCTGTTGTCCGATTAAATCCATCCATACTTTATCACTCTATGAGGTTCTTTTCCTTCCCTTTCAATAAATCTTCCATAATACTCTGGAGCAAAAGAATGAATGAAAAGCCCTTATTAAGTGCTTACTGTGTTCCACACTAAGCATGGGGGAAATGAAAAAGAGCAGAATGAGCATGTTGCACAAATATAACTTGAATTCCAATTTTGAGAATATACTACTTCATTTTCAGGAAGACACAATCTTTTTTGCTTTCACCCTCCTCCCTCCCTTCTCCCCAAATGTTGTATTAGTGCTAGACATGAGGGATGTACCACCTCTATGTTACCGTTTTATTATAGTGCTTTTTACCATAAGCATTATAAGTACACATATATTTATATTATACATGTAATATATTTTATTATAATGCTTTGATGAATCCCTGACTTGTCAATGAGCACAAATTTCAGCCAAGCCACATCTTCTTCTACATAAGTCATGTCCTGTAAATATTCACGAGGGGCTACAGTGGACTAAGGGACTTCCTCTGGATCTTCTGACATTATATCGATTACAAATAGAGCAGACCTCTGATTTTTGTTACTCACAAAACATCAAAAGGTGTTTTGGTTGGTTCCAACAACCTCTTTCAATCATACATCTCTTTGAAAATATCTTTTAGTGCACTCTTCCTGCACAATTCTTTTGTTGGTTACATGTTCCAAAAGAGCAGTGTGGTCCAGTGGGTAGAAAATTGGTCTTAAACTAATGAAGAAGGGTTTACGACCTACTTGTAACACATACTTTGTGACTCTTTGACTATGGCTGACCTGGTAAAAGAGAGTAAAGGAAATTTTTGCACTAGGAGGTATTCACATTGATAAAAGCAAAGGATTGGAACAAGTTTTATTTATATACGTATTATATCTGTATGTATATAAAAGATAAGATCTTTGAAAGTAGGGCTTCTTTCATTTTTTGAATTTGTATCCTGAGCTTCTAGAACAGTGCCTGACACAAAATGGGCACTTAACAAATGCTTGTTGATTAAGTGATTGTATATGAAAGTGTGTGTGTGTGTGTGTGTGTGTGTGTGTGTATGTATGTATGTGCGTACATCTACTATGCCTCATTCCCTGGTATACTTGAAGAAATATGCAAATATACATACATAGATCTGTGTATATGTATGTGTGTAGATATTTTCAAGGACTGGTTCAAAGTTTCATGGTTCATAGAGATGCAGCAACAAGAAGATTGAAAGACCAGAAGACTGATCTTTTAGGTAAAAGTTTGAGGCCAATGCAACCAAAATTCGGAGGGATGTAGTATATTGGGAAAGAATTTTTACAGCTAATCTTGGGGACAAAGGCCTCATTTCTAGAATATATAGAGAACTGAGTTGAATGTACAACAATACAAGTCATTCCCCACTTGATAAATGGTCAAAGGATATGAACAGGCAATTTTCAGAGGAAGAAATTAAAGATATCTATAACCATATGAAAAAATGCTCTAAATCACTTTTGATTAGAGTGATGCAAATCAAAACAACTCTGAGGTACCCCATCACACCTATCAGATTGGCAAACATGACAGAACAGAAAATGATAAATGTTGGAAAGGATGTGGGAGAGTTGGAACACTAATTCATCGTTGGTGGAGCTGTGAGTTCATCTAACCATTCTGGAGAGCAATTTGGAACTATGCCCAAAGGGCTACAAGAATGTTCATACCCTTTGACCCAGCAATATCACTTCTATGACTGTATCCCTAAGAGTTTATAAAAATGGGAAAGGGTCCCACATGTACAAAAATATTTATAGCAGCACTCTCTGTAGTGGCCAAGAACTGGAAATCAAGGGGATAACCATCAATTGGGGAATGGCTGAATAAATTATGGTATATGAATGTAATGGAGTACTATTGCGCTATAAGAAATGATGAACAAGAAGACTTCAGAGAGGCCTGGAAAGACTTATATGATCTGATGCTGAACAAAAGGAGCAGAACCAAGAGAACTTTGTGCACAGCAATGACCACAGCGTGTGACAGTTTTTTCTGGTAGACTTGGATCTTCATAGCAATGCAAGGACTTAAAAAAAAAATTCCCAATGGTCTTCTGAGGCAAAATGCCTTCCACATCCAGAGAAAGAACTATGGAATTCAATCACAGAGTGTAACAGATCATTTTTGTGTGTGTGTGTTTAATGTTTTGGTTTGTTATATGATTTCTCCCATTCGTTTTAATTCTTCTACACAGCATGACTGTAGTGGAAATGTATTCAATAGGAATCTATTTGTAGATCCTATATAGAATTGTATGCCATCTTGGGGAGGGAGGGGGGTGGTGGTGGAGTAGGTAGGGGGGAAAAAAACCTAAGTTTTATGGTAGTGATTGTAGAACACTAAAGATACATAAAATTAATATAATATACATAAAAGCATAACAAACATAAATATAAAAATAGCTGAAATGGCAGAAATGTACAGACTATGACATTTGATAGTGGCCTCCAATGACAAACCAAAATATAATGGTAATGATAATTTAAAAAAGCTTGAGGTCATTAAGTATACTGTGTTGTTTCCCAAAGACAATCCATATTCTTCTCATCCCCCCTATATATAATATAACCTGCACAATAGGTAGTTTCTTGTTTTGGGGTTATGTTTTGGTTATTTGTTTGGATAGTTGGGTTCAGTTTGACTGAGTGATTATCTGTCTCACTTATGAGGTTTTGCAATGTTGTAGGGCTTGATGCAAGCAGGATAACATAATCTATAAACTGAAGCATCTGAAGGATCCCACAGTTCTAAAGGGAATTCCTCTTTCCTTTGGACTTGATGCTAAACATATTCCTTGAAAACAGCAAATGTCTTTGGCAAACATATAACTCTACTTTTTGCCCTGTTTAACAAGAATTATCAGTGTTGTTGGACAAAATTATCTCTGTTGTCACATCTTTCAGAATTTTGTATAATTTGGACATACCTATGGAAGATATTTTGCCATAGGGGGACCTTTAAGGTGACATTTTGTGCTACAAATCAAATGTATTTTAATGGTCAACAAAGATGCGCAATGGGATATTACATTCTATGCGTCTTTCAGTGACTGCAAAGATGTCTACAGAATACTGTTTGTGAGACTGACTTTTCCTTAAATATTATGTTGATACAAATGATTATCAAGGATGCATGACCTAGAATAAGTGAATGAATTATTCTCAGAAAGATTTTGTTGGAAAATAGGAGTATAAGTCCATATTTTCTTGGTCAGTTTGGGGAGTGCATGGGAATTATTTTTTTCCAAGTGATTGGCATCCTTTCCTTCTTTCAGATAGCTTAAGAACTGATCCCTTAACTCACTTAGAATTGTTTTGCCTCTGGCAAGGATCTATTTTATATGTATTTGGTTTGGTCCAGATGCTTATATGAGTTTCTTTAGTGCCATTTCACCTTCCTCAAGCAGTGTTTTAGGGGCTGTGATGCTGTAGACAATGTGATGGTTCCAATATTACTAGTGGAGAAAATTGTTGTAGAAATTGTTGTTGCTGCTTTTTCAGTTGTTTCAGTTATGTCTGACTCTTTTTGGACCCCATTTGGAGTTTTCTTGGTAAAGATACTAGAGTAGTTTGCCATTTCCTTCTCTAGCTCATTTTACAGATGAGGAAATTGAGGTATATCCAGCCCTATTCTCTCCTCTGAGCTTTTGTCCCATAGCACCAATTGCCTACTAGACGTTTTACACTGGATGCCCTGGAGACATCTTAAACTACGCTTGCCAGCACCAAACTCATGTTCTTTTCCCCAAAACTCTCTTTTTTCCCAAAAGTCCTTCTATATGTTAAATGTTTGACCATTTTTCCACTGTCCCAGTTTTGTAATCTCAGCATTATTTCTGATTCCTCATTCTCCTCACTCCACATATTCAATCAACTGTCAAATTTTGTCATTTCTGCCTTTACAATATCTCCCATAGCTGTCCCTTTCTCCCTACCTCTCTACCATCTTGGTTCAGGCCCTCATCACTCCTTGCCTACATAATTTCAACAGTCTCTTAACTAGTTTCCCTGCCTCAAGACTCTCCTCACTGACCTCTATTGTACATACTACTACTAAAATAATTTTCCTTAAATGCAGATCTGATGATATGTCTCTCCCACTCCATCAAATCAACTGACTTCCTATTGCTTTTAGGAGAGGTTATAAATTTCTCTTTTTAGCTTTAAAATTCCTGTACTACCTGGTCCTTATACTAACCTATTTTTCTAGCCTCATTATACTCTCCCTCCTGTACTTTGTGATGTGGCCAAATTGGCTTTCTCACTTTCCCCCATATTCCACCTTTCACCTTCTTATGCTTTTACAGGCATCACATGCCTAGATTAAAGTTCCTTCTCACCTCTACCTTCTCTTCCTTTAAAGACACAGTTCAATCACTATCTTTTTCATAAAACCATTTGTGATACTGAATTCCCCCCAAACTATATTGCATTTAACTGCTTTCCACATATTGTATTTATATTATATTATATTAATATTTGAATATGTATTCATTTTGTCCTCCATTAGAATACAAGATCCCTGTGAGCAGGGACTGTTTCTTTCCCTACACTTGCATCTCCCACTAGCACAATGTCTGCCATATATCACGTACTTAATGATTTCTGTTGATTATATGACTGTTAAAGCTTTGACAAGTTTATCATAAGAATCCGCAATAGAAACACCTTTTTCCAGCTACCTCTATCCTTCTCATTCACTTTTTTTTTATCATGTTCAGCTCCTCATACCTTCTAAATCAATAAAAGCTTATGTGTATAAAACAAACGCATCGCTACAGTGACTAAGTCTAAAGCTGTTGCCACATTCATCCAGCCTGGTGTGCTCCTGTGATTTACTATCTTACCACTAGATGTCTCTGTTACATTAAGCATTTCCCTATCTCGGAAGTGTGGCACCTCAAAAATAAATATAATATAGCCTCTGGAACAGGAAAATATCTTTAGATATCTAGTCGAATTCCATTTCTTTATAGATGAGGGAACTGAGACTCAGAGAAGTTAAGTGACTCCTTATAGGTCGTGCACCTAAGAATCCCAGCTGGGATTCAAACCCAGATTTTCTAGATTATCAAGTTAGAAGGAAGGAGTATTTCAAGTCATTAGATGAAGTGAAGCCTCCAAGGAAATATAATGAGATTAGTTAAGCAGACTCAGTCATGTTCTATGGCACTTAGATGAAAAGTAAGTCAATTTTTCCCCCTTTTTTGGTAAAATTTTTTATTCATTTGAAACATACAAAACAAGAAAAAAAACATTCCCATGTACATCAGCAGAACATAGGAGAGGATTCAATATAAAATAATAAATTTTCCTTTCAAAAAAAGCTATGTAACAAATACTATACATTGTTCTCAAAGCTACCCAGCTTTTCTTTGTTTCCTTCTAGGTTTTATTTTGTTCTCTGATGTGTACTTTTTACTTTATTTTTCCCCTGCCCTTCTTTCCTCCTTGCCCTAAAGAAGACACACACATATACACACATACATATATAATATATACATATATACTCACACTATATATGTATGGACACATATACACATATAGATATCTATATACATATACTTATGTACTTATATATACTCATGTACATGTATATAAAATTGTACTATGCACATTTCCACTTGTTATCTCTTTCTCAGGAAGGTAGATAGCATCTTCCTTCACTGGTCCAGGTCTTTCTATGTTTTTTCTTTTTTTTAAAATTTATTTATTTATTTTAAGTGTTCAATATTCATATCTACAAAATTTTGAGTTCCAAATTTTCTCCCCTTTTGTCCACTCCCCCCACCCCAAAACACTGAGCATTCTAATTACCCCTACCACAAATCTGTTGTCCCTTCTAACATCCCTCCCTTCCCTTATCCCCATCTTCTCTTTTGTCCTGTAGGGCAAGATAAATTTCTATACCCCATTACCTGTATTTCTTATTTCCCAGTTGTATGCAAGAGTAATACTCAACCATTGTTCCTAAAACTTTGAGTTCCAACTTCTCTTCCTTCCTCCTTCCCCACCCATCCCCACTGGGAAGGCAAGCAATTCAATATAGGGTATATATATGTAGTTTTGCAAATGACTTCCATAATAGTCATATTGTGTAAGACTAACTATATTTCCCTCCATCCTATTCTGCTACCCATTTCTTCTATTCTCTCTTTTGACCTTGTTCCTCCCGAAGAGTGTTGACTTCTAATTGCTCCCTCATCCCACTGCCCTCCCTTCCATCATCCCGCCATTCTGCTTATCCCCTTTCCCCCCACTTTCCTGTATTGTAAGATAGGTTTTCATGCCAAAATGAGTGTGCATTTTATTCTTTCCTTGAGTCAAATGTGATGAGAGTAAGCTTCACATTTTCCCTCTTACCTCCCCCTTTTTCCCTCCTTTGAAAAGTCTTTCTCTTGCCTCTTTTATGAGAGATAATTTGCCCCATTCCATTTCTCCCTTTCTCCTCCCAATATACTCCTCTGACATCCCTTAATTTTATTTTTTTAGATATGATCCCTTCCTATTCAACTCACCCTGTGTGCTCTGTCTCTTTCTGTCTTTGTGTGTGTGTGAATGTGTGTGTGTGTGCGTGTATAATCCCATCAACTACCCAGATACTGAAAAAAAGTTTCAAGAGTTACAAATATCATCTTTCCATGTAGGAATGTAAACAGTTCAACTTTATTAAGTCCCTTATGATTTCTCTTTCCTGTTTATCTTTTCATACTTCTCTTGATTCTTGTGTTTAAAAGTCAAATTTTCTTTTCAGCTCTGGTGTTTTCATCAACAATGCTTGAAAGTCCTCTATTTCATTGAAAGACCATTTGTTCCCCTGAAGTATTATACTCAGTTTTGTGGGTAGGTGATTCTTGGTTTGAGTCCTACTTCCTTTGACTTCTGGAATATCATATTCCAAGCCCTTCCATCCCTTAATGTAGAAGCTGCTAGATCTTGTGTTATCCTGATTGTATTTCCACAATACTTGAATTGTTTCTTTCTAGCTGCTTGCGATATTTTCTCCTTGACCAGGGAACTCTGGAATTTGGCCGCAATGTTCCTAGGAGTTTCTCTTTTTGGATCTCTTTCAGGCGGTGATCAATGGATTCCTTGAATACTTATTTTGCCCTCTGGTTCTAGAGTCTCAGGGCAGTTTTCCTTGATAATTTCATGAAAGATGATGTCTAGGCTCTTTTTTTGATCATGGCTTTCAGGTAGTCCCATAATTTTTAAATTGTCTCTCCTGGATCTATTTTCCAGGCCAGTTGTTTTTCCAATGAGATATTTCACATTATCTTCCATTTTTTCATTCTTTTGGTTTTGTTTTGTGATTTCTTGGTTTCTCATAAGGTCATTAGCCTCCATCTGTTCCATTCTAATTTTGAAAGAACTATTTTCTTCAGTGAGCTTTTGAACCTCCTTTCTCATTTGGCTAATTCTGCTTTTTAAAGCCTTATTCTCCTCATTGGCTTTTTGAACCTCTTTTGCCAATTGAGTTAGCCTATTTTTCAAGGTGTTATTTTCTTCAGCATTTTTTTGGGTCTCCCTTGGTCTCAACTTTAGCAAGTTGTTCACTCACTTTTCATGATTTTCTTGCATCTCTCTCATATCTCTTCCCAATTTTTCCTCTGACTCTCTTACTTGATTTTAAAAGTCCTTTTTGAGCTCTTCCATGACCTGAGACCATTGAATATTTATTTTAGATGTTTGGGATACAGAAGCCTTGACTTTTATGTCTTTCCCTGATGATAATCATTGTTCTTCCTCATCTGAAAGGTTGGGAGGAGATATATGTTCACCAAGAAAGTAACCTTCTATAGTCTTACTTTTTCCCCCTTTTTTGGGCATTTTTCCAACCAGTTACTTGACTTTTGGGTCCTTTATCAAAAGTACGGTATACTCTGACAACTATAAGATGTTCGTTCCTCCAAGGTAGCACAATCAACTGTGCACCCTGGTCTGGGAGCAACAAGAAACTTTTGAGCCCAGAATCTGTGAGTAGGAGAGCTTCCTCTCCACAACAACTTGGCCTCCAGTTTCACCAAGCCAGCACTGGGGGCTGAGATTCAGATAAGCTGCTCAGTTCCCTCAGGGGCTTTACAATCCAACAATGGATGTGGGCTGCTGTGAGAACTACTGTCGCCCAATGTGGCCTCTGTTGCTTTCATTGCCTGAGGTCAGAGGTATGGGAAGACCCTGCCCCTTCTCAGCCAGCTGAAAAAACCTTTTCACTGACCTTTGGAGCCTGTGGGTTGAAGGATCTGCAAACTGTTGCTACTGCAGCTGGTGATTCCACCCCCAGACTTGCTCAGGTCCTCCTCCCCACACCAGTGTGCAAGGTCAAGGCTGGTCTTGGCTCCACTCCTTCTCTGGTGTGACAGACTTTTCCCATCCACCTTTCAGGTCACCTTGGGCTAGAAATCTCCTCCACTCTGTTGTTCTGTGGCTTCTGCTGCTCTAGAATTTGTTGAGAGTTTTTCTTTACAGGTATTTTATAGGCTATAGGGGAAGAGCTGGTGTATGTGTGTCTTTCTACTCTGCCATCTTGGCTCTGCCCCACTCATGGTTTTTTCTAAATCAAATTTTCTGTGCTGCAGCAGTATTTCAACACAATCATATCCCATCTGAGAGACTGTCTATGAAAGATTTTCCTCAATTTTCTGTATTCCTCCTACTCTTTGCTACATTGATTTTATTTATACAAGAAAATTTTAATATAAATTAAGCCATTTTTGAACCTGGAATTCCAGTGATGGGGCAGCCCAGTGGTGGAAATAGTTCCAACTCTGCCCTAGAGAGGTAATCTCTTGGGGAGTGAGGAGGGGAATAGGAGAAAAAGCTTCTTTGTCTTCTCCTTTCATCTTTATCAGAGAATGATCTCTTTGAACTCTGAGATGATTTTGGATTTCTCACAGTCATCTTAGAGTGTTCACAGAACAATAGTGGCTGGTAGAATCTGCATTGTGATCCAAGGACAAACTGGGCACATTTAGGAAAGACAGCTTGAGGACTTTACAAGGATTCAGTGAAAGGAAGAAAAAGTCTGCTAGCCACCAGGAGCTACAAGCTACTTCTTTGCTACATGTATTCTCTAATCTTGAACCCACTTTCACTCAGACTCTGTATATACTTGTGGGAGTGTGCTACCATTGTGGTGAGATGTTTGTACCAACTATTCTACCTCAATAAACACCTCCAACTAGAGGCTTATGTATTTTGTTTGACTGATTAATTTATGTCAATGGGAGAACATATCAATAAGAGCTCTTGAGATATAGTACCAGAAACGCTACGTCCCACCCTTCAGAGTTACTCATAGAGCCCTGGAAGGAGGAGGAGCTAGCCAAGCTCTGGGTGCCCAACCTATCAATGCTACTGGCAGTTGGAAGAATGAGTCAAAGTTTGTTGTACTCAAAGACAGCAAGACAAGTCCTTGCCCTCTAGGAGCTTATATCCAAATGGAGGAGACATATAGATGTAAAGTAGTACACAGAAGATTTTAAAAAATAAGAATGGGAAGGTAACATTAGAGAGTAAGACTAGCAGTTATGGGGAACCAGAAAGGCCTCTAGTAGGAGGTGGTACTTTAGTTGGCTCTTAAAGGAAACCATGAATTCTACAAGACAGAGATTTAGAAGAAGAACATTCCAAGCATGGAGGACAGTTACTGCAAAGTCCTGGTGACAGGAGGTGGAAGGTTGTGTGTGAGCAACAAAAATGCCATTATGACTGAACTATACAGGGTATAAAGCAAAATAATATGTTAGAAGACAAAATTGATTGAATGATTAGTAGCTATCATGCCCTATTATTTTTTTCAATGAAATTTGCCCATGTCCTTCATCTGATCTTGATATAACATGGAATCAGATCAAGTTCACTTACGTCCCTGTGAGTGTATTCCAGTTAGTCAATGTCCTTCCCAAAAGGTGTTGCCCCTGTCTGAATCAATACTTTTTATAAGGATAGCAGAGTACAGAGATACTGCACTGTCTCTTATTCTATATATGTCTTAATGTAGCCTAAGATGGTAGTAACTCTTTGTTTGTATATATTGAGCTTAGAGTACACTAAACTCCCCATACTTTTTCATAGGAATTGTGTTCCAAATATGCCTTCCCAATCCTGTGTTTAAAAGTAATTATAGGACTTTACTTTAGTGTGATTGTTTCCGGATCATGAAATGTTATGTAGTTTCTTATTAATTAAATTTTGTCCTATATCACAGTACAGCTTATAAACTAATGTGCTCTTCTAGTTTCTTATACGTATGCTCCTGGAAGATGATTAATAAACTCCTCTTAATAATGGAATGTTTTGCTAAGCCTTACAAAGAATAATTTCTAATTACTTTATAAGGCATGTATGCCAAATATAAATGATCACACATGTGACATAAAAACAACTTCAGAAATTAAACACAGCTTGGTCATGGACACCAAAATAATTTATTTTCTCATAAAAACTCATGTTAGACCACCCTTCTCTCACAGTTTTCATATGGTCTTTACCCATCAAGGTACAATATGGCTTATTACAATGGATACTGGAAAAAGCACATTGACTATTCATTGATTTCATAATAGTCAAAGGCACAAATCAGGATGTAAATGTCATTGTGTCTGCTGAAATTCTAAAGAGTGATATTGTCTTACCTTCAGTTTTCTAGATGATTGTTTGTAGTACTTCCCTTTAATGGTACAAGAAGGATATCACCTAGTGAATTTGGGAGAACCTTGGGAATTCTACATCGTAATGTGAATTCTAACATTGGGAGGCAGTCAGGTGGTACAGTGGGATAGAACATGAGGCTTGGATCCAAGAAAGCCTTTCTTTCGAATCTGATCTCAGACATTTACTAGCCATTGGACTTCTGGGTAAATCAAGTTACTTAATCTGTTTGCCTCAGTTTCCACAACTGGAAATGGAGATACTAATAGTACTTACCTCCTAGAGTTATTGTGAAGATCAAATGAGATATTTGGAAGCAACTTAGTGCCTGGAAAATAGTGGTTGCTGTCCTGTGTTCTCAAAGAGGACAGAAATAACACCACTCTGCTAATGTCAAGTTTCAATGCATCTGACTGTGGCTGATCAGACCAATACAAGCTGGGAATTCTCTATCACAGGTTGGGCACTAATAGTCCATGTGAACATTTGGGGTGGATACTCTAAATTTGCTTATCCTGCATTTCCTTTGGGCTGTTTCAATTCTGCTTTGCTCATAGGGCACAGAACCTTCTCTGATATGGGCACACCATGCTGAGTGGTCCTGTACCCAGTGTCTCCCATGTCACACAATCAATTCCAAAGTTCTTAAAAGTTCTTACAAGACACCTTGAGAGCATCCTTGTATTGCTTCTTCTGACCACCATGTGATCTCTTGCCCTATGTAAGTTCTCCATAAAATAGTCTCCATAAAATTGGCAAAAGTGTGTTTTGTATTTGAACAACGTGGCCAGCCCATCAGAGTTGTGCTCTCTGAAGTAGAGTTTGAATGTTTGGTAGTTTAGTTTGAGTTAGGACCTCAGTGTCTGGTACTTTATCTTGCCAGGTGACCTTCAAAATCTTCCTAAGACAATTCAAATGGAAGTCATTCAATTTCCTGGCGTGGCATTGGTATCCTGTCCAGGTTTCACAGGCATACAACAATGAGGTCAACATGATGACTCTGTAGACCTTTAGTTTGGTAGTCAGGCTAATATCTCTTCTCTCCTATACTTTCTTTCAGAGCCTCCCAAACACTGAGCTAGCTCTGGCAATGTGTGCATCAACCTCATTGTCAATGTGTACATCCCTGGAACTTAGCACAGTACCTGGAAAATAGCAGGTACTTAATAAATGCTTGTTTCCTTCCTTATCTCCATTATATCAGTTCAATAAATGTCCAAAACAGAATGTTTTTAAAGTTCATGTCTTAATTTCTATTTTATAGTTTGTAAAAGTTTAGAAAGCAATGTCAACCAATTTTTGTTCAGCACCAGCAACACACACACACACACACACACACACACACACACACACACACACGATTATTAACTACTTCCAGGTCTGGATCTATAATCCTATGTTTTAACTTTGCTTGTTTTATATTTATAAAACCAAGGGTTTAAGAAATGATGAAAATGATATTATATAAAAGAAACACTAGGGGACACT
Source organism: Notamacropus eugenii (assembly GCF_028372415.1). Taxonomy (NCBI): domain Eukaryota; kingdom Metazoa; phylum Chordata; class Mammalia; order Diprotodontia; family Macropodidae; genus Notamacropus; species Notamacropus eugenii. The sequence goes on along the minus strand of NC_092877.1, from coordinate 153,160,314 downwards.
GTGTACCAAATATTTAAAGAGACTGCACTATTAAGGCCTGAAAAACTTTGTTCAAATCCTGGGTCTAACACAAGCTAACTGTGACAGAGAAGTCACAAAAACTTTCTGGGCCTGTTTTCTCATCTGTAGTACAGGGATAATAATATCTATATTACCCACTATATTCTTAGGAATGAATTTTCTTCAGTAGGATCATCCTCATGTGGTATTCCTCCCAGGTCACAAAGGAAGAAACCGTGTTTTGTATCCATCTCTGAATAGGTATAACCTCATAGCAGAAGAATACAGTGGTAATCAACAGTGTCTTCCTCTGAAAAGGGACAAGCCAAGGGTTGTGATCCTTTAGGAAAGAAATGAACCTTCTCTGCTTCTTGTATCCATTTAACAGCATCCAGGTTGGAAAATAAAAACATCACTGTTTCCTTCGGAGCAATGTCCTGCTAGTTCCTCTAAAAGATGCCCAAGTTTGCTTTCTGGCTCTTGAGGTTCATGGTGCTATGCATCCTCAAAGTGGAGAAGACCTGTTCCCTCTAGATAGACTCAGATGATTGGATTCCAAACTCATCTCTTCAATACACACTTTGAAGCACCTTTTGTGCTTGACGTACCATGGTAGACACTGAGGAATAAACAGAAAGTTGGGCATGACATAATTCCTGTTCTCCTAAAATTAAAGACTAGTAGGCTATTTTGTTCATGAAGAAAGGTAGCCCTCTGGAATTTTTCATGTACAGTCCCATCCTTCTCATAGTAAATGCGATGATGAGTTCATCGTTCATTTGCAGTGATGCTATCCAAGATATATTGCACTGAGGGCCCACATCGAGGGGTTGTCCATCCAACTTCCTATCACATTCTGAACAATAGTCATTCTTTATCCACTTGGTCATTGCTGTGTAGATAGGCCAGACTTTTTTGAACCATAACGGATCTTACTGAGGAAGTTCTGCAATGTTTTGGTATTGATGGAATTAGGATGAGGTGATCCACAAATGGAAAAACCTGGAGAACCTCATATTTAAGGGATCTCTCTTCTTTTGGGCCCTCTGTTGGACATCTTTCATGACCACAACAAACATAAGTAAGCATCTATCTTTTTGTTTTCGATTTCATTTGATTTTAGTAATCAGAGAGTCATGGATCCACCTCCTACTCCTGGTTGCTTTTTCATCTGAGTTCTTACGACACTGGCCTGAGTTCTCTTCCTACCCATCTAACTATTCCTTCTCAGTGTTCTTTACTGAATTGTTACCCATGCCATGTCCCCTATACGTGAGAATACCTCAAGGTTCTGGGTCCTACTCTCTCACTTAGCAACTTCATAGGGCACCTTGAACTTGATACTATCTTTCCCATGAAACCCTCCTCTCTTCCAAAGTTCTCTATTATTCTTATTCCCAAAATGTTGAGTGCAAGTGAGAAGTCAACAATGACACCAAACTGGTAAGCTGGATGTGTGTATATGTGTAAGTGTGTATACACACACATTTGTGTATATGTGTGTATGTATATTTATGTATGGCTGTATATATTTGTATTTATATATAATATATATATATAAACAAGAAAGCACCAGATATACACATATGTTCATGTGTGTATATTTGTATATGAATATATACACATTATTGTTTCTGTCTTCACATTTTTTCTACATCTCTTGTCTCCTCTCCACTCACACAGGTGCCCACTCACACCTCACACCTGAACTATCACAAATTGGTTTCCCTGTCTCAAGTCTCCCCCTACTCCTATCCATTACCTAATCAGCTGCCAAAGTGATTTTCTAGAGGGCAGCTTTAAACATGTCACTCCCTTCTCAACCACCAATCAATACATTTTAGTGTCTTCTTATCACCCCAGGTCCAGATAATCTACTTGTCATTTAGGGTTTGGTACAACTGGTTTTCTTTCTACCTTTCTAGCTTTTTTAAACTTTGCTCTCTTTCCCATACTCTCTCACTTACTGTCCTTCTTTTTCTTCTTTATATAGGGTGCTGCATTTCCCAACTACATCTTCTCACTAGCTATTCTCCATGGTCTCTAGACTCACCCTACCTCCAGCTATTGGCTTCCCTGGCTTCCTTCAAGACTCAGCTCAAATCCCACATTTTGTAAAAGGTCTTCTTAGTCTATTCTCTTTCCCCAAATCCCTCCTCCTCTGCTAGTGTCTTTCCTTTGAAATTTCCTTCTATCGATTTTGTACATATCTTGTGTGTTCAGTTATTTGCCTATTTTCTCCTGCATTAGAAGGGCTTCTTGAGAGAAAAAATGATGTATTTCCTTTTCATTGTATTCCCAGCACCCAGTCCAGCCTCTAACAATAGTAAGCACTTTAAATTGAGGCAACTAGGTGGTGCATGTGTGCTTGGAATCAGGACGACATTTTCATGAGTTCAAATCCAGCCTCAGACACTTACTAGCTATGTGACCCTGGGCAAGTCCCTAACCCTGTTTGCTTCAGTGCCCTCAACTGTAAGATGAACTGGAGAAAGAAATGGCAAACCATTCCAGTATTTCTGCCAAGAAAACCCCAGATGGAGTCATGAAGAATCTGAAACAATTCAACAACAAAAAGCACTTTTAATAAATGGCTCAGAAGCATGACATTGAAAAACAATGGAGAGAATTGTAAAAATGTTCATATTTGCTTATAGCCTTCTTGTTACTTTTGCCTTATGTTATCATTTTTGTATTCATGCTTCATCTCCCCTATGATTAATGTATCCACTTGTATTGCCATAGATCAATAGGTAATATGTTTATCATGACGCATGAATAGATGACTATAGGACCAGTGAATCTAGCACTGGCATAGAAATAGTCTAAGCTACTCCCTTCATTTGAAATGAAGTGGCTGTCCTAAGTCATGAAGCAGAAGAATATATTAGTGCAATGTCTTTAAACAATTCATCACCAAATCCCTTCCACTCTGCTATAACACTTTTTCTTGTATCTCTATCCTGGTGCTCTTTTCAATCCCCTTTTGCTGTTTCCCTGATTTGGATCTTGTTTATCCCTTGCCTGGACTAGTCACCCCAAGCTGGTTCTTCTGATCCCCTGATGATATGTATTCAAGTGATCGAAGATGGTTTGCTCATTTGGCTTTCAACCAGGTCATCACCAGCATGAGTCACAATGACTCCAGAACAAGAGATACTATATGTGTTCACTTTGTTTCTGCTCCTTTCCAGTTTAGTTCAGCATTACTGAAATACTGTTGAATGTTTGCTTACCTAATCCGCAGAGGTTTATTGAGTGATTCCTATTTATGCAGACAGACACACAGTTCTAGACCAGTCTATGACTTCTTTTCAGGGTTATCAAGTTATTATGTCTTTTTACATCATTGAATCAACACAAGAATAAACTAGTATCAAAGTTTTAAAAAATCATCAATCCAGGGAACTGATGAAGAAATTTTTACTTGTTTTGTAACAATAAAAATCATTTAAAAATAAGCCTGGGCATTTTTAATAAAAGAAAATATATGCTCACTTTAGTAAAAAAAAAAATGACCTTGTCAAGTGTGGATACTCATTGACTTGTAAGATAGTCTGTTCTACTCTTGGAACATTTTAATTGTTAAAAAGTGACTTCTTAAGTCAAGCCCTATATTTGCCTCTCTGAAACTTCCTTCTAGTTTTGCTCTTTACAGCTAAAGAATGATTCTAATACTTTGTATGTATTTTTTAGCCTTTCAGATACTCAAATACTTGACTTCTGCTATCATCCCCTCCCCTGCAAATCTTTTCTTCTATGTTGTTCCAGAATCTTACAAAATGCTTTCTTCACAACAAACCTGTGAAATAGTAGCATAAGTAATTTTATTCTCATGATTTATTCTCAATCTGGGTAAGAAAACTGAGACTAAGAAGTTATGGGACCTATTCAATATCATATGTTTAGTAAGTAAGATTGTTAGGACTTGAATCCAGGTTTTCTGACCCCAAGTTAGATCTCTTTGTACAATCCTACGATATGACCATCCTTATAAGGAATCAATAGAGACAAGAAAGTATTTGCAAAGAGAAATGGAGTTTTTGGTAACTTCTTCATGACCACCATTTTTTTTTTTTAGTAGAATCAATGTTGGTGATCTTTTAGATTCTTTTGGCATCCTTCCTCCTTTGAGTTCTCTTGGCAATCAGTTTCTGAGTGCTTTAAAATTGGTTCCACATCCAGTGTAGATTTCTTTTGATTAGGCTTAGGTCAAGATGATTTTCCTGTCTTTATTTTCTTTAATGACATTATTTCTTCTCCAAAATGACAGAAAAAATGTAAGTCTACAGGTGATAGCTACACTACTACTACTCATGAGAATTGATCACCATAGAAATATCAGCAGATTTCTTCCATTTCACATCTGTTTGTTTTTCTGACTCCATCTATAATTATTCTCAATGTAATTTTGGTTTAGCTTGATCTCCACAGGCATTTTTCTTCTCAACAAACTTTTTGGCCATGTTGTGGGAAGGTATCATGAGGTAATGCTATTCATAATCTATGTACCTTGCACATAATACCCACTAAAGCCTTTTATTATTAACTCTTCCCTCATCACCCTGCAAAGTGCTTTGTAAATAAACTTCTAATAAACAATTCTTGCCCCAGACTATCTTGACAAATTACTTGCCCTTTCTATGACTCAGAATTTTCCTCATCTATAAAAAGGGAATATTAATGTCTGTACTATCTACCTAGAAGGACTGCTGTGAGAAAGAAATGAAGTAAAGTATTTAAGGTACTTGCAAAATGTTATATAAATTTCAACATATTATTATTCATGGTAAGGTCCTTTAAATCCTTCTATTAATAGATGACATTGTATTCATCATATTGATCTCTGGAGCAACAGAAAACCTCCTCAGCAAAATCCACAGTGATGCAAAATAGATTGGTTTAGCTATCCACATTGCAAAAGTAAAATGGTAAAAAATGTATATTTCTGAGAATGGAACAATTTGGTTGAACTGATTCTCCCCTCCTTACCTTGTTTTCAAAGATATAATGCATTATTTAACATTTTAAATCTCCTTTATCTTCCCCAAAAATGTTTGTTCTTATTGACACTGCTGACAATCTATTCCTCAGTGACTCAGAACAAGGCTAGTAACAACCAAATGTTTAGTTTAGACTCTGATCTTGCTCACTTGCAAAACATTCAATAAATATTTGAACTCATTACTTATCTACTTCTGCAAATCCCATCTTTGTTTATCCAATAGTGTTCACTGTTCTGGCACTCAAGGTAAAGCATACATTGCAATCAGTATTTGGAAAGCAGGCTGAAAAATAAACCCTTCTTTGATAAACTAAGGTTTTCTAAAATGTTGATGGTAAGTTAATAAAAATGTAGATATCCTTCATTCATTTAACATTGAATGGAGGTATTCTAACTACCACACAAGTTAGAACTCAAGCTAAGTGAAGTAGCCATAAATTCAAAATGGAAATCAAATTCTTACTCCTTTTATTAAAAATTGTAGCATATGCCAAATTGTAGAATGAGCTGAGATAAAGCAAGGGTATTGTTTGGTTGATCTTTCATCTTTTTATATTCTCCTTAATATCACTTCCCATTAGGGAAAGCATATGTTCATGCGGCCCAACTATTAACAGTGATTCTAACCAGAAATTTCCCCAGGATCTCATTCTTACTGTTAAATTCTACCATGGCCTTGCAAGGGGGTACTCTTTTTTTTTAGGTTACCTTTTTGGGACTATGGCCTGGGTCCCTTGGTTCTTTTCAATTCCTGTTTTTCACAGTGTAACATTTGGCGACCATACACTCAAGCATACGAGTGTATAGTGTTCTGTAGAGTTCATAGTCTATGTAGTTCAATGAAAACTGTATGTATTCAACTTAGATACAGAATCCAGCTTGGCTTAGTTTATCATATGTCTGGATTTTCAGTTCCAAACTGTTTTACCCTAAGCCACATAGGCTATTTACTCCTAGCCTCTGAGTCTGTGTGGCCTGCATATACATGTTGTATTTCTTTCCCCAACCATTAGATAATTTTTCTAGAGCTTATTTCTCTGGGTCTACTTTCTATGACCTCTTGGCCAGGGTAGAGGCCAGATCACTTGGGAGATCATGAAGTCTAACCTGATTGACTGGGAGCCAGCAACTTCATCTCTCCTCCCTAGTTCAATTTTCTGGTATTTTGATTGGTAAGTTCCAGGGAGGTTGGCACATTGACTTCCATGTTTTTATTTTCATTTGTTTGTCTTCTTTTTAGCTCCTTCTTCTTTGATTAGCATAATGAAACGAAAAGTCAACATAGAACCAAACATTTTCCTTTAGTTATTATTTATAGACCATTCAGGCTAATGACTTAGGAATCTCCTTACCCGACCACACTACAGTTAAGATGATACTTAGTGCAGCATATTTTTCTTCTTGTAGAAAAATCTAGTCTTGGAGAGTAACATGCACTTGGCCTGGAAAAAAATTTGCCCCTTCATCTCTTGTTGAAATAGATATACCATGAAAGCATCCTCCTTGGACTATCTTGCCAATGTGCCTCACTTAAAACTGGTGAGATAATCCACTGAATTCCAATCCAATTCAGTATTTGGTGATCATCACCTATGTACTCAGCTTATAAGCATGGTAGCTGTTGATAAATTTTTATCATATGGGTACCTTCTATCAGGAAACTGGGTAAAGAAGTTATGTTTATTTTAAAGTCATTGAAACACAACACTAGAAGAGGCCTCAAAAGATTACTATAGGTAAAAATATGACTCTACTATCCTACAGATACAGCTTTTTACTTTTAATGCTTCACTACCTCCCTTAGGAATCTAGACCAGAATTTAAGAATTCTCACTTTGGAATTGGGCAATAATTTCAACCTATTTTCTCCTTTCACCAACTTAGAAGCTATTTTTTGTATACTAACTAATCCCTTCCCTATAGGGATTCAATTAAAAAACTCAATCTTCCCTTTCCATCCAGAAGGATGACAGTAACACACCCTGCTCCCTTGGCAAAGAGGAGAGACAAGGCTGCCCTGATCCTCCTTGAGCCTTCCCATTCGACCGGACAATATTGATGGTTTGCTTCATATGAATGGGGTGGGAACAAATGATCACACTCAGCAATTACAATATAGTTTGGCAGTGGAAATTGTGTTGTTTTCCAGCCAAAACATTAATAATAAGATGTCAGGTAAATAGCCTTTTGGCCTAAACTCATCTTCTTTGTATTAAATCAATATTGATCTATTTTATTTTCTTAAGATTAACCTTGTATGTAAAATAACCCTAATTTAAGAAATTATCTTACTTCCAGAACTTCATTAATCATTTGTAATTTCTCATCAAATCTGTGATTTGTCAATCAAAACATGAAAGAGCACATCTTGTTAAATATTAATTAATCTAAGTGTTACTAGACTGAAATTAGGTCACACAATTGCCAGTAAACCAGAGGCTAGCCATCCTTCAGGGAAATTATAAGAATAGGTCTCTATACTTTCCAATGTAACTAGAGTAGAGGCTAAAGTCATACTTTGTTTTGTTTGTTTTTCCTGGAATTGCACTCATTTAAGGGAGGTAGCAAAATAACTTTCTGGGATGCAAAAAAGACTAAAGTGAGACTCTAAATTCTGATAAATCTCTGCCATGGACTTGGATTTGATTTATGACCGAACAAGTCAGTTTACCTGCATGGTTTGCTTTCATCTTTCCTCCTGTAAAAAGCAATCACCAAAGGGTGAATTAACTGAAGTCAGAAGAAATTGGACCAGATATCTCCAACTTCTCTCCCAGCTTGAGATCCTAGAGGGCCTGTGCTTTACAAAGATTATCTTAAATAATACATTTAAAATTTAACTAAATATAAACAAAATTAAAATTAAATAGTACTTAATTTGCAACAACCCTGTGAGGTAGGTGCCACTTAAAGATGAGAAAACTAGAGGTTAAGTGACTTGCTCAGGGTAACACAACTAGTAAGCACCTGAGGTGAGATTCAAACTCAGGTCTTTCTGACTCCAAATCATATACTCTATCCCCTGTTCCACCCAGCTGCCTCATGTCACTCATTTTGCAATTGGATCTCTGGAAAGGAAATAGTCTTAAATTTAAAGGAAATTTAATTTATTCAACAATCATTTTTTAAGCACCTGCTATATGCTTATATATACTGAAGTTGGTCTTGTAGAAAATACAAAGGTAAATAAGACAGGCCTGGCCCTCAGGATCTTCTAGTCTAGTAGATTGCCTATGACATGCCCCATTTGGAATCATAAAGCTTACATAAACCTTAATGCTCATTTAATTCAATTTCCTCTTTTGGCAGGGAAAGAAATTAAGGTTCAGGTCACAAAATGAATTGCCTAAACCCCAAAGCAGGTAAGAAAAATCAGAGCAGGACTAGAAGCCCCGGTGCTCTGACTCCCAAGGTAGTTTTTTTTTTTCCATTACAAGATGTTTTTGCAATGATTTATGAAGACGTATTCAATAAATGTCCAGGTGAATTTATAACAATGCAAGTTATGAACTCAATGCATCTCCTATTGGATTTTCCCATTAATACATTTGTCAACATTTATGAAATTCCTAGTTATACAAAAATGAAATATGGAAAAAAGAATTAAGAATATTATAAATATTTAGAGTTATAACCTATAGTTACAGGTTATAATACACTTCAATACTTCAAAGATCTGTGATTCCACTGATGTGGATATATTCCATTAATGGATGCTGCACCTACATATGCCTTAACAATGGGTGTGAGTTGCATAGTTCCCAGAATTCATGGTCAAATTCCTGATGATAAGCTTCTCTCAACATAGCTAGGATAGTACTCAGAAAGATATGGAGTTCTTCCCTTATTCTAAATCAGAATCTGTTCTGGAAAAATAAAATTGGTCTGGTAGTTTGACCTTCTGTTGGTCAGTCAACAATCAGCTGTCAAGTGCCTGCTATCATCAGGTACTATGTTAACAAAGGAAAAAGGAAAGCAAGGATAGGGTCACTGCTCTCTAGGACCGCGAATTCTAAGGTGGAGGAGCAATAAACATGAACAACTATGTATGTACAAGATATATACAGGATCAATCGTAAAGGTGTAGTGCAAGGTGCTGGATTTGCTGTGTGATCTTGGGCAAGTCATTTAAGCCCCATTTTCCTCATCTGTAAAATTGACTAGTTAGCCATAAAACTAACACATATCGAGAGCAAAACTTGAATCCACATCTGCCTGATTCTGAGGTTGATTCCTTATCTATGATAACATTGATCCCTGTCATCCTAACAAGTGATGGTGAACCTGCTTTTCCCCCTATGAAGGGAAAGCATTGTTATGTCTATGTCATTAGGGTTCTATTTCCTCCTTCTTCAAATCTATGTTTTTGTTCAGAGTTTTGTTGACTAGGTTTTCTCAGCTGTGGCTTAGACAAAAGTACGGATGCTCTGTTACTGAGGCCTGATATGCTGGAGAAACCTATCAACACGAAGAGAGAGATTCCTTTTCTTAATTGAACTTAAAGGTCCCACTTCACACTCTAATCACCTGTCACCTAGAGTACAGCAAATGCCTCCTAAATGGTTTTTCTGATCTGTTCCTGACTTTTAGGACTTCAAAGCCATGCCTCAGTTGCTCTAGAATCCTAGAAGTTCCCTAAGCACCTGAGGTCTCCTCACTCTGGAACATCAATCCATGCAGTCTCCTCACCCTGGAATAATCCTTCCCCAGACCTGCTTCTTTCCCCTTGGTGAGCTCCTCTGGGGACCTTTATTTTGTGAAGGAGTTCAGGTTACCTAGCTTTATTCCCCTCCAGGATCTACTCATAACTTTCTGAACTCTTAAGCCATACCCCAATCCATGCCCGGTACCTTCATCTCCCCTCCTCATCCTCTCTCTGGAAGCTTAATGCAAGTAGAGATTGTTTCATTCTTTGGGCTTGTAAAAAGCAGTGTCTGGCACACAGTGGGCACTTAATAAATGTTTGTTAATTGATTGATTCAATCCAAAGGGAAAAATTAATTACAATGGTATTGGGATCTTATGATACAAATGACTATCTACAGCTTGGTAGAAAAGGATAGCGGTCGTATTCTAAGACCACCCAGCACTTCTCCTGCTGAGAAAATGGAGAACTTGGAAAGACTGGAAGATGCCTTGAAGATCATTAATGTCTGGCAGTACTGAGAACTTGGCATAGAAAGTGTGTGTGTTGGGGGTGGGGGGTGAGGACAACAAGTCTCCCCTTCATACTCTATCCCTGTCCCATAACCCCCACTCTGGCACAAATGTCTACTGATCCCATCCTAAGGCTTAGAAGAGAACATGTAAAAAGTAGGTAAGAATGTAATGAACCTGGACTCCTTCCTAAATTCAAACTGGGTTCATTTTATTTTAGGTTACATCACACTTTGTTATCTCAGTCATGTCTGGGAAGTGGTTGCTTCATACAGTTTCCTGGTCTCTTGTCATCTCCACAGGCCAACAACTAATGCTTGGCCAGGTTTTCAGGATAGTGTTGCTTCAGAGAGAAAAGGCTGGCTTTGACCAAAAGGGGTGTGGGGATGAGAGGGGTGGAGCAGGAACTTGTATGTAAAATCTGTGAATTTGTGGGAGGGTAGGCTGGGGCCCAGGAAAGTGAGACAGAGAGAGAGAGGGAGGTTTCCCCACCCTTCTGGTAAACCAGCCCCTTGATTGGTTCTTGGTCCTCTTAGTGCTTGCCTTGACAGACTGTGGTTAGCACCAGCCTTGGAGTTCATATAAAAGGGTAGGGAGAGAGTGAGGTGTTTTAACAGTTGCTTGCTCTGCAGACAAGGGACAGAAGGACAGAGCATTCCAGACACTATGCAGTTGTCCTGGCATCCCCGGAGGTTAGCTCTGTATTGTTCCACGTTACTCTTAATTTTTTCAACATGCCAAGCAGTAAGTGTGACTACACCATTACAATTATGATATAAACTTTTAAAAATGCAACTTTTGGAATTGAATCACAGGAAAAAAAGTGTGGTGACCAGCTAGTGACATTTCTGCTGCTTCCTTTCACAGTATGTTGCCACCAGAGACAACTGCTGCATTTTGGATGAGCGATTTGTAAGTAGTTGTGTGTCTCTTAGTTTGTATTTGACAGGAAGGGGACCTAGATAATAAGAAACCCAGGACATACGGCATAGGAAATTAACGGTTTGGAGCAACTGGGGCTTGTTTGTCACTGTCATTTGCATCCCTGGGGGACTTCGGTCAGAGCTCTTACCTTAGGGAGGAATTTGGAAACATGCTCTTTTGTGATTATCTTGCAGGGTAGCTATTGCCCAACCACTTGCGGGATTGCAGATTTCTTAAACAAATACCAAACCACTGTAGACCAGGACCTACGGCATATGGAAGATACCTTAAGGGATATTGATAATAAGACATCAGAATCCAAACTGCTGATCCAGAAAATTCAAGTTAACCAGAATTCTGATACAAAACCTCAAAGTAAGAACAAGCACAAAATGGCAAGAACTAGAAGAGAAAGTAACCTTTCTGCCCCCCTCCTTTGCCTTTTATTGACGTTTTCTTTGTGTTATCCTTTTCTGCAGAGGTGATCGATGATGTGACTCAGAAGTCAAGGAAGATGCTCGAGGAGATTATGAGATATGAAGCATTGGCTCTCACACATGAAAACAGTATTAAGTAAGGACTTTGGCTTATAGGTTGTTTATTGCAAATTCAACGTTACTTACTTCTGGGAGGGATCTTTTCTTTGTCTATTTTTTTCTTTCTTCAAAAGCTAAAACTGGCAATATGCTGAGCTATTTCAAATATACCATAGAGGAGAATTTCAAGGCCATAGAAATTTATTCTGTGTCAGTTTTGTTTTCCTTTTTCATATTAGTCTGTGGGCAATGGAAAGAGTACGGAACTTGGAGTCAGTAAGACCCAAATTCAAATCCTTACTCTGTGATTTTACTCATTTTATGGTGTTACATGAGTTATTTCATCTTGATACTCAAATTTCTCAGATAAAAGCAGGGCATTGAACTAACTGACCTCTAAAATCCTTTCAAGCTCTAGACTTAAGTTTCTATGGTCTTATGTTACTACCATAAAGGAAAGTTTTCCTTGATGTCTTCACTTCCCTTTGATCTCTACTGTCCAAATGTAATTTTTTCCTCTGGTATCATATCTCATGTTCAAGTTAATGAAATATTGAAATGATTTTTTTTAATGTTGACACTAAAGCCTTTTTTTTTTTTGACCCCTTGGAAGGGTCAAGAACATGGGAATGTTATATCACAGGAAATTTACTTTGATTGTTTTTCCATATTGTTTTTAAAATATCCTAGCCCTTTGGGAGAGATGGTACATGAATTAAAGAATGGACAAACGGACTTCTTAACTGTTTACTATGTGTCAAGCACTATGCTAAGCGTAAGAAACAAAAAGAGATAAGCAAGACATTCGCTGTTGCCAATGAGTTAATATTCTAATGGGAGATGCAACACATATAGGAGGCTTCAACTGTAGATTTAATGGAAGATTTGGTCCTAAAGATGTAGTAGCAAGTGAATATAATGAAACCCCAGAAGTCTTTAGGATTCATCTGTCCTTAGTGACAGAGTAGTGAATGTCAGGAAGACATTCCAAAGCAAAGTGCTAGACGTCTGCAGCCCCATTCCGTAAGAATTCAATAGCTCATCCTCTTATGAGGATAAGGCCCCAGATACATATGGTCTCTCTATGGTTAGAACTGAGCTCCCTCAAGTTGGACTCCAGCAGATACAAAAAGGAATAGAAATAGGAATGTTCCCTGTAGGTTCTTTGTATCTTGTAGGTACAAGAATGTTCTTGATTTTCTGGTCTCCTTTCTTGGGAGGTGGCATAGGACCATAGAAAGCTGGACTGAAGTCAGAAAACAGTTTTAAGTTCAGGATGGCATGTTCAGAGTTGTGTGATGTCAGGTGTTGTCCCCTCTCTAAGACTCAGTTTTCTATTCTGTAAAATGGAGATAATATTCATGCTTCCTTTTTCATATAGTGATTGTGAAAAAATGTTTTATAAACCTTAAAGTGTGACAGAAATGCAAGCTAATATCAAATTATTTGGCATGTGCTCATCTTATTCAACCCCAAAAGACCATCACATATCTAAGGCTGGCAGCCATCCTAGTGCTCATCCAATCTAATGTCCTTATTTTGCTGATGAAGAGCCTGAAGGGTTTGGTGACTTGCCCAGTATCACACAGATACTAAGTGGAAGAGCCAGAATTTGAACATAGACCTCTAACTCCAAACCCAGAATCCTTTCTTTTATAGTATTCAACATCTTAATTCATTGCCTATGCTGATGCCTACCTGCCACCCCTTATGTTCCATTTCTCCTCATGAGGAGTAAGATCAAAATGGGTCCCAAAGGGCAGAGAGAGTTCTTTCCTTCATACCACATGCCTACCCTCTAGGTGTGGATAATCAGATTGAAAGTGTATGCCAGCCTTCATGATATCTACTGTGTTTCTTTATTTTCTCCATGTAGATTAGGATGTTTACCCTCAACCCCAAGTATGTCATTATACAATTTTTACTAGAAGAGAAAAATAAACAATTCTATCTTGGATAATTCTTGGGAAACCAAGGTAACATTCATGAAAGAGACAATTATTAGAGTCAAACAAAACCTGCATTATTTTATTTTTTGTTGTTCTGTTTTCCTTTGTTTTGGTTTTGGTTTTGTTTGTAGGTATTTGCAAGACATCTTGCTTTCAAACAAAAAAAAGATTCTTCAGTTGAAAGAAAAGGCAGCTGAGCTTGAAGAAAAATGTCAGGAGCCTTGCAGAGACACAGTTCAAATACAAGACACCACTGGAAAGGGTGAGTAAGGTATTAGTTCAGGGATAAGCTTCCTAGATGCGGAGGCAGAATGCCAACCACAGATCACTCTATGGGTGAATGTTTGGAACCTAGCCAACTGGTGCTTGGTAATCCAGTGACACTGTCCTCCTTGTTCTTCCTCACTCAAGACACATCATCTCCCAACTCTCAGTTTTGTCACTGGTTGACCCCCCTACCTGGAATGTTCTTCCTTCTGGTCTTTGTCTATGAACTTCCCTGGCCTCCTTTAAGTTGCAGCTAAGTCCCATTTTCTACAAGCCTATCCTAGCTCTCTTCATCTTAGTGCCTTCCCTCTGAGACTCGCTCCAGTTTATCTTGTATATGTCTTGTGCATACATAGTTGTTTGCATGCTATCTTCTCTTCTAGACTGTGGGCTCCTTCCTTGCATCTCCAATGATCAGCACAAAGTAGATGCTTAATACGTGCTAGTCTACTGTTTTTACTGTTTAGGTGGCTCAAGGTTCAAAAAGAATGATATGCATATATCTTCCTTCAGGGAAACACTGGGCAATTTGCAGGAAAAGGGAGCCTGGCCTTAAGATGCTGAAGGCATTCTAAACTATGGTTGTAGGATTCTAAGGCTGAAAGGAATTTCAAGACTATCTAGTTTAACCTATAGTGGGATGAAAATTTCCTCTGCAACCATGTGGACAATCAGCTATTCAGCCTTTGCTTACAAACGTACAATGAGAGGGAACCAACTCAGTTTTGAGGCAGCCTGTTTTATGTTTGGAAAGTCCTAGTGATCAGGAGGTTTTTCCTTACATCTACTTCTCTGCAAATTCCACTATTACTCTGAGTTCTGCTCCTTGGGTCCAAGCAGAACAAGTCTAATCTACCTTCCAAATGATAGCCTTACAAATACTTAAAGCCAGATATCTTTCCCCAGACCCACCAAGTCTTCCTTTTCCCTATTAGACATTCCCAAGTCTTTTAGCCTATTCTCCAACAGCCTAATGTCAAACTCCCTTCCCATCCTGGCTATCCTCTGAATGAACTCCAGCTTGGTCAGAATGTGGCCACAGAATGAAGCAAGAGGAACTTCAGTGACTGATGCAATCTGATTTTCCAACAGATTGTCAAGACATTGCAAACAAGGGGGCCTCAGTAAGTGGCCTTTACTTTGTCAAGCCATTAAAATCTAAGACGCAGTTCTTAGTCTACTGTGAAATAGATTCATCAGGCAATGGATGGACTGTACTTCAGAAGGTATGTTTTTCTTCTCCTCTTCCTCCTGCTCCTCTTCACCATCATCATCATCATCATCATCATCACTATTTCTGTTTTCTTTGAAGCCAATTTTAACCTTCAATCTCTACATTCCTCTTAGTATCATGCCATCTTAAAATATAGGACTAGAAAAATAACTTAGAAAGGTTCAGGTTGCTACAAGAGTTTAGAGTTTTCCAGAGCGTTCAGTAATGACCCTCATGTGCCAATACCATCAACTACTTTTACCAATCTAGTGTAGTGGCAGTTAGAGCCAGGAGATTTGTATTCAAATCCTAGTCTGCTATTTATTATCTGCCTGGCCTTGGTCAAGTCACGTTATCTCTTTTGGCCTCAGCTTCCCAAGCTGTAAATTAAGATCAGAACTAGAACTAATGTAGGATGACTGGGGTTTTGCTTTGGGGCAATGAAATTTAGAGGGTACCAAAAAAGTTAACACATGCAGTCATTCTTCAGCAGAGACGTTTCTACAGTAATTAGCTCTCCTCACAACTAAATTTTCTTGCTTATATTATTCTCACAATGTGCATTACAAAATTGATCTAAGATTCATTCTATTCACCCTTGGTGAATTCCATAATGCTTCTTCTGGACCCTGACATGAATAGTTACAGCTCTGGACTAGACAGTCATTAAGATTCCTTCCACCCATAAATCCTGTATTGTACTTCCTGCTACAACTATTCTATCAAAGAAATGAGAGCTGAAAACTTTGGTTGTTAGATGTTTTAGACAGAGCACAGAATGGATCCCCTTTGATAAAAACAAAAATCCACAGTCTAAGCCCTTACTCATAGCATCCAAATAATTTATCCATTTACCAATACCTTAAAGCAAAGCTGCAGCTGTATTAATTTGTTGGTCACTAATCATTTGCTTTTGCCTTTGCAAATCTTCTATTAGAGACTGGATGGGAGCCTGGACTTCAAGAAAAACTGGATTCAGTATAGGGAAGGATTTGGACATTTGTCTCCAAGTGGAAACACAGAGTTTTGGCTGGGAAATGAAAAGATTCACCTTCTAACCACCCAGACTACCATTCCATACGTATTAAGAATTGAATTGGAAGACTGGAGTGGCAAAACCAGGTACAGTTTAGAAGGGTTATCTTAAGACAAAGACTCCCTGGAATTGGTCTTTGTTAGTTGTTTGCCATAGAGTTTGCATGGCAAATCAGGAAGGTAAATGCAAAGTGGCACTCAGCTCTCCTCATAGTTATTTATGTAGTTCTTGGGCTATTTCATGGCTAGAGGATTGGTTTCAGCTAAAGAGCTTAGGGATCTAAGCCAATTCTTAACCAATTCAATTTCTTAAAAGTTCAATGCTCTGATTTCCACAAAATCACACCAGTGAGGTGCAACTTGAGAGACATCTTACAGCTTTGTATTTTCCTAATTCCTATAAAGGAGCAGTAATTGCTTCGATCAGTTCAAGTCATAGAACTTGAAAATACATCTTTTTGCACTGAGTTATCTTCTTAAACCATTTAAAATATTTATAAATTAATTAATTTCTAAATTAATATGTCAGTAGAATGATGAAATCAATTCTATGTCTATGTCACACTGGTCAGTTTCTACTAGCAGAAATATCACCACAGTAAAGCTTTTCATCTCACAAATTCCCATTCTTTAAACATTGCAGACCAACGAAGAAACTGAATGTTTACATAGTCTACCTGAGCATCTTCAACTGGAAACACACATTATCAAATTCTGTCCCTCCCTCACATTTCTTCCTGGAAGAGAATTCCTTTCCCTAGCCTGAAAATTCCATGCAGTGTTGTAAGCATGATTATCAGTACTTTTGTCAATGTCCCCAGTGTGTGCTTGGCTTTCAACTCCCAACAGGACTAGTTTGCAGATTGAGAATAATATATTATTATACTTATGCATTTGGCAAAGACAATACCTTTTTTGACTTCTGAAAGTCAAACTTCAAAAAATTTTTGACTTTTTTGACTTTTAAAATACACATTTCTAGGAAAACAATTTAACTTCTTCAAGGGCTATTATTATTCTCTCAAGTTTTCTAAGCTTAGAAACCAAGAAGTAATAATTAGGAAAATAGCCATGGTTCACTAGGGTTCTGTCTACGTAATGTCAAACATACAGACAACAGTGAAAAATTCAACCATTTTTTCCATTTCATCAAAATATCTGGACTTCTGGCATCAGCGTAGCACACAGCCTGGTACATAGTAGGTACTTAACAAATTATTGTAGAATTGAATTGAGTCTAGACCATATAGCTAGATGAATAATTTTCTTTTCAGGGGAAGGGTATCTCCTGGTTGCTATGTGATACCATAGACTCAGCATGAGTCTTGGCCATCTCTAAGCTGCCCCACATGTCTATGTTGCCAGAAACTGAAGTATAAATGAGTACTTCATCAGTAAATACTGTGACAACCTCTAGGAATAATGGTGATTATTTCCAAAAAAACGTCATTATGTACAAATGAAGCTTTTGGAAGAAGCTATGAGGCAGAGGTTACTGATGGGTCTGTTTCCTTTCCTATAGCACGGCTGACTACTCCGCATTCAAGGTGGGACCTGAAACCGACAAGTACCGGCTGACCTATGGCTACTTCCTTGGAGGAGATGCAGGAGATGCCTTTGATGGCTATGATTTTGGGGATGATCCGAGTGACAAGTTTTTCACCTCCCACCTTGGCATGCAGTTCAGTACCTGGGACAATGACAATGATAAGTTTGAGGGCAACTGCGCCGAACAGGATGGCTCTGGCTGGTGGATGAACAAATGTCATGCAGGGCACCTCAATGGTGTTTACTACCAAGGTATTGTCATCTCTTGTTTCCTGATTCATTATACAATTTTTATGCTAGGCAAAAAATACCAGTATGCATTTATCATGCATTGGGGGTCAGAAGGCCTAGGTTAAAATCTGCCTCTTTCTCTCTCTCTGTGAACCTAGTAAGATGATATAAAAACACTGAGCAAGTCACTTAGCATCTTTGATCCCAGATTCCTCATGCATAAAATAAGGGTGATAGGCTGGAAAATCTCTAAGTCTTTTGCAACTCTGAACCTATATATATATATATATCTATATATATATATCTATATATATCTATATATATCTATATATATCTATATATATAAATATAGAAATGAGTGAAAAAGAGTTAAGAGACAGATGGATGCTTTTATTATTTTATTTCTTTTTCAAGGAAACTTTTAATATTTCTTTTCAAGGTCAGCATTGGATAAAGCCTAACTAATACTTAGGCTTGGCGCTAACATAGAATATCCAACTGCTGCAAACTATCAGTTCAATGATTTGTCATGCATGGGCTATTTAATTTTCACCATCAAAGTTATTCTTTGTAGTTACTGCACTGTTTCTAAAAGTTAACTCCTCCTTTATTAAATATACATGTCACTTGAGTAATATAATCTGTGAGTGCTCATGAGCATATATATATGTAGATGTATGGATGTATGGACGTACATATATATATGTATATGTGTGTAGATAGATAAATATATATTTGTCTTATCACCTGCATGACTGTTAACAAATTACTGAGGCAATGGATTAAAGGATGCATTTTCTTAATAAAAGGGGGTCACAAAAGACCTAAAATATAAAGTACTGTTTGGAAATTTGGGCAATAGAGCAGAGGACCTGAAGTATAAAGAGGTATTGGGAGAGCAATGGGTCCCTGGATCAGGAGGTAGGAGAGCAAACGTGATATTGACAGTCAACTTTGTGTAGATTTTTGCTTCTCGAGGCCTCCTTCCTCAAGGTCCTTCAGTTCTATTCAGCCTTTCAACCATCAGAATATAGACTTCGACCTTCAGAGCATTACTCTAACTGATAGTCCACCTGAGGTCATGTCACAAAGAAAGGAAATTTGCCCCTGAATGCTGCCACATGTTGCTCTTGAGCAACTTACTATCCTTGGCTTCTTTATCTTGAAAATCTCAGTGTCATGTTGGCCATTAGACCAGGTTCCTTGCTTGATAGGATATTGACTTCTGCTTCTATCATGAAAGCTGTATGACAAAGGTCATTTCTGCGTACTATGATGATGACTTCTGATTCACCCTTGTACTGGGCACTAAAAAACTCCATTTTTAAAACATCTACAGCGAAGGCTGTTAGCAACACTCCAGTTCCATTTCCTGGAGTACACTATTGCTGGCTCAGTTAAGTATCCCCATTGGAGATAGGCAAATTATCCCCATTAAGTAAACTTGGGGAGGGAGGATTTGAGTCTTTCTGACTTGTCTTTAGAAAAATGACCCAAGTGTGTTAACTTCAAAATTGCTAAGTTCAATAAGGAAGAACCACTAGATGTGTTAAGGGTAATTTGAAATGCCACTAGACTCCAGGTGGATAATATATATGGGACAGAATGAATGAGAATGAATGGAAAACCACTTATTAGGTGCTTGCTATATATACATAGTAGATGATTTATAAATGATTGCTGAAGTGAAATGAGTCTAGACCAATTCAATCCCCTGTGCTAAGTAGGGATGCAAATTAAAAAACAAAAGATCCTCTACTACCAAAGAGCTCACATTTTGACACACATTGGAGGCTCCAGCTATAAGTCAGATCAGAAACTCAGGGGTCTTTAGGATACATTGGCAAAACAGATGGGAATGCATCTTCTTTGGTGTCATTTGGTGTCCTTGAAAAGACCATATCTGCTGCTGATGTTGAACCACTAGATAGTTGCCAAGGCTTTTAGGGGTTGGCAGACATTTTTTCTGAGTCTTCAGTAGCAATGGATGCTGAAGAGGCCAGGGTTACTGCCTTTGAAGAGATAGTTATTAGGTCTTGACTCCTCCAGAGTTGCTCCTCTGGATAGCTGCTCTCAGGTCTGGATGAACAGGACAATTGGTCTGGGGTAGGGGAGCTTCTATTTGTGGAGTGCTATGTAAGCTGTAAACTGTAGGACTGAAGGAGTAGAGCTGACAGAAACCTTAGAAATCATCTAGTCTAAATGGCTTAATTTATCAGTGAGGAAACAGAGAAATAAAGTCACTTCCTCAAAGTCATATAAGTGGTAAATGGTAAAGGCAGGATTCACATGTAGGTCCTTTACCAGTGGAAGTATCTATAGCTATCTAATATTATCATAACATATTTTTATGGTATACAATTTTATATTTTTTATTATTGTTATCAATGGTGAGAGAAACTAGGTGACACAGTAGATAGAGCGCTAAACCTGGAGTCAGGAACACCTGAATTAAAATCTGGCTCCAGATACCTACTAGCTGTATGACCTTGGGCAAGTCACATAACTTCTGTCTGCCTCAATTTTGTCATCTGTAAAATGGGAATAAAGATAAACATCTACCTCTCAAGATATTGTGAGGATAGCAAAAGATGGAATTTCTAAAGTGATTTGAAAACCCTAAAGAGCTTTTTAAATACTAGCTATTATCATTGCAATTATTTATATTATTTTAAAATTACTACTAAAATATGATTTAATATTATTACTGCAACTATCATTATTAGGTTTTGGCCCTATAATTTTAATGGTGTAGGGAACTCCATCTATCAATACAAGACATCAAATGTTTCAGAATTTTTAGAATGATGGAGTTTCCTGAGATACTTAAGACTTAAATCTAGCTCTACCTGAGTCTTCAGCTGATCCTGTGTATCACAGAACATCAATGTACCTCAGGCAGCTCCCCAGGACTTACCAAGACTGAAATTAGATGTAATCTCTATTGGTGGATGGGAATTTCCACACCAGGAGTCTCCCACATTGATGAACTCAGATACTTCATATATTTTTTCATCTATTTGCATATTAGCAACATAATAAGGCAACCATCTAAAATTGTTTTTTTTTTTTAAGAGGGGCTTTAAAATAAAAAAGAAGGGCTTTAAGAATATTTTCAAAAATCTTACATGTTGTACAGAAGCACTTGCTTTAATACATCAAAGTCATGCTGATACTGGTACAAAGTACAGTCTCTTAGTGAATGGTTTCATGAGCTGCTGTAGACACGTGTCATCATCTGGTGGCCAACATTTTAGTGAAGAACTTCTCTGCTAAGCTTGTCCAGATCCATACTGGGTCGATACTGGAAGCCTCGGAACAAATTTACCAGCACTTAGCATCTCTCTAGAACCCAGGGTCACTTTTATGCTACAATGAGGCAAAGCTTTAATAGAAGATATTATATATTATTTATAAATGGTAGAAAATAGCATATTCATACTTATGTTTCAAGGAGTTTCAGACTAATGAGATATATTTGTATAATTTATGCTTTAGGGGGCACTTACTCAAAATCATCAACTCCCAGTGGCTATGATAATGGCATTATCTGGGCTACTTGGAAGTCAAGATGGTACTCTATGAAGAAAACTACCATGAAGATTATTCCATTCAACAGACTTTCAATGGATGGCCAGCAACATCACTTGGGTGGATCCAAACAGGTAGGCTCAGATCATGTGTTAAAGTAGACTATTAAGAAATGATTGATCACTCTATATATTTCTTCTAAGCATTATCCTACTCATTCCATAAGACCCACATATTCCCTTTCCAATATTCTTTCCATCTATCACTTCCTACAGTTGTTGACCATTATTATCCTGCATGTATTCAGCCTAGGATGAAATTCACCACCTACTCTTTGGCTTTGTTAGACAAACACCTCATGAAGGAATATTTCATGCTTGCTGATTTTAAAAATAACATGTTGGTTTCTAGCATACATATATATTATATATCTTATACACACACATATATATATATTTGTGTACACATGTACATATAAAATATGTATAGTATATAGGGAATATATATGTGTGTGCATCTATACATACATACATATGTATATATATATATGTAAACTATGATTATACACTGAAGTTCAATCTGTTGCTCAAAAGTGATCAATTCTTAAGGCAAATTTCAGTATTGTTTGTCAGTCATATATTGTAGTGGTTTAAAAAATTTACAGGTAATATTTTTAAGCCTGTACACATTTGTTATATCTAACATCTAATTACTATCATATTTAAAGGAAAGAATTATAATTCTCTCTCTTTCTTTCCATTTTTGCCATAGGTTGGAGATGTTTAAAAGGATGTTACAATCATGGCCTACACTTTAAAGGACTTTTATCTGAACAGAGACGTATTGCTTTATCAGTGGGAGAATGGACTTGTTAGGCCACGCATACTTCGTTTCCACAGTATTGAGCTCCAGGATTGGAACTGTCACAAACAACTTTGTGCATGTAATAATTTATCTCTGTGCCATTTCAATTAAAAATTTAATATCTATGACCAAGTGCCCTATGCCACTACTTGATCCTTAACCAAAACCAAAGGTATCTCACATTTAAGGATATACATGGCACTCATACTGTAGGTTGGGCATTCATGAACACTTGGGGAAATTGTAGAAAAAGGAGAAGATACAACTTCTGACTTCAAGAGAGTGGACAACAAGCTGGGATACAAACCTGATGAAACCAAATACCAGTAATCAGAAGCGAGAGAAAATAGGAGACCCATTTAGCCATAAGCACAAGTCACAAAGACTTGGAGAACTAAACCATTTCAAGAAATGAGTGCCAAGGAAATATAGTGAATAGTGTTCCAAAAGCCTCAGTGCATTTTTGAGCTACTAAGGGTTTAAAATGCACTAGGACTTTTGGGACACTCATATTTACAATGTTGGGAACATTCATGTTATGCCTGAATTTCAGTATTTCATTCTACATTCTCTATTACTGTTGACTGTGAGATTGTAAGCTCTGTGAGAGCAAGGACAGTGCGTTTTATTTTTTTATATATCTAAAATGTGCTTCCCCCCAGCACAGTAGTCCTGCATGGGGCTTAATAAATATTTCTGGCATTGAATTCAATGGAAATGCCCTGGATTTTTCTTTTTGTGGCATTGGGCTCACACATTTATATGTTTATGTGCCTCTCCTTTCCATACAACAAAGCTGTGTGTTTGTAGATCTCTTGTATAGAGAACATACAGAGCAAAGAGGCTCAAGGAAGCTTCCTGGTACATTCTCTCTGCTTGGCACATAGTACATCTACCAACAGTTCTTTGAGATGCCATATCACAGTGGAGAGAGTTTGGGATAGCAGCCAGCTGCTTACCTACTTGCCTGGAAGAATCTAGGTGAATGTAGCAAAAGGGATGTCAGAAACTGACCAGTCCAGCTCTCCATCATTTAACTGCTGAGTAAACTAACACCCAAGGGTTGGGAAGTGACTTGCCCAAGATCATCCAGGTGATAGGCTAGCTTTCTCCAGAGTCAGTGCTCTTTTCTCTGTACCATCTTTCCCGCAACTGATGATATCAGGTATCAGTCACCTCTAGCATTAAAAAAAAAAAGAAAAAGAAAGAAATATATAGGCAGGAAACAAGATCAGGAATGTTTAGGGGGAAAACTGTGCTACCCGAGTTTTCTACTCTGTGGCTCAGCAGCAAAAGCACTTAATTTGGAGTCAAAAGATCTGAGTTTAAATTCTGTATTTTCTTGCTGGGTGACCCTGGGCAGATCATTGGACCTATCTGAGTCTTTGTTGCCTATCTATAAAATAAAAGGCTTAAAAGAGATGATTCTCAAGATCCTTTCTAGCCCTAAATCCTATTTTCTCATTGCCATGAACTTAACTACAAAACTCCTGTTTCTCTAGATTATATTAATCAACATATGCTGATACATATTAGTTTTAGGCAGAGGGAACAAAATTGCTTTCCTCCAACCAGCCAAAAGAACAAATTTAAATATAGTCCACCATTGATTTTCCATAATGCTGGAAGGGAGTAGTAATTCTAATAATTCAAGTAGCAGATAATCTAAAATCTATTTCACTTCCACTTTAAAAAATCAACTTGCTTTTCCCACTCTGCTTAAACCTTCACTCCTTTGTAAAGCTGCAAAGAATTCTGGAGCCTCCACCCACACAGTTGAACCTTGAAAAGACTCCAGCTACTCTTTAGGGTTAGGCTCAAAGTTCACAAATATTGAGCTGGTTTGTCTGATGTACATCACTGACCTTCAGGCAAAAATCTTCTTCTGGGAAGATACTAATTAAAGACAAACATGAGATCACATCAAGCTCTTGAATTCTTTCAAGTCATTGAGTTGAAAATGGGAGTATTGTGTCATCATCATCATTACAAAGATTGTTTCTAAGCTCATTGCCTGACTGGTTTACTCTTCTCCTAGGTAAAAATAGACCCTTGTGGTAGAGTAGTGGTAGGTGGAAAAACATTTAAGTGTTTTTGCTTAATGACTATATAGTTGGGGATAAGGGAGCATTAAAAATTTGCTGAAATTCTGAGACTAAAGTAGTGAAACTCCAATTTAGACATTAACCAAAGAGCTTAAATTGTGGTAATACCTTTCTGTTCTTTGATCAGGTAGAATTAATACACTAGATATGTTGAGTACTATTCCCTTTCTGTTGGTTGAAATTAATCAAACCCCCTCCACTCCTGTAGGATCATTTTCTCAATGGTTATTCAAACACACCATGTCCATTTCCAACTCCAAGACCTAAAAGGACCCAGGAGGTTGTTGTTGATCATATGTTTTTGCTTAAGATCATGGTGTACATCAAGAGAATCCTGTTAATTATTTGTGGACTCTGACCACTCACCAAAGAGCAGCTGGAGCCTCCCCAAGTTCCATCTATGTAGGTGGAGGCTCCGGAATTATTTTGGTGGAAGAAATATGGAGTCAGTAGAAGAGAAAAGGGGGGCAGTCAGTTGGTTGCAGCAGAAATTTGAGATGGTGAGACAGTGTGGTGTGTCAATTGAGTACTAGACTTAAAATTAGGAAGACATAGATTCAGATCCTGTGTCAGACACTTATCTGTATGACTGGACAAGTGACTTAAACTCTCTCAGTTTCTTCATTTGTAAAGTGTGGGGTTAAAACTTACTGAACTTTATCTATAGCCCTTTCCAGCTCTCTATTTGATCCTATAATTTAAAATAGCTATAAGAGAACTAGTGAAAAATTAAACCACGATCTTTACCCCTTTCACACAGTTATTTCCTCTCACTTTCAGCATTCTGACTGATTTCTAACACCTAAAAGTGAATGCTAAACTCTTTGGAAATTTTGAACTTCTGAACTGAACTGGTTGTAAAGAGATGAATGGGCCTATACGTATGACCTGTCTGTGATCAAGTCTGGCAGCACCCAAGCATCAGATTTTGCTACATTTTGGTGGAAACTTAATTATGGATCTCTCTTGATAAAGGGAGGAATGAATGAATAGATGGATGGATGGATGGATGGGTGGATGGATATAGATAGGTGGGTGAGAAGGTAGATGAATGGAGTATCATTTAATGTTTACTACATGCAAAGTGTTGAGGATACAGATAGAAAAATAAGATAGTCCCTGCTCTCAAGGAGTTCACATTTTAATTGGAAAGACAAAAGATATAAAAAATTTTAGTTGCAAGTTAGATGAAAAGGCCCCATGGTCCTTACGTTGTAGCAGCAAAACAGGTTTTAAAAAAACCACTTTTTTCAATGACATGTAGAAACAGTTTTTAAATTCATTCTTTAAAATTTTGAGTTCCAAATTCTCTCTCTCTCCCTCTCCCTCTCCTTCTCTCTCTCTCCTTCTCTCTCTCTCTCTCTCTCTCTCTCTCTCTCTCTCTCTCTCTCTCTCTCTTTCCTCTTTCCCCCCATAGGGAAGGCAAGCAATTTGATATAGTCTATACATGTGCAGTCATACAAAACATTTCCATATTACTTCAAGTTGTGAAAGGCAACAGACAAAAAACAGAAAAATAAAGAAAGTTTAGAAAAGTATGCTTTGACCTACATTCAGACTCCATCACTTCTTTCTCTGGAGGTGGATAACATTTTTCATCACAAGTCCTTTGGAATTGTCTTAGATCATTGTATTGCTGAGAATGACTAAGTCATTCACAGCTGATCACTGCATAATATTATTGTTACTATGTACAGTGTTCTTCTGGTTCTGCTCATTTCACTTTGCATCAGTTCATATATGTCTTTCCAGACTTTTCTGAAAACATCTTGCTCAGCATTTCTTATAGCACAATAGTAAGCAAAACAGATGTTAATGCTTCTTCTTTAATGCAATCTCCACTGGTTAATAGAACAGGAAAGCAAGGCAAGGCAAGGCAAGGCAAGGCAAGGCAAGGCAAGGCAAGGCAAGGCAAGGCAAGGCAAGGCAAGGCAAGGCAAGGCAAGGCAAGGAAAGGAAAGGAAAGGAAAGGAAAGGAAAGGAAAGGAAAGGAAAGGAAAGGAAAGGAAAGGAAAGGAAAGGAAAGGAAAGGAAAGGAAAGGAAAAGAAAGGCAAAGAAAGGCAAAGAAAGGTTTCCCACTGCATCCTGGGTCATCTCCAGTCATCCTTTTGAATACCTGGTCACTGGATTCAGATGGCTCTGGAGAAGAAGTGAGGCTGGTGACCTGCACAGTCCTCCCTCACTCAAAACAAAGTACAAGTCGTATCATCATTTCTCTGATGTCATGGTCTTCTTTGGCAATGAAGGACGAATACAACAACTGGTCAATAATATCAGTTTCTGATGTAGAACCAACCATTCTTCAGTAGCAAAGACTTTGGTGGTGCAGTGAATCAAGTGAGGAAGTTAAGAAAGTTAAAGTTAAGAAGACTTGTGTTTGAATTCTGCCTCAACCACTAACTAGCTGTATGATCCTGGGCTAGTGACTTAAATTCACTCAATCTAAGTTTCTTCATAAAATACCACCATTTCTCTACTGTCTTCTTTCTACCCTCCCTTCTTCCATTGTTGAGTTTCTCATAGAACTTCCATTTTGAAGAAAGGTCAAAATCTGATCAACCATCCAGACCACTCATCCTTCTCTCTGCAGATTTTTGCTACTGTTTCCCTCTGCCTCATTTTACCATTGATAAATCCCTAGAACTTTTATTCTGAGGAAGGAATCAGTCTAGCCATCCTTTCTTTTTGTGGACTTTACATATTGCCTTACATAAATGCCTCGCTCCACTCTACTTTGAAGTTCCCTTTTATGTGTTTTTTTCTTATATAATGCAAAGTTCTTTGAGGGAGGAAATTATATTTATTATTATTTTTTGCCTAAAATATAGAAAACAATAAATGCTTGTTGACTTGACTACCTCAAGGAGTTGTTATATGGATCAAAGGATATAATGTGCTCAAATTGTTTTATAACCCTTAAAATGCTGCATAAACATTAGCTATTATTACAATTATTATTAATAATAATAATAATAATAATAGATTCAGATGAAGAAAATAAGGTATTTGCAAATGAAGTCCAGGGTCCTAGTGCTAGTAAATATTAGACCCAGAACTTAACTGTGCTTTTTCTCAACTCAGGGATCATTGTACTACAATACAGGAATGACTAATAAACTTGAAAGTGAACATAGTGCTATAATAATACTAATAGTTATTTATACATCTCTAGTAGTATGCTCTAGTATTAAGCTCAGAAATTTTATTATAATAAAAGTTAGATATGAACAACAAATGATTTAGCCATCTGAGTTAACTTAGTATTTGGCATTAGCCTACATTATCTTGGATATTACTGACATGCCAATTGCTTCCTTTGTACATTCATTAGTCTTAGAGTGCACTGTAGACTTATAATTTATCTCTTTGCATCATTCAGATGATAAAAGAAAACCTGCCTGCCATACAGTTTAATGAATGAGAGTCAAGTCATAAAGCCTTCCCTCCTCATGGAACCAGTTTGGATTGTGTTGTTGTTTGGGTGGGAGGGGCTCCTTCAGTATGATCAATTTCATTTGCTGATGGAGACAGTGACTCCCATCATGCCTTCTCATTCTGTGCCATTCTTGTCCATGCTTTCTGCCCACATGACATGGTCAGGTTGAACCCTTCACAATGAACTGGAGAATCAACTCCAGAGTTAAAAACTCTGTTTTCCAAAAGGAAGGGAAGAGTTAGTGGCCTATTTCATACCAACTATTTATTTGCCCAGTCCAAATTACTTGATAATTCTTTCTCAACCTCAATTTTACTTCCTTTTGCTTACTCAGATTCAGACAGATTACTCACTGAACAGTGGTGCAGCTTAGATCAAAGTATTTTTACAAGGTCACAGACTTTCCAAAACTGCAGCAGGAGCACTTTTGTATTGACAAGGATTGTTGTGCTGAATCAGGACTTAAAAGCTGTAAAGCTACAGGACTATGCTCTTAAGTCAACAGCCACCATTGCTTGTTTATTGAGTTTCTTTGTTTATCTGGTTTTTTAACTCTTTCTGACCTCCATAAAAGTGATTGGGGGGGAGAATTCAATATAAATATTTTCCCCAATATGAAAGGGGTGCTTTCTTTACTGTCTGAATTAAAGGAAGGGATAAATTGAAAGTTTATAGGGCACTCTAAGAATAAAGGCTGTACAAAAGGGAAGCAGCTATCATGTCAATTCAGGTTCAAAGATCGCATACCAAGAATATCTAAGGTAGGCTGATGTCAAATACTAGGTTAACTCAGTTAACCAAATCATCTGTTAGCACATGTAGAAGAGACTTCTGTGTGATATAGAACGAATCGACTTTGACCAAAGACAAAATATTCCATTCAGTCCAATTCAGCCATCATTCATTAAACATATGAAATATTGGAGATAGAGAGACAGAGATAGAGATCGAGAAACAAAAACAAAACTAGTAATTGTCCTCAGGAACCATCTTTCACTTTTTTTCTTTTGCTTTTTTGCATCATCAGTGCCTAATATACTGCTGACAAAAGGCAGACACTTACTATGTATTTGTTGAATAAACAAATGAATGCAAGCATCAGTGAAAGCAATTTATATTCTATTTTATCCAGTGCTTCAAGAAACTGCAATTTTTTTTAGTGAGTGTTCCCTTCACTGACACAGATGACTATGACACTATGACAGTGTAGACTCCATTAGTTGTTATAGTTAAACAATTAATTAATCACTCTTGTGACCAAACTGGTTATGATCCTTCCCATAGTTACCTAGGCTAGCCAAGGAGACAAGAATTTATAATTGCTCACGGCTCCTAGATTACAAGACTTTTGAATAGATCCAACTTTGGTAGGGTTTACCAAGAGCATGTTTTCTGCTGCCACAGTTTTGAGAAGCCACAGTCACACCCACGCCATGATGAGACTGAAGTAAGACTTTAGTGAAAGTGGGTGAGGAATATCTCTATGTAGAAGATGCAGTGTTGCCTAATGGTTAGAGAGGTGACCATAAAGACAGGAAGACATCAGTTGAGGTCCCACCTCTGACACCCGCTAGGTAAGTCCTTCCACCTCTCAGTGTTCTAAGGTGGCACTTTAAGACCACAAGTTGCAGAGAAGGTGATAACCAGTGTTGCATAAGGAGTTTCCTCTCCTGGGAATTTTCTATAGGAATACAGACCTTATCTCTATTTCTATACAAGCAAGATGAAATAGAAAAATGAAACTTTCAAGAAACAACAAATACGAAAAATTTAAAGAAGCATGAGAAGCCTTACATGAATTGACAGAGCAAAACAAACATAGAAAACAGAACAAAGACAACTGTATACAACGTGCCCAGGGTCACACAGCTAGTAAGTGTCTGAGGCATGATTTGAACTCAGGGAGGTGAGTCTTCCTGACTCTAGGACCAGCATTCTATCCACTGTGCAACCTAATTGCCCAGTACAATGACCATCATAGTGTGATTAAAAAAAAACAACAAAACTTGAAAAGGCAGCCAATCTCACATTAATTGCCAAGGTTAATCTTTGTCCCTGGGAACAAGCGATCCAACATACTTCTCATACCTGATTTGAGAAATAGAGTGTTGGGACATCAATAAAACTTGAAAAAGAATTGTTAAATGAAATACGAAATCAGTCTATTTTAGGTTAGAATCAAATATTGGGAACAAAGAAAGATTCGTGT
Organism: Notamacropus eugenii; assembly: GCF_028372415.1. Lineage (NCBI taxonomy): Eukaryota > Metazoa > Chordata > Mammalia > Diprotodontia > Macropodidae > Notamacropus > Notamacropus eugenii. The sequence continues at coordinate 153,130,303 of NC_092877.1, read as the reverse complement.
ATGTGCGCGGGTGTGTGTTAGTTTTTCACTTTTGCTCTCTACATAGAATTGTTCGCTAAACTGTTGACTATGTCAACAACTTGACTGTTAGGCTGCTTTTAAAGGGAATTAAAGATAAAAAATACAATTGCATGTTTTAAAAAGGTAGTCACTTGATCTATCAACAACATAGTCTCATTGTGTATAGAACATTTAAGTAGGTGCTAGAATTTTTATTGTAAAATTATAAGTTACTATAAATATTAGGCAACTTTTTGTACAGACTCACACCTTTTTTTCAGTATAGGGAACCTGGAGTGTCACCAGAGCAGATTAGCAGCAGTTGAACTATCTTAGAGAATTGTCTTGGGCACTTTGAATGTCATAGCCCCATGACCAGCACTCATCCAAGAAAGATCTGTACCCAAATCTTGCCATCTCCAAAGCCAGTCCCTCTATTCACTGTGCCATTCTGAATTCATGAATACCTAAGCTATGACCCCTTACTTTATACATAACATCTAAAATACATGGCTGGAAAGAATAACACAGGGAAAGCAGAAATTAAGTCTGTTTATCAAAATCATTGGTAGTCAATATAAGTTCCTGGTTTCTCAAACCCTTTGCCAAATGCTTCTCATTTCTTTTAATAGCCAAATAATGTTGCTATGGTAACTTTCAATTTTAAAATTCTTGGACTTTGGCTGCTTAAATTCTTGGTTTTGATCACGTGCTATGGTTTGGGTATAGTCCATTTTTATAACTTTAAAAACATTTTCAGTTTCTTCAATATTTGGAATATGAACTGGTTGATACACAAAACACAAAACCGGAACATCTGCCAACACTCACAAATAAATAACAAAGTTTTCCCGAAATCCCTGTGATCAATACATTCAGATGGCAAGTTGGCAGCTAACTCCAATACATTTTGTTTATCCTGGTCTGAAGTCACAGAGAAAAAAATATTTTTTAAATTTCCTTTGGGCATTTCACCAGCAAATGCCTAATGACAGGGCCTGTAAGTGGTGATAGTGAGGGGATAGCAGAGCCATTGTCTGCATGGAGACACTAATACAGTCTTGGAGGGGATGAGTTTCTGCCTTTCCCAATATCCCTCTGAGTACAAGGGTGTTCCTGGAATAAGAGATAAGGTAGGGTCATAGATAAAACCCAGTGACCAATATTCCCCATAAAGTATTCTTGAGTTTCCTGAAATTGAGTCAATGCACACAGAAAGAACAACATAGATGATGCTGAGAATTAGTTGCACGCTTGCATCTCTCCTCCCACCTGAGGCTGCCCACACTGAATCCTGAACACCTAGCCAACAATGTAGTTAATATTTAGGGTGGTAAGATTGTGTCTTCTTTATGGGAAACTCTTACCGTGACTACTTTGTTATCCAGATACTTGTCTCAAACCAGGTGCTAAGGATCATTCTAGGCGAAGTCTATGTTACAATGTAGGAATTACAGTAATTTTACCTCTACGTGAGAATAATATGAAGATTCAAACCATTCAAAGTGTATTGGAAAAATAGTTCTTTAGAGCAAAGTCCTCAAGTTTTAGAACTAGAAGGGGTTGGACAGTTGGTCAATAGGATTTCAGGGATATAGTAAATACAAATTCAGCCACTTGGCCTTATAGATAACAAATCCACAGGTCAGAGAGGTGAAGAAACTTGCATATGGTAAAAAAGTATGTGAGAGCATAGGATTTTAGTTTTAGAGCTGGAAGGGACTTCAGAGGGACATTAGGGCAACCTCTTCCTTCATTTTACAGATGAAGACGATGGAGAAATGGAAGCCTAGAAAACTTAAGTGATTACCTAAGGTTTCAAAGGCAAAGTCAGAAAATCTATTTACACTATCTACTGCTTAGTGCTGTCATACTTGAGCATGAGGGGTAGGAATAAAAGGGAAAACAAATTGAATGAGGCTAAAAGTATTTCATTTTTAACCTTAAAGAATAATTAATGCTAAATATTACTTTTTTTTCAAATTTCCTGATGTAGAAAACTATGTAAATCTTGTAGTGACCCAAAGATTCTTCCTGAAACAAGATTCTCTCTCTCTCTCTCTCTCTCTCTCTCTCTCTCTCTCTCTCTCTCTCTCTCTCCTTCTCTGTCTCTTTGCCTATCTCTCTCCCTCCCCCTTTTCTCTCTGACTGTCTCTGTCTTTCTCTGTCTCTCTAGCTTACTCTCTGTCTCTGTGATTTGATGTCTATTTCTGTCTCTTTCTCTCTCTCCTCCCACTCTGCCTATGCAGATCATCTCAGATAAACCCCTCTTCATTGCCTTGGAGTCAAGATAATCTGAATTTTAGTTCTGCCTCTGACACATACTGGCTGAATGGCCTTAGAGAAATGACTTACCTTCTCAGTACCCCTAACAACTCACTAAGACCATAAATTGTAGAGCAGGTATTGATATGTATTGATAGAGGGAGTTTCCTTATCAGGAGTTCCACTCAAAGATAAAAATCAAAAGAGTATACTAAGATTATTCTTGCTATATTGACATTCCTTTTTTAAAAAATTAAGGTTTTATATTGCGTTAATACACTTTTTCACAGTCCCTAAATATGTAATGGCTCCATACTGCCTACTGAATAAAGTCCAAACACCATTTCCTGGTTTTGGAGGCCCTCAAAGTCATAGTTCCAAACTAGTTTTTCAATTTTACTTTCTACTCTCATTTCCTCCCCATTTCAACCACTGACTTTTCCCACTTTTTCTGTCATTCACTATTCCTAGAACTCCCTTCCCCTGTTCTGCTTGTTGAAATTATACCCGTCCTCCAAAACCCAATGTGAATGCACCTCTTCCAAGAAGCCTTTCATGGTCAAAACCAGGCAAAAATGAGGGGAAAGGGTGTTGGATTGCAAGTATGGAATGTTGCATTATTGTCAGATTCAGCATTATGGAGTTTGTGTGGTGTAGTGGAAAGCATGCTGAATGTGGAGTTAGAAGACTTGAGTTCAAATCTTGGCTCTGACATGTATTTGCATATGTGACCTTGGACAAATCACTCAGTCACTCTGAGTTTCAGTATCTTTATGTGTAGTTTTAAAGGAAATAAGGAAATGTGAAAGACAGGAGTGAGAAGAGAATGCATTCTAGAGGCTCTGGAAGGATAGCCTCTAGTACATGGGAGGGTCCTTTCTAAATTAATCATCTATGGAAGTAATTCCTATGGAGAACAGGTCAGTCATCCCCACCAACTCCCACCCAGAAGCAGGAAAGCCAGCTCAGCTGGAGCAGCAAAGGACCCGAGGGAGAGGCAGAAGGCAGCAGATCAAATGAGTCAGACTACTGCCCAGCCACTACCACTATATACCCTTAGTACTTGATCTGGGGGAAGGGCATAATAAGAAGACAGGTCAGCTAGAATTATATTTGAGAAAACACAGAGACTTTGGTCTTTTCCCTGACTATTGCGAATTGTAGCAAGCAATCCTTCATGTTTATTTTTGGAAATGTGTTAGCATCTCTCTCCATTCAATTTCTTCAGGGTTATGTTCTAGAGCCCATGCACATACAAGGCTATTATCCCCTATAGCATTCAGTTGCTGGTAGATTAGTATGCCCTAGAAATCTTACAAGTTTGTCAGTATTACTCAGGTATGCATGTATTCACTTTTTACTGTGAAAAGAGTTTTTTTTTTTTAATTCATGAACCTTTACAGCTTTCCTAGAAAGCAGAAAAGTAGTTATTTGTGTAACATGTAGGTAGTAAGATACACAAAGTTGAGCAGTCATCTGATGGGTCGTTTACACTTAGCAGGGACCGCTACTTTGTCATTCCTTCCTTCAGAAACTAAAATACAAGAAAATACTAAATAACAATGCCAAGAGTGAGACATGGCTGAAATGAGCAAACAGCAACACTGAAGTCAAGTGGAAAGAACACTGGTTCTCCTTGAGTAAGAGGAACTGGGCTCGTATTTCTCCTCCGGCACTACCTGTGTGACCTTGGTGAGCCAGTTGACTTCTCAGCCCCTGAGGATCGTTCTAGGTCAATGATGCCATGCTCCTAGAACTTTCCCCATACCTATTATTGGTGAAAATTGTATTGCAATTTCAGTACAACAGTCTTTCAGAGTTGAAAACTTGGAAAACAAATTCAGCATCTTCAGATACAACATCATACGCCTCACCTAGGACCCTTGGACACTGTTTGTGTCCACATTATGACCATCATGATTCCGTGGACTGATATATGCATCAGTACTGAAGGAGACTTTGGACTCTGTTTACCTAGAATTTTGCATTTTGAGGTCTGAGTTGAATCTAGTATCATAGACTTTTCTGTTCTGGACAGAAACTTTGAGGGTCTTTCCCTCCCAGATTGATTCTTTGCGAAGGAAAAACTAGGCCATCTTTTGTCTTAATTCCTACCTAGCCTTTTATCACTGAATGGGTGTTGCCTCAGACAAACTGAGACCTAGGAAAGACCCTAGCCTAAAAAGACCAAGATCTCTTACTACATCCTAGACCATTGATAGTTATCCGGACTTCTGTCTTACTTCTGGACTCCTATGACTCTGGAGGAGACAGTGAGGCTGATGACTTGGCATAGCTCTGCCTCACTTAAATACAATTCAAGACATCACTCTTCTGTTGCATTTGTCCTCTTCAAGAACGAAGGATGAAAAACAACCAAGTCAATTCAATTCTGCCAATATTGGCTCCCTCATCTGTGCAGTGTGGATAATGATAGTACCTACTTCACGGTTTTGTGTCTATTGGATGAAGTAATGTATATTTAAGGCAAGGTCTGGGGTCACTTTCCCAACCCATACACAACCTGAAAGGTGCAGTTCCTAGGGTATGCATAGCTGCATCTTCCCTCATTGCTAAGGGGTTGGAAGTTTTACTTTCTTTCTTTCTTTCTTTCTTTCTTTCTTTCTTTCTTTCTTTCTTTCTTTCTTTCTTTCTTTCTTTCTTTCTTTCTTTCTTCCATCCTTCCTTCCATCTTGCAACTTAGCTAAAGTTATTTATTATATCAAATAGTTCTTTTACTTGATTCTCTAGGATTCTCTAAGTATATCACCATACCGTCTGCAAAGCGTGATAGCTTTGTTTCTTCTTTGTCTATTCTAATTCCTTTAATTTCTTTTTCTTCTCTGATTGCTAAAGGTAAAGCTAATGTTTGGAGTTTCTAATGCTACTGCTTATAAGCCCCATCATCAGTTTACTTTCCCACTGATTATCAGTTGATATAAATTATTTGATCCTACTTAATTAGCTTTTAGAAATGAATATTTACTGAAGTGATATGGTAAGAATAACTGATATAAAACATCCCCTCAAACAGGGGACACATTCCTCCACAAGAACATACAAAGGTGAGGGAGAAGCGGAGTCAGGGTTGGAGAGCTTGTGTGGTAAAGAGGAAAATCACAGCTCCTAGTAAGTTGTATTGCTTTCTTTCCCCTCTAACCCCATTCTCCTTGGCAGGGTTCTGATGAAGTTCACCTAGAATATGGTCTACTCATACAGTACAGCTCCTAGAAAAGTCTGGAAATGCTCTTAATTCAGCGCTTCTGGTTTGTCCCTGCCTCCTAATCTGCATGCTACTGTCAGGAGGTCTATTCTGGGGACATTGCTAAGATGGCAATGGGATGTCCCAATCTTCTGATCTTTTGAAATTCACAAAATCATCTTCTGGCCAAGGAGGTGCAGAATATGTTCTTCATTAGCACAAAGAGCATCTACAAGGCTGAAGCCTTGGATGCTTTGTGGTATTGAAAAAAATCCAATGGAAAATAGAGTTCGGCCCGAGCATGTGAGGGACACCACTATTTCTGAAGAAAGGGGAAGAGTGGTACCTGATTTAGTTTCACAAAAAAGAACATTTCAGTGGATTTTGATTTTCAAATTTCTTCAAAAGATTATGTTACTCTGATTATGTTACACTCTGCTTTCCATTGCTCCATCTGAATAGCTGTCTGTCTGTCTATCATTTACCCCTGTTGCTCATCTCCATGAGCTCTCCATGAGGTGTCCTTAGTTACAGTGTCCCAATTCAATTCAACAACCACTTATTAAATACCTATTATGTGTGAAGTATTGGAGATACTAAGACAAAATGAAACTATTCCTGCCTCCAAAGATTTTACATATTTCTGGAGGGATATAATATATGACCAGATAAATAAATATAACATTATGAATCCAACTCCACTTCAGTAGAATTGGGTTCTCTGCAACTTTTGCTAGCTGGCACTAGAAAGTCTACCTAGGGACTTTCCAAGGATGCCATATTTAGTGAACCAAGGAAACTATGCCAAGCAGCAAGCATGATATGACCACAGCTTTAAGTCTAAGAACTTTTCAGGGACCCTGAATTCACTTCCAATTTTGGCCTTTTCTTGTGGTGTTAGAATGTTTCCTGAAAATACCCAGATGCCCATTTCTCATGCCCGACTGGTCACAGCCCTTGTGTCAAGAAATATAAGAAAGAGTAACTTCTGACCCTGACATGGTATTGATGCCCTCCAGCATCTGACTTGTGTTCAAAGGCTCACTCTTTCTACCTTCAATGAGGTGGGAGAATGAAGTATCTAGAACAATCTATAAAGCCCAGGTGGCCTTCCTCAGGGCAGTTCAAGGCTTAAGGGGAGCAGAGCCCTTGGCAAGACAGAACAGAGAAGAGTATATGGGGATAAGGGAGAGCATCTGAGTCAGGACTGAAGCAGTCAGTCAAGACGCACGATTATGCCCAGGAAAGAGAGCAAATATTTCTTAAATACCTACTATGTGCCAGGCACTATGATAAGCATTTTACAAATATTATCTCATTTGATCCTCACAGCAAAACCCATTTTGCAGATGAGAAGACAGAAACAGACAGAGGTTAAATGACATCCCCAGAGTCACACTGCTAGGAAGCGTCTGAAGCCAAATTTGAACTCAGGCCTTCCTGACTCCAGGCCTACTGCTCTATCCACTGCATTGTCTAGTTCTCTGTAGCATGGATAAGAATGACACAAGATAAAAAAATGTGAATAGATTAGAATCTGCACTAATGGAGAGAAATCCATTTCCATGAGTTCATGAACTTTCTGGAGTATTAACGTCATCAACATAATAAACATTTGTACAATACTTTACAACTGTCATCTCATTTGATCCTCCTAATAACCCTAATGAGGTGAGTAGTACAAGTGTTATTGTATTTACAGATGAGGAAAGTGAGACTCAGAGATGTAAAGAAATTTAACAAAGTGTGCGGATCTAATAGGTAGCCAAACCCAGATCTTCTGGCTCTAAAGAGAGTGCCATTTTCCTATTCTATGACTCCTCTTCTTTGGTTACCAAAATTGTTCTGGACTTAGTTCACAAAGCTAATATCAAAGCAGAGATTTGTCAAAGGTTTGCAGGATTCTTGAAATGCAGCTCACTCAGCTGGATAATTTAGGCTTCAAGGTAGGGGTTTATAGTAACCAAATTTATGAGGAGTTGTTAAACAGCCATTTGACTTCATTGTGTTGTAGAGACACTGGTAGTTCCAGTTTGAATCCTCCAGATGAGAAAGTGTGGGCATTTTCTTCCCTTTTCCCATTTGTTTTACAAAATCAACTTCTGGGTAACATTCAATTCACTCTGTTCCAGGAATATGTGTGCTTCCCAGTCCAGCCCAGTCCAGCCCACCCCCTACACCCCCAGTGCTGGTCTAAGAAGTGAATGTCACCTTTGCAACAACTTATCGGAAGCAAACAAGCTAGGAAAAGTTAAGCAACTGTTTCTGGGGCACCGAGCTGACAGGAGGAGAAGGGGATGCAGACTGTCTCTTGACCCTGTAAACATGACAAAGTCAATCATTAACTCAAACTTCTGAGGGCACTTAAATGGGAAGAAGAAAGCAGTGCAAGCTATCCTTCCAACAGAAGTTCTTTGCTATTCATTTCCACCCCCTGAGAAGATGCTTCCAGGGAGGATCTTCTGCCTGGTCCTGTGTGTAGTGGGCACTGCCTGGGTATGCTTCTCTTTATTTACTTTCTTTTTTTATTTCTATCTTCTTTCAGCTTAGCCCACAAAGACTTCCATAAGGGAGCTGCAGTTCTTGTGAGACTGGCCTGCAAACGTGAAATCATTACTATTTATCAGCTTCATAAATTTTCCTGCTTCAGACCAGTTAGAAACTTGGTGTTTCATGGCTGGGGACCCCAACTGCCAGAATGCAGTTTTCTAGATAAGCCTGACCTGTTCCTGGACAAAGGACTGGAGGAAGGACTGTAAAGATTCCAAGGGATGAATGGGAATGGGAGGGGGAGTGGAGGGAAGGTTTTGACATTCTAGTCTGGTCCAGAACAACCAAGTCTTGCAAGGATATTCGAAAAGTCAGGAAATGTCTGCCATGAATAACACCATCATGCTTAGACTCAGTAATTATAGTTAAGAATATTGGTTTTCTCAGACTTTAATGTTTAGTTTCCTACTTTTTGTTGCTTTGACAAGAAATGTTGTTTTTATAGTACTTTTTTGTAGAAATTTTTCACTGCCCTTTTTAAGGGAAATAAGTAATCTTTTAAAATATACGTATTGTGGGAAAAGAGTGTAGACACTTTGAGAATAACTTAAAATGAAGTAAGACCTAGGTTTAAGATCTTATACAATCTTTCTAGTTATACCACATGGGACAAATTTATTTAATTTCTCTGAGCCTCAGTTTCCTCATTTGTAAAAGGAGGAGAGGATAGGCTGAATCTGTGATATCCCTGGTGACTCCCTTGAGAATCAACTTCCTTTGTCACATTAGGTTTGTACCTTCTTTATAATTTATAACCTTAGACGCTTGCCTAGAGCACCAAAAGGTTAATACCTGGGGTCACAAAGGACTTGAATCAGTTCTTCTTGGCTCTCTATCCATCTCAGAATGGTATTTCTCATCCATAAAAATGAGGATAATGATGCTAATGCTGCTGGCCTGTAGTGAGAATAGAGGTTTGCAAACCTTGAAGTACCAGATAAATGTGAATTATTATTTAGTCAGAACGATGGGGAGTTGGTAAAATAGATAATGGTGTTTCAGAAGTAATGATAGTCTCATGAACTGACTATACTTTCTGAAAATTGTCAACCTTTTCTCCAGGAAATTGTCTAAATACAGAAAAGCTTCATGTGGCAATATTCCCAAAGTCTTTAAAAAAAGAAAAAAAAGTTATTATGTGTTTATCGATGAGGCACTCAACTCTCATTTATCCAAAGTCTGGTTTCTAGTGTTTCTTTCTGTTAGACAAATTCATTGCTTCTCTTTAAATGATTGGAAAAATCAGCTCTGGAGAAAGAATGGAGAGATCGGAGACGCTTAAATGAGCCAGTCAAGTTTTGCTGCTCAGTGTCTGGCTCTAGCCAAAGATGAAATAGCAGATGAAGTTGAAATTGTTAGCTAAAATGAGGCTTTGAGCAGTGGGAACTGAACATTGGATATACTGTCAGTTATAAGCTAGTTTTGCTAATCTCTCTCTCTTTCCTTTTTCCTTCTTTTCTAATATTCCCCCAAGGAGGGAGAGTTCCATGAAGTGGAATCTTGAGAATGAGAAACGAATGCCTGGTATTTTTAAAGGCATTTAAAAACTTAAGAAAGTTATAAATATAATGAGGCTTAGGTGATATACGGATTTCAATTACTCTTGCTTTCTGGGTCCTTCATTACTACAGATAATCAAGATTTGACTTTGTTGCCTTTAGATAACTTCAATTTGATGACAGGATTTTAATTGTTTCTCTGTTACTATTGTATGCAACAGACAAAAAAATCATAATGGCTTGCATCCCTTAACAAGTTCTAGGGAGCTGCCCCCAAGTTATAGGAATCAGTCTTTTTCCTGGGCATATTAAAACATTTCCAACAAAGTCCTCAAAAATTGAGTCTTAAAATAGAAATGGTGGAGCCCCACGCTTAGCTGTTACTTTTCAAAATGGAAAATCTCCATGTGAGAATTTTTCCTATCATGTTTTGAATCTGGGATCACAAATGTTATTTGTGGATCTGCTTTTAGAATTGAGTCACCCAAATAAAGTCCCACAGAGTGGCGAGCTTTTTATCCAGCTTTCACTACTCCAAAGCAGAAAATCTCAGATGAACAAAAATGTTGAAAGATGATTTTTGGACTCTGAATTGTCATGATAATCACATCTATGTCACTGGCATATGATGGATCAAGCTATAAATTCATCTTTAAAGCTTAGTAGCCTTGTGACTATGAATAAGTCATTTAACTCTTTGAGTCTCAGTTTCCATCTATAAAATCAAGATAATAGTACTTTTAGTACTTACCTCACAAAGTTGTAGTGAGGTTCAAATGATGTAATGTATGTAAAGTGATTTGTAAACTTTACAACTCTTTATAAATGCCTTCATCAATGTGGTCTTCATTAGAGGAGACTGCCTGGAGAAAGTTGGATTTGAAGGATGGATAGGGTTTGTATGAGTCAGGAAGAAGGGATATTCCAAGTGGGAGTGGGGTGGACCACAGGGATGGAGTGAACAAATACTTTGAAACAAGAGTAAGTATTGTGTTGGAGAAAAGTGAAGAGGTTGATCTGTCTGAAGTGAAGGATGTGTCTAAGAACTATAGATTAATGAGGCTGCTGGTACCTGGTGCCTGGATTTTATTTCTGAACTGGATGGTGACTTTGCCAGAGGGTGTAGAAGGGCTTGAGACACTCACCGGACTACCATTAGGATACTTCCGTAATCCACTTCCCAACTAAGCAGGAAAACATGTTGAAATGCAAGCTTACCCTTTCCAAAGCCTGTCTCTGTGTTTCTCAAGTCAGTCCACAAGATAGTATGGAACCATTCAAGTTTCTCAAAGTAGAAATAAAGACTATCTCTCCTCTCCAAAGCTTTGGCACCAGCTCCATCTCTCGCATAGTCACAAAGGGTGGCAACACCATTCTCCCCATGTTTTGCAAGCAGCATGCCACCAAGGTCACACCCTATCCCTAATTATTAATGCACATGGATAAGTCCAGCTGAATATTTCACCATCTCAGGCACTTTGCTTTTATTAAAAAAAACAAACAATAACTAGCATTTATTTTTTGCTTTGAGTTTGCAAAACACTTTACAAATAAGATTTTACTTTATTCTCCCAACAATCCTGGCAGGTCTGTCACTATTATCTCCACTTTAGCTATGAGGAAAGTGAGGCAGACAGAGGTTAAATTCCTTGCGCAAGATCACACAGCTGGGGCAGCATTGGAACTCACATCTTTCTAATTCCAGATCCAACATTTTTCTGCACTGCACCAGCCATATCCCTGGCATAGAATCACAGTTTGGAGCCTTTTCCAGATTATATCCACTGGTAACAACTTTTTCTTATTTGAAAATCCACTCTAATGTTGCCTTTTGATTCCCTACAGGCAACTAAAGATGAAGGAAGCTTCATAGCTGAAGGAGGAGGTGTTCGGGGCCCCAGAGTTGTGGATCGTGTCTCCTCCTCTTGCAAAGAATCTGACTGGCCCTTCTGTTCTGATGAAGACTGGGTAAGACAGTCCTTCTTCAATAATTGGGAAAGGAGATTGCAACCCTTTCTACCACTTGGCATCTAGTTTGCTGGGGCCAAAAAATTCCTCATCCTGTGGCCAACCCAGTGATGATCTTCACCAATTTTAGGCTATCCCTTGAATGCCAAAATACAGTTTATCAGCAGACCATACCTGGCACCTTCCAGCTTCATAGAACCTTACAAGAGTCTGTACTCTGCTGGCCTGGTCTTAAAGGAGCCACAGTCACCCTTGAACAATAATGAGGCAATAGAGGACCTTATTGTAAGGGCAAGACAAGGGAGAAAGGGAAAGCAGGCTAATACCTATACTTAAACCCTTACTAAACAAAGGTTTGGAGTATGCATCAGCAAACTCTTTTGTTACATTCCAGTAATTAGTGGTTCCTGGTTAGAAAAAGCCAAATGGAAAAGAGACAAGCCCTGAGAGTTCTAAGATAACCTCTCACCATAAGAATATCTAATCTACCAGTGGAAGTACTGGCCAAAGATATTTGAGTTTCAACTAAACACTACCTGCTGTGTGGTAACAAATACTTGATATCTAAATTCCAGGTATTACCCAGAAATGACCTAAAAGGTCTTTAGATTAGAAATTCTTAACCTTGAGTCTATGAACTTGTTTTAAAAAAAGTTTTCATAACTACATTTCAACATAATTGATTTCCTTTGTCATCCTGCGTATTTTTCTTTATGCATAAAAACATTAATCTGAGAAGGGGTGCATAGATTTTACTAGACTGCAGAAAGGGTCCATGACACAAAAGGAATTTAAGACCTTCTAAACTAGATGATATCTAGGTAGAACCTAGATATTATCTTTGGCCTCAAAGTTGTGTATGTCCCCTTCCAATGTTTCCAAGTGCACAAACCAATACTATGCTAAGCCAAGAAAATGCCAGATGAGTGGGGGGTGAGGGAGGCATGGAGAGAAGCAATGGGTGGTGGCTCCTGAAGGGGTAATGTATAGCAATAAAAAACATGAGGATTTTCCTTCTGACTCCACTGATGGTAGTTTGGGAAATTTTCATCTTACTTGTCCTCAACATGATTCTTTCTTTAACACCAAATAATTCCTTAAAAATAATTCTGTTTTCCCTGCCCCCTTTTTAGACATATAAGTGTCCTTCTGGCTGCAGGATGAAGGGATTGATTGATGAGACCAATGAAGATTTCACTAATAGAATCACCAAGATCAGAAACTTGTTGTTTGATTATCAAAGAAACAATAAAGATTCTACCTCAGTGACCAGGAACATCATGGAGGTTCTGAGAGGGAACACAGCCAGCGATTTTAGTAAGTATTTGATACTTAGATTTGGTAGCAACTAATACTTGCAATACAGAATATGTTACCTTGGATTTCTACATTTCATTTATTCTTTTAAAAACTAATGCATTGATGCAGATATTGTGTCTTGTACCTACTCTCTCAACACTGTTCCTGTGTAAGGTGGGATTTGCAGCTGTTACCTGTATACCACAGAGAAACTAAGGCACATCCACAGCTGTGCTTTGCTTGTGGGCGACATTGCAATTCACATGCTGGAGTGAGGATAATTTAGGTATATGATGTTCCCATTGGATTGGACTAAAAAAAGAATCTTATTTTTTAATCAAATTTTAATCCATTTTATTAATGTCAGTAGTTACCTATGAGGAAACTCCTAATCACTAGCTTAGTGTCTTTGAGAATTACTGGGAGACACCAAGAACCTGAATAATATACCCAGTATCACACAAATAATATACATTATAAAGGAATGAGCACTTAGTAAGCACCTATTACATGCTAGGCACTAAGCTACATGCTTTACAAAACTTATTTGATCTTCACAATAATTTGGGGGTGCTATTATCCCTATTTTGTGGTTGAGGAAGCTAAGGCAGACAAAGGTTAAGTGACTTGGTCAGAGTTACAGAGCTAGGGGGTGTCTCAGGCTGTATTTGAACTTAGGTCTTTCTGACTGTAGGCCCAGTGCTCTATCTAGAGTTTCTTATGGCTAGGTAAAATCTAAATCTGGGTCATACTGATTCTGAGGGCATTCCTTCTATCCACTATACCATGATGCCTTTTTGACTTTTGGCAATTATCATTTAAAATACATATGGAAACTGTGATTTTTTTTTTCTGGTAAGACTAGTAATTTCATCAAGCTGGGAACACACTTATATAATGCAACCAGGTCACTCAATTGTAGCTTTGAGTTGTGCAGAGAGGGAATGTTTAATACATGCTTTTTGAAAACTGTTGTGCCCTATGACCAACATGGCATAAGTTCCTCTCCAAATGGAGCAAGGTTTTTCCTCAGATAACAATCTATCATCTGGACCATACTTTCTACTTTGGTAAATAGAACTTGGTAGATCTAGAGCTCTCCCAAGCAGCCATTGAGTGTCCTGGGTTACTTCCACACCATGGTCAGAAACAGGAGGAGAATTCCAGTGGAATTTAAGCCATGTTACATTCCAAAAGTCACATGACTAATTGATATAGTTCTACAAGTTAACTCTACATGGCAGATTTCAACTAAATATCCACAGGTCTTTTTTTTTTTTTTTTAATGTAGAAGCATATTCTTCTGATTCTGGCTATTCTAATCAAGTCACTTAACAGTTGCTATATTGCTCATGTCTCCTATTTCAGATAATGATCATTCCTTTGTCCAAATATCAGAAGATCTGAGGAGAAGAATTGAAAGCTTGAAGCGCAAAGTGATTGATCAAGTACAAAATATTGTTTCTCTGCAGAATAACATCCGTAATCAGCTAGTGGAGATGAAGCGACTTGAGGTACGCGCCTCGTTAGTTTGGTTGCCTTGTTTCCAAATATCAGAAAGAGGCAATCATCCTCTAATCTCTGAAATCTTTCCAAACAGTTCACTTTTATGAGATGCCCCTTGGTTATTGCTTCCTATAGATATAGATAGATAGATAGATAGATAGATAGATAGATAGATAGATAGATAGATAGATAGATAGATACGATAGATAGAATGTCAGTCTCCAGCCAGAATAGCTAAACTAGACCCCAATTCATATTACATTACTGCTTAGTCTTAAGGGGGGTTCACTGAAAAACTCTAGTTCCCTAATGAGTCATGGGGTCATAAGATTTTTATTTGGAATAGAAACTAGAAACCTTCTAATCCCTACTATCCCATTTTACAAATGAGAAAACAGAGCCGGAGCAGTTAAGGGATTTCCTCTAGGTCAAATGGGTAGTAAGTGACAGAGAGTCAGGATTTGTATCCAGGTCTTTAATTCTAAATCCCATACTTTCCACTAAACCACAAGATCACAAGATTTTGACCTTAAAGGAATCTAGAAATGATCTAATCTAACTCCTTCCCTTTATAAATAAGGCAGGTGAGGCTAAGACAGGTTAATAACTTACTTGCCCAAGGTCATACAGACAGTGACAGAGGCAAAATTTGAACCCAGGTGCTTGTCTCCTTCCATGTGTTGAGTTTTTTTCATTATCTCATATTGCCGGAAAACTCCAGCTCACCTATTAAGAATTTTTTACTAGATGGACATACTGAGCTATTTTCATCATGCCATACTATCCGAAAACCCTAACTCTTTCAAGATTCTCCATTAGATGGAAAATGGAGAGTATTGTCTGGCACATTCATGAGTCAAGGAAATGAACATAGTCACATGAAAACTAGTAAACCATCTGGTCTTGGCCATCACAGCTCATGACCCTCACCTTCTATCTTTATTTTTTCTTTTCTCCTCTCTAGGTGGACATTGACATCAAGATCCGATCCTGCAAAGGGTCATGCAGTGGGTCTTTAGCACGTGAACTCAATATAAAGACCTATGAAGAGGAACAGAAGCAGCTTGAGAAGGTGGCAGCCGTCAACTTATACCCAAGCAGAGAGGTCCAGTACTTGCCCAACTTGAAAATGCAGATTTCAAAAGATCTGATTCCTGGGAAATTCAAAAACCAACTTCAGGAAGCTGATCCAGAGTGGAAAGAATTAATGGAAATGAAACAGATCCAAATGGTGTTGGAGATACCAGGTGGAGATAAGAATTCCCCAGCAGGTGCCTCACCTTCTGGAACAGACTCAGAGCCTGGAAGCACCAGCCCTGGAAGCTATAGACCAGAAAGTCCTGGGAGTGGAATTTCTGGAACCCAGAATCCTGGAAGCACTGGATCATGGCACAGAGAGAACTCTGAATCTGAGGGCTTTAGACCTGACAGCTCAGGGCATGGGAGCTATGGTCCTGGGAGCTTCAGGCCTGATAACTCAGGGCATGGGAGCTATGGACCTGGGAGCTTCAAGCCTGATAACTCAGGGCATGGGAGCTATGGACCTGGGAGCTTCAAGCCTGATAACTCAGGGCATGGGAGCTCTAGGCCCGCAAACCCAGACTGGGGTGATGAAGATTGGAGCAGATATGAAGAGTCATCATCGGTAGGTGGGAGCTCAAGTAGAGGTGGAGGTTTCCACACTGAAAAACTTATTTCTGGAGGAGATAAAGAGTTTGTAGTGAGTAACGAAAAGGTCCCCTCTGGTACCACCACCACCACACGCCATGCATGTTCCAAAACTATCACCAAGACTTTTGTGGGCCCTGATGGCAGAAAGGAGGTGACTAAAGAAGTGGTCAACTCAGAGGATGGTGCTGATTGCGGTGATATGCCAGATTTTAATTTTGAGTTTCCTGAGGGCGACTCATTATTTTTCACTGGCAGAGGTGGCCTAGATGAATTCCGTCGTCAACATCCCGATCATGCTAAATTCTTTGACACTGGATCAACTGGGACCAGATTCCACAGTTCAAGCAACCGAGGGGATTCTAGCTTTGTCTCAGAGACATCCCAAGGATCTGCCAGTAAGGTCTCAGGATTATATCGGGATGATAAAGACACTGATGGCCTCAGTTCATTAGGCATTGGGGATCGTGTCTTTTCCTCTCAAGGTAAAGGCAGTCTTAGTCACAGAACAGTAGAATCCAGTAGCAAGACTTTCAGCAAAGAAAGCAAGAGCTTGAAAATGGCGGACGAAGCTGATGGGACGACCCACAGAGAGGAAAGTACAGTCATCCAAGCACGTAGTAGCAAAGGAAGTCATGGTAGAACCCGCAGTGCCCGAGGTACCCACAAATTCTTCTGAAACCCCATTTTGAGCTAGCCCTCTCAAATACTTCCCATGCTAGCCCAGGTAGATACATCTAGCATTCAGAATGTACAGTGGTGAATGCCCCTTCCCATATCCCCCTCCCATTTCACTGATTAGTCTGTTGCTTATGCCTCAGGTGACATTTAGAACAGGTAGGATAATAGGGGAAAAAGCCACAAAAGTGTAATAATAAGTGATTTTAAATATCATCATTTCTGGTCTCATACCATTTACTATGATATTCAAATAAAGTCCTGGTTTTCCTCTGAGGAAAACCCTATGTGAAATGTTTCTTTTTTTTGCATTGGTTCTTACCCAATGTATATCCTGGGAGGCCGGGATCTGTTTTAATTCTCTCTGGGCCCAGGCCTGACTTTAGAAACTTGACTGAGCATAACTTCTGCCAACTAGCTCAAATTTTCTTTTTAGACTGTGATGATGTCCTGCAAATACACCCTTCAGGTGCCCCAAGTGGTCTTTTCAGTATCAAGCCAGCAGGATCCAGTAAGTTTGTTTCTGTTTACTGTGACCAAGAGACCAGTTTGGGAGGATGGCTTTTGATACAGCAGAGAAGTGATGGATCATTGAATTTTAACCGGACATGGCAAGACTACAAGAAGGGTTTCGGCCAGGTCAATGGCAAAGGGGAAGGAGAATTCTGGCTAGGTAATGAATACCTTCACTTGCTCACTCAGAAGGAGTCTGTCCTCCGGATAGAACTAGAGGACTGGGATGGGAATGAAGCGTATGCTGAGTATAATGTCCATGTTGGCTCCGAGGCAGAAGGGTATGTCCTACGGATTTCCTCTTATGAGGGAACTGCTGGGGATGCCCTGATTGAAGGTTCTGTGGAAGAAGGGACTGAGTACACATCTCATGCCAACATGCAATTCAGCACCTTTGATCAGGACAATGATCAGTGGGAGGAAAACTGTGCTGAAATGTACGGAGGTGGCTGGTGGTACAATAACTGTCAGGGGGCCAATCTAAATGGTATCTATTACTCTGGGGGGTCTTATGACCCAAGAGACAACAGTCCTTATGAGATTGAGAATGGAGTGGTCTGGATCCCCTTCCGAGGGTCTGACTATTCCCTCAAGACTGTTCGCATGAAAATCAGGCCTTTAGAAACTCAGTGAGCCTCTAGTGACCAGAATAGGAGGGAAAAGAAGACTGTTTTGTTGGTTTGTGTTGCGGAGTTGAAAAAGAAGAAGGCAGATAGAAGGAGGAGTTAGGGGGGACAGGTCTTTACGAGCCTCAACAAACCTCAGGTGCTATTTGATTTCCCCTTGTACTGTAGCTAAATGCAACTAAGACATATTTGTACTTCTAAAAATAAAGTCTTACGATTTTTCCCATCTCTAAAATAATCTTCAGAGTTTTTTTAAATTTCATCCTAAGTATGTTTAAGCAAAGTACAAACCAATTTCCTCCTCTGCCCAGGACCTAATGTTAGTCATCTCTTGTAGAAGGAAGGAATGATGATGATAGCGAGAATTTGCACAGCATTTTAAGATTTACAAAGCACTTTACACCCTTTATCTTTAAAACAGCCCTGGGAATTAGGTACTATTATTACTCACATTTTACAAATGAAGAAACTGAGGCTGTGTGAGGTTAAGTGATTTCTCCAGGATCACAAAACTAGTAAGTGTCTGAGGCAAGACTGAAACTCAGGTCTTCCTGACTTTAAGGCCCACAGCTATCCATTACTTTGATCTATGGTACAAAAGGTCTATTGTTTGGTCAATCTCCCCCTCCCTTCCCATATCTGGGACTAGAAGGAAGCAAAGCAGGCAGCTGTTGGAGAAAAAGAGAGCAGGACTGAATGTATATTAGGAGACACTTTCAAATATTAGGGATAGAGACTGGACCTCTTATTTCACTGATAACAAGATAGATGGCACAATGAATAGAATGTTGGATATGGAATTTAAAAGCCTTGAGTTTTATTCTACTGCAGACACACACTAGCTATGTGGCCCTAGATATGTCACAGACCTCCCAGGGTTGTCATGAGGATCCTGTGAGAAAACATAAGTAAAGCACTTTGCAAACCTTGAAGAACTTGCAGACACTTGCTATTATATGGGGAGAACAGCTAGGGGCTCAGTAGGTAAGAGCCTGGAATCAGGAAGACTCTTCTTCATGAGTTTAGATCTCACCTCAGATGCTCATTAGCTGTGTGACCCTGGGCAAGTCACTTAACCCTGCTTGCTTGCATTTCCTCATCTGCAAAATGAGCTGGAGAAGGAAATGGCAAACCAGCTCTTTGTCAAGAAAACTCCATGTGGGATCACGAAGAGTCAGACACAACTGAAATGACCAAACGATGACATTATATGGGGAACTTCCTTCTCTAGTAGCCTCAGGAAGCTTCCCAGAACACTTTAAGATAGAGAAACTTGATCATGGCCACAGATCCAGGATGTCTCAGAAGCAGGACTTGAGCTCAAGTCTTTCTGTCTCTGAGACAAGCTCTCTCTCCATTACACCATGTGAAAATCTTTTAAAATATGACATTTAAAATAAATGAACCTATTCTAATGCCAAAAAATCTTGCTCTCCAGGGCATACAAGTATTTATTCAATGATAAGTCAAATTACATATGTTTTGTAGGGGTCGGGAGTCAAAAGTGAGTTCAGCTAGCATAATTTAAAGAGACAGCTTTAGGTTCCAAATGACCACAGTTTTTTATCAGCAACTATTTTCCAAATTCTGACATACAATGGATAAGGGCTCTGACGCAGCATGAGTCATGACCCCAAGCCAACACAGACTTCCCAGAATACCCTCACTAAAAAGAAATGAACCAGGATATAAATAAAGAAGAAAGAATTAGGCCCAAACACTGGGTGGCCTTCCCCAACCTGTTCCTCCCAACCTCTTCCTCGTTATCACATAGCAGACAACAGCTTCCTTCTTACTGTCTGGATCTCCCAAGGACCTTGGCAGAAGTGCCTCTCAGGGCGACTTCCCATGCTACGGGGATATCCCAGGCAGAGCTGAAACAGGAATCCTAGGCCTCTGATAAATTCAGTTCTGGTGATGGTGCTAGTGGTGTGCGTGAGTGTGAGTGCCTGTGTGTGTGTGTGAGTGCCTGTGTGTGTGTGTGTGTGTGTGTGTGTGTGTGTGTGTACAGGGAACAGTTTGTCCTGGTATAGTATGGTCTCCTTGGAACGTGGAAAAAGATGTGTGTGTTGTCTGGTGACAGCTCAGAGGACAGATGGCCCCGGTTGGATGTAGCAAATCTGGGCATCCCTTGAAAACAGTGGGGAAGGGTAGGGATGTAGAGGGTATGGAGTAGTTGTGTTGAAGAATAGGGAATCCCAGTGGAGAGCTCACAAGGGGAGAAAGACAACAAGCTGAGGAAGCATACTCCTTCCTGCTTCCCCCCAGGATACTGGTACCCTTGGAGAAAGTCCGGATTGCCCTGTGTTGATTACTCTCTCAGCCCTTTTCTCATGAGGCACCACTTATGGTTTCTGACTTCCACTCCCTGCAGTGTCCCCTTCTTCATATGACGCTGGCAATGGGTCATTGTGAAAGCAAAAGGTTTCACTGCGTAATAACTAAGACAGGGTGTAATTCTCAAACACAGAAAGGGGGAAAGGGGATTGAGGGAAGGAATATTTAAAAATCTTGCTTACAGCCACATACCATTCCCTACCATAGTCATTGTCAAGTAGGAGTTTCATTGACTAAATTGGAAGGGTTTGTGTCCAAGTAAATATACCACGCTTTAGTTTGGTAGATAATTGAAGTAAAGTATAGAGTAATTCTACTTTTATTTCTGACAAACATTAAGCACCAACTGTGTGCCAGAGCCTGTGTCTGATGCTGGAAATTCAAAGATAGATAAGACATAGGTTGTGCCCAAAGGAGTCTGTACTAATTGGTTGGCAGGAAGAGAAAGAGTCAAGGACCCAGATAGCTACAGCAAAAGCCAGTCACCTAAACAAACAAGAGAGGTTCAGCAAAGTGATGCCAGATATTGGAGGAGTGAGAACTCTCTTTGGGGTGGCTTGGGGAGCTCAGATCCATGTAGGGGAGGTATCGGAGAAGGCTGCCTAGAGGAGGCAGAAACTTCAAGACATCATCTAACTTACCACACTGTCTTCAGTCAGGCCCATTCCCAAACCATTATTGCAAGATGGGATTGTATTCTGTCAGTATTCCATGGAAGTATCTTGCATAGCTTTCTGCACAATGCATTCTTTTTTAAAAAAAAAATTTACAATTTTGTTTTATTTTGAAGTTAAATTTATTTATTTTGAGTTTTCAACCATTCACTTCCACAAAGTTTTGAATTTCAACTTTTCTTCCCATCTCTCCTCTACCCTCACCCCAGGACAGCTTATATTCTGATTATGCCTTCCTCCAATCTGCCCTATTTTCTATCACTACTTCTCCTTTCTTATCCTCTTCCCTTCTATTTTCTTCTAGGGTAAGATATATTTCTATACCCCATTGCCTATATATCTTATTATTTCCCAGTTGCTTGTAAAAACAATTTTTAGCATTCATTTTTAAAGCTTTGAGTTCCACATTTCTCCCTTCCCCCCCTCCCTATCCACCCTTATTGAGAAGGCAAGCAATTCAATATAGGTTAAGAAAAAACTCATTTGCTCATTATCTCTAGTACTCTATACCCTTAATCCTCACCATTCCCATAGAAAGGACAGAGGTGCCTCTTCGTATCTTTTCTTTGTTTTGTCATTAGAATTTCACAGCATTAAGTTTCAATGTTTTGTTGGCATTGTTTCCATTTTCATGGTCATAGTCATTTTGTATGTAGTTTTCTCAGTTCTGCCTACTTCACTTTGCATCAGTCAGTATGGGTTCTCATGGTTCTCTGTGCTTCTCATATTCATTATTTCTTACAGCACAATAACATTTCATTCAATCGCGTAGCCATTCAGAAATTGATAGGCATCTACTTTGTTTCCAGTTCTTTGCTGCTACGAAAATGATGTTGTAAATGCTTTGGTTTATGTGGTGCTTTTCTCCTTCCCATTCATCTCTTTGGAATATATACTTAGAACTGGAATCTGTTGGTCAAAAGATATGAATATTTTAGTAATTTTCTTTGCATTCATGGGGAGCTTTTTTTAAGGGAGGAGGAGGTGGATGGTTTCCCCCCACACACAATGAAAACCACATTTTCCCCAGCATAAATGACAACATTCCATATTTAGTAACTAGCAGAGATCTTTACAGAACATTAATCATTTCTAAAAATAAAAAATATGCAAGAAAATGAATAAACTTTTATTCTTGGAAGCTTTTTTGAGACATGAGAAAAGAAAATGAACAGGCATTTTAGAGACATAGGACTACCACCTCATTGTTGTAGATAGAAAGGAATCTTTAGTATTTATATCTCTAAACTCTTATATCAATAAAACAGAGAAAGAGCTGATCAATGAATTGGGCATACAATCAAAAAATCTAGAAAAAAATGAAAAATCCTCAATGCAACCCCAAATTGAAAATTCTGAAAACCAAAGGTGATATTAGTAAAATTGAAAGTAAGAAAACTATTGAGCTTATAAATACAGCTATTTGCTGGTTTTATGAAAAAAAAAAAAACAATCAGATGAGCCATTGTTCAATTTGCTTAAAAAAGGGAAGGAAAATCAAATTAGTAGCATCCAAAAATGAAAATGATGGATTCACTACCAATGAAGAGGAAATTAAGACAATTCCTAAGAAATATCTTGTCCAATTATGTGCCAATAAATCTAGAAATCTAAGTGAAATTGATGAATATTTACAAAAATGTAAATTGATCAGATTAATAGAAAAGGAAATAGAAAATTTAAATAACCCCATCTTAGAAAAAGAAATTGAACAAGCCCTAAGAAAAAGTCCCCCGGCCCAGGTGGGTTCACAAGTGAATTCTACCAAACACTTAAAGAACAATTAATTATACAAACAATTATATGACATATAAATAATTATAAGAACTATTTGGAAAAAGAGGTGGAGTCCTACCAAATTTCTTTTATGATATAAATGTAGTGCTTATTCCTAAACCAGGAAAAGCTAAAACAGAAAAATAAAATTGTAAACCAATTTCCCTAATGAATATTAATGCAAAATTTTAAATGTATAAATTACTAGCAAGGAGATTACAGCAATATATCAAAAGGATCATACACTATGATAAAATAGGTTTTATACCAGGAATGCAGGGCTGGTCCACTATTAGGAAGATTATCAGTATAACTGACCACATCAGTAACAAGGCCAACTGAAATCATTTGATTACCTCAATAGATTCAGAAAAAGCTTTTGACAAAATACAGTACTCATTCCTATATAAAAACACTAGAGAACATAGGAATAGATGGAACTGTTCTTAAAATGATAAGTAGTATCTATCTAAAACCATCAACAATTGTTGCCTATAATGGGGATAAGGTAGAAGCCTTCCCAGTAAGATCAAGGGTAAATCAAGGATACCCATTAGCACCACTGCTTTTCAATGTAGTAATAGAAATGTCAGAGGCAGTTAGGTGGTGCTAAGGATAGAGCACCAGTGCAAGAGTCAGAAGGACCTGAGTTCAAATCTCACCTCAGACACTTGACACTAGCTGTGTGACCTTGGGCAAGTCACTTAACCCCAATGGCCTCATTCTGGGTCATCTCCAGTCATCCTGATGAATATCTGGTCACTGGATTCAGATGGCTCTGGAGGAAAAGTGAGTCTGGTGACCTGCACAGCCCTCCCTCACTCAAAACAAAGTCAAGTGCATCTAGTCATCATTTCTCTGATGGCATGGTCTTCTTCAGCAACGAAGGACGAACACATACACACAGATTAATAGAAATGTTAGCTATAGAATTAGAGAAGAAAAAGAAGTTGAAGGAATGACAATAGGCAATGAGGAAGCAAAACTATCATTCTGCAGATGATATGATAGTAAATTTAGGAATTCCTAGAGAATCAACTAGTAAACGACTTGAAATAATTCACTACTTTAGAAAAGTTGCAGGATATTAAATAAACCCACATAAATTATCAGTCTTTCTAT
Source organism: Notamacropus eugenii (assembly GCF_028372415.1). Lineage (NCBI taxonomy): Eukaryota > Metazoa > Chordata > Mammalia > Diprotodontia > Macropodidae > Notamacropus > Notamacropus eugenii. The sequence goes on along the minus strand of NC_092877.1, from coordinate 153,106,620 downwards.
ATATTACCAACAAAGCCAGTCACTAAGAAATAGAAAGAGAAATTTCATTTAAAATAACTATAGATAATATAAAATATTATATGAATACAATTACAAAATAATTTTCACACAGATAAAGTCACATCTAAATAATTGGAAAAATGTCAGTTACTCATAGATAGGTTGAACCAATACAATAAAAATGACAACTCTACCTAAATTAGTTTATTTATTCAGTGCTATAGCAAACAAACTACCAAAAATGCTTTTATAGGGCTAGGGGAAAAAATAACAACAAAATTTATCTGGAAGAACAAAAGGTTAAGAATTTCAAGCGAATTAATGAAAAAAATGCAAAGAAAGGTGGCCTAGCAATATAATGTCTCAAACTCTGTTTTAAAGTGGTAATCATCAAAACTCTCTGGTACTGATGAAGGAATAGAGTGGTACATTAATGGAATGAATTAGGTACATAAGACATAGTAAATAATCATATTAATTTAGTGTTTGATATATCCAAAGACCCTAGCTTGGAATAAGAAGTCACTATTTGACAAAAACTGCTGGGAAAATTTGAAAACAGTATGGCAGGAACTACGTTTAGGCAAATATTTTACACAATATGTCAAGCTAAATAGGTGCATGATTTAGACATAATGGGTGATACCATGAACAAATTAGGAGAGCAAGAAATAGTTTATCTGTCAGATTGGGGGAGAATTTATGATCAAATGAGAGGTAGAGAGCATAATGAAATAGAAAATGGACCATTTGGATTATATTAAATCAAAAGGTTTTCCCACAAGCAAAACCAATGCATTAGAAGGAAGATTAGAAGGAAAGATTAGAAGATTAGAAGGAAAATAGAAAGCTGGGAAACAATGTTTATAGCAAGTGTCTCTGATAAAGGTCTCATTTTTAAAATATATGGATACTTCCGTCAAATTTATAAGGATACAAGTCATCCCCCAATTGATAAGTGGTCAAAGGATATGAACAGCCAGTTTTCAGATATAAGAATTAAATGATTATAATGAGAGGTTGTGAAGGAAATTTATTTTATTCAATAAATGTGGTGAAGAAAGCTGCTGTTAATGACTATCATGAGGATTTTAAAAATTGCCTATAGTTTAAAATTATCCCGAATTCTATGATTCCCCAGAAGCACAGATAATCGAGTCATAGTTGCATTTATCATATTCTCTCTACATTTTGAAATCCTAAACCTACAAACTATTACTCAAATATCCTCAAATCCAAATTAACATCTATAGTCATGTAAAAATTCTGTAAATCACCATTGATTAGGTAAATGCAAATTAAAATAACTTTGAGTTACCACCTATCAGATTCACTGACATGACAGAAAAGGAAAATGATGAATGTTGAACGAGATGTGGGGAAACTGGAACATGAATTCATTGTTGGTGGAGTTGTGAATTGATCCAACCATTCTGGAAAACAATTTGGAACTATGCCCAAAGAGCTATAAAACTGCACACACCCTTTGATTCAGCAATATCATTACTAGGTCTGCATCCCAAAGAGATCATAAAAAAGGGAAAAGAACCCATATGTACAAAAATATTTATAGCAGCTCTTTTTGTGGTGGCAATGAATTGGAAGTCGAGGGAATAGCCATCATTTGGGGAATGGTGACCAAGTTGTGTATGATTGTGATGGAATACTATTATGCTATAAGAAATGATGAACAAGATGCTTTCAGAAAAACCTGGACTTACATGAACATCTGATGCAAAGTGAAGTGAACAGAACCAGGAAAACATTGTATACAATTTCAGTGACATTGTGTGATGATCAATTATGATAGACTTAGCTCTTCTCAGGAATACAATGACTTAAGGACTCATGATGGAAGATGCTAATCACATGTAGAGGAGGAACTATGGAGTCTGCATGCAGATCAAAGCAAACTATTTTCACTTTCTTTCATTTTTTTCCTCTTCTGGTCTGTTTCTTCTTTCACAACATAATTAATACAGAAATGTGTTTTACATTATTGCCTACATATAACTTATATAACATTGCTTACTGTCTTAGAGATGAGAGAACGAAATGAGGGAGAAAATTTGGAAATAAAATTTAAAAATGAAGGTCAAAGATTCTCTTTACATGTAATTGGAAAAATAAAGTACTATTTAAAAAAAGGAATTCAGCTTAGTAAGCAAAACAGGAAAAAATTGAATGAATAATAAAAGCTAACATTAATATAGCGCTTACTATGTGCCAGACTATATTATGTGCTAAGTGCTTTAAAACATTATGTCATTTGATCCTCATAACAACCATGGGAGGTAGGCGCTATTATTTCCTATTTTACATATGAGGAAATGGAGACAAACAGATGGTAAATATCTGAGACCAGATATCTTCCAGTCTCAGTGCTCTACTCACTGCACCACCTAACTAGAAAACTGGTTATCCAGACTGGAGCATTGCTGGGTAGACAGATAGCTGATTGAGGCAGCCAATTAGAACTTACCTCTTACCCCTCCACACTCCACTCCTTTGTTGCATCATTATCCATGCCATACCTGCTCACCATGGGTAAACCCCAAGGCTCTTAACTGGGAGGTTTATCTTCTTTCTCATTTAGTGACCTCATCAGTTCCCATGGAAATAATTGTCATCTCTATTAAGATAACTGCCAAGTATCTCCCTCCCTCTCTCTTTGTCTCTCCATATATATGTATGCACATATTGTCTCTAGTCTTTCTTTTGTTCACTCTCTATTGTATATTTTAAACTAGAGGTCACATAGGTGTTCCAAACTCAACATACACAAAATACAAATTGGTAGTGTTTTCTCTACGTCCACCCCTCTTCTGAATGTTCTCATTTCTGTCAAGGATGCCACAATCAATAAACTCCACTGACTTCATATTGCCTCAAAGATCAAATTGAAACTCCTTTAACTTTGCATTTCAGTTCCTCACAACCTGAATTTGGCTTATCTCTCTAGGTTTATTCCCCTTCCATACCTCAGTCCCCTTCACACTTTCCATACTGCAACCAATCTGGTTTTCTTTCCATTCTTCTGCAATATTCCATCTCCCATTTTGATCCTTTGCATAGGCCCTGGGAACCCTGACCTTATTTTGAAGTGTTATCCGTTCATTAGATTTTTTTGGGACTAAATTTCTACTAAACATTATTTCTTACCATGTTCAACAAGACATTTAATATATCTCCCTTCATTTGAGGGTATTTTATGATTTAGAAAATCTTATATGTTGAATTTTTGGATTTCCCCAGCAGTTTTTGATTATATTTCTAGTGTGGTATGCGACAGATAAAATATAGTCAGGAGACATGGATTCTAATCTTGTGTCAGCTGCTAACTTGCTGTATGTTTTTAGAAAAACGATTTGAACTCTTTGGGTCTTGTGAGAAATCTAGATAATCTCCCATTTCTAGCATTCTATCATTAGCACGGTTGGAGGCTTTTCTCACATTCACAGACCATAAAACACTTCAAAAACATAACCTCACAGGTCTAAATCCTATTTCTATAAAACAGATAAGTTCATTTATCAGTGTTTGCCAAACAAAAATAGAGTTTATTCAAGGCCTTTTAGCAATAAAAGGAATAGCAGGAGTGCTCCAGAAGTGTGTTTCTTGGATGACACCCAAATTCCTTTGAAGAATGTGAGTTGTAAATCATATAAACATCAATCTATGAGGAAATTTCCTAAATTATTGAAATTTGAGGAAGTAGATAGTAGGATTGTTGGAAATTTTAGAGCAAGAAAATTAGTTACAGTTGCTAAGATAAAATATATGATTATGAAGAGGCATAGCAAACAAAATACTGATCTTGGAGGTTAAAAAGGTCTGTTTGAATCCTGCCCGGGACACTAACTAGCTGAACAATTAAATGAACTATCCTCAGCCGCCAGTTCCTCATCCATAAAATGGGGATAAAAAGGTGTTCCCATCTCACTCGGGTTACTGGGAGCATCAAATGAGTGAAGCCAAAGCACTATGTAAACTTTGAAGTGCTTACTATAGAAGAGTTAGCTGTTATAAGGAAGCCTTTAAAATTGCCTTTTAAAAAGACTCTACAATTTTGTTAGACATTTTGTAGATCTCTTACTGAGATTCAGAAAGTTAGCTACAAAGAAAAAAGAATGAAAAAAAAACCCAGAAAATGCCTCTTATAATAAAACCCTGAGTAAGCTGTTGCATGCATCAGTTGTCCTTCAAATAGGAAGATAAGAAGTTTATTGATCACCATGAAGTCAGGGTCAGGGAATTGTTTTTCTGACCCCATTGAGTTATCTGAATTCATTTGCTCAGTCCCTCATATCCAAGGACGTCATCTCTTTGTGAAACAGTTGGCTAGGGTTAAGAGTGATCTCTGCTTTTGTAGAACAAGGTCTGCTTTCTCTTCTTGGAAATTTACTGTCCCATCTGTGGATTAAGCCTGCAATGTTGGTGGTACTGGCACTGTGTCTGAACCAGAGGAAATAACCAGGTTATTTTTCCTAGGAAAGTGATGACTTTCTCATATGAAGATGACATTAATGATTACCCCACATGTTTTGAATTCCAGCACTGTTGATAAATCCATGAGGGAAATTCCATTTTTTTCATGACCAACAGAATGCATTTACCAGACTCAATCTGAGGTTGGGGGGCTATCTATGCAAAAGGCAAAGCTAACTTGCCCACCTTTGAACCATACCCATGACCTCATTTAACCAACTATTTGTTAAACCAGTCCTAAAATACAGTTACAAATCAGTCTTAGAATATGCTGGAGAATTTTTCCATATTAATATCACCCTAAGAATAAAAATGTTTCATATTTATAAAGCACCATCTCATCTGAGCCTTACACTGAGCCTTGAAGTAGAGCGAATCTATTATTATTTTCATTATCATTACTGTACTATTCTTTTATTAAGATTTTATTCTAATGTCTTTTTCGTAGTATAAAGATTTTCAAAATATTTTATTAAACTAAAAACCTTTTGAATATTTATATGTATATATGTATTTACATATATGTTTATTTGTTATATTAGACTCAAATAAGACAGAGCTGGAAGTCCTTACAATATGCAGGGAGCACTGAGTCCTCCTCCAAAAAAGGAAAAGGTGAATGGAATTCAGCTGAGCCAACTCAGCTAGGAGCAAGAACTGGGGAACCTTTTGTTGAGATGGATGAATCTAGATATCTTAATGGCTTCTCCAATATCATAGGTAAAGAGCAACAGTTTGGCATGGTAGAAACAGCATTCGACTTAAAGGCAGGTGAGCTGCATTGAAATTTCAGGTCTAAAATAGTTGTGTGAACTTGGGCAAGTCACAAAATCATAGAATGTGTGAATTAGAGGGAACCCTAGAGACCTTCCAGAGTCAGATTCATAACTGAAATGGATCTCTTCTACAACATGCCTGCCAAGTGGTAATCCATTCTTTCCCTGAAGACCCAAAGACTTCCAATGAGCCGGCATGTCTAATATGTTTTGAGGCAGCTAGAAGCCCATGTCTACTTTGGGATATTTCTAATTGCTGAAAATGTTTCTTAGATATAGCCTAAATCTCATTACATCTTCCATCCCCTGTTTCTAATTCTGCCCTCTGGGACCCAGAAGAGCATCTGTTCCTTCTTCTACATGAAAACCTTTCGAATGTTGGAAGATAGCTACCATATTCCCCTTAAGTTTTCCAGACTAATAAGATATCCCCAGTTCTTTCACATAGTTCTTATATAGTAGGACCATGAGGCCCCTTTACTATCCTGGTTACCCTTGATATTCTCAAGCTTGTCAATGTGCTTACTAAAATGTACTATCTGATGTGGAACACCATTCTTTACATGTGGTCTGAAATGGTAAGACTGGATAGTTTGCTTAAGGCTGATCAAAATCATGTGAGCTTTTACCTTGATTGATATGTGGTTGTTAAACTATCTAACCTCTCTTACCCTCAATTTTCTTGTCTTTCAAAGGGCCTGTGATAATAATCCCTCTATTTCAGCTTCTGCTGCTTTTGTGTGCATGGTTGGGTCCACTAACTGCAGCTATTGATGATTGTAAGGGTGACCAATAAAGTCCTAAACTCTAGAGTATGGGTTCAGCTGGGTGGATTTGTAAATCTGAACTATCTAGAGTAGTAATCAGTGCCTAATTTAATGACCATGGTGCTCTTGGCCATGTGGCTGGTCAGTTGCTTTTGTGTTGCATAATTTGGCTCCAAGGTTATGTAGAACAAATAAGTTTCAGTGAGGTCGAGGGTTAGAAAAGTTCTAAGATCTAGGTGCTAAGGGAGGTACCACCTAGAGTAATGTGTGAGTGGGAATAAGAGATGGGGGAGCAGTAAGAGGAAAATGATGAAAGCAAGGCTGGTAAAAAGAAGGAAAAAACTTTTGCTTAACAATTTTGTCTAAGGTTAATCTCAATTGGACTACCTCCAAAACACAGGCCCAGCAAAGTTCTAAATTGGATTACCATACAGTGTTGTAGGCGGCAAGCTACTGCTGGCTCCACTTTCCTTCAGAAAGTACAAAAATGACTAACTTCAGACTAATTACCCTGATGATCTAAAATGCCACCGCCCCCCAGGCAAATGGCAAAGAGGCAGTTTTCAGTGTAGTCAAAACCAGTAATTTTTGATTTTCAAATGTTTAATGCTTAGATTACCTACATATCTGAAGTTTTGAATCCTCCTTTCTTGAATAAACTAAGCCTCAGTCATTAAGCTCAAGGAGAGAGTAGTGTGGTACAGTGGGAAGCTCATTGGATTCAAAGGACTAGGTTGGAAACATGATTCTGTTGATTATTAGCTATGTGACCTAGGCCAATGCATTAGACCTCAGTTTATGGGCCTCAGTTTACTCATCTGCAAAATGAGAGTGTTGGGTCAGATGACATCTGAGATCACTCCTAGTTCTAAATCTATTATTCTATGTACTAAGAAATAAGAATGCATTTATTTATTGCAGTATAAGGTGTTTAATGAACACATTTTGGAAACTTTCTCACAACTTTGCATAAATAAATACAGCTTAGAGAGCAGAATTTTAAACATCAGCTTTTAGTTTGCCACATAGATTTTTACAACTATATAACATTTCTCCACCTATTTAATAATGTTCTTCATGTCCAAGTAGAGTTGAAATGTATAAATGACTTTTTCTCTAATTTTCCTTTTAGTAGCTTCTTGACAAAAAATACAAATCAAAAGTCTAAAGTAGAGTTATATAATATTTAATGGATTTTATCCTGAATAGCTTTTCCAATTTGTGTTATACCAAAACCTTTGGGAGATTTACTTCCAATATGTGAAGGAAAATTCTAATAACAATGTATAAAAAATTGTCCCATGTGTGAAAATTTTAAAAAATCTGTTGGTTTTTAGACTTATTGTTGTGGAAAGAATGGTCTGATCTTCATGGACATCCCCTTCAATGAATACCATGACCCCTTCCAATTCATCCACACTACTCCATCATCTGTGCCATGTTTTGCCATATCCCAGCTGTAATGGCCACCCCAATAGTATCTGCCATTTGGGTTAGCTGAGTGGCATCTGTTGTACCACCATCCACCGCCATCTTCCTTAGAACACTGTTTACTCAAATCTGTAGTTACCCTGAAAGGAGAAAGAGTAGTAATTAGTCATGATATATGAATGTTATCAATGGCACACATTACAAAGAAATCATATGGATAAAGGAAAACTCTGTGTGCATTTGCTAAGTCTGAAAGAAACCATTGATGTGTCAGAAAATCTGGATGTAAAATTATTCTCATTTCAAGAAGCATAATTCTAGGAGTTTCCCTCTTTCTCATTTTTTAGTAATGACAAAGAAGCATCTGATTTTGAGGTGTTGTTCTGCAAATTTTTTTTAGGCCACGAGACTGTAGTAAGGTAATGATCTTAATGATGAGTACTCCAGGTTTGATGACTTCCTGGAATGTACTGTTTATTACTTCTGGGAGAGAGGGAACAAGATTTACAGCAACTAGAGACACAAAGAGCATAGTGTTGACATCTGGATGGAGCAAATTTCATACATTGCAGCAGGAGTAAGCAGCACAAACTGTGCCTCAAAGTCAACTTTTTAAGACAAATATGGGGGTAGGGAGAGGCTCGCACATGAGGTCCTCTGGGGAAAAGACCAAAGATAGGGTGAGGCCACTGCTGGAAAAGCAGTAGAGCCAGGTCACTCAGGCAGAAACTAACTTCCTATTTTAATTAATTATTCTTGCTACGTGCTAAGATGAATTATTTTCTACACAAGATTTGTAAATGCTGTCTATTCCTCAGAAATTTCCCTGCTCTCGGGTAAAGCCCCACTCACTTCATCCTAGTTATGGCTTTGCTGGTAACCACAAATAGCTTCTCTTAAATTGATGTTAAAATATTTCATAAAGAGTATGGTAACAGTGAGCAAGATTCTGTTTTAGATTTTCCCTCTTTCCTGACCAACATTGCAGGAAAAGGTGAAACCTGCAGAATTAATGTCTATACAGGGTAGATACTTAGTCCTGCTCTTTTTCTCTCCAGCTATGTTTGCCTTCCGTGTGCAGAGTAATTCATGGGCACAGCAATGCCTCAAAGAAGTTACTCTCTTTAGATATGTGTGTGACTTTTTCTTTTCTCCAGTTTCTACAATAAGAAATCAGAGGTCTTTTTTTATTTGGCAATAAGGTAGGGAAAGAATTGCACTGATGAAGCTAAATGTTACAAGTTCAGTAAGGCAGTACTTTATCCCTTTTTAAAACTCCACTTTTTAAAGGAACAATAAATTGCAGGTCATTATAGAACTATTTAGGCTACTGAAAAACTGAATGATAGGTTGAAAGCCTGTATTGGACTATCAGAGATATTGGAATTGTTCTAAATATCTGATCACCAAGGGGACACCTTCTTAAAGTATTAGAGATGAGAGCATATGAAGGACCATTTGTAGCCAGAACATGTGTGTTTGCTGTTAAAGATTCAAAGTGACATGGTTAGTTGCTGTATTTCAAAGGATTTATGAATGTAGACATACCACCCATCGTTATCTCTGTCATATGTGCTGAAGAACATGCCGTTGTGAATAGTCATGGTCCTGTTCTCTCCCACCAGCTGGGATGCTCCATCCATTAAGGCATTGCCGGCAGTTCCTTTGTATTTACTAACAGAGATCTGGTACTTGTTGCCTTCATTCTGTACCGTGAATCCTCCATAATGAGCCTTCACCTTATCACCTTTCCAATCTTCCATTTCAATCAGAAGTTCAGTGGGTCCCATTTTGGTAAGCTGGCTAATTTTATCATTTCCAAGCCAATATTCACCTAAAATTTAAAATAATACAAAATCCCATGAAAATTAAAATATTTGAAAACTACCAACATTCCTGTTCCAGCTGATTGTAATTTTCCTTCTCCCCCGACAATTTAATTTCTCCAACACTGACAAACTACAGTAAATGCCTCATAATTGAGATGCTTTCTGAAAGGCCAACATAATGGTATAGAGACAATGGTTTTTAAATGGTATTTGATGGTGAATTGATGAATAGTAAAAATGTTGACAAGAACATATGTTCTTTAAAATGAAAAAAAAATCTTTTAAAAAAAGTTTTCTGAATGTTACCTGGCAAACCACAGTATTTCTTTGCATCATCATTGGTTGCAATATTTCCAAATCCTTTTTTGTATGCATCCCATTTTCTGCCAAAGTCAACACTACCATCTTGACGTTTCTGGATTACTGTCCATCCTTGTGATGAGAGAGAAACCAAGATTGTTTTCATTAATCATTAAAATAATTTTCTTCACAGTTTGTATCCTTTTATTATTGGCACCTAAAGCCCACCAAGAAGAGATGCTCAAAAATCATTGAAAATAATTTAAAAGTTAATACTTAAAACAAAACAAAATATACCCCTAAAAAACAAACTCCAGTCCTTACAAAATAGCAGGTATATAACTGTATCCAAAGGCACAAAAAAGTCAAGTGCATTTTGCATCTTTGGGGAGGCTTGTGTAAACCAAACCAATATATTATGACAAACTTGAAATTTTGGCAAAAGTATTTCTCTTTATAAGAAAATCATCTTTTAAATAAAACCGAAATAGTTTAATAATTTCATTAATATATTCAAAGTAATAGATTATAAAATTTTGGACATAATTATATAGGACTCAGATTATTTCTGACATCATGATAGTTGAAACAACATGGAGTAGTAGACAGAATCCTGGGCTTGGAGTTAAGAAATTCTGAATTCAAATTCTACCTCTGACCCATACTAGCTATTCAGGCAAATGACCTAATCTTTAAGAGTTCCTCAGACATCTTTCGGGTCATAGGTAGATGATCTGTATAGTTAAATATTATTTTGCATAGTTAAAACCACTTGGAGGAAATTTCAAATCCTTTGTGCATAATAATAGTAGTAAATATTAAAAGTCAGTCTTATAATAATGTTTAAAGAAAGACAAGTTTTGTAGATTTTGGTCAAAGTTAACCATCCTTCCCACTGGTCATACTATCATACCAATGTTGTACTTAATGATACTTTGAAATTAGATAGCTTACATAATAATATATAATAATATTATATAATATATAATATTAATAATATAATATACATTATATTATATTATGTTATATAATAATTATATAAAATAATATAATATACATTATATTATATTATATTATGTTATATAATAATTATATTATATATATTATATATGTATTATATATAATATATAATAAAAATATATAATATCATAATAATTTAATATATCAACAACTTGACAAGTGCTTAAAATTGTTAAAACTTCACAGTTCTTAAACCCAAGTCTCATAAACATTAACATCATATTATTGACATGAATGCATTTTACTCCATAATTTTTTCAAAAAAATTTCACAAGACCATGTATTTACCTCCATTTTCTGTCTTCATATCACAATAAACTCTATATGGTTTGACAGAACTGTCAGGCTGAATGAGATACATTTCAGATGTATCACCTCCTTTCCTAATAATTTCTTCGCACTCTGCAAACATATAATGACACAAGTTATGCAAGGATTTTATTATCTTAAGAAACTCTGTAACCTTCTTATGTCTTGCCTAGAGATGATAGGATATACAACCTGAAAAATGAAAAAAGAAAACTATTGGTTTGATTTCACAGCAGCTTAACTTAAAAATCATCATCAATACACATAAAAAAGAAAAACAGATTTCCTTAGGTAACTCATCTAACTTCCCTGAGCCTCAGTTTCCTCATTTATAAAATGAAGGAAACTGACTAGGTAACCTCTAAGGTATCTTTTACCTTTAAATCTATAATGCTATCATTATTTTTGTTTATAAGGATGACACATCTAGAAGAACAAGTGGTTATTAATAAAATGTGGAAATTTGCAAATGGATCATTGCAACAAATCAGCAGTGTGTTTGTCTCCATGGTTTTTGATATTATAATAATGTAATAAGATAAACTTGCATATAATAAGGTAATTGAGAAACTTCCATCGTTGATATTTAAGAACACTATATAAGCTAGGCATTCTGCCATGTGTCTGTAATCATTACTAAAGGGGAGATAAGGCTAGCTGATCACTTGAGTTGGGGAGTTCTGAGCTATAACAGGACTAAAACCAATCTGGTGTCTTCATGAAGTGTGGCACCAATATGGTGAGCCCCCAAGAGAGAAGGCCCACCTGGCTTTGTGAGGACAAACAAGCCTCAAACTACCCTAGGTTAGAAAAATGGAGCAGATTAGAGCTCCAAGCTGATTGGAAGTGAGAATGAGCCTGCAACTGGCTGCTGCACTTCCAGCCTGGGTGGGGGAGGGAAACTTAGTCTCAAATACACACACATATATGTGTATACATCTATATTGATGCCCAAATGTATACATGCATATATATGTACATATATATGGATATGTGTGTGTGCATATATTCATATTAACTAACTAAACTCATACTTTGCATAGGCATTTGAAAATCACAGCTTTTCCAGTTTATAACTTACCTATAAGTTTGTCACCAACAGACAGTAACATGCAAAACAGAGGGACTTCATATCTGTCTATCTAAGCATCACTCATTTGTCCATTCTCACAATCCTTCTGCAGCCTCCACCCTAACACACATCATACAAACTCTTTCCTCTATTTCATATTCTTGCCACTACCTTCATACACAACTCACCTCTCACATACACCCTATTCCATCAGATAATGGGTAGTTAGTGATGAGAAAACTTCAAATGGGCTTCTAACATAACCCTGGAGATCATCATGTGTTAAAGAGCCACTATGAAAATGGCTGAGAAAAAGTAGGGTTTCTTAAGCTCCTTTCTAGCCTTCTAGCTGTAAGGGAATGTAAGCTTTTACCAAAGTCCCAAAGTCCTGTGCTTATTAATATACCTTTGCCTGAAACCACTGGGATATTACAACTGACGGTGCATGGTTTGCGGCAGTAGTCCATTTGGGCTGAAACATCACTTTCTAATTTCTGTATTTTGCTTCTTAGGTTTTCTAGAATTGAACGAAGCACTCGGAGGTTATTTGGGATGTGAGTAGTCACAGTCTGCTGAATATAGATTTGATGCTTTTCCAGTTCGGAGGAAAACCCATTTACTGCATTTTCATTGTCTATAAAAAAAGGAAAATGGACAGGAAAGGTCATTGTTTTCCTTTTATTTTAAATACAAGTTCACAAGAACTTATTAAGCATTTACAATGTGCCAGAGTCTATTAAACACTGAATATACTGAAATCTTGTAAAAGGTGGGTATAAAGACATATGAGTAAAATCTGCCCACAAACTTAACCTGTTAACTAAGCTTTTAATACACATAGTTCTAACGCTGAATGGATGAGGGGGCAGACAAGTAGTATTATACAAATCCATGTAGGATCATTAGTACTAAATCTAAATAAAAAATTATGATCCATTAGAATTAACTGAAGCTTGTCCTGTTAGGAACTGTGGAAAATGCAGAATCTGTATGATGAAAAACAGAAATATCACAAATTGTGGTATGATGCTAGTAGCTTAGAACATTTAAACAATCAGAGCGCTGATGAAATGAAATTTTTCTTGGTGTTAGAAAAATTACATGCTATTGATACTAAATTTTAAATTATTGTAATAGTACATAAACAAACTGTAAGCTAAAGTTTTAGATGGGGGCCAACTTAGAAATTACCTGACATTATAAGTGGACAGATCTAACAAGGAGATAAGATAATATTAACTGAACATAGTAGATGTAAACCTGTCCAGTTCTGCAAAATGACCAAGAACTGCTGATCACTAGAAACTGAAATAGTGGGAGGAATTAGAGGCTACACTGGCTTCAGGATTAGGGAGAGATGCACTGTGGTACAAGTAAGAAGCCTGGCCTTGGAGTCACAGCACCTAAGTCTGAATCATGGTTCTGCCAATTATTAGCTACATGACCTTGGAAAAGTCACTCTCTCACCCTCTCTAGGCTTCACTTTTCTCATCTGTAAAATAGGAGGATAGGATTAGATGACTTTTAAGGTACCTTTTAGCTCTCTCCCTATAGTCCTAGGAATCACTTTAAGGGTGAGCTCTGTGGCTTTAAAATGTCTCAGTCATTGAGTCACTGTATGGGAAGAATCAGAATTTCATTAATTTAAGAGAAGAACAAAACTAGGCTGTGACCACGATATAGATAAAAAATGGGTCAGAGATGACAGGACTATACCAGACAAAATCAGAGAAATTAAAATAAAAGAGGGTTGTTTTCTTCTTATATCAAAATTCTATAATGTACAGCATTTTAATTTTTTTCCTTCATTACTGCCTTTAAAGTATGATCTTATCTCAGTTGACTTAAAGGAAGGAGGTTTTGCTAATATGTAATTTGGGAAGCCTAGGGGATGACTTCCCTCAGGATTTTGAGGGAATCTAGAAGTATCAATCAAGAAAGAAGAACACCTTAGGGATACTACCAACATGTTTAACAGAAACTGTTCCCATTTTCTGAGGGTTGTGTATTTTTTTTTTAAGTGTGAGGAGGAAACTTCTTTTTTTTCTGTCTTTTGCTTTATTTCAATATTTATTTATTTTTAGTTTTCAACATTCACTTTTATAAGTGTATACTTTTTTATACCTAGCTTAATGATCATCTAGTCCAGTCCTCTAATTTTGCAGATGAGGAAACTGAGGTCCAGAGAGATTAAGTGATGCACCCAAAGTCACAGAGTAGTAGTATCTGGATTTGCCTCCAAATCCTCTCACTTTTAAATATGCCCAACCACAACGGTCCCCCAACTTTCATTTTTTAGTGTGAGATGAAAGAGAAATTATAGTTACCTATCACTTGCTTCTGTCTTTTACCCCACATGTCCTTTAAGATTCCCACATATTGGAAGCTGGAAGAAGTTCTCTCAGAAAACGAGTCCACTTCAGTCCCTAGGTCTCTAACGCTGGCTTTCATAGTTCTTTCCTGTTTCACTAATGTGTCTTGTAGCACGCATCCTGTTGGACACAACACTCCCTAAAAGCAAAGAAAAGGAAAGGTAATAGAAATCCACTATCTGCATTTGGAAGAGGTGTTTGAGATAGGACCTTTTATCAAAACAGCATGGAATGAAAGTTCAGTTTTAATCTATTTAGCACAGTGGTTGTTAATTTAATGTTTAGTTAAAAAAATAAGATCGGACACAATATTGGCCTCACATAGATGAATTGTGAAAATATTATTGCCATTGTCTACTACTTCTGTTTGTCTCCAAAGGAGTGTATCATTTGGAAACACCAGAAATAAAAATAGTCATCATCAAAGTCAATTTTAGGTACTCTCTAAGGAAGTGACAGCTTTTTTACCTTATGGGCTTGTAAGTAGTAAATTAGTCTTAAATAAAGAAGAAATCTTTAGAGTTTGCTTATTGCAAGTTTTCCTAAATATGAATAGTATAGATGTATATTTTTGATCTGTTGCTAAGTAATCACTAGAATTATTGGATGAGAGCATGGAGAAAAAAAGGCCTCTGTCTCCACATTTACCTGGCTGCTTTCACATATGGGACTGTCAGATTACACTGGCTTAAAACTATGATCACTAGGTCTGAGTTTGACTCCTTAAAATATTTTATTTAAAGCTCCATGCTTCACCTCAATAAAATAATGAGGACTCTGACAACCAGTTTGCTCGTCACAGGGGGATCACAGAGTTTCAGAGCAGTAAAGGACCTGGGAGTCATCTAGTCCAAGTAGTAGGTATACAGGAATCCCCTCTGCTGTATCCACAAGAAGTGGTCGCTCAGTCCTTTCCTGGTGAACGAGAGAGAGAGAGAGAGAGAGAGAGAGAGAGAGAGAGAGAGAGAGAGAGAGAGAGAGAGAGAGACAGAGAGAGAGACAGAGAGAGAGACAGAGAGAGAGACAGAGAGAGAGAGACAGAGAGAGAGAGAGACAGAGACAGAGAGAGAGACAGAGACAGAGAGAGAGAGAGAGAGAGAGAGAGACAGAGAGAGAGAGAGACAGAGAGAGAGAGAGACAGAGAGAGAGAGAACCTCCTACCTTCCAGAAAATCTATTCCAATCTTGGAGAACCCCAATTGGTAGAAGTTTGTCATGTTAAACCTAAATCCATCTTTTGGCTTCCATCTATTGCTTGGTCTGTCCTCCAGGGCCATTCCCTCTGCCATGTAATCACTTTTAAGCTCTCCATCTCTAGTTTAGCTCCTATTGCACACCTATCTCTGATATCAAAACAAAGGTATTTTCATATCATATCCAGCTATGACAGTAAATGTGCACAGGTATTAAAGACCACATGTAAGAGACTAAAGACCTTTTAATATACCACAGCAGGGAAGAAACTATAGATTATCTTCAACTCATTATTGAAACTTTTTTCTTTTTATTATGAAGTGAGCAAATGAATATTTCAATATACAAAGAGCAGAAGAGGACTGCATATGGAACTGTGAACTTATGTAATGTGTAGTTTTCTTCAGTGTCTATGAAACTGAAACTGGTAGCAATGAAACTGCTCTCCTGTGCTTTTCTGTGAATTCCGAAAAAAGTGTTTTACTGAAACTCTGTCCTCCTCCTCTTACTAACTCTCCTCTTTCCATCAAACATTCAACTCAATACTTTGCTCAAATGTAGCAAAACCAGGAAATCATTAGGAATGAATTTCTGGGTTCCTTCTGTGTTGTATCACTCAAGTGTAATTCCTATAAAAATGAAACCCTGAACCAGAAGCAGAAACATTTCTAGTATTTGGTAGTAAAACCAAAGAAAACGAAGCAAAACCCTTCATGTAATGGAGGACATTAATACATAGTCAGTAGCACTGAGCCCCTTTCCCAGAACTGTCTTCACTGGCCATGACCAATTTTGCTAATGATTTTAATTCACTTACCATATCGGGATCAGCATGGAGGCAGCCTCCAGCATCGGGGGCTTTTCTTTCCAGTTTCTTCTGTTGAATAGATTGAGGTTGGGGAGGTCGTGCTCGGTACCCTCCCCCACTGATGGGAGGTGGAGCCGGTCTCAGAGTTGGAGCTGACTCCCTTCTCCTGTCTATAGGCCGATGACCCCGAGCATCCACTCCAGACTTCAGGAATAAAGGGGAAAAGAAGATCCATAGTCACAGAGTCATAACATGTTAAAGCTGGAAGATCATCTAGTCTAGCAGTTCTTAACTTTTTGTGTGTGTCAGGGACCCCTTTTGACAATCTGGTGAAATTTATGTACCCCTTCTCAGAATGATGATTTTAATTGCACAAAGTAAAATACATAAGATTATGAAAGGAAACCAATTATGCTGAAATATGGTTATCAAAATATATCTTTTAGAAGTTCATAGATAGGCTAAGAACTAGTCTAGTCTAATTAGTATTTAAAAAAAAAAACAAAACCTTTCCCCTTAACTATGCACTCTCTTAAACAAACATTCTCTCCCTCTGTCTCTGTCTCTGTCTGTCTCTCTGTCTGTCTCTCTGTCTCTGTCTGTCTCTCTGTCTCTCTGTCTCTCTATCTCTGTCTCTCTCTCTGTCTCTGCCTCTCTCTGTCTCTCTGTCTCTCTGTCTCGTCTCTCTCTCTCTCTCCCCCTGTCTCTCTCTGTTTCTTTCCTCATCCCATCATTATCTAATTTTGAGAAAGAGCTGTCTACAATGTTTCTACATACTTTCTACCCAATTGCTACTCAATCCCTTGCAGCTTGGCTTCTGTCCCCACCACTGTCCTGAAATAATTCTTTTTAAGGTCACTACCGACTTCCTTAATGCTAAATTCAGTGGCCTTTATTCTGTCTTCATCCTCCTCAACTTTGTGCCATTGGACATTAACAGCCACTCCCTTATCTTTTCCTTTGATTTCTGTGACACTACTCTCATGGTCTGTTCTTTAATTGTTCTTTCTCCATCTCTCTTGGCTGGCTCTTTAATTTTTTCTTGCCCCTTAAATACAAGTGCTTCCAAAGATTCTGTTCTTGTCTCTTTTCTTTGTTGAATTTACCCACTCCTATTTCTTCAAATATCACCTCTATGTTCCTTACTTCAAAAAAAATGATTTTCCAATCCCACCACAAATTTTGCAGTTTCAGTCTTACGTTTACAACTATGTATTAGATAACTTCACTTGTATGTCCCAGCAGGTTCACAAATTCAAGATGTCCAAAACTTAACTCATCCATTCTCTCAGATTTGTACTTCTAACTTCTCTGTTCAAAGCACTGCTGTCCTTTTGGTTACTGAGATTCATATCCTCATTTATCTTTGACTCTTTTCTTTTCCTTATTGCATACATCCAGTCGTGCTAACCTTTGATTATTCTACTTCTGCAATACTGCTGGCAGCCCCTTGAGGTTACCGTTGTAGCCTCCCAGATGGGTTTCATGGTTCCGACCATCCTTCCACACCTCTGACCAAGTAACTTTCCCAAAGCATTACTCTGATCATGTCACAATACTCCAAAGCTTTCAGTGACTCTAATTGTTTACTATCGAAAATGTGCAGCTCTGATGTTAACACTTGAGGCCTTCCAAGATCTGGTTCCAACCTATCTTGTGAATCTTATCTCATACTATTTCTTATCCTGTAATTTGAATTCCAGACAAAATTATATTCTCTGTCTTGCACTTGGATTTTACACTCTGGGCCTTTGCTCATATTTTATGCCTTGGTTTATTCCATACCCTAGGCTTAGAAAAAGATTCCACTTGAGGGAAAGAAAATAAATTGTTGTTCATTGAAAAAAAAGATGAAATAAGACTCCTCAATGATCCAGCTATCACTTTTTGTTGAAATTCATCTTCCTCCCTCCCTTCCTTCCTTCCTTCCTTCCTTCCTTCCTTCCTTCCTTCCTTCCTTCCTTCCTTCCTTCCTTCTCTTTCTTCCTCCTTTCCTTCTGTCCACGTAAGGTACAAAGACATCAGGCTGTTTGTTGAATTGAACTTCCTTCTCTTGAAATTGAGGAAGCAGGCCTAGAAAAATTAAGAGATCAGCTCAAGTTGACACAGACCAGATCGGTATGTAGTTATTGGAGATGGGGTAACTCTTGGGCAAAGAAACTAGGCAAACAGAATCCCAGCAGCCTCTGTGAACAGTCATATCTGCAAATAGAAATAATTTGTAGGTACATTTGTACCTAGATTGATTGTAAGGCAATGAGACCAATTCTTTAAATCTAAAACATCAGGAATCCACTAGTGAGTGGTGAGGAACCTATTCTGTCAACAAAGATTAATGTCATTTAGCCCATTTTATACACTAAGTTCCTATATTTGATTGCTGCATTCCCAGACATGTGTAATATGTTTAAAATTAGGTTTGCTTAAGCTCTCTATATATTAACTTTATCAAGAAAGTAACCTATTTATTAAGGGGAAAACTTATTAACATATGAATACTATACTATGTGGTAACTGAAGATTTGAAGAGAAATAGTTCACTGAATGTTGCTAACAGTACCACCCATAATTCTTAGCAACTGATTTCTTGAGTCTTTGAGCTTGTCAGCAAAATGTTTTCTCTAAGCCATTCCAAAGGCAGCCCTGATCTGCTGCCCCTTAGTTATTTCCTTTAGATGAAAGACAATGATTCTGTTCTCATTTAAAGTATCTTTGCATTTATACTGTACTTGAAAGTATTTGCTAACTTTAGAAAGTAACCGCTTCTCACAATAACAAGGAAGAGGGAAAACAGAGGAAACAGTCTCAAGATGTTAGATCAAGCCTCAGTCTCCTGTTAGTTACAGTATCCCACAAAAGCGCCATGAACCCTTATCGGATACATCAGCTGAACTCAATGCATTAGACCACAGAAGCCACTGAATAACCGGTCTGTAATGTCTTTCTTGCACTTATTCCACATGTATTTTTAAGCACTTAATTTATAGAACAAAGTGTAGTAGTCACTGCAGGGGAAAAAACAGGGCATGGTCTCTGCTGTCAAAGAACTTAAGAATCTTAAAGAAACTGTATTGCCCTGTTCATAGGAATGTGGTGAGATTTATCAATTTACAGTAGATAGACTGAACAATAATGATTGTATGCTTCTATCTGAGTTAAAGTAGCATTAATATGGGCTAATGAGATTGAGGCAGCAGTGGCAAAGTACAAAATAAAGTACAGATTTCACCATTATAGCAACATTTAATTTAATCAATGAATATAACTATCTAAATAATTCAAGTAAAAAAAACGCTTTCGAATCAGCTGTCTCTATGAATCAAATTAACTGGAAAAAGGGCTTTTTTTTTGTAGAATGACACATAGAAAAACTGGGCTCTCCTCCCTAATGCTAACTCATTAAAGAATCTTAAAGAGGTCCTTTTCCCTCTCTACTACTGATTACTCTCATCTATGAAATAAGAATAAAATTGGCTTTTGAATTTATCTCAAGAGGTTTTGTCAAAATTTTATTTTGGTTTTATAAATTCTCTCTAATCTATCCCTGAATTTTTACTGATAAAAATAACTTAAATGTAATATTAAATGAAATATATTTTTATAAATAGATGAATTAGACAAAGCAATTTGCTTTATATTATTTTTTATTTACAAGAAAACATAATAAAAATTATTGCATTCATTTTCTAATATGACATTCCATTTTCCTTAAATCACTACTGATTATTACAACTACCCTTCATTTCAGTTGCTAAATATTGCTTTTTTCATTGACAGGTGAACTTTATACACCCATTGCTCACATTTTGTCTACTTCTCATATTCAACTTTTCTGATTTCTATTCTGTACCATTTTCATAATTGTTTTCTTATCTGTTAATATTAACACACTGAAGACTTAACATACAGTAAAACAAGTAAATGACAAAAGCATAACTTACCTTACTTACACTGCCACCTCCCTAAAGAAAAGAGAGATAAAAAGTCCATAAAAAAATAAAACAGGAAGAAAAATACCTTTCTTTTACATAAAGAAATTAATTACATTTTCCATGAAAGCTCTTAAAATAAAATTGTTCCTGAAATTATTTTAATTTCATTTATAAAATTTACTATCATGAATTGATTGTAGTTCTTATAAAAATAAATATGCATATATAATTACATAACATTATGTATAGATCATCAGAACTTATATTAATTCTATTAATATGACATTTTAATTTTTATAATAACCTCGCCTTCGTAGTCATAGTCAGAACTGGATTTAACTATGGAAATGCAGAGCAGGAGCAGCAAAAGACGCTTCATGGCAGAAGATTTTGAGAATGCCCAAGTAACCATCCTTTGCTAAGGTGTGTGAGAGTGAGATCTTCAATCCTATATATACACTAGGCAGCTTGGTAGGCCTGATTTTAAAACTAGTTAGAATCTCCAGTTAATATTTAATCTTGTTGGCTGAGCCATTTTAAACACTTGAGCAACATCTTCCCAGCAAACCGTATTTTCTGGTCATACAACCCTTTCCCCCTGATGGCCTAATTTAGACGCCCCACGAAATTTCTGCAAATCCTCCAGTTTGGAAAGGTTAAGGGAAATCAAGAGTTTCTTGAAAAACATGTGTGCCACTTTCCAGTTACCCAAATTTGGATTCAGGGATCTGTGTAGAAAGGAATATGCTAAGAAAACAAGTTTCCAAATATTCTCCAAAAATGTAGAAAATTTCAAGAGTCAACTCGCAAAAGTTTAAGCTATTCACAAGGTAATGATTTAAATTGTAAACTCATTATTTATATTCCATAAATGTTTATTTTGGGGGGCTGCCACTTAAGTTTTAAATATCCATAGTGAACAAAAGAACTAGATGGGACTTTAAAGTTCATAGTTCATTCCCTTCAACCTAATCTTACAAATGAGTAAAGCCAGGCTAGAGAGCAGGAGGGGGTTAAACAGTTCAGGGAAGGACTAGAACATGCGGTTTTGGACATCACATTTTTAACCACTAGTAACGCTGAAGTCCAAATACTATACTTTATTCTTTTGCAGCAAAAAGTCTTCTACAAAGAAAATACAGTTCTTAATATTCATCTTCTTAGGAAATATCTTATTTTATCCTTTCTTGGAGCAGATGAAAATGTTCAGGATAAAATTTCAAAGTTTAATAAAAATGTATTATGATGAAAACAGCTAGTTGCCAATTGGTGCCTAATTCAAGATACTGATTACAATACAATATCTACAAATGGACAGAAAATATGATACATTTCCCACAGATGCATCCTTACTTTTTTTTAGCCTGCATCATCATGAGTTTTTGTACGTGTAGTTTATCACACATGAAAAATGATGGTTACTTTTGTCATTTCCAATCAGTCACATCTTCTTTGTTGTTGTTTTAATCAGTATAATCTGAATAAACAGGCAACTAGGTGGCACAATGTATAGAGCACTCACTGCACTTGCAGTTAGGGAGACCTGAATTTGACTTCTGCCTTAGACAATGTGTAAACCTGGGCAAGACATTAAACTTTTCTCAGATTTAGTTTTCTCATCTCTAAAATGGGCGTAATAACACATGCCTCACAAGTTTATTGTGAGGCTCAATGGGATGACCTATATAAAGTACTTTTCAAACCTTAAAGCACTATATGAAATGCTAGCTATTATTATAAACTCATATAAAAATCCATAAAAAAATTAAATGACTCTAAAACCTAAAAAGTAAAATTGAATGATGAGTTCTTTGTGAAATAGATGTACACATATACATACCACATGTCACATACACACATACAAACAACACTATGTATGTGTGTATACATTTACTTATTTTGGAGGCAACAATACAAAGCTTCTTTTGTGGGAGAAGCAAAAGGCCCATTAGGACAAAATTAATTTGTTTTTTTAAACTGAAATTGAAAACATAAGAATTTGGGTGAGTTGTGGCCTTTAAAAACTATACTTCAAAAAGATAATCTAACAATAATATCAGAGAATCACTGTCTCTTCTATTTATATTTTATTATATAATCTTTTAGCCTTTTAAATTAATGTCCACTGAAACAAAAAATGTCAGTTTTGAAGCTCTGTGAAATTCTTCTTAACCTATGCTCCACCCATTTACTATCTGCCTGTGATTATTGTGTTAAGACATGATTTGAGGTTATTATGCTTTCATATTTACTTAGCAAAGTAACTGAAAACTCAAATATATATAAAGACACAAAAGCATTGCTTTTAAAAGAAAAGAAAATGAACCCACCCTAGATGTGAATTGTATTAATTGAATGTAAAATACAGATTTTACTGATAAAAGAAATTGGGGTAAAGATTAAAAGAAAGTTCTCTTTTTCATAATGTTATCTGACCATTGTTACATTTTAAAGCATCTACATTGGGATCAGTTATGCTTCTAAAGTAATTATTACCACAGAATTAATTATATATTTTAATTAGTTGTATGAGCCCTGATTTCTTATCTACAAGGTAGGAGTAGAGAACATCATTCAATTTCTAACAATTTTTCATTTCAATTTTTTTCCCTACGGTGTTAAAATTTCTTTTCAACTCAAATATACATTCTTGCATGTTTTTATTCACATATTACTCACATTGAGAGGAAGGAAAAACAGGATACAAAGGGTATAAATGCAGCTTGAAGATGCCAAAAATAATGATAACACTTAACAATAGAGGTTACAGAAGCTCAGATTAATGTTTCATTTCCTAGTCCATGCTTCCTCTGAAACTTTTCACAAAGAAGCATGTGAGTGAATGTGGATTATCACATCATAAGAATATTTAGAAGAGTGGAGTGGAGAATCCTAGCATTTATGTAGAAAGCGTCTAAAAGATCATTCAGACTAATCCCACACCCATTTGAAGAATAAGTTTGGGTACTGATATATCAGCATGTATGAATGTTTCTTGCTTCAGGTTCCTGTCATCTGGTGCTGGATGTTTTGTCCACTGAGTGGTTTTAACTCAATTGAACTATTATAATTACATCCCAATATGTTTAACATGGTGGCAAAAAGATAAAGCAACTTAGTTTGTTTTTAAATAGAAATGGAGAACTGAAATTACATTTACAGAAATAGTTAACTAAAAAGGATGTTCTATTACGGAGAAATGGGAGTACTGTTTGCTTTGCTGTGTTTCTGATCAATAGGGCAATAGAGCAGTGTATGCATTAGCCCACACCATTACACAAGTCAAGGGCAGTAAATCAGTGACAGAGAAAACAAAGATAAATTTGCCCAGCACAATAATTGTTGTGGGAGGAGCGAGAATTCCTGAGGTCGAAGCCTCTTAGGGCTGGGGCTGGCAACAACAAGACATGGTGGTGTCACTGGAATAGAAGCTACTATGGCAGTCCTTGGTGCTGTTTTCCTCTCTTTTAAAGAGCAAAGTGTGTCACTAAACATTTCCTTTTTTAGTTACTACAGTGACAGAGTTGCCTTGCAAATGATGGAAAATGTATATATGTGTGCGTATATATATGTATGTATATGGCACATGTATACATCTACATATGGATGTGTAAGTGTGCAGATACATGTACACATGTTTAAGTGTAACTAATATGTATCTGCATCTAAGTATGTGTGTAAGTATATGTATATGGGCACATACATGAAAATGCATGTATAGCTAGGTGTGCACATGTGTGCATATAAATGTGTACAAACATATGTATGTGTATGTCATTTAATTTTTCAATGACCAAAGATCTTTCTCTTCTACCTCCTTGCATCCACTTTGAAAAAAAAAGAAAGAAAAACAGCATCCTTACAACTGATATGTAGAATGAAGCCAAACAAACTGCACATGTCCCAAAAGACACAGACCTCATTCTCCACCATGGTGCTTTGCCTCTCTGTTAGGCAATGTTTCATCATCTATGCTGATCATGACTGGTCATTACATGGACCGCAGTCTGTACACCTTTCAGCTGTTTGTCTTTATTTTTTTATTGTGCAAAGTGCCCTCATCGTTTGCTCATTTCACTCTGCATGAGTTATCTACAAGTTTTCCCAGATTTCCCTGAAGATCTCCCTTTCAGTTTTTGTCAGAACATTCTCATTCAGTTAGGTGTAAAATAGATGAACTGGTACAAAGACAAAGAAATTAGTAGGACAGTCTTTTTTCTGCCTCCTTCTGAAAAAGAGGGGAAAATCAAGCCCTGTATTTCATATATCCAGCTAGTTACTCTATGTCTACATAAATGGTGCAACGGCAAGAGGAACTGTATTCTCAAATACAAATATATTGACAAACTTTCTTTCTGCAGTTCTCCTAGCTTGCAACACACATACTACGGAGATGGTAGTAATAGTAAACTTCTAAGCCAAAAACTGGAAGAATTCAATTTTATGTTTATAGCATTTTCAATAGTATTTATTAAAATATTTCCTTCCTAATCTTCCCAATTTCCATATTAAGGTGGAGGGCACAATCATTCTTCCAGTCATCCAGGATCCCACATTTGGGATCAGTCTTAACTCTTCACTTTTATTCTCCCACACATACAACCTCCTGCTTCCACCTTGATATCTTTTTAAAAGTTTTTTTCTCTCCATCAGTATAGCCACCCACCTCATTTTCTTTAGACTATTGCAATGACCTTCCAGTTTGTCTCTCTGTCTTAAGTCTTTCCCCACGCCAAGCTATTTTTCACTCAGCTGCCAAAGTGATTTTCCTAAAGTGCAGTTCTGACATGTCACCCTGTGCCCTCTCTCTTTTCTCTCCCCTACTAAACTCTAGTGGCTTCCTATTGCCTCCAGGATCAAATAGAAACTGATTGATATTGAAGCCTGTTCACGACCTGTCCCTTCTTCCTTTCCAGTCTTCTTACCTTTTATACCCCTCCAACCTCCCCACACCTCTCTGGCAATCTTAACTACACCGGTTATTCTTCACACAAGACACTCCCCTGTTCCCCTGCCTTTGCATTGGCTGTTCCCATCCCCTTTTTTTTGAAAACTTAGATTTATTCCATACATATTTTGCTTTTATATAGTTCTCATGTTGTCTCCCCTTTTAGACTGTGAACTCCATGAGAGCAGAGAATTTTTGCTTTTCTTTTTTAAAAATTATATTCATTTTGGTCTGAAATTAAGAAATAAAACAAGAATTTCCCTAATATAGTAGAGTAGAAAAAAAAAGATAATTGTACATGAAACTGCAAATGTATTATACACAGTTTGCTATTCCTTTTAAATATATAATAAAGTTATCATATAACTCTTTGTTCCCCCTTTTTCTTCCCTCCCTCCTGCTCCCACCCTGGAGATGGCTGCCATTAGACACAAATATGTGTGAGCGTGTGCGCGCACGCGCGTACGAAACCATTCTATACATCTATCAGCTTTTTCTCTGGATGCAAATAGCATCTTCCTTCACGTGTCCTTTGTAGTTAATTTGGGTGTTTATAATAGTCAAAATGACTATTTACTGAAAGTTGATCTTCAAGCAATTTTGTTGTTACTGCATATTATGTTCTTCTTTTACCTTTCTTGCATCCTCAATGCTTAGAACAGTGCCTGGAACATAGTAGGAGCTTAAAAAAATCCTTGCTGATTGACTGGAACGTCTCCCTCCTCACCTGTCCCCCTAGCTTCCTGACTTCCTTCAAGATTGAGCTCCTATTGTAGCTTCTGAACAAAGCCCTTTTCTAGTGTGTGGTCCACCTACAAGTGTCTGCCCTTCTGAGATCACCTCCCTTCTGCTCTGT
This sequence comes from Notamacropus eugenii, assembly GCF_028372415.1. Taxonomy (NCBI): domain Eukaryota; kingdom Metazoa; phylum Chordata; class Mammalia; order Diprotodontia; family Macropodidae; genus Notamacropus; species Notamacropus eugenii. The sequence continues at coordinate 153,080,519 of NC_092877.1, read as the reverse complement.
GTATATCCCGTATATACCTAGTGATCTATTTGTTGCCTCTCCCATGAACACAGTTCCTTGAGGGAAGGGACTGTTTTTGTCCCTTTCCTCTTCAGTGATTAGTATCATACCTACACACAGTAAGCTTGGTAGAAATGCTTGTCGACTAAATAAATATACAACAGATGCTTATAATGAATTGAAGTTTTGTCTTTGTAGAAGGCACTTAAAATATAGCAAAGATATTTTACCTTAAATATCAATGTCACCTAATGTTACCTTAATTACTAGAGCTTAAATTTTCACCTTATTTTTATTTTAAAAATTAATGTTCAGCATTTTGGAAAGAATACTTTTCTAATGTACAAAATTTATCTTGAAATATTTGTTTTTCTGAAAATAGCACAATGATCTTTTAATGTATTTTTAAATGATTTTAAAAGCCAGAAATATGTTCTCTTATAAGTAACCCTCCCTAATAATCCTTAGACTATATTGAAGATGTCATTAGGGACCACCAAAATACTAAGGATTCATTTTTCATACTTCAACAAGGCTAGTAATCTTAGAAGGATGAACTATGAATTATGCTAGAACTCTAATGACTTTTCATTAAACACCTGGAAAATCCATATTAAATGAGAAAACTGTTACATACATTAGACTTGTCACAGGGATCTACCCTCAGAAAATGTGAGGCATTCAATCATTCATTGAATGTCCTTTTCTCAATGCAGTTCAGCATAATTTCATCCTGTGACATTTTGCAGGAAAATACTTATATTTTCTTTTTTAAAAGAGCATCAAATGGAATGAAAGATCTGAGAAAAATTTTTAATACTCTCATTTTTGAGAAACCTTAGAGGTCATGTAGTCTAACTCTTGTATTGACAGATGAGGAGTCTGAAGTCAAAGGGTCACAGTTATTTAGCTCCTAAGTGGCCATATTGGGTGTGGAACCCAAAGTACTTCATTCCTCTTCCCGTGCTCATTCTGCTAGGCCCAGGCCCCAGATGGTTCAGGAGAGGAAGTGAGCCTGGTGACCTTGCACAGCCCTCTCTCACTCAAAACAAAGTCAAGTGCAAGTCATGTCATCATTTCTCTGATGGCATGGTCTTCTTCAGCCATGAAGGACGAACAACAACAGCCACCTAATTTAAAAACACAAATTTCAAAGTACTCTACAGGACTGAGGAGTAAAATAATTTTGGAATAACACTAACAATAATGAGTTGAGGGAAACAGATATTTGAATGGAATATAAGAAGAGAAAGCTAGGCTGAGGAATCATAGAGGGCCTTAAATGCCCTATCAGCTATCCTGTATCAGTAAGAATTTTAGGGTAGGAATTCCTGGCTGAAGATAAGTGGGTAGGATGAAATATTGTGCCAAATAAATTTTAAAAGCAATATTAGGTATTATAATATTCAAAGACTAAGTTAAACCAGAGATTCTTAACCTATTTTGTGTTATGGATCCTTTTGGTAGTCTGGTGAAACTTATGGATTCCTTCTCAGAATAGTGATTTAATTTTTAAAAAAAATTAATAATTGAAGGAAATGCTAAATATTAGTTAGAGGTTAGTAAAAATAAAGATGTGATTTTCAAAGTTACTTGGCCTCCTTCCCTAAATCCCAAATTAAAACTGTATAAAATAGGAAGATCCAAGGGGGGAAAAGACAGTTGTGGTCAGCATCCTTATGCTATGAGATGATTTTAAGACTACTCTAAAGGGATGTTAGCATTAAATCCAATCCCTCCTTCTACAGCTGAGAAACCTGAGGCTTATAGAGGTGACCTGACATCTTGAAGGTTGCACAAGTGGCCGCTGGCACAGATCAGGACAAGAGCCCTGAGATTCTGCCCAGTTCTCTTTTCATTATATTCTGTGACCTCAGTTGAGTACAAGAATATTGACTCCCAAGGACACATAGGGAGTCCATGGAGTTGGGGAAGGGAGGGCTTCATCCTTGACATGTTTCAGGGCCTCCTGCATACTCTGTGTCCAGTGTGTTGAGAAAATATGGCAGCTCAAGAAGAAAAGTTCAGGAGGCCCCTTAACAATATGAAGTTCCACATAAAAAAGCAAAAATTCCATGAGGAAATACTGAAGAAATAGCACTGAAACAAACATTCAGGTAATTTTCTATCACTACCACTAAAATCAAAATATCATAGGAATTTTTGAGAATAAAGGCAAATTTGGTAGTGGTGGAACTGACTAGTTTAGTTCAGATAAAAAAAAAACCTCATGAAAGTCTGACTTGAACAGTTTTCATTCTTTCTTTTCCCTAGACTTTGGTATTATTTTAATAAAACATTGATCATACTGGCCTTAAGGGGAAATTCTCGGAGTGAGTTTGAGAATAGTTACAGTGACACCCACTGGTCAAATTTGAAAACAGACGAGTACAGCTACCGGAAAAGTTGGTTTGGGATCTCAGAATATCAGAGGTGGCGGAGTGGGGTGGAGGGATTCTGGAAAAGGGAGGGCATCTCCAATCCTTATGATTTATATCTTGTCACTGGACCTAGATGGCTTTGGAGGAGAGAATGAGGCTGGTGATTTTGCACAACCCTCTCTCACTTCAATTCATTTGCAACTCATGGCATCACCTTCCTAACGTCATGGTCCTCTTCAAGAATGAAGGACAAGCAGCAATCAAAGCTGGCACAGCTACTCCAACCTGTACCTGGGAAACAAGAATTCCCAAGGGTAGTCATCTACCCTTTGCATACAGATGCAGTAAAGATGAACCCATCAGCTTAGAAAGCAGTCCATTCCCTCCCCTTTTATTTTTTTGCACGTTAGAGCAAGACTATCAACTGCTTCTTGAGCATCATGCCTTGCTTGGTTCAGTTGAAGATCACATTCACTTTCTTGGCTACTATCTCATGCTTTTTATTTCTTGAGCTTGCGGTTCACTAAAACTCCCAGCTCTTTTTCAAATAAATTGCCAACCCTGCCTCCCTAATGCTTATCAAGTTGACATTTTGAACCTGTGTAAGATTTATGTTTATCTCTATTAAATTTCTTTTCATGATATTTAACCCAATGTTTCAGTCTTGGTAGTCCAAGACCTTTCTGAATCTTAAGTGTGTCATTCAGTGTGTAAGCTACTCCTCCTAGATTTGTGTTATCTACAAATTGGTAAGTATGCCATTTCTGCCTTTATCCAAGTCAACCATCCCTTGATGTTCTAGAACTTTGACAGGAATCAAATTCAGACACTTGTTTACAGATTATTCTTTGCCTGAAATCCAAGATTTCAGCAATCATGTCACACTCTAAATCACTAATAACCAGTAAAATGCAAATTAAAGCAACTCTGATGTTTCACCTCATGCCCATCAGATTAGCAAAGATAGCTACAGGTACCTAACTCACTAGTGATGATGGGTGTTAAGAGAGTAATCCCAGACTCCATGCACTCTACACACTTAAGATATATTCCATATGAGCTAGATGACTTGTATTCATCAAGAATAGTTAGGTTTTTTCCTTGTCAGCTTCTCTCTTATCTTTGTAATTAATTTCCTAAAAGCCATTTTTGTTTCTTCCTTTCCACTCCTAAGATTATTCATGACAGAGAAAACAGAAGCAAAACAAGCACTGAATAGCTGTATTATAAATTATCGTTATCTTGTTTTCCTCTGGTAACAGTCCTATTCTTCCTTTGGTTCTCCCTCTCTGCTCCAATAAAGCTTGCCAAAACTTTTTATTCATCTTTCCCCACCAGACATTAGTTCATTCTGAGCATTAACACTCCTGATACTTCTTAAGAGAAGCATATCATGATTTTATATCCATGCTCTATTACCTCCCTTGTTTCCTTCTCTCTGTTTTATATATACACACCGAGTTGGATAGACGTACCAATCAACTCAGATTTTACATATAGAAATCTACATATAAAATATAAATATTATAGTATATTAAGATATTGTCACTTAATATCTTAAGGTATTATCAGTTCTTTCTCTGGAGGTGGATAACATCTTCCTTCATAGGTCCTTTGTAGTTGCTTTGAGTATTTATAATACTCAGAATAAGTTAATCGTTAGCAGTTGTTTTCACACAATATTGCTGTCACTGTGTACAATGTTCTCCTGATTCAGCTTATTTCATTCTCCTTTATTTTATGCAAATCTTTCCATGTTCTTCTAAAAACAATCAGCTCATCGTTTCTTATAACACAGTAGTCTTTCCACAACTTGTTTAGCCATCTCGCAGTTGATAGGTGTTCCCTCAATTTCCAGTTATTTGCCTCCACAAAGAGAGCTGCTATAAATATTTTAGAATATATAGATCCTTTGAGCAGTACTTCAAACCCAGTGCACTTCAACCCCATTCTTAACAGGACTTGTATGGGCCCATAACCAACCATAATCAACTAACACCGATTAAAGATAAAAATATAACAAGAAGGGACAGCTACTATATTAACTAATGTATATTAAGATCATGTTTATATTTTTATCCACAGGATTACAGGATCGTAGATTTAGAAGTGAAAGTCACCTCAGAGATCATCTTGTCTAAGCCAGGGTTAGATACAAGTACAGGATTTGAACTCAGAGCATCTGCCTTAATTTCATATTCTTTCTGCTGTTCCATGTTGCTTCTAGTTAAATGTTCCCTGCACTGATACAGTACTTTAGGCTGTTTTCCTCACAATCCTGTGAGTTCAGTGGTGCAAGCATTAATATTCTTGTTTACTGATGATGAAGCTGAGCCTCAGATGGGTGGGCACTTGCACACAATCACACAGCTAGCAAATTTCTAACTAGTATCACAACCTGGATTGGAGAATTCCAGGCATGGGGGAGAGTCAGTGAAAATACCTGGCGTTTAGAGATGGAATGTTTTGGTAAAGGAACAAACAACAAGGAAGCCAGTGCACTGGACTATACATTGTATGGAGGGGAGCAGGATATAAGAAGACTGGAAAGGTATTAGGAAGTGAGTTTATGAAATGTTTCAAGCCAAAAAATTTGTGTCATAGGCCCAGTTTGATACCCACTAAATGTGTGACTTTGGCCATGAGTTTCCTTCTATGTTGAAAAAAAAGTGGGTAGGTGGGTGAGGCAGAATTGGACATCAAGGAACAATAGTTGGATGAGGGCAGATCCATACTGAGCACCAAGAAGGTAAAGTCCTGGATCCCTAAGGAGATGAAGATAGTAGCTCAAACTCCATCTTCTACCAGAGGTCTTTTCTAGCCTCCACCCTCCAACGTAAGTACTTCCCCTTAGAGACTACCTTCCCTACACTGTCAATCAGTACTGTGTATAAAGTTCTATGCACGTTGTCTCCATCAGAATGGAGACTTCTTGAAGGCAGAAATTGCCATTTTTTACTCCCAGGACATGGCACAATTCCTGGCATGTAGGAAAGGCTTAATGAATGATTATTGAGCCACAGAGGGATCTATGAGTGTGTTGGAGCATAGCTGAATCTTGAAGAATGTGGCAGTCCCTCAGAATGATAAGGTCAAAATGTCTTTGGTTTCTGTTTATTCAAGGGGCACAGGTTTTCTTGCTGATTTTCCATTTCCATCTCTACCCCACTTCTTGCTGCCTGCATTGGGTCACTCTTATCGATTTTCCTCCTTCCTTTCTCTTTCCCTCCTTTCTCTTACGGTTTATAAACAGAAAAAGGAGCTATGAGGATCTAAAATTCCCTAGAAGGATACACAAAAACAATACTAAAAAAGTTCCACCCTGTATCTGAAAAATTATTAAAACAAAAGAAATGCACCTCAGTGAATGGAGTATTTGCAGACACAGAAGAAGCAGATGGTCATTATGCCACTTATAGATTCTCCATGATGTCTTGTTCCTACTTATTGCCTTTCCATCAAGATAGCTAAGAAGGCAGGAAAAGACAGAAGGCCTTAGGAGAGAGCAGCATACAGGTGTGCAAATGAGATAGAAACAAAGGGGGGAAAGGGAATGAATCAAGGGAACATATGACTACAAGATAGTTATTCAACCAAATGCCTCTGCTAAATCAAATCTCAATATTTCAAAGATCTATGATTTTATCTGCATATTCCTACTATCAATGTAGTTTGCAAACTATTAAAAAAAGCAGAAAACAACCGAACAAAAAAGCATCATCCAGTGGACAAACATATGATCAATTTCTCTCAACGTGACCAGGTTGGTTCTAAGTTGACAAACGTAGTTCACCTCTGATCTGCAGTAGAAGCTTTATTAGTCTGGTATCTGTCAGTGCTTGTGCTCCACTGGCATGGATTCTGAGAAACTCGCAAAAACTCCATGCCGGAGGCAAAGCAGGCATCCTATAGGTAAATGGAAAGGAAAGGGGTCTATGGAAAAGTGGCTGGGAGATGGAAGTGGGGATGGGGTTTTTGGAAACACTAACAGGTATCAAGGAAAATGTATTATAGCAGAATTCAGAGGAATTGAACACCTTTGGCCAAATTAGGGCCAACCTCCCCCCCTCCCCCCCTTCCCACCTTAGGAAGAAAGAATACTGAATACAGAAGCGAGATGAGCTATATACTGTTAGTTCAAGACAGATTCTCACACCAGGAGCTGGATTGGTCCGTTTTCCATTAGGTCACCACCTTCTCTACATGCCCATTATGTAACCACCCTTTGTGTGATCACCACTCCCAAACATGTTTTAACGTAAGACCCATGACCAGAAAATGGAGGGATAATTCTATGCCAGGTGCGTCTGCTTAGATACATTGTGGCCAAGGGCCTGCGGTCCCCACGTGGCTTGGTGACAGTGGTGAAGAAGAAAGACACATGGGCAGGTGGGAGTAGACAGGGCAACTCCGTTTATTGATCTGAGGGTCAGATATATAGAGAGAAACTGCATGTCTATGTGCTCATCTCCAGTCCTAGTGATTTGGCCAGTCTTATTGTCTTTAAAGACCGTTAGTCTAGAAGGCATCTATTTTATATATCCCTTGTATTCTGTAGTTCTCTTGTCTCACAGAGACATCAATATCTGGCTGGCATGGAGAGCCATTCCAGTCTCAAAGAACAGTTTCCCCAAGGCCCATCCTGAACTAGTCAACTGCACTCCATCCTGGCCCTCAACAATACATGAGATTCATTAAGCAAGCACAGTGAAGAAAAGTTTTCTCCAGCTTATTCTAGGTCATTTTCCTTGACTGGTTCTGGCCAGTTTCAGGCCTGGACCTGCTTATCAAAAAATTTATGACTTTTTAAAGACCACCTTTTTGCATGTCCTGACTGGTTGAGTCCACCTGCACTCTGCTGGCTTTCTTATTATCTGATTTATTCTCCATGACTTCATCAACTAGTAACTGTGGAAATTTCACTTTTGGCTGTCTCTCATAGGGTTCTTGCTAACTTGCTGGGTCATAAGATTTACAGATCTACATCTCCATCTGGCAGTCAGTACCTCTCCTATCCTCAAACTTTTTAGTGATCATATATGAGCTCTGAGGCCCTTTCCTCATCTAAATCCATCAACCACTGTTGAACCCCGTTTTTGTCAGAAACTGGGGTCCAGAGAAATGAAACTATGTCAGTGGTCACTTAGTGATAATGTTTAATATAAAATTTTGTAATAATCTCTTTGTTCTCTCTGAAGCAAACTCAGAGAATGTCTCTTCTTATGTCAACAAAAGCCAGCCAGGGCTGACTTAACATTCCTTAAGAGACCTTTAACCTAAGACACTATCTTGAATAACGGGATGGTTTCCATATCTTAGTATTTGTAGACATATACTATGTTATGGCATGTTAACAGTAAAGAAAACACAGACATCTTGGGTCGTAATTTCTACCTGAAACTTTGTCAAACTCTGTTATCTTATTGTATTTACAACCTATGCAATTAAGAAATTCCTTTCTAATGGTCTAGTGAATCACTTATGGAGACCATAAATCTGAAGAAAGCAGAACACTTCTTTGTCCTAAAGCAGATGTAAGGCTGCTTAATTCGGTAGTCAGAACATTTCTGGCTCCATAATGCATTGTGTTACCATTGTCTTTAATAGGGAATTGATCAATGAATAAATTAAATCATAAAATGCTTGCATTTAGCCTGTTGCCTTTACTATAACCAAGTTTTCAGGTCAACATCAGGAAATAAGGAGAAGAGCTGGGGCCTGGATCCGGCTGCCTTGTCCTATCTCCCCTTTAATTTCTCATATAACACAGGGTCCTAACTTTCTCAAGCCTAGGGATTTGCAATCCTGTTAGAAATCATTTAGTCCAATCCCCAAATTTTAAGGAAAAAAAAAGAAACTCAGGCACAGAAGGAGAAAAAGGTCTCTTCCCCTGCGGCACTGGGGGGAACCAGGTATCCCCCTCCTGCAGCTCCAGGCCCGGGGGTCCCCCGCCTGCGGCTCCAGGCCGGGGGTCCTCCACCTGTGGCTCCAGGCCCGGGGGTCCCCGCCTGCGGCTCCGGGGCTACCCCACGACACAGTTCATCTGCCCTGCACAAAGGGCCAGACTGAGACAAACGCCATCTCCTCCCTTCCTTGTCTCAGGCTAAGATGAAGGTCTAGCTATGAAGGAACATGACAGCCATCACACAAGTGGGGAAACCAGGCTAAGTGCCCTGCCCATGCCCACAGGGCAGTAAGTCCTGAGGATCAGACACGTGGAGGTGAAAGGGAGCCAACCCCTCATTTTACAGATTAGGAAACTGAGGCTCGGAGAGAAACAGAATTCGGGGCTAGGATTTCCCGCCCGCAAGCCAAGCGGTCTATCCAGGACACGCTATTGGCTCTACGGAAAAAGCAGAGCTCATCCGGTACAGCCACCACCAAGGTTGCGGCTTCCTCCAACGGTGGGACGGAGACAGTTCTGGAAGCTAAACCCCATCGTCCTTTTCGAGCCCGCGCAGGCGCAACAGCTACCATCCAATGGGCATGCGCCCCCTTGCGTCACATCCGGCGCCGGCGCCTCCGGACTCCGGAAGCAGCCGCGTCGCGGTGGCGGCGGGAGCTCTGTCTGGATTTCGGTTTCTCCTTTCTCCGTTCGCGGGGCGGGCGACGTGGTCGGCGTCATGGTGGAGGTGAGTGACGGGTGCGCGTGAGGGCGAGCCGCCGGCCTCTGGGCGCGCGAGGCTGCGGCCGGCCGTTTGTCCGCCGCCGGGGCTGGCTCGGGCTCTGCGGGAGCGGCGGTTTGATGAAAGCGAGAGGAGGCCGCGACCCGGCCCCGGCCCCGCCCCCCGCGCGAGTGGAGGAGTGGGCGTGCGCGGCCCCGCGAGACCCCCGAGCTCCGGGCCCGAGCCCGCGGGGCTGCTTCTCGGCCGGGCAGCGACCCCAGCAGCGCCTTCCCGGCCTCCCGCCTCCAACCCCCCCCCCCTTCCTCCTCCCGCTCTGCCCCTTGGCCCGCCTGCCGGTGGGCATGGTGAGTGGCGTCCGCCGTGGTGGTGCCACCGAAATGCCATGGCATCGCTGCGTTATGCCTTCAGCGTGAAGCAGTGCAGACCTCCCCCGCCCCGTCCTGTGGGGGCCTTCCTGGCGCCTGCTGCGTGGGCATGAGAGGGGCATTGGGGAGGCGGCTGGGAAGGGGGCTGGAGCCAGGAGAACCCCTATGGAGCAGGGCCGTGGTTGGGACCGCAGTGCAGAGCCCCCCGCCAGATCACCGTTCCTTCTCGATACCCCGTTTTTTGGGCTGCGCCTTAAGCAGCTGCTAGTGAATGTGCGGGTGTGGGGCCGGGCGGGCTTGGAACGGAACCTCGTGAAGTGGCCTGGAGAGTGTGATGGCTTACGTCACATCTGCCAAGTGGGGTCGGTTCTGGCACCGTGTGGTGTCGGGTGAAACTTTCATCGTACACTTCATCGTGTTCATACGCTTTAAACTTACGAGCCGCATCTCACGGAGCTCTCCACACTCTGTGATATTTAGAATTTGTTATTGTAAGCCCCGTTAAAATTGAATTTTTAAAGATTAAATCTCTGTCTACAGTTTCATCAGGTAAAACCTTTCCTCACTGCATGTGATAAATGATAATCTGTAACAGCGCAGTAAATGTAATATGGTTTACAGTATTTAAATGCAAGAGGAAAATTCACAGTTGCAAGTTACTTGTTAGAAATTTGGGGTTCGGTTCTATCAGTAACACTTTTCTGCCATTTCTTGGAGTTGTTCCATTATCAGTCGTTACTTCCGCATGAGCTTTGCAGTTTAAAATGATTGCCTTCTCATTTTGTCTTTGACACTTGTCATTGACTACAAAGTCTGTATTTTTGTAAATACACCTGACAGTTGGGATGCTATTTGTTATTAACTGCCAAGACTGTATTTTCGTAAAGGAACAATAAATTTTCAAGGAATTTGCTATTTCCCCTAAAGTTAGACTGAGACAAAATTTAGACGTTTTACAGTATTTGTGAAGCTAATTTGCAATCAGATGTAAATTCTAAGAAAACTAATTAGCTTCAGAGATTGTAAGCAGAGCTATACCAGTTCAGTTTAAAGGACGTTAAACGCCTGCATTAACCCCATGTGAAGGAAATTGCTTTAACCTAAAGGCTACATCAGTGGTATGGAAAGGAAACAGTGATGTGAACAATTCAGAACACTGTTCAGAGGCTACTCTTAGCAGAACACTGGTGAATATGACATGGATTAGGACTTGGGTCCATTTGTATAAGCAGGCTAATCCAGTGACCAGATGGCTCTGGAGAAGCCAGGCTGGTGACCTACACAGCCCTCCCTCACTCAAAACAAAGTCAGTCATGTCATCATTTCTCTGGTGGCATGGTCTTCTTCGGCCACAAAAGACAAACACAGTCCTGTGAGTAGATGCAGCTGGCTGAATGGGTAACTCAGCTCCTCCTCTCCTCTCTGCCTCCCCCTCCCCTTTCTTCTTTCCAAAGGACTGTAAATTTGGATGGCCAAAAGATGCCCGGTGGTCTTGGGTTTTACTGGTCCCTTTCCTTCCTTTCCTTTGCCTTCCATTCCCTTCCCTTTCTCCTGTTCTGTGCTGACCTATCCTCTCCCAAAACCCTAAACCTACACAAATTGGGAGTGCAATGGGCCCCTGCCTAAGGGCTCCTCTTGACCCTCCTAGCTTTACAGTGATTATCGATAGTAACTGTTACTGGTTCCCACCCAGCCTGATGTCTTTGTTTTTCTTGACCTCGTTAAGGGGGCCATGCCTTGTCTTCTTAAATGGCCTGTTCAATGAATGGGCGTTGCCTCACCCTAAGTGGGTACCTGCATAGACCTTGACCTAAAGGGGCCAAGGTCTCCCAGTGCATCCTGAGTCATCTCCAGTCATCCTGATGAATACCTGGTCCCTGGATTCAGATGGCTCTGGAGGAGAAGTGAGGCTGGTGACCCGCCCAGCCCTCCCTCACTCAAAACAAAGTCAAGTGACAGTCATGTTATCATTTCTCTGATGGCATTGTCTTGTTCGGCAACGAAGGACGAACACAATAAGCAGGTTAACTTTGTTCAGTGTAGTTTTCCATTGTTGCTTTTTGCTTTTAGAATATTAGTGCCTCAAATAAAACTTAGCATTTACATAGATGGCTCTTTAATGTTTGCAAAACTTTTTACATTATCACAATAACCCTGTAAGGCAGATGCATGTGTTTATACTCATTTTAGCAGTGAGGAAACTGAGGAAACCCCCAACCTCACCCAGGTATTAAAGAATTTGAGGTAGGATTGGAATTCAGGAATTACTGACTTTCCATTCTAACACTTAGCTTCCTCTCTGATGCTAATTCCTGCTTATTACAGGCAGCTTAGAAAATCCTTTTTCACCCTATTGATGCATTTTTCTCATTTCCTTAGCCTATCTCCAGTTTGGATTTTGGTAGAGAAATAAATATTACACTTTATATGTTCAATTGATAAGACTTTAATCAGACTATATGAAGCTGTATAACTGAAGCAACATTATAACACTATGCCACAGTATCCTTTTATTCTGTGTTAAATGCCTTTTGATAAATGCCAAGCATTACATGTAAAACTTGTATTTGATTGCTTATTATCTCAGGGAGGAAGAAGAGATAGAATTTGGAACTCAACTTCAACACAAAACAACAAAAACAACGAATGTTTCTATATGTAATTGGGGGAAATAAAGTATTATTAAAAAATAAATGCCAAGTATTGAATATGCTTTCAAGTAACTAATTTAGACAGTAAGGCTGTTGTGTTTATTTTTCCCCTGACATAGCTATTTTCCAGATAATGGACATTTATCCTTTTAAACATTAATATATTTTTTGCACTTTAAGCATTTTGGATGTAAATCTTTCAAAAATATATTGCACATTACCCTTATTTTTTAAACTGAAACTTTATTATGCCACCAACAGAATTTAACTTTTTTCTTGCTGACTTGAGATAATTATGAAAATCAGTTATTATATTATACTGCAGCAGGACCTATTGAATTATGTAGGAGTAGCTCCAAAGTGGCTCCAGACAGTTCTGCTCTCTTAGTTCATGTTTCTGCTTTTAAATTTTTCTGTGCATTCATTGGATCATAGGTTTAGAACTGTATTAGACCTCAGAGTCTAGTTACAAAATAAGTCCAAACCGAGTTCTGGTCTTCTCCCTTCAAATTCATTGAACTTTGCCTTGCTCCAAACTGCCTTCCAAAAGGATGCTTTTCCCTCATTGTCCAGCTGTTAACTTCTTGTTGCTCTCAGTATGCTCTCTAGTCTCTTCTCTCCTTGCCTTTTTTGTAGTTTTCTGTCTTCAGAGAGCTAGGAAAACAGATGAGACTAGTTAAGAATTTGTATTTTGTTGTACATGAGCTCTGAGTGAGGGGCCTCCGAGGGGCATGTGTATAAGGGATGGTTCTTCCTTGAGTAAAATGTGTGACATTTTTGTGCATTGATTATGACATCTGTTTCAGTTACTCAGGAGTTTTTTTTTTTTTACCTTTCAAGTTCTCAGCTGCCTTCTAGATAGTAAATAATTGAAGTGTTATTGTAGTCCAGTGTTTTACAAAAACAAACCGAAAGAGTCAACCTTTTTGTTTGGCATGTGCAAATATTACTCATATGCTGTTTTGTTTTTAAAGTTTATTTGGTTCCTTTGCCAAAGAAAGCAGTAACTTGAACTTTACAGGAAGGTAGATCACTGAAACAGTAATGATACTTCTGTGTAAATAGATGAACTCTGCATCATACTTACATCCTATTACTGCTCTGTGTGCTTTATTGTTTTTCTAATGATGATGATATATATCTGTACTTATATTGATCCATGCCTTTACATTTGCTGCACCTTCTTGTGATAGATGCCATACATTTTTACAACAGCTGGTTTGGATAAGAGTGATTATAAGAGAGTTTGAAGCTGGGAAGTTTTGGTGTATGAGGGAATGGAGCCCATGATGTTGGCCTTATTAAGGACTTTTTTTAGACCAACTGGAATGGTGACAAACTATATAAATATGAAACAGACAAGCATGATTATAATTTACATTTAATTCACTTCTATGCAACCAGAAATATAGTGGGTAGGCCAGTTAAGACAGATTAGGGGTACGTCCTAGAGACCGTTCCATTTTCTAAAACAAAGCAATTTGCAGAGTTAAATCTGAAGTTAGAAGTAAACCTGAATCCAGTGTTAGATTGCTAGGTTGGGAGGAATTATTCTTCCTTTCTGAAGATTGATTTAATTTTCCACTTTGATATTTTGAAAATTCATATTTCACTCTTTCCATTTTAGCTTTTCCTATTGGTATATAACATGAAATTTTTTTTCTTTTTAGGAGGTACAGAAACATTCTGTGCACACACTTGTGTTCAGATCACTGAAGAGGACCCATGACATGTTTGTGGCTGATAATGCAAAGCCCGTACAGTTAGATGAGGAGAGGTAACTGTAACTTTCATTCTGTTAGCACAGTATTTAAACTCAAACCATTTCTTTTTTTTTTGGGTAATTTGATCATTTTATTAATAAGACTAGAAAGTTATTAATAAAGGAATGGTCATTTGGCGGTCTCTCTTAAACCAAAGACAATCATGGTGGAGGAGCTCACAGTTTATATGCCCTTCAAAACAGTAGGTTGTGAATGGGGCTGAGAGTGACCCTTGCAAGGTCGGGTGGGGGTCTGACCAAGATCCAAGGAGAATTAATGGAATCTCATTATTGGTGAGTTCATTCTTTTTCTTATTGAAAGGGGACAGTATCACTTGACTAAGTATATTGAGATTTATTGGATATCAGTAAAAAGACTAGGTTTTATATGGAAAAACTTAAGCTGCTCTCATACTTGATCTTCCTTATAGCATTATAGAAAGAATACGTTGTTGTATCATATCATAAATTCTAAGAATCTCATGAATTCAACCTGACTTTTTTGTTTTATGATATTTTATACATTTCCTTTCAGCTTCCTGTTGCTTTGATAATTCTGCTTCTCTGATGCACTTCACCTTATCTTGTATTCTTGGTTAATATCAGACTTTTGGAAAGAATCGGGTTTTTTCCCATTAATCTATCTGGCCTCCCTTTTTGGTCCCACATTATTCATTCTGAATTCTCTTTCTCTGCTTTTGTTTTTTTTCTTCTTTTAAAAAAACTCCCTGCAATTCTCTTGAATTCATTTATGCATTATTTGTAATAAGTATTGTAGTTCAAAATTAAATAGTTCTTTTTCCCTAAAAATCAGACTTCAGAATGTTCTCATTTCCCTCCTCATTTGATAGTTTAATAACAGCAAAGTTTACTGTATGATTTTGATATTTATAATTTTTTTTTAGATTTATGGAAATGTATTGAACTTTAAAAATTTTTTAGCTTAGAAGATATCTGTTCATCTTTAAGTCAGGTAGCAACTTTTTACATTTACTTTTGCTTACTTGTGCACTTATAAAGGATTTTGTAGCTATATGAATAAAGTCACATCAACAAGCATTTATTAAGCACTTAAAAGTCAGTAAGAAGCTGTTCTAGGGGTACGAAAAAGATTACATATGGCATTACATTACAGAATTTACATTCTAATAGGAAGAAATGGGTATACAAACAAGTAGTATATAAGAAAATGAAAATGGTAAAAGATAATATTATAAGAATAATTATCATTCTTTATATGACTAAGGTTTTTGGACCACTTTATATATGTTATTTATTATCTCATTTGAGCTGCACAGTAACCCTATGAGTTTGGTCTATTTTTTACAGATGAGGAAATTCAGAATAGCGGGGGGTAGAGAGAGAAAGAGAACATGCAGCGCAGTTAAGTGACTTGCTTAGGGTCACACAGCTAATAATTCTTTCTGAGGCAGGATTTCAACATAAGTCTTCCAAATACAGCGCTTTGTCCATAAAACCACCTAGTTGTCTCTAAGAAAAAGTGCTGTTAGAAAATTTGAGGATTAAAGATCATTTTTCACTGGGTTGAATGGATGAGAAAAGGAATTAATGAAGGCTTCATGTGGGAGATGGGCCTTGAAAGGAGAGAAACTTAAAAAA
Organism: Notamacropus eugenii; assembly: GCF_028372415.1. NCBI lineage: Eukaryota > Metazoa > Chordata > Mammalia > Diprotodontia > Macropodidae > Notamacropus > Notamacropus eugenii. The sequence continues at coordinate 153,065,114 of NC_092877.1, read as the reverse complement.
AAAATAATCTTAAACTTAATGACCATTAACAGACCCAAGTAACCAAGTAAACGTGCAGAATAAACAATAAAAATATTATTTAAAACATTGAGCATTTAGTAGTGTAGGACCAAATGAATTGAGAGCCCTGAAACAAAAATACATTTGCTTTATGCCCCTTTTCAAGATCATCTGAAGATGTATACTTATCTTTAGTTTCTTTTTAGTATTGTTAAATTGCAGATGGTGTGTATATATGTTAGTGCTTTTATAGATACAAAAGAAACATTTCAGCAGTTTGACATGATAAAAGTATATTCCAGACCTGTTGTAATAGGCTGGTTATTCTTTCCATTTTTTGTCTCTTTTTTTCCTAATTCATCGGCACAGGACTTACTGGAGGAATTATCTCTGTGTATGCTTGGAAGTGAGAGAGATTCAGGGAATAGCAATAGGTAATGGTCTAATTTGGAATGGAGAGCATGAAAGAGTGGTATAAATGGTATAAGCAGTGGACAGGCAGATTTGGACTAGATTACGGATAAAGTACAGTAGGGAATCACTTAAGGTTTTATAAGCAAAAAGGTGACATGGTCATATTTAATCATTAATAGAAGTATGTGAAATAAGAGTTAAAGTAGACACCAGGTCACTTAGGCTCTGACAGTAGACTGGGCAGGGAGTGATGAAGGTCTAAACTAAGGTGATTACAGTAGTATTGGAGAGAGAGAAAGAGAGACAGTGACAGACAGAGAGACAGAGACAGATTGTAAAGGTAGAATCAACAGGAGTTGGCAACTAATTGGATGTGGTTTGGAAGAGGGAAGAATCAGTGACTAATTGTGGGTGACAGGCATGGGGACTGGGAAAATGGAGATGTTGTGAAAAGAAATAAGGAAGTTTGGATCAAGGAGTGGATTTAGAGAAAAGATAATGACTAAAGCTTTGGACATGATAAGTTTGAGGTGCCAGTAGGAAATCCAGAAGGACATATCCTGTAGACATTTGGAGCAGTACAACTAAAACTGCAGAGAGACTAGGACTAGATTTCTAGTGTTAGGACATGCATAGATGCAGTACTTTAAGCCAAGAGAATAGGTGAGTATCAGAGGGAAAAGGGAAACGGGTCTCAAGAATAGAACTACGATTGGGCAAATATCTACATTTAGAGACTTGAAGGAGGAAAATGAACCAGGAAATGAGAATTAGGAGAAACAGTTAAATTAAGAGAGTGCAGTTTGATGGAATCTGTGGTCGCTGTGAATGAATGAATTAGAAAGGAGAGAGATTCGAGTTAGGGAGAACAGTGAGAAGGCTATTAAAATAGTTTAAGCAAAAAATGATGAAGACCTGAAGTAGAGTTGTTGTGTTTGTCCTTCCTTCTTGAAGAGGACCATGACATCAAGATAATGACATGACTTGCAGTTGACTTTGATTTGAGTGAGGGAGGGCTGTGCAAGGTCACTAACCTCACTTTCTTCTCCTGAGCCACCTGGATCCAGTGGCCTGATATTCATCAGGATGACTGGAGATGGCCCAGGATGCAGTGTGAGACCCTGGCCCTTTCAGGCTAAGGTCTTATAACATTCTTACTTTGAGTGAGACACACCCATTCAATGAATAAGCTTCTTTAAGTAGTTGCTCAAGGGATGGCCCCTTTAATAAAAAAATAAGAATAAAAAAATAAAACTGGGAGGAGACCCTCAGGGTTCTTGGGTGAAAGAGAAACAATTAGTGCGGTGACTGTAAAAAGGGGAGGAGGCATCAGCTGTATGTATCATGCCAGGACTATGAAGAAGACATTGGATTAGGAATTAAGAGGTCTTGATCTTAGAGACACTAGTTTTAGTAGGGTAATAGAGATAGAAGCCAAAGCTCAGGTGATTAAGGAATGAGTGGATGGTGAGAAAGTGATATGACATATGTATTCAACTCTTTGTAGAAGCTTAGCAGTGAAAGGAAAGAGTGATATACCTTATTTTTAATGAATTATGAGTAGAAATAAATATGTGGTATAGAATTGGAAAAATTTTTGACTTTTTAAAAATTTATTGCTTCTAGGATCATCTTAAAATTGTTGAGAAGAGTAAATTATAAATGTTAAGAAGTAGATAACTAGTTTAACTTAGTCATAATTGAGGGGAAAGTATGTAATAGGCATAACTGATAAACTATTTAAAAAGTCATTAATTAATAAAAACGTAGTATGTACCTTACTTTCTCATAACTGGTCATAAATGATCAAGAATATAGCATATTTGATATATAATATATTTAATTGGATATTTATGTCCCAAATGTAATATAGTATATATAAATCATAAAGCTATTAAAAAGTCAGTCAGTAAATGTTGTTAAGCACCTACTCCTACTATGTGCCAGCAGGTTTGGGGGTGGGGTGGGGGAAGTTTCCCGACTTGGGCATGGCGATGTCCTATAGTTGGAGACGGAGATGATTTGAGAAGGTGAGAATTTCCGATTTGATTTCATCTTGCAGAGTGATGAGTTTCTGGAGGTCATGAAGTCTAGAAAAGCAGCTGGGAGTGAAGTGGTGAGATGAATTTCCAGGGAGCCCTCCTTAAAGTCTATGGAATATATTAATAAACCAAAAATACTGCAGTATTTCAAGAATTTATAATTTTATTGGAATAACTATCCAATCTTCAGAGAAGCAGATTGCAATCTCTCTGTTGCTTAGATAGTCTTCCTGAGTTTTTTTTATCGAAAACATAACCCTGCACCCTGATGATGCCCTTGTCTCAACTTTGAAAAACTGGTTCTTAGATTGCAAATGTACAGTTAGTCACATATCAGCTTAGTTAGACCTTCCAGGACTTACGCTGTACTCTCATAGTCATAGGAGACCTAGAGTCACCTTTTCACACTGATGGAACGTCACAATAGGAGTTTAGTAGAGGAACCTGGACATGTATATGAAAAAAGCAGAATAAGTAAAGGATACAAAGATTGCAAATCTGTTTCATTTATATTTAACAACTTGGTCAAATAACATCAAGATAAGATGTCACAAGGTAGTTGATAAAGGGAAACTGAGTTATTGAATATTTTTGATAAAATAACTGAAAATTAGTGTCATATATGTTTTCTTTTAATAGTCACAAGTTAAAGATGGCTGTCAAACTTCATACAGAGTATGGTCCTGTGTTGCACATGCCTATTTTGAAAGAAAATCTTAGAGAGAAAGGTGCTCAGAGTGCAGTGGATGCATATGGGCATAAACAATATCCTGCCAATCAAGGTTAGTGTGTTATTTATAAAAAAATTTTAGACTGTTTTGTGAGAGTTGTTTTAATGAAGCCTGTCAATAAAAAATAAATATGAAACTTAGTCTGGTTAGTCTCTTCCTGAATATAGCCATTAGAGATAAGTAGCACTCAACAGATTTACCTGCAAAAGAGTGGAAACCTTGTTTCCCACAGAGAAGGTAGAGTAGAATTCTTTGTCAGAAACTCACTGCTATCTCCAGGGTAAGTGATGGTGCCAGTAAGATAAAAAGATGACTTCTCAAAGCAGGATAGGAAAGTGCTTGTAGACATTGAGGAAGCCAACCTGGCTGCAGATGGAAACAATAATGTAAGTCTACCAGTATGTGATCACTTCAGGGGTGTCCTGATAAGGACAAGAACACTGAGATGCCATGAGAGCTTTTCATTGCTTGGTAAAGGAACTAATGTGTTGTCCCTTTGAGCAGCATTTTTGCAAGTCTCCAGTTTTGTATAACAAATGTGCATATAAGCAGCAGAACATGACACTATGACATGTAGTTATTGTCCTCCTCGTTCCCCCCAAATATGGAAAAATTGCCAGTATCCTTTCCTGCTGGGGCAGAGTATGTTGATTAATAAGCAGCAAACTGAAAATGGAAACCCAGTCTCTTGAAGATGCACTAAAGATGTATTGATATTAATTTTGTTTAATGACAAATACTTTTTCCTTTTAGGACAAGAACTTGAATATTTAGTAACTGGTACACATCCATATCCGCCAGGACCTGGTGAGTTAACTATTAAATATTTATATGTTATTTGGGATAGAAAACTTCCAGTGGTTCCAAGAAGACCTGTGTTCAATTTTCACACCTACCACATGCAGGTTCTGTGTCCCAGAGAAAGTCCCTTTGCCCCTTAGTTGCTCTAGGTAACTCTCTAAAACTATAAGTCAAAGAAAAGGTGCTGATTAGCTTTGGTAAAGGGGGTTTGCTCTTCTGGGAGTTACCTGTACCAGTGAAACCACACATCTAATATCATTTCATCCCTATTTTAATAACATCTGGGTGTGGACAAGAGTTGCATACAATTGTTACCATGAATGGATTGTGGTCTACATCGTTTTGTGAGTACTGCTATCAGTGAGAACACAGATTCATTGACGTATGTCATTTTCATATAGCTGTTTGCTTGATTGGGTCAGTATCAGTACAGCTACATTTTCCAAATCAGTTTGGCCATTGGATACTTGTAATTGAAAGAACTGAAATATGTAAGTATCAGTTTTGCAAGAGAGGTAGGGTCAAGTATGGAAGTATAAAGAGGCAGACTGGAATGGAAAAGCTCTTATTAAGCCCTTATTTTGTGCAAAGCACTATGCTAAGTATTGGGGATACAAGTAGAAAATTGAGATGTTGTCTGCTCTCAAGGAGTTCACATTCCAGTTGCAGGAGTCAGCATGTAAGGAAGGATTCATGTTCAGTTCGTGCAAATAGAAAAGCCCAGTTACCTTAGGTTCTGGTAGGGAAAACATAAGAGTAGATATCAAGGTCCTACAGACCTTGGTGACCAGTGGCAGGGTAGATAGTTCTTAACCAAAAGGAAAATAGATTACCTCCACTGTAGGAAGATGGAGGTTGGGGGTTCATCCAGCTTATAATGGGTGGCATGTACCTGGTGGTAACTGGGCTGTGGTTGGTTGATTTGGGGAAAGGAAAGGTCTGTGACTTCCTACACAGGCTGTCTCTGAAATGTTGGTTGATGTGCTGGAATGAGAGAGGGGAAATACCCTGGCTCCTAGACAGGGGCATTGGTGTTGGTGGCAGAAAATAAGAAGTTAAACCAGTTTTCATATTGACACATAATTTCATATTTAATATTGTAGAGGATAGTAATGGTAGTACCAGGATTTTCTCAAAAGCGGCTGTTCTTACTTTGCAGAGCAATAGGGTTCTATAGTTTGGAGAAACTTTTCACCCTTCTGAGGCTGACATTCAGAAGACTGCTTTCACCTAGTCTTGGGCTCTTTACCCAGTCCAATCTTCCATTGCTCTCCACTGTTACCCTTCTGCTCCACTCTGTTGAGTCACTTTCAAGCTTTTGCTTGTACTATTTCCCCTTCTACCTAAATCCTGCCCATCTTGTAAGGTCCATAGCACTGTATTAGAAAGAATTGGATTCAGACCTTGACTTTGCCACATTGTGTGAAGTTAGTCAAATCATTTAATTTACTTGAATCTCTTTCCTCAGCTGTAAAATGAATGTGGTGCTAGTAGAGCTCAGGTCCCTTTCATGTCTGCTTCGGAAGATCATAAATCCTATATAATCTCTGGGTTTCCCTACAGCTGTTCACAGTCATATTGATTTTCCAGTTTTCTGGGTTCATTTGGCCTTTGTTTTTCTCATTTATTTTATTGCTTAATCATATACTTTTGATTATTACTTAACAGTAATAATTACTTAACAGTAATGGAAAATTTTTGTACATATTTTCTCTCCAAAGAGAATGTCTGCTTATATATAGCAAGAATTATGTCTTGTATGTTTAGTCTCTTTCTCACATAGTGTTTGAATTGGATGAATGAATTAGAAAATTATATTTTGAAGAGGCACCAGGAAGTACCCTGGTGGTTGGGAAAAAAGAATTATTAAATTTTTAATGGCTTGTTAGTGGTTAGAATTTAGAACATGGAGAGGTAAAACTAAAACTTTTTTGTGTTTAGGTGTTATGGCACATATTGATGCTCATAAATTTTCTCATAATAAAAGTGGTTTCTTAGGTAATAGGCTTATGTGAAGAACATATTTGAATCTTTTTGCTTCATTCATTTATCAGTACCTACTATGTGCTAGGTGCTGGGGATACAAAGACAAAAAGATAATCTGGTCTCTGCTCCAAAGAATCTTCTCTTCTGTTGGGGGGAAATAACATTCAGAAAATTAGATACAAAATTAGATGCCTGATAGATACAAAATAGTTTCTGAGATACTTAGGGAATCAAGATAGGCTTGCTGTAGAAGGTGGCACTGTGGCACTTGACCTGAGTTTTGACAAAAGGTAGGGATTCTGCATAGTGGAGGTGAAGAGGGTTAATGCTGCAGGTGTAAAGGGAACAGACTGATCTGTACGTGGAAAAGGACAAGCAGATCTGTCTCACTAGAACGTAAAGTACACAAAAGAGAATAATGTGCCAAGTTGTCAAAAGATTTAAAAGCCAAACGAGTTCTTGTTTTATCCCAGAGACAAGGAGTTTCTTAAGCAGTGAAGTGATGTGGTCAGAATATCAGTTCTCACTTTGTTAGCTGTGTGAAAGATCAAGAGGAGAGAGTCTGGGTAAAGGAAGACCAATTTGGAGGCTATTGAAACAGTCTGACTTTAAAGAAGTGAGAGCCTGAACTAGAGTGAGGAGGACAGATTTGAAAGATGTTGACAAGACTTAGTATTAACAACTAATTGAAAATGTGAGGTGAGTCAGATAATGCTGAGCTTGAAGCCCTTAATGATTGGAATCTGTGAATCTGTGAGATCCAGTCTGAATCTCCTTCACAGAAATAAGAAATTTAAGAAGGGTAGAGGGCAGATTTTGAGGAAAAGGTTTTGCTGTAGGCATGTTGAGTTTGAAAAGCCTGTCATTCTCTTGTCATTCGCTTGGAGATGTACAATAGACCTAGAAATTGTCACAAAGAAATGTTAAACCTTTGAGAAATGAGGAAGTTACCAAGAGATTGATTACGTACCTTGATAGGGCCCTTGGTCATGGATTATATAAATAGTGTTGGAAAGGAGAAATTAGCATCTTTCTTATGAGTTACTCTAAAGCTTGCTTTGTACTTGCTTTGTATAGAAGTTTTCAAAAGATGCACTGTTGTTTATGTCTTCATTTCTTTTTTTTCATCATTATGTATAGCCTAAAATCTACACTCAGGGAAAAAAATTTATCTTAAGATTTTTTATTTTTGTTTTAAAATTTTCTAGATTTTATAAGCTCTATTGTAATAAACGCTAAACTTTTCCTACTAAAGGTGTGGCATTGACCGCAGATACTAAGATTCAAAGAATGCCAAGTGAATCTGCTGCACAGTCATTAGCTGTGGCTCTACCTCCTTCACAATCCAGGTATGAAGAGAGTATACGTTTTACTCTTTGTAACTACAATATCAATGTTAGGAATTTTATAGTGCCCCATTGTTCACATATTCATCTCTTTTAAAAATGTATTCTTCTACTGTTGCACTATAAGAAATGATGAACAGGAGGACTTCAGAGAGGCCTGGAAAGACTTAACTGATACTGAGTGAAAGTAGCAGAACCAGGAGAACTCTGTGCACAGCAACGACCACAGTGTACGAGAGTTTTTTCTGGTAGACTTGGAACTTCATTGCAATCCAAGGACTTAAAAAAGTTCCCCATGGTCTTTTAAGGCAAAATGCCTTCCACATCCAGAGAAAGAACTATGGAATTCAGTCGCAGAATGTAGCAGATCGATTTTGTGTGTCTGTGTTAGGTTTTGGTTTGTTAATATGATTTCCCCCATTCATTTTAATTCTTCTACACAGCATGGCTGTAGTGAAAATGTATTTAATAGGAATGTATGTGTATAACATATATAAAATTGTATGCCATCTTGGGGAGGGAGGGAAAAAAATCCAAGTTATATGGTAATGATTGTAGAACACTGAAAATAAATAAAATTAATAATAATAAAAAAGGTATTTTTCTGATGGTGATGGACCATATCTATTTCTCAAATCCCAGCTAAACCATGTCTGGAATCATTCATCACCACAGATGCCATAGGGTAATGAATTTTTTTTTTTAGCCACTGTCACTTTTGAAGATAAACTTACCTACTGAATTATAAAAGGATTGTCCCTGCTTAGGGTAGTATAAGAGTCATGTCCTTATGAAGTATTCCAAAATAACACCATCTGCCTCCCCTGTTGTTTAGTATTTTCACCTCCTTTAGTTATTCAGAACTTTATTATGTTTTTGTACTTGATTATATGTATTTTGGAACTGAGATCCATAAAATCTTCATGGTAGTAATGTTTTAATCTGAAAGTTTTTTGTTATCCCATTTGTTCTATTCTAAGATAGTCAGTGTTCATCCCTCTATGCTCATATAGGGGAAAAGTGGAATAAACAAAAATGGTAGCTAATGTAACAGTCATTTACCATATTAGATTTTGTTTTTTTAGATTTAGATTTTTATGACTGATCACAGCACTGAAATAAGATACTGAATTATGTTGGAAATTGTCTTCTTAGACTGATTAGAAAATATAAACCGAAGCTAAGTGTCCTCTTCCTTCTAATTTTGGAAATTTCTTAGGTAATAGAAATTTTGGTTTAAAAAAAAGTTTCTGGATTTCTGACTATATTGATGCATTTAAGGGTAAAGTAAGATACCTCTAGGACTCAGCAAGATAATAAATATTATTAGTAAACAACGTTGAGGGATTGTGTTGATGAAAATTGAAAAACTAGGTTTGTTGATAATGACCTGAGCTTAGAAAAAAAGTTTGTTTTATACATTGTCTGGGAAGTTGTTTTTTTAAAGCTGTTATAGCTGATCATTTATTTTGTTTAATAATCTACCTGCCAAGAATCTGTTAGTCTTGTTAAGAGTGTGTCAGCATATTACATTGGACAGAGGGCTGAACTTGGAATTTGGATTTCTAGCTTCAAGTCCCAGTTCTACCTCCTTACTACCTGTGTAATCCTCAGATAAGCTGTTTAACTTCTCTAAGCTTCAGTTTTCCTAATTTGTGAAATGACAGGGTTAGATAGAACACTTCTTAAGTTTATTCCAGCCTTAAATTCTATGATCTTCTTTCTCGGGAAAAGAAGTAACAATAATGGCATACTTCCCGTAATATTTTTAAATGACATATTTATTTAGAAATCAAGTAAACTTAATATTTAAAATGGTATTTCTCTTTAGGATAGATGCAAACCGTACTTCAGCTGGCGTAGGTGATATTTACCGACATGCTGGACTTCCTGAACGTTCACAGCCACCTGGGTTAGCTATGGTAAGTTTTCCTAATGCAAAGTCTCCTGGATAGGTCATTTACAGACTAACAGAATTTCAGAGTTTGTTGGAACTTCACCAGTTCCTGACTAGGAATCCTCTCTACAACATCTCTAGACAAATAGTCTTTTAGTCTCTCCTTGAGGAATGAGAAATAGTGGGTGGAAATCTGGTATTTTCTGAGGTGGCCCATTTTGCTTTTGGATAGTTCTTCCTGTTGTGAGGTTTTCTCTTATCTCCAACCAAAATCTCTGTCTCTGTACTTGCATTCATTACTCTTCATTCTGCCCTTTAGACAGTCCTTCAGATCAATCCATAATTGTCTTGATACAACATTATCTTTAGTCCTTTTGGTATCCTAGTTAGGGCATGTGCCACTTTCTTCAGGTCCTTCCTAAAATGTATGTCTAGTGTTGAGTTATAGTATGGCATGGAATTAAACAGTTTGTCTCTCATGTTACTGTATTAAACTTTCCCCCCTCCCCATCCTAGTTAATTTATATGTAAAATGAGAGGTGGTTAGCTATGTAAGTATCTTTTTTTAACTGTAATGTTGTTACTGTAACAACAGTAGTCTTCTGGTGCTTGCTGTTTTATTTCTCTTTGATTCCAAATCTTATTTATAATAACTAAGAAATAGAAAAGTAGAATGGAAGATTATATAGTGGAAAAAATACTGGATTTAGATTCTGAAGGATCTAGGTTTGAATGTACCTGAGTGACCTTGAGTAAAGCCTTAGGTAAGTGAACTTCAGCTTGAAATCTGTGATCTTAAAAAATTCCTTTTGGTTAATGTCACAGTAAATGCCAGTTTGAATTAGCTGCAGCATAACCCACTATTCAAATTCCTGTTTTTGTGGACTTGAATTTTTAAAAAATTTATAATTATCAGGTGAAAATATGCATGTTAGGATTTCCCAATTCCAAAACTCCCTTTACTCATGTAGATAGGAGGCTGTTCTGTAATTTATATGCTTAAAGATTTGGCTGGGGACAGCGAGACGGGAAATGATTTTCCCAGGGTCACCCAGCCATCAAGTTGCAAAGGCATGACCTGAGCCCAAGTCTTCCCAAAATTGGCTCTTTATCCACTACTCTGTGCTCCCTCTGTTTTTATCAAGCGCCTTTAAAAGTATGTTAATTGTTATGGAAAGGGGGGAGAAAAATTTGATAGTCATTTTGGTGTGTTCAAACCATAATCTTCATAGAAAAATCTCCTACATAAAATGTTTAAGTTATATTAGCATTGTTATCTATTCATTTGCATTACAGCTATTATCTTATACACATTTTTGGTATTTGTATACTTATACACTGTGTATGTATATGTCATAGATAGTTTTTAGACCAGTGGGGGGAACCTGCGGCCTCAAGGCCACATATGGCTCTCCAGGTCCTCAAGTGTGGCTGACTTTCAAGTTTGGATTCAGTCAAAGGACTGCTGCTGAGGACCTAGGGCACCCTCATGGTCACAGGTTCCCCACCCCTGGTTTAGACCATAGAATTTTTTCTGCATATAAAGATTAACCTGGCTAAGTATAGAGAGGCATATCATTAGCAAGCTGTTAGCTCTTATTTGAATTTCTTGGGCCTGGCAACCCATGAAACAGATTTTTTAAAAATACATTGGTGGGTTGTATGAGTGTGTGTATATCCACAGATTAGATTATGTTCTCTTAGCTGACATCTTCCTTCATCAAGAGTGAGTTTGATTTATTTATCATAATCTATTTTTTTTCCAATGACAAGGAATTCAGCTACCATAGATTAGGCCCATAACATTGTGACTCCTTCCTTATCATAGGAAATTCCCAGACTTTTCTGCTTAATCTTCTGCTTCTTCCTTCTGAGAATATGACTTTCAAATATTAATATCTCATGCTCCCATTTGAAAGGCATGCATTTAAATTTTGAATTAGATGATTAAAGAAGTTAGATGGTAACCTTTATGTTACATACTCAGTTATCTTTATAGTATGTCAGTATGATTTTTGTATGAATCCAAGTTTCTGGAAATATCGGTTTCAGTTGTATTTTAGTTTTCAAAATTTGATCTTTAGGTTTGCTTGGTTTATTAAAGGTTCAGACAGTTTCAATTATTAACTTTAAAAATACAATCTGGAATAGCAAAATTGAAATTAATTTTTAGTATTGCATTAGAATTTTATAGATGGTTGGAAAAATAGCTTTTTATCATATGGTTTCATTAAGTACAATGTCTTAATAACATTCTGCTGTGTTATTAACGCTGCTGATTGTTGTTCTGTTTGCACAGAAAACCTGATTTAAATTTTAAGGTTTGATCTGCTACTTTTTACCAGGAAGTTGTCTGGGAACTCGATTCACTTATTTAAAAGTGCCTTTTGAAAATCATCCCATCTCATTTTTCATTTCATGGAGTGTTAAAATTAGAAAGGACTGTAGATCATCTAATCCAAACCACAAATGAGGAAATTAAGGTTCAGAGAGGGGAAATAATTCACCAAGGGTTATATAGGGAGGAGACACTGAGTGGGACGAAGGGGGCAGAATAGATCCCAGGTTTCCTGCCCCTCAGTTCACTGCTCCTGTGATCACCCATAACAAAGGTAATGTGAAACCTGAAATATGAAGTGATAACAGTATAAATCTTGTGTTCAACATCCAGGCTATGATGGAAACTGGTGGCACCAAGAATGCTGCAATGATGGCCAAAAAGGCACCTACAATGCCCAAACCACAGTGGCATCCACCATGGAAACTGTATAGAGTGAGTTTAAAAGCTTTTATTATCCTATTTAAGCAATACATAATTTTCTTTAACTATCTTTTACTAGTGATTTTGTGAAGTGACAGTTTTTCTTTATATTGCTAGTTAATCATTAAGAATTAGCTTAAATTCTCTTACTACAGCTGGGTGGTGTGGTAGAAAGTGCTGGGCCTGGAGTCAGAGACACTTAATGGCTATGGAACCCTGCTCCAGTCACCTAACCCTGTTAACCTCAGTTTCCTCATCTGTAAATTCAGCTGGATAAGAAATGGCAAACTACTCCAGTATCTGTGCGAGAATATTCCACATGGGGGTCACAGAGTGAGATACAGCTGAAATGACTGGAAAACAGCAGCAGCAGCCGCAGTTTCTCTTATTCAATAGATGGTCACAGCAGGAGGCTTTCTTGATACAGTAAATGTCTTAAAATCCACATATTGCTTAATAGAGTGTAACTTTTAAGGAGCCTCTGTGACTTTCAGTTTAACCATTGAAACATTTTTCTATAGACCTTTTAATTGCAAGTTTTCTGATAAATGCTTATTTACTACTTGTGAATAAAGCCTAGAGGGAAAACTTTCTTTAATTTATTTAAGAAAAAAAAAACAACTGTGGAAAAGTTGTTTGATTTTTAATAACTTTCTTTTACTTTTCTTTAAAGTAAAAGTTTTATTTTATTAAAAATTCTCTACAGATGGGTTAGTAAATTGTAGTTATAAACTATGGAGATTTAAAGACTTTGATGCATTGTCAGTTATTTGTTAATAAATTCATAAGGTTGAAAATAAGGCAAATGTTCAGATAATTATATACATTCTGGAAGCACTCATTATGGAAAATCATTAGACTGAGTAAAGTTGAAAAAACATAGAATTTTGTCTCAATTAAGCATACTTTTATTTTGTTTTTAAAGGTCATCAGTGGACATTTAGGCTGGGTCCGATGTATTGCAGTAGAACCTGGGAATCAGTGGTTTGTTACCGGTTCTGCTGATAGGACTATAAAGGTAAACTACGATTAAAAACCCGAACCTTTTTAACTTTGGTATTTCCTTGTGTTTGACTAAATTAAACTGTATATGCTAAAACAGGTTCCTTCCAACTTACTATATTCATGTATGGAGAGAGTTTTGTTCTCTGCCACAGTATAGAATGCCTACCAATCTATATGAGTGTATATGAAGAAATACTAGAATTTGACCAGTAATCTATCTATACAGTAAATACTTGGTCTTCTCTAATTTGCAGTGATGTTCTTTTCATCCTGGCTGGTCTTGGTCTTAATCAGTGCTCTGGGTTTGATTTTATTTTGTTACTACAGAGGATTAGCATAAATTGCTTGGTAAGGGGGATTATTGGAACACCATTTCATTCTTTCTTTTCTATTTGTAACTTGGTGAGGCAAGAAGCCATAAGAATGTGTATGTGGGTGTGTGTGTATTAGTGGAAGTGGGACATTTATAGTGGTTGGACAGTTGACATTCATGGTGCTAGTTTTATGAGCCAGGGTACTTTTTTTTACTCTTGGTTGTTATCTTAACATATCATTTTATTATATTAACAGTTCCTTGAGCATTAGTGGGTTTTGTTTGTTTTGCTTCTGGAGTCATTAATCTGATGCTAAGTATTTAATTACCTTGAGATTTAATCTTTGTCTTAAAAAGTACATAAAATGTTTATTTGCTGTTACAGTTGCTTTGTTAGGGTTCTAGAATGATATATTCATAAGATTTGGGTGACAACTCTTATGACCTTCTGAATATTAATTTTTTAATTGTTCCCCACTTTGAATGTAGATCTGGGACCTGGCCAGTGGCAAATTAAAACTTTCGTTGACCGGACATATCAGTACTGTACGAGGCGTGATAGTAAGTGCAAGAAGTCCATACCTCTTCTCCTGTGGAGAAGATAAACAGGTGAAGTGCTGGGATCTTGAATACAATAAGGTAAATTTCAGCTTGAGATCTTAAAGAATGTTTGCATCTTCACAGTTTTGCTAAAGGACTCCTTTAAATATTGTGATACGATACAGTGGTTTTTTTTGTTTGTTTATTTAGGTTATCAGACATTATCATGGACATCTAAGTGCAGTGTATGGTTTGGATTTGCACCCAACAATTGATGTGCTTGTGACTTGTAGTAGAGATTCAACTGCACGTGTAAGTAGAACAGTGTTATTTGTTTATCTTCAAATAGGTTATACGTAGTACTATGTGAAAGTTACTTGGCCAGTAGAATATTAGAAAGCTATTGTCCTGATTATTTGAAATTGTTTGGAAGAGCATTTTTTTTACTAGATTTTCCTTTTCACATTTGCAAAATTCTCTATGATATCTTGTTCCAACATACCTGTGTCCATAGTATATGATAAATAATCTCAGGCTTCTTCAATATAATTCACCCAATAAAAGAACTGCAAAGTAGAAATCTCTTTATTCTGTGTTTTAACCACTTTTCTACCTTCATAGATATGGGATGTGAGGACAAAAGCCAGCGTGCACACGTTGGCAGGGCATACAAATGCAGTGGCTACAGTAAAATGTCAAGCTGCAGAACCACAGATCATTACAGGTCTGGTAGATGTTTCCTAAACTGACAACCTTTGTTACATTTTAAATGGTTATCTCTGTGTTAGTGAAACATTTTCTTTTAACGATGAATCCTGATTTGTAATTTTTTCGTGACTGGTTATCAACATTACTGTTATGCATTTCAGGTTGTTGTCAAACTTAAAATGAGATGATAATGGAAACTAAGATGAATAAATTCCTCTTCCTATTATTGTGAGGAATTGATTTTTGGAAACATGCTTAGTAATGGTTCCCTTTTTAAAACCAAAACCAAAAGTGTGATAGGTTTCTATCTTTTGTCAAGTGTTGATATTATTTGTGTTTCAAATCAGGCTAAAAAGGTCTAGATTACTGATGTATGGTAGATAGAGAAGCAGTTAGTTTCTTTCTCTTTTCTGATGCCTTTGTTTATGTCATCATTATTTTTTGAGAACATGGCCAAATTTTTTTATTCATCTTCATGTTCTTAAGAAATAACCAAATTTACATCATTTCTAATTTGCATACTTTTGTGTTTCCCTGCATAAGTGAAAGATGTAAATGACAAGGCAGATTTCATGTTTCTATTAGGAATATGTATAAATCATATCCTTCATGGAAGAAATTACATTTTGTGACTCTTAGTAGTTGTTACTGTGTTACAAAACAATTCCAACGTGCTTTTTCTTGTGTTCTATCAAGTTAGATTCCTAAGCTCCTTTTTGGACCAGTAGCATTTTGTTCCACCTCTCATCAGTAATATGTAATAATAATAATACATATTTAAGACATATTATTAATACATATTAATACATATACATATTTAAGAATTCAGTGTTTGAAAAAGGGATATAGATCATGCTGGGCTAAAGTCACTGCTCAGATCAGTAGGGAAGTTCCTCTTACATTCATGCTCAGTAAGTCTGTATTTAGGTTCTCTTGCATGTATGTGTCTGTGACCCTTGATGTGATAGTATTTACAGTTCATATGTGTAACTTCTGTAATTCTTTTTAATTATAGGAAGCCACGATACCACCATACGACTATGGGACTTAGTGGCAGGAAAAACACGTGTCACGCTGACAAATCACAAAAAATCAGTAAGAGCAGTGGTTTTACATCCAAGACAGTAAGTTTATCCATCTGTGTGAAATCTGTTTCTTTTTCACAAAGATTCTATACATTACAAGGTCCACAGGAGTATGCTCTCAGCATTCACCCTAGACTTTTCATTTGCTATCATTTTTAATACTGTAGACTGAAGTCTTTCATTTTCAGTTTTTGTTCTTTATCCCTTCTGTAGTAAAGAAATATATACATTCTAAATGAATTATAAAGCCTTTTGCAATTAAGTTCTACATGTCATAAAAGAAGTTAATTGCACAGTGTTCATTTTAATGCTGTGCCCTTAATTGAGAATTAGTGATCTTTATTTTGACAGAAGCTGATGTACATAGAAACATTATAAACTAAAAGAAAATCTAGGGCAGTCCTTATGATTACCAGAATTAAGAAATTCTTGTATGTGTAAGTTCTGTAAAACTGTAAGGACAGTTGTAGAATAAATTTAATTTTTTATTAAGTAATGTTTTGTGAAATTAGCAACTGTTTTGAATCATCAGTGTAGCTGTCACACTTCATTGGGAGGGAGGGGAAGAAAATCCAGAGCTAGTCAACTCAAAGTTAGGTTTTTAAGTAAAGCAGAATAATTCTCTGAACATATTTTCAAACTACTACTATTTATGGATAACTTAAAAGAAATTCAGAAATAATTTTTCTTAGAAGTTTAAACAATTTCTTTACCTTCAAGATTGGACCCAGTCAGTTATAGGAAAGAATAAAGAAAATTATACTGCTGTTGTTTGTGCTGTCTTAGGATCCTACAGTTGACTGTTGAACTATGTTCATATGCATAAAATTTAAAGGCTATGGCATTGTTGATTGTCAGCGAAGGGAATTGGTATTCATTGGCAATGTCAGTTTATTGTGATTACAGTAAGTGGTGAGATTGTTACCTGGGCTGGCCCTAAGCAAAATTGTTAAATAAGTGATATTTCTCTTCCTCACTCATCCCCCTCTGCCATCTCTATATCTTTTTCCTGCTCCCACCTTTCAGGCATCCAGTACCCTCTTCTCTTTAAAAGCTGCTCTATGGAAAGAACTTGTATCAGCCATTTGTGGAATGAAAGACTTTATGACTTATTTTTGTTTTTAGCTATTTTTTCTTTCAGACTTCTTAAATTACCACTTCAGAAAGCATTGACTGCTTGTTGGGCAGATTTTTACTTTCTAAAGTTGATTGTTAATGCCCTAAATTAAGACTACTTTCAGTTCTTTGGTCATTGAATGCCACAGAGATTTGACTTCTGAAGGTTTTGTAGCCAAAAATATATTTTTATTGCTATATTTTATTTGTTCATTTTTATACTATTTTTTTTAAATCACAGTTTATTAGGGTTGTCCTTGCCAGTGTGACACTGTATTCAACACTGAAAACTGTCTTTGACAGCCTCATGACCTAAAGGCAGAGAAAATAAGCATGAGGAAACAATAGTAGTGGAAACACTGAAAATGGCCTTTGAAGATAAAAATAAAACTTCTTGAAGAGGAAACGCACAGAAATCACAGCTAGCAGTATTTTCACCAAAGATGCCCTTAGTTTCAGAGCCTCTGACATTTTTCTCTCCCCCAACTCCCCACTCTCCAAAAAAAAGAAACCAAACAGACCTGAAAACTCCTCTGCCAGTTGTACAAAGATAACTTACCTATTGCTCTGGTGTGATATGGGGTTTCTTCAGTTCTGAGTAGTTGGGAAGAAAAACTAAGCTTGCAGGACTAAAAATTAATTTATGATGTAAATTGTCACATTTACTTTAAGTATAATTTCAGTGTCTTGAGAATTTGATTCATTTGTTCTATGAAGAAAAGTGTACTTCATGAATAAAGGAATGTAGCTATGGCAACTATAGATCTGTAACCTGACAGACTAAATCAGATATGGTGTGTGACTTCATAGACTTGTATTTTCTCTTTTTCTTACTTGCCTTAATCTTTTTCAGTTACACATTTGCATCTGGTTCTCCAGATAATATTAAACAGTGGAAATTCCCTGATGGAAACTTCATTCAAAACCTTTCTGGCCATAACGCTATAATTAATACACTCGCTGTGAATTCAGATGGGGTGCTGGTGTCTGGAGGTAAAACAAGATCTTTCTTTATATTTGCTGTTATCTGTAAGCTTTTAAAGAGGCTCTCATCATGGTTATGAAATCATTTATTATTTTAGCGAGTTATTACAAAGTAAATGCCTTAGTGCTTCAAAAGATTTGTGATTTCGTGGCACATCTCAGTAGTTTCGTGAGTTGCTATAGCCAAAAAAATTGATCAACAAGCGACCCTTTCTTTGATAAGCCTTGTTTGACATAAGGAGACAGGTCTCAGATACTAGGCCCCCTACATGGTCTCCAGGGCCCATATGCACAGCCATTTTTACAATTTATAGACCCATATATATATAATATGCTCTAGTTTAAATACTATGAAGAATTTCTTTAATGCCTGATCAAGTGTGTCTAATAGTGTAGCCTTTTAAGAAAATTTTACACATACTTAACAGTGAAAATGGATTGGTCAGCTCTTTCACCAGCAGGCACATTTCAGTGGGTTAGTTCTAAGATGTTAACTCTGTAGAGAGCTAGAAGGTTTTGAGATCCAGGATACTAGAATAAATATTATGGAACAAGATGATAAGTTGGTCCATGTCCATTGAGAATGATTTGAGGAGTTCTGAGCTGGGCACGAGTAAAATGAGGTAAAGAGGGTAATATTTTCTGACAGGTGCTTTTCTCTTTGTGTAACTGCCTAAAGGCATCAGCATAATTTGTACTTAAACATCTCTCCTCTCCTTGGCTTCAAGCGGATAACGGCACTATGCATCTCTGGGATTGGAGAACTGGATATAATTTCCAAAGAGTACATGCAGCTGTGCAGCCTGGATCTTTGGACAGCGAATCAGGAATATTTGCATGTGCATTTGACCAGTCTGAAAGTCGATTACTGACTGCAGAAGCTGATAAAACCATTAAAGTATACAGAGAAGATGATTCAGCGGTATGTTTTTAAATGATTGTTTATGCTTTAGTCACAAAAATATCTATATGTTTTCCAGTTTTAAAATTTTGGTAATAACAAAATGAAAAAGTGCTCATAGCATAAAAATGACCATTTTCAATAGTTTCTGTTTAAATTTTTCTGGTACTGATTGCATTTCAACTGATTATTTGGTCATTTTCCTAACTGGTTATTGGTTCAAAATCTTGGCAAATTCTTCATGTAAACAGATTGGCTACTACCAGAAATTAACAGTGTTATCTTTGAACTGAAGTGATCGGGGCTATCATAGGATATAATGTCCTTTTGAAAACTTAATAGTACCTTACATTTGATTCTCCTCTAGCCTCTTGCATAGTTCTATGCACCATAGGCGTATAATAAATAATTGGTAAAATTGGGACCCAAATCAGACATCTTCAGTTTATCTTTTAAAAACAACAGTAGTTCCATTTAAAGTTAAAAGACAAACTTGAAATGCAAAATGGTTTAGTTGAAACAAAGACTATACTTTAGTCAGCAAATTGAATCTTTATTATATTATTTCCATAGTCAAATTTCAGTCTAATTTTTAAAAATATTTTTTAATTTTTCAGACGGAAGAAACTCATCCAGTCAGCTGGAAACCAGAAATTATCAAGAGAAAAAGATTTTGAAGTGGCAACATGTACATAATTGGGCCATTGTTTTATTTTGGCTTTTATAAATGCATTCAGTCACATTGTGCCCTATATAGGACTATAAAGCAGAAATTCAGCCGAAGTCATTACTGCTTCGTCACATTTTACAATAAACTCTCTTTTTTCTTAGGCTTTGGTTCTTTTTTTTTATTTGGTCTTAGGAAACTAAGATGCAGATGTTACACATACATGGTTCACTAAAAGGGCAAATGTACAGGTGGTTCATTGAACATTTATGTTCTTATAATACTGTCAGCTTCTTACTGAAAGACCCATTTTTAATTCACAGAACAAATTACTAGGTTTTTTATAAAGGTTGTTTAAGATATTTTTCAAGGGCAAGAAAATGTGGTTGTTTTATTTGAAATCTACAGCCCTTTTGTTGATTTTTTTTTTCCCATTTAAATTTGAAAAGGATTTTAGGAATAAATTATTTCAGGTCTGAAGTATCAGCCTTCATTTAAATTCCATATGTCGTTAGCTTTGTCAGCGATGATGCAACAACCCCTTGCTTTATTTTCACCGTTTATTATCTTTCTCTGGAACATTCCAATTGAAAGTTGAATAGAAGCTGTGTTACCTCTCACACATTCCCTCCCTTCCCCTCCAAAAAAAGAGGTTACCTGAAAAAGAAAAATTGTGTGCTGAAAAATAACATTGATAATAGGCTTTTACTCAGTTTCATAAAAATAGGACTTGGGGAAGGAATACAACCTATGTTTAGTAGCCCAGTAGAATAAATATATTGGATGCTCTCAAAATCTTTGTCTCAAGCTTATCAACAAAGATGTCAGTTGTAACACATACTGCCTAGGAATGGTGACCCAAACCGACCCTTGGCTGTTCTTGTTTAAGACCAGTAAGCCAATAATCCTGTGCAGCTTCACAAACATAAAAAAAACCCAGTAATTTCCTACAAAACACATGGGACATTATAATGCTAAGAAAAAGTTTTTTGCTATTGAAATCCTGCTTTTGTTTGTTATACAGTGACCCGCACCTTCAGAATCAAAGCTCTAAGAACAGAATGCAATTTCAGTGATATTTCTATTTTAATCAGATTTGGCTCAGAAATGGAAATTCCAAACATTTTAATGTAGTTATGCAAAAGATTGGAAAGTGTATGTAATGCTTTCACAGTTTGCATGGAATGGAAAAAATAAAGTTGGAAATTATTAGGAAGTAAATGTAAATTGTGGCCATATAAAATTGTTCATCAAAATAAGGAAAGAAGTGTGATGCAGTGAAAAGATGTATTTGAAGACAGAAGTTTTGGGTTTCAGTTCTGCCTCTCTCTCCTTGCCCATGTTTGGGCAAGAAAAGTAGGCTCTCTGGGCCTCAGTTTACTCATCTGTGAAATAAGGAGGTTGGTTAGGTTAGATGGTTTCTGAAGTCTTAGCTCTAAGTCTGTTAATCCTATGATTATACTTCCAGTGCTAGAAAAACTTAGAAAACATGGTGGAAATACAAAGCGAATTGGTAAAGAGTTGAACAGAGGTAATAAAGAAACAATAATTCAACAGTCTTGTGGATCTGTTTGTGCATTTATATTTATGATATTCTCTGCTGTTACTGCCCTGAGAAACCCACCACTGGCCACCAGGTGGGGATATTTTTTGTCTAGAACAGCTCATGAAGAAGTTACTGCTTTGTCAAACAGTGGTCAATGTGAAAAATTATGCTGTTTTGTTCTTCAGCAGGCCACATTTGTTAGTGATTAAAAGTGAAGGTGCTGACTTCATATGCCTTGTCATTGTTACTGTCTACTCAAAAAAACTGTACAATATGCAGTTGTATACGTAAAGCACTTCAATTGTTCAGATTTCATTGCAGAGTTCCACTTAAGATGTTCATGGTTATGTAGTTAATATATATTACATATTAATGTGAAATTCTGATGTTAAAGGAACTATGACCTGCAGAATTGTATATAAACACTAGTCAAGATGACATTTCAAAAAGACCATGTGTATGTTTAAAATTTTGTATGTATATATGTGTGTGCATATGCATATATACACACATATATGTAGACCTGCATGTGCAAAATAATTGCATTTTGTGTATATATGTGTATATATGTATACTTGTGTGCATATGCACATATACACACATCCATGTAGACATACACATATAAAATACTTGTATACACATATATAGTTTTTAATACTATATTTCTGTATATGTATATGAATATAAACATGTATACACATGCACACAGATATTTGGCATCTGTATATATACATAGGCTATACATATGGTCATAAATGGTTGCATATGCAGGGATTCAAACTATCTAAGTATTAAGTATTATCAAGTATTTACTATGTGCCAGCATTTTGCTAAATGCTGGAAGGTAAATAGTTTGCTGTCAAAGAGCTCACAGTGAAATGGGGAAAATAACCTGAAAATACCCATGTACAAATGGAACATAACAGGATAAATTGGAGATAATAGGATAGGGAAGCCACTGGAATTAAGGGGAATCAGAAGAGGTCTCAATAAAAGCTGAAATTCTATGTTGAACTTGAAAGCAGGGAATCTAGGTAATGTAGAAGCAGGAGATGAGTTCAATTTTGGACAAGTTGAGTTTAAGATGTCTATGGGACATCCAGTTTGAGCTGTCTGTTGTTTGTCAGAGAGGACCATGATATCAGAAAGGTGAATTGAAATTAAGGATGTGCTAAGTCACTAGCCTCACTCCCCTTCGGAACCATCTGAGTCTCGTGGTAAGATAGATCAGGACAACTGGATATGGCCCTGAATGCAGTGGGAGATGGCACCCTGCCCCCCCGTTTTTTTTTTGTTTGTTTGTTTGTTTTTGTTTTCAGCTAATAGGCAGTTGGAGATATGAAGCAGGTCAAGAGAGTAAGCGCTGGAGGAGTAGATCTAAAAATCAGTATAGAAGTCATCGCTGAATCCGTGAGATGATTAGCAAATGTGTTCTGGATGAGGCTCCTGTAAAGGAGACTGAGGAGCAGTCAGGTAGGAAGAGAACCAGGAGTGCAGTGTCACAAAAACCTAGAGAAAGGAGAGTGATGGAGAACAAGGATGGTGACTGGGAAAAACCCAGTAGATTTGGTGATGGGGAGGTCGTTTGTAACTTTGAAGAGTTGTTTGAAGTTGGGTGATGAGGCCAGGAAGTGGTACAAGTTTAATCATCTTCCATGAACTCAAAGAGAAACATCCCTGCTGAATGCATGTTGACTTAGAAAACCACAAATTAATAATATCTTTGTTGCATTTTTATTTATTTTGTTAAACATTTCCAAATTGCATTTTAATCTGGTTTAGCCCTGTACTGGGGAGCTTTGCGGAGGCTTGCCCCTATTGCCACATTAACACCTACAAGGGTAGATAGGTACCCTCAGTTCCTTCAACCAGTACTTGTATGACATGGTCTTATGACTTCACCAGCCTGATTACACTTTCAGGATGCTTTCCTGTTTATCAGCATCCTTTCTAAAATGTACTCCAGAGTGGACATAGTTGTGGTCTGACTGCCTTAGAGTACATTGGGATTATCTCTCTTTTTCTGAGCGCTATCCCTTTTACCCTAAAATCACGTTAACTCGATGCATAGATTACATTTGTATGTCTTCAGTTGTACACATGTGCAACGTACAGCTGACAGTTGTATATCACTCCAAGTTTTACAAAACACTTGACACACATCTCATTTGATGGATCCAACAACCCTGTGAGGTAAGTACTACAGAGTTCCTGTTAGAAGAAAACTGAAATTCTAGGAATTTTTGTGTTTTTGTTCGTCGTCATAGAACTGGTAAGTGTCAGGGGTGGGATCTGAACCCAGCTCTCCATATCCAGCATGATACCCACCCCACTATGCTGTCTATGAAACCGCTAAACTCTCTCAAATCTGATTTTAGATGAATCGCTAGCCATATTTGTAATTTCTATTTGTGAACAAGCATTTTTCTGAATGTTTATTAAATTTCATTTTACATGATTTGGTCCAATTTTATATAGCCTTTTGAACTTTCTTTGGGTCCTGACTGTTAACCAAGGTGTTAGTTATTCTTTCCAGCTTTATGTCATCTGAAAATTTGAAAAGCATGTTCTTTATACAAATTACTGATGAAAAAAAAGTCAAACAGCATGAGGCTGGAGATCCTGGGACAAATATCCCTCTTTAAAAAGTTGCTAAGTTTCTTGTAGTTACAGCTGGGAAAAAAGGATTCATCATATCAGCATAATTATTTTTGTACTGATGATCTATCTCAGCCCCATCCCCCTTTTTGTCTTGGCACTTATTAGTTTACCTTTCATAATTTTGTTTGTCCCTTGGTTACCAATGCTAGAAACATATGAGTTGAGACCCTCATAATATACACCAAAAGTAGTATACTCAACCTATTCTCAAGTTTCTTATTTTGCAGTATTATATGCAACAAAATTTCAGTACAACCAAGGAAGATGAATGATTCCCTGGAGTTCACAATTTTTTTCAATTCAGTATATTTATGGAGTGATTTTCTGCAATAAAAAAGGAGACAAATGAAAAGCAGTATGATGTAGTGGAAAGTAAAACCAGGAGACTTGCATTCTACTATTGTCTATCACTGGCACCTTAAGCAAATTCTTGAAGTTTTGAAAACCTCAGGTTTTTCATCTGTTTAGTAAAGGGCTGAACTAATTATAGATAGATAGATGATAGATAGATAGATAGATAGATAGATAGATAGATAGATAGATAGATAGATAGATAGATAGATATATCATCCCTATAGATATCATCCCTTCCAGCTTTTGAGTCTCCCAATTCTGTAAGTGATTAGATTGTTTATCATGATGATGACATCAATGCATGTGCTCCATCTGGCTTAGAGCTGAGAGGATATATACCTAGGAAAAAAAAACAGCATGGTTAATAGACCTGACTTCTTGTCCCAGCTCTGTCATTAATTAGCTCTGTGACCTCATTATCTCTCTCAACCTTAGTTTCCTCATGAGAGGTTTGGGTTTAAGTTTATTTTAAGGTCCCTTCCAGGTCCAAAGTTCTTAGATTCTATGATGTTTCCTTGTACCAATATGCAAGTGAGATCACGGAGACAAATGACATCCCATCTCCCAAAAAACTGTCTGAACTGTAGCAGACTCTTCTCTTAAGACTTATATGGAGAAGAAGTAAATCAGTTTCTAGGAATAAGGGATTTAGAGCTGAAAGTAAGATCAGAAACCTAGAAATAAAAGCCATTTGCTACATATCTGATTTTCATGACTTCATCTTTGTAACTCTGCAATGCAGTATCTAGCATAATGCCTTTCACATAGTAGGCACTCAAAATAATTTGTTGAATGAATGAATGAATGTTAAAGAAACTTAAGTGAATAGCAATACAGGCTAGATGGAGATCTCCCTAATTGTCTTGGTTGGGAAAACTAATATAGTCTCTTTAAAAGTTAATCAATAAATAAGTGCCTATTATGTGCTAAGGCACTGTGCTAAGCACTGAGTATACAAAAAGAGGTAAAAGATGGGCCCTTTCCTCCAAGAACTTACAATCTAATGGTGGAGACAGCATGCAAACATATATCCAAAACAAACTATCTGCAAAATAAATGGAAAAAATAGAGGGAAATTACTGGAATTATAGGGAGGGCTTCCTGGAGAACATGAGATTTTAATTGAGACTTAAACGAAGTCAGGAATGTCAGTAGTCAGAGGGGAGGAGGGAGAGTGGTCCAGGTAAGAGGGATAACCAGAGAAAATGCCCACAGCTAAGAGATGCAGTGTCTTGTTTGAAGAAAATCCAGGAGATCAGTGTCACTGGATGAAAGAGTACTTGTTGGGGGGAATAAGGTTAGAGGAGACTAGGGAGGGGCTAGACTATGAAAGGCTTTGAATGCCCAACATTTTGTATATGCTCTTGGTGGCAAGAGGAAACAACTAGTTTTTTTATGTAGCGGTGCGATTAGATTGAACCTGTGTTTTATGTAAACTGTTTTAGTGGCTGAATGAAGGATGGGTTGGCTTGGGGAGAGACTTGAGACTGATGGACCCACCAGTAGGTTGTTGCAATAATTCAGGTGTGAGAGCCTGCACTAGAGTGGTGGCAGTGTAAGAAGAGAGAAAGCCATAATCAAGACATGGTGCAAAGATGAAATGGACAGACCTTGACAACAGACTGAATGTGGGAAAGGAGGGTGAGAGATAGTGAGAAATCCAAGATGGCAGTCATGTTGAGAGCCTGAGGCACTGGGAGGATGGTATTGCTCTCTATAGTGGTACAGAAGGTTAGAAAGGAAAAGGGTAGGGTTTTGGAGAAAAGATGATGAGTTCTGTATTGGATAAGATACCACCTGGATGTGTAGTTCAAGATGTTTGAAAGGTAGTTGGAGAGAGAGATTAGAAGTCAGTAGAGAAAATGGGGCAGGATAGATTTGAGAATCATCAGCATAGAGATGATTAATTAAATCCAAAGGAACTGATGAGATCACCAAGTGGAGTGGTATAGAGGAAGAGAAGATGTCCTAGGACAGAACCCTGAGGGACACGTAGAGTTGGAGAGCATGAACTCTAGGAGAAGCCAGCAAAGGAGACAGAGAAGTAGTATATAGGAGGAAAACCAAGAAAGAGCAGAGAAAACCTAGAAAGAGGGAGGAGTGTCAAGGAGGAGAGAGGAATCCATACTGTCCAAAGCTACAAAGAGCAGAAGAGATATAGGATGATAGTGAGGTTAGAAGGATCAAGTAAGAGTTCTTTTTTCCCCCCAAATAAGGGAGACATAGACTTGTTTGTTGGTTGTTCACCTTCATTCTCGAAGAGGACCAAAAGGACATCATCATGATAAAGTCAAGTTTCAACGTGTCTGACTGTGATTGATCAGACCGATATGAGCTCAGAATGCTCTACCACAAGTTGGGCACAGATAGTCAATGTGAACATTTGGGGTGGATACTCCAAATTTGCACATCCTACGTTTCCTTTGTGCTGTCTCAATTCTGCTTTGCTCATAGAGCACAGCACCTTCTCTAATGAGGGCATGCCATGCTGAGTGGTCCTGTGCCAGTGTCTCCCATATTGCACAATCAAATCCAAAGTTCTTGAGAGAGACCTTGAGAGTGTTCTTGTATCACTTCTTCAGACCACCATGTGATTGCCTGCCAGTTCTCCATAAAAGAATCTTTTTGGCAAGCATACATTTTGCATTTGAACAGTGTGACCGTACCATTGAAATTGCACTCTCTGAAGCACAGTTTGAATGCTTGGCAGTTCAGTTCAAGCAAGGACCTCAGTGTCTGGTACCTGATCCTGCCAAGTGATCCTCAGAATCTTCCTAAGCCAGTTCAAATGGAAGTGATTCAGTTTCTTGGCATGGTGCTGGTAGACTGTCCATGTTTCACAGACATACAACAACGAGGTCAGCACAACAGCTCTGTAGACCTTCAGTTTGGTAGTCTAATACCTCTTTTCTCCCATACTTTTCTTTGGAGCCTCCCAAACACTGAACTAGCTCTGGCAATGCATGCATCAACCTCATTGTTGATATGTACATCCCTGGAAAGTACACTATCAAGGTAAGTCAACTTATCAACAGCATTCAAAACTTCTCCATTTGTTGTAACCGATGGTTCCACATATGGATGGTGCGGTGGTGGCTGATGGAGCACCTGTGTTTTCTTGGTGTTAATTATTAGACCAAAATTAGCAGAGATTTGGTCCACACTTTGTTACATCTCAGCTTCAGAGGCTGCATTGAGTGCACAATCATCTACAAACAGAAAATCATGCACCAGCACTCTTGACTTTGGTCTTGGCTTGTAGCAGCAGAGAAAGAACAAATGGACGGGGAGATATTGAAAATAAGTGAAATAGTGAGGATGACAGAGGAGGGCAATCTGTTGAAGGGGATGGGATGAAATGGGATTGTTTGAATAAGTAGAGGGGCTAAACTTGATAAAGAGTAAGGACACTTCATCATGACAGAAGGCATGTGAGCTGTGGGACATGAGGAAGAGGAGAAACACCTATGACTGGAAAATGAGGTAAGGGTACATAATCCATGAAGTAAGGTCAATAACAAAGACACAGAAAGATATCCTTCAGCCTTCTCTCCTCTCCCCTCCCCATCATGGCGGGTGGAGACCCTATGAAGGTTTTTCTCAGAGGATATGACAAGTTACACAGAATGAGGAGGCATGAGTGGTGATCTTACACAATCTGATCTTACACAATACACAGTGGAGTGTATAGGTTTTACTTCCCTGTAACAGGAACATTCTATAGTACTGTAATTTTCTAGCAAAGTGTCTCAGAGGATAGAATGCTGGACATACAGTCAGGAAGACTTATATTCCTGAGTTCCTATCTGACTTCAGACACTTACCAACTGTGTGACCCTGGGCAAGTCACTTAACCCTGTTTGCCTTTGATTTCCTAATCTGTAAAATGAGCTAGAGAAGAAAATGGCAAATCACTCCAGAATCTTTGCCAAGAAACCCCAAATGGTGTTGGACATGACTGAAAACTACTGAACAATTTGCTTAATCCTTGACAGCACAAGGTTCATCTGACAGTGTATGGGAGGCCTCAATGAACTCTATTCTAAACTAATATTTATTTTATCTCTGGTAGCTAAAGTTGATCTTATTTTTAAAACGTTTATGAAATTATAAGAATGTTCACTTCAAATTTCTGCATTTAACATACAAATCCTCTAGCATCCATAGTCCATTAGCATCATCTGATTTTTTTGTTAAAAATTGTTAAAATTATTAAATTACGCAATTATTATGGGCACATAGATTTAGGAAAGTATTTATTATCAAGAGAAGTGTTAGGAAAATGGAGGACATAGTTATAAGTTCCATATTGCTAGCAAAGTGCTGCCAAGGATTGATTGTAATAACATCTTAGATTGGATTCTAATCCCTTCTCTATGGATGTGGATTGCAATACACCTTGTGACGTCCACTGACCTTGCTATCCTTATGTGATTAGAATACAGCCTGCTTCTGAAATTTAGGCGACTTCTAATGCAGAATTATCTGTTGTCTTTTCCGACTATCAAAGGGCATGTCTGGGTAACAAAATAAAATACTTTAAAGGACTTTCTTCATTGAATAAAATTTTCAATTTTTTTGAAAAAAAATAATAGAATTGGTTGCTTTTTCTTTTGTTCTGTTTTTGCCAGAGGTTTAAAAATAAAGGGAAAAAACTGGCAGATTTAAGACATACCTAAAACTAAAATCAACCATTTTTACCCCCTTTTTTGTTACTCATTCCAAACATCTTTGATTAGAATTTCTTTGCCTAACACTCAGATAAATACACACGTCATCATTAACATGCACTATGTTTCTTTTTCTGTCACAGTTAATATGAAGGAGGAGGCTGAGCATCGTATTCCATGCCAGACTGAAAAAATGCAAGTGTTTGACAAAAGGAGACAGGTGTTCTACCACGTTTGCACAAAAGAAAACCCTCGAAACAAAAAGGTCCATGTACACTCACATTTACATTTTTCGCAAAATGCCTCATACATGTTAAAGAGAAAGATTCACAACTAGGAATTATTCTGGCTAGGGCAAATTCTGTTGGGAAAAGAGAGTCAGGTAGCAGGAATCCAGACAACAACCCAATGATGGATACAGTTAGTCATGCTGGGATGGAGAGATTGTGAGACCCCAAGAGAGGGTACCACAATGAGAGGATCCTGTAGTGGCAGCTTGGCAGGAATGCCAAGGCAGCTTAGGCTACGTGCCAATATGGTCCAGCAGAAGACTGTGAAATGATGTACAAAGATGCTAAGTGCTGTGGCAGGAAGCACCCTGCTCTGCCAACCAAATGTTAACACTTCAGGGGGGAAATAAAGAAAAAAGGAAGAAAAAAACCATTCTCACTAGGCTAGGTGCAGTCTGGCCAAGAAGTGTGTGTTCCTCCTCAGGTCTGGGGGTGGAAGGTAGGGGAGATATAACTTTTTCAGTGTCCAAAAGCAATGGATAGGGCAGCAAGGATGAAAAGATGAGATTAAGGTTAAATTCTTTCTTCCTTCATGCTTTTCAAGGTCTGATTTTGCAGTTTGCATTTCAAAGGCAATGCATCATTTATTTTTTCAAAAAAATTCAAAATTTTATATTTTAAATCTCCTTTTCCTGTGGTCTACATGACCTCTATTAAATCTACCTAAATCTTAAGATCCGTGAGATTTAGACTCTCTCAAGCCATTTCTTTTTTCACTGAATGAATGAAGTTATAAAAGAGAAAAGAGGACTAGACCATGTTAATGCTTCAGACTGATTTTTTTTCAGGACATGGGCTAAAGCTCATGTACAAAAATAAAAGGATAATACTATAAAAATCTGCTTACTCTAGCACAGGAACAGAATGCACGGGTTGAACCAACCTCTCAGACCTCTCTTAATTCTCAGATATTTTTCGTTGAAGTTTAGTTATTTTTCAGTTATATCCAACTCTTCATAACCTCTTTTGGGGTTTTCTTGACAAAGATACTGGACTGGTTTGCCATTTCCTTCTCCAGATCACTTTATAGATGAGGAAACTGAGGCAAATGGGGTTAAATGACTTGCCCAGGGTCACACAGCTAGTAAGTGTCTGAGGTCAGATTTGGCTCCAGGCCCAGTACTCTTATCTACTATGCCACCTACCTGCTCTGAGACATTGCAATTCTTTAAACACATCGTTATAACAGAATGCAGGAAGAGATTAAGGAATAACAACTCATCCAGTTTGGCTGACAGGGAGAGTACATGAAAGAGAGTAATGTGTATTAAGGCTGCCAAGGGAGGCTGGAATCCAATCGTTGATCCTAGAGCACCAGTCTACATTTGTGGCTCATGGCAAGTGGACATGAAGCTAATCAACCATCCGTTCTCATTTTCTCTGAACAAGTGGAGGGCTTGGTCATGTTTTCAGCATTTTGTTGCTGATGAAATATATGACTAACGCAGTATACTAAGTACACAATAGGGCCCAGTCATTTAATTTGCACAGATTGTTACTATCTCCAGCAGCTGTGAATGTTGAGCATTGATGTTCTACATTCAAAAATAATCATGATAGGGCCTTCATGCATCTGTGTTCCCTTGAAAAAAATTGGAAGAAAAAGCCTCATTAAAAGGCGATTCTTTTTCTTTGTGTATCGTTTATGGGGATGCTATCAGATGCTGAGAACTGTTATTAGCAAGTATCTCTTTGAAAATGAGGTCAGACAATTAGCAATATTCTT
Source organism: Notamacropus eugenii (assembly GCF_028372415.1). Lineage (NCBI taxonomy): Eukaryota > Metazoa > Chordata > Mammalia > Diprotodontia > Macropodidae > Notamacropus > Notamacropus eugenii. Next base: position 153,034,570 of record NC_092877.1, on the reverse strand, counting down.
AGGTTACTTACACTTCTTCCAAAATTATTGCATGGCTCTTGGCAACTTTGGAAATAATAATTTCCAGTGTGTTGGTTTACGTCATAGCTTTGTCTAATTCTGTGTGTGGTTCAGCTAGCAAAAGTAAGCAAATAGGAGAGAGGCAGAAGATGCATGGGGTGGCACCTCTGACTTGCAGGTTTTAGACAAGGTTTTTGGTGCCTAAAAACCATCTGCCAGCTAATTGAGAGTCAGAAGATAGTGCCAAATGGTACTTAGCTTTGCATTTATAAGCCTAGCTTCTATGGCTCAAGCTAACCGTGGCCAAAAATAATCCACTTAAGCTCATTTTTTTTTTTTAACAAATTATCCAGATCCTTGGACACCTTCTCTGTTCTGCTGCAGCATAGGAGGCACCAAAGCAACAGAATCACAGATTTAGATCAGGGAGGGACCTTAGAGGGCAGTGGCCCCAATTCCCCTCCTCTATTTAACATATAAGGAAACCAAGGTTGGGAGATGTTAGATGACTTGCTCAGAGTTGCAGCTGGTATTTGAAGTAGGATTCTAACTTAGAACCAAGTCTTCCTCATTGTAAATCTAGTTTTCTGCCCCTGGCTATTCTGTGAAAATAATTAATGTTTCATAGTTTGTTCCTATGACATACCTTTGGGTCTCAGCATTAATGTTGCCACTTTACATGTGAGTCAATAGAAATATGTCAGAGATTGGACTGAATCTGCCATTGCTTTTAATAACCCCAGGGTGCTCACTAATGCAAAAGCCAATCTTTTATTTATCTACTTCATTTAAAAAATTAAATGTTTTATTAAAACTTAGCACATGAACACTATACAAACAAGTGAACTTACCTTGCTTAAATATTTATTTTTAAATTGAGAATTCCAGGGCAACATCACTTCCTGAACAAAGGCAGATCCCTGGGACCTACTCCAATAAAAAAATGAAGTTCACACCAGACAGAATAATGATCAAGGAGTCCAATGTGAAACCACACTAAACCACTGCTACTAGAATGCAAAAGTCAACCAGAAGCTCACCAGTAACAGAAATGAGAACAGCCAGCAAAGCTGGTGCCACAGCTGCCATTGTAACCAGAGATGGGACCAGAGACCTGTGTAGCCTACTTGTTTTAGTGTTTGGAGACAGGAGGAGCTGAAGGTACTCCAAGAAAGCCCCATGGTGGTCAGAATGCACTAGAGCAACTGGCAATCTGCAATGGGAATCTTGGAAGCCATTAGGTGAGGGAGTGGTCAGTGCAGTATGGCAGTACTCAGAATAGGACAGTCCAAATGGACAGGCATTCTGGGGTTTGTAGCAGTCTGTCTAGAGATGTCACAGAGGGCTCTCAAAGATCAGCATTTGGAAATTCAGAGATCCAGGGGGGATCTAATCCTGGAGGTGGAGGTCAGCTCAGAAGCCCAGGTGACCCAAATGGCTGATCAAGAAGCATCCCAACCAAAGGAGTATCTTCCAGGAAGAACATGACCTTGGCACAAAACACACTGACCAGTATAAACTCTCACTCACATTGGAAATGTAGCTTGCAATTTCTCATAACTGGGGTGTGTAAGAATATTCAGACATGAAGGAAAAGGTAGGTTGAGCATTCATCAGATGAATCTTAACTCATGCCTGAAATATGCAAAGGTGGATTGAACACTGTAATAGTAATTTAAATGGGAAGATCTTTGGCATTCATTAATAGGACCATGTGAACTGCTTAAATCACATAGAAGCCTAAGTCACATGTGGTGGGAGGAGCTTGCTGAATAGATGGAAGAGGAAGGGTGGAGCAGAATAGGGAGGAAGTTGGTCAGGTTAGTTAGAGCTGGGAAGGATACAAGCAAGCAGACAGCTAGGCTCTTGAGAGTTTGTTTATGGGAAAGCCCCAGCAGGTTGGGGGAAAGCTTGGAAATGCCTTTGTCCCCTGCAGTGATGATGTGTATTGACTTCTTGGCTACTACGACTGATTTAGCTTTCTAGTTTTGGGATTTGGCCTTCTGGTGTCTGAATAAATGTTTTTCTTCTGCCTTCTGTATGGAGAGTCTGTTATACTTTGCAAATGAGAACTATGCTGTCATATTCATAGTCGCCACCAGTGCTGTGAGTATTGCCTTGGTGATACAAATACACACAGTTGATGTAGAAATACATCAAGGAAAACAGAGGAATAAGTAGAGATGAGAAGCTATTGGTAAGAGAGACAATAATACCAGGTGGGAACAGTTTCAAACAAAACAAAGTTCCCTATCCTGAAAGGAAGATTGAGAAGAAAAGTGGAAAGCAAAGGACTAGACTCTGAGTCAGGGAAGGGATGACCACCAATTAGGGAATGACTGAGAAAACTGTCATATGAATGTAATGGAATGTTATTATGCATCAAAAATGATGAAAGAAGTTATTTCACAGAATCCTGGGAAGTATGAACTAATGCTGAGTAAAGGAAGCAGAACAAGGATAACAATGGATAGATGGACAACTTTGACAGGTTTGCCATGGCCAGCCACATCTTCGAAGGATCTCTTCTGTGACATGTTGCCCATGTCCGGCTAGAGATGATGGTTTGAAGGTGGAGAAGAAGACATGTGTTCACCCACTAGCTGTGTGACCCTGAGAAAGTCACTTCAACTTAATTGCCTCAAAAAAAGGGGAAAAAAAGAAGCCATGTTTTTGGGCACGGTCATTGTGTTAATTTATTTTGCTTGACTGTTTTTGTTACAAGAGGTATTTTTTTCCTATCTCAGTTTCTAAAGTGGGATCGTAGAGGAGCGTGGGAGGCAAAGTGGCAGAGGTTAGCCAAACAGTGAAGGCAATGAAAACATTTTCAAAAAATGCACAGAAAAGAAGGAAATTCAGAAGGAAACACAGAGAAGCAGAAGAGTTTTGAAGGTAATATATGGAATTTATTACGTTTTTTGAAAAGGACAAGTATGAAATGGAGATTCACTTTTATATACAAGCTTCTTTTTTATCTTCTGCTGTGTATATGGAAATGTTCAATTTTGGGGGTCAAATTCAGAAGAGAAAAATAGAATGGAGAAAAAAGAAGAGTAAAATATTTACATTTAATTTAATTTATGATATATATGCATATATATATATACATATATATATATATATATAAAATCAATTCTTTAGGATCTGAAGTCTTTGTATATCCATGCATTCTTATTCATTTTTCATTTAGTGTAGTTGTAGGGTGCATTCTGTTATTCTGTTTGGTTTCTGCCTTTTTTTTTTTCTTTAAAAGCTCATTTTATTTTAGCATCAATATCCTCTCTGTGTGGCTGCAAACACCAGGAAATCAGAAAATTTGACATGGCAGGTGATGCTAAAGTTAATGGAAAGTTTTGTAGGTACAAATGGGCTGTAGTTTATGACTTGTATGCAAGAAGTGGTGATTACAAAAAGTGTCTATTGTATATGTAACATATACATACATAGATACATAATATATCTATAAAAATATATTATATATGTGATTATAAAAGAAAATAAGTTGGTCATGTAGTAAAAGTGAGGGATACAGAGACCCCAGTTACTGGAGAAAAGACTTAGCAAAAACTGTTGGTAGAGTTGGAAAGTAGTCTGGCAAATATTAGTCAGAGACCAACATTTTATACCATCTGCCAAAATTAAGTCCCAAATGGTTACATCACTTCTACATAAAAGGTGAAATAATAAGCAAATTAGAAGAGAATGGAAGAAATTATCATTCAAATCTATGAATAAGGGAATGGATACTGACAAAACAAGAAAAAAGAGAATCACAGAAGAAAAAAATGGATAATCTTGATTGTTGTGTTTGTCCTTCATTGCCGAAGAAGACCATGCCATCAGAGAAATGATGACATGACTTGCGCTTGACTTTGTTTTGAGTGAGGAAGGGCTGTGCAGGTCACCACTCTCACTTCTCCTCCAGAGCCATCTGAATCCAGTGACCAGATATTCATCAGGATGACTGGAGATGACCCAGGATGCACTGGGAGACTTTGGCCTTTTAGGCCTGTTCAGGTACTCACTTAAAGTGAGGTAACACCAAACTCGTATTTCAAAGTACACTGTGTTCTACCGAATATGCAAGTTAACATTTTAACACAAGCTATTACTGAATCCAAGCACTAGCAACATATTTACAAATGCTTATAATCAAGTCTTCAAACATAAGATCAATGATTCCACTGGTATAGATAACCTTAACAGCAATGTAGATTGCCCCCTTTTATGCCTAATTAGAAACTTTAAAAAGACTGCTTCGTGAATAACCTTCTAGCAACAAAATGTCTAAATGACCAAAATCCAAATTACTAGAATAAAAATTGATGAGGTATTATATTTTTAAATTATATTTTGCTTTTTAATTTATTTTTTCAATTAAATTAAATTTTCTCACTGCTATCCCTAAGTACTGCATTTTAAAAAGCAACATTTTCTTCAAGCCTTGTTCAAAATCTACCTTCTCCATGAAAACTTGGATTTACTCAAACGGAACTTTTCTGACTTCTCCTGTTGTGAACTCCTGTCACATTTTTCTCAACATTTACTACATCTTGTCTCTCCTCATGGTAGGTTTTGAAGGGCAGCAAAAATTTGTCAATAAACATTTTATGTTGCATCACTAAAATGTAAATAATTTCAGAACTATACCTACTCTGTCAAATGAAATTTACAATCCATTCTCTTTTTTAAACTTATCCCCCGCATTAAAACACACACATACATAATTTTACTTTTTAGATTTATATTGTAAGGAGTTTATCCTATTTCTTAATTTTGAGATTAAAACGAAATAAAACAAAATGCTCAAAAGTACCACATCATTTAGCACTTTATTTTCTAACATGAGTATATGGATAACATCCCTTCTAATGCTTACTTTGAGGAATTCTACATATATTAGGGGTTGAATGAAAACATTTTAGCCTTGTTTCTCCTATCACACAATAAGCTTCTTAATAGCAAGAACACTTCTTTTATACAATACAGTGCCTACTACAGTATGTGCACCTGGAAGGCATGCATAAATACTTGTTAATTGATTATAGGCAATTCATTACCATTTAAACTATACTCCTTAGGGAGAGGGGGGAAGAGAAACACTTAGAAGGTAGGATACTGGATATTTCGTTACTAAACCTGTCAGTTATTTTTAAAACACAAATGTATTTACACAGTACTTGGAATTACCTTGTTTATAACAGGAATTATTGAGAGCTGTGCTTCAAAGCAAGAAGGAAACTTGCTACAGTTTGAGCTTGAATGCCCTCATTTGATAACATAAAATTAAAAAGTTTTGCATAAATTAATTCACTTAAAGGGCCAGGAAACAGGCAATTGAGAAAACTCTTTACATCAAGTTTCTCTAATAAAGATCTCATATCCAAGATATATGTGGGAGGGATTGAAGTTTATAAGAACAAGAACTATTCCCCAACAGATAAATGGTCAAGGGATATGAACATGCAGTTTCCAAAGAAAGAAACCCAAGCTACCTATAGCTATATGAAATAATGTTATGAATCACTAAGATTTGGAGAAAGGCAGATTGAAGCATTTCTAAGATTCTACCTCATACTCATCAGATTGGCAGATTTGTCAAAATAAAAAGGAAAATGACATGTTTGATTTGTAGTGCCCTTCTAGAAAGTTATTTGAGACTTTGCTCCTGAGGAAACTGTGCATAACCTTTGACTCAGAAATACCACTATGTATTTTATTTCCATTAAATAATAGAACACTGGAAAGAGTTCTGGTGGGTTCAAATCCTCCCTGATATTTATTATCTGTGTGACTTTGTGATCACCTTTCTGGGCCTATTTCCTCATCTACCAAATTAAGGATGTTGGGGGCTCTAATACCAGCACTCTATTATTTCAAGTTCAATGTTGGGATGAAATGAAGCCCTTGAAAGCCATTGAATTTCAAGTTGGCTATGGTCTTTTTCTGGGATTTTAAGTCTTCTTAGATCTTAGGTTTAAAAGAATAAAAAAATTCTGGGGAACATGTTGGGATCATGTAAGCCCAAATGCTAACCACTCCATTCTCTTCCTCAATTCCGGGCACACATTCTAACGTGTATTTTTCCAGTGACACCATATGATTGATCAAAGTTGGAAGGGATGCCATGATAAGTGAAGATCAGTGAAGACGGTGGAAGCATGTAGACTTCATTGTACTTCCAATGATGACTTGTGTCCAAGCAGGGGCATAAGGGTGGGGATATGCTGGAGCTTGCTCTAACCAGCTCTTGAGAGCCAATTGTTAAATTTTCAGCATGAGCACTGACACTTTAAAAATCAGCAAATGCTGCAAATCAAGAGTTTGACTTGTTATTTTGTTAATTGTCTTGACTTTAAAAAGAGATGGGGAAAATGTCAATCATGCAGATTAAATGGAAAAGTACTTTGTGTATATTTTTTCCCTCCTAGAACTGATTGTTAAAGATTTACCAGCAATCCTGCAAATATTATGTGCAAATGTATGATAGGAAAATGAAAGAACATGTGAGACCAAACAGAGAGCCTGATTGATGGAATGTAAAAAAGGGCTAGAGAAAGACTTCCAGCAGTTTGGATAGGAAGCTATGAAGGTACAATATGGGCAAAAATTGCATTGGATGAGAGACCAGGGATGAGATACGGTTTGCAGCCAGGGAAGGAATACAATTACCAATGAGATATCGACATAGATGGCTTCTCTTTAGGTAGCGTAGGCTTCCTGAACAAGCTCCATTATTCACTTTTAATAAAATGCTGCAAGGAATCCAATTCTTTTCCTACAATAGAATTTCTTTTTAAGCAAAGCCTTTTATAAACACATTTTTCCCCCACTAAGAGGGCTATTTTTCTATTTCATATGTTTAGGTGAAAGCTTATAGAATACACAATTGTGTTTTTAAAAAATGCTTGAAAAATAATGAAAATCTTGCTCAACCCTTTAAGGAAAATAATGTTACTACTTGAAAAGAACTTTTGCTATCATAATTTGAAAGTATCCTAGCAACCACCCTGGCAGTGAAATTTATCTGTTTCTCAGAGGGAATTTTCAAGAAAGCCATGAAAGAAATGCCTCAATTTCAGCTTTCTAGAGTTGGTCTCGCCCAGCAGTTACCAGCACTGGGTGCTCCTAGATCTCTGTGCTCCTGAGATCCCATCTTTGACCATTAGAAATATAGGCTCTTTTCACTTGCTCTGACAATCTATATTCACTGAGTGTTATTGAATTTATCTTGAGTCTTTGCATCGATGGAAAGATGATTTTAAATTCCCAAGCCAGATCTGAATTTAAAGTTAAAAAAAGGATCAATTTCCAAGTTGTTGATTTCTTTTGTCTTAGAAGAACCTGTCAAAGCAACTCATTCCTATGAAAATAATGACCACTGATTGTCTTTAGAAGTAGACACTGTTTGCTAATCTTGGTTTTCCAGGATGCAGTGAATGTGGATGGAAAGCCTTACTCTGAGGTCTCTGAGTGATAGAATGGTATTTAGCTGTGCTTGTAGGGAAGATAAATGGTTTCCTGCCGAAGTGATGAATTTTTTAAGCCCTGAATGCAAATCAAAACAGAAATTTCTCCCAGGTGTGTGGAGAAGCCAAGCATGAAATAGCATGACCTGAGCACACAATCTGCAAGCAGAAGACTCAGGCGAGCAGGTTGTTAATATTAAATAGTGATTAAAATGTGGTTTTAAATGACTAGGCAAAGAACACCTGGCTAGGAAATTTGCAGTCTGAGGACTGAATTATCCATTCTTTCTTTGCTATATTAAAAAAAGCAATGGAATGAAGTAGGTAGATGTTTGGGGATGTAGGGATTTGAAATTCTTGCATTATTTTCAGCGAATATATTTTATGTGCATGTGTGTATATGCATACATGCAGGTAAAGCTCATTTTAATGAATACTATTATAATATCCAATTTTCTATAGCAAGGTCATTTCCATGTCCTGGCATCCATGCTAATAATTTTCTGAACAGATGAATTCACAAGTCCTTGCCCACTGAGTGGTCAATTAAGCAACAGCAATGAATATGCTGTCCTTCGGGTAAAATATCTATGCATAAGCCCTGTATTGGAATGCTACATTGGAATGCCTTGCTCATAAGGTCTCAATTTCCTCATTTGAAAATGGAAGGGTTACATTTCAAAATTCTTGCCTTTTTTGTGTCATTGACTCCTTAGTCAGTCTGGTGAAGTCTATGAACCCTTACTCAGAATAATATTTTTAGTGTGTAAAATACAATATATAAGATTACAAAGTTATGTTGAAATAAAGCTTTTTTCTCTAAGTTCACAGATCCCATGAAATCTATCCACAGGTTGCTTAGGAATTAGTTGACCCTGCATTAAGAACCCTTGTACTTGATAATCTCTGGGGTCCAATTTACCTCTAATATTCTATATCTCTCTCATAAATACTTGCCAAATATTTGTTGATGTGTAGATTACATATGTGTGTGTTTTCGTCCTTCTTTGCCAAAGAAGACCATGCCATCAGAGAAATGATGACATGACTTGCACTTGGCTTTGTTTTGAGTGAGGGAGGGCTGTGCGGGTTACCACTCTCACTTCCCCTCCAGAGCCATCTGAATCCAGTGACCAGATATTCATCAGGATGACTGGAGATGACCCAGGATGAGGCAACTGGGGTTAAGTGACTTGCCCAAGGTCACACAGCTAGTGAGTGTCAAGTGTCTGAAGTGAGATTTGAACTCAGGTCCTCCTGACTCCTGCACTTGTACTCTATCCACTGCATCACCTAGCTGCCCCAGATTATATATGCCAGTCCTGCAATGGATCTATGTCTCATCAATGTGGGTATTCTCTCCAAAGACGGAGATCACAACCCAACCATATCTGCCAATCTTGTGAGAATATCATCACCTTCTTTCTCCTTTCCTACCACTGTCCTTGAGACATGGAAGGGGGCTGCATTAGGATTATTTGATATTTTTTGTATGTTTTATGGACTGCTCTGGTGGAAGGATCCATCACCCATAATAATCCTCTCTGCATTTAGCTAGTCTGGTTCTAGAAGCAGTTAGGGAGCTCAGTGAGTAGAGCACTGGATCTGACTGGAGTCAGGAAGACATGACCTCAGACATTAATTGTGTGACCCTGGCTAAGTCACTTAGCCTCTGTCTGCCTCACCTTCCTCATCTGTGAAATGAGGATACCTTCCAGGGTTATTGTGAGAATGAAATGAGATAAAATCTTTGTAAGCATTTAGCTCATAGTAGGCACTTAATAAATGCTGATTTCCTTCTTTACTTGGAAAGCAGAAATAGCTTGTTTTCTTGGGGATTATAACTCAGAGTTTTTCTAGCATGGAAGACCTGGTCAGAGCTCATTCTTTGCTGATTTCACCTTCAAGAAGTCAGAGTCACCTTCATGCCACAATGAGGCACCAAAGTAAGACTTTGTGGAGGTATAGATTGTACAGTGTCAAATATTCGTAACAAAATTGTACATTTCAAAATGTGCTGATAACTTTGGAAGGACTTATGAAATGGGAGATGGTTGATAAGAACCCTTCCCATCTGTTGTCACATAGGCTTGTGAGGTCTCTGCCATGACAGGCAGCTCAGGGTTAAGAAAAATTTTGAAGTGCAGTCTGTAGTTTTGCAAAATCCAGTATACAACTACGAGCATAATTGAGTAGTTCACAAAATAACAAAGGGATCTTTGTAGATATTGTTCTTTTGTAAGCTAGAGAGGCATGTGAGATCATTTTGGTCTGGGCTAGTACCTTATATAAGTTTCATGGCCTTTTCCTGCCCTTGAACTGGAGATCAAGCAACACTGTAGACCTCCCCTGTAGACCAGGGGTTCTTAACTTGGGATCAATGAACTTTATTTTTTCCCTAAATATTTTGATAACTGTATTTCAAATATAGTTGGCTTCTTTAGTAACCTTTTCCAGTTTATTTTATGCACTTAAAACCATTATTCTGAAGAGTCCATAAGCAAAACCCAGACTACCAAAGAGATACTTGACACAAAAAAGGTTCAGAGCTCCTGATACATTTCTATATTATGAAATACATGCATACACATCTTTCTGAAAGTTGTATTAGGTGGTTTACATTTTAGAGATATTTCAGTACAACACAGTAAGTCTCATTCCTTCAACCTTATTAAAGTTGGTCTCTACCTATATATGAAATTCTATTAAATAATATTTTAAAGAAAATTTATGTATAATAAAGATGTAACTGAAAGTGTTCTCTGTGTCTTCAAATTGTTAGCCTTAATTTTAGACATTTCCTTTGCCTCTATCACAATCAACTTTGTATAAATGCCTGTGTACATATCATATTCCTCCTTAGAAAAATATACATATTTTACCACATAATCATTGCAGATTTTATGCCAATTTTTGCAAAAAAAGTGGACTGTGACACTTATGTGAAGGTTTTTAAAATTTGTGCTGGTATTACTTAAAAATCATTTATTACTAAATTGTCTTTGGTGCAAGATTAGGATGCATGGAATACTAGCAAATATACATGAAAATTGTGAAAATGCAAGTTTTACCATATCATATGACTTACTCATGGTAGCTTTCCCTGCCCACCTACTCCCCTTGTGCCTATGGCTCTTCATTCAGTTGAATGACAATAGTACTGCAGTGTTCTAAACCAACAAGGAAAGCTGGCTTTTGGAAATATGCTGTCCACGTGTGTGTGCTGAGAATTCTAGGGGAATCCTAGCTTGCAAAGAGGAGAGATAAATGCATATTCATATGCATTGGTGAGTACATTGCTGCTGCGTTTACCTTTTAAATGGCATTATGAACAGAATTATGCCACGTGACGATTATGTGATGAAAGATTATAAACCAATTTTTGGATTGAAAAAACAAAAACCCAACACAACAAAAACCAGGCTGTGATGATTGTGTGGTAGTGATGATTACATGGTGAAATATGATGGTAAGATGCTTGAAGTCAGGGACTGGGATTACTGGTATTTTCTTTCTTTTCCTAGTACCTTACATGAAGTAAGTGATTTTTAAAATTGAATTTGTTTTGTTTTTTTTTCCTGGGAATTTGATTGCATAGAAGATGGAGGAAGCAATGAGTAGGACTATTACGTTATTTTGAATAAGGATCAGAGATCTAACTCTGGAAAGGACGTTAAAGACCAAGTCCAACCTTTCATTTTACAGATGAGGAAACTGAGGCCCTGAGAGATAAAATAACTGGACCATGGTCATAGCAAAGTTTGGATTGAGACTCCAGATCTAACCCTTTCCCTGCTACCCTGTGCTTGGCTTTCTGTAGCAGCTTCCAGAATCCTTTCTACAGGTATATCTTGAGGGATAGCCTATAAATAGTGTTGTTCAAGTGAATAACTCATATGCCTTGTGTCTCCTTGGTCTTTGGTGATGTAACAGTAACTATAAATTAAGCATCCAATTATGTGCTTTTAAACACCTGACAACCACATCAACATCATTGTCATAATCACCACCACCACCACCACCACTACCAACTAATTCAATGGAATCCAGCTGTACCAGAACTTTTGACTGTGCTGGGAGTTAGGGATGCAAAAAAGAAAAAGAAAGGCAGTCCCTGTCCTCAAGAAGCTTATGGTCTAATGGGGAAAGAAAACATACAAAAGGAAGCTGGAAAGGGAAAAGGGGAAGACACAAGGGGTTATTTGGCATGGGAGCAACTTACTTCATGGGGCAGAAACCAAGCAGAGTAGTAGATGGAAAGCAAAGCAAACTGGGAAGTCCCAAACCAGCCCATTATAAAGAAAAATTCTGGGAGGAATTTAGTGCTCTACTCCCTGGTCCTCCAATCAGAGGGGGTAGGAGGCTGAAGGAGAGAGGATGGTATTGAGTATTCAAGGTTGAGTTAGCAGCAAGGCAATAAGTTCTGAATTCATCAGCTTTTTCTGGGAAGGATCATCCTGTTCTGTGAAACTGAAACTAAGCAGAGCTATACATGGAAATTAGAAGTGGTCCTTTTTTCTTCCTTTCCAGCTTCCCTAGTACCTCTCAAAATCTTCTTCCTCAGTGACAATCCCACGTGATGTGCTCATTCACAGTTTCCTAGGACAAGCAATTCAAGACCCTTTCCTCAATAAGTAAGTCTCTCCAATCCTAAGGCATTGTGGGAATGCAGTAGACCCATAAAGAAAGGTCCAGGTTTCAACCTATATTTAAAGAATAGGCCAGTCCTAAGAGTGACTCAGAACTTTTTTACAGTCTACTAAAGCAGCTACTAATGGGTGGAGTTCACCATAGCGTGAACCTTTTAATGGTAGACCAGCAGAAAGCTCACTCAGAATTGAAATGGAAGGAGCTCAGCTGCATCTGCCATCCTAGTAGTAGATGCAAACGGATACAGTCACAAGAAAGATGAATTTGAAGTTAGAGATCCAGAGTTCTGTTTCTGTTTTTGAAGTCAATTTCTGCTTAGCACCCAGGTGGCTTTGGTGCCCAGCCTCCCAGTTTCCTAATTGGGAATCCATCTTCCTCTCCTCATCTCCCCAGTTTTAGGGACATCTTACCTCTTTCTGTGTGCTCCAAAGAAGAAAGTGTTGCTCTTGCAAAGATTACTCCTTGCTGTTGGTGAGTATGGGAAAAGGCTCCAATGACTTATCATAGTGCTTTCTGTTCTATCACTCCTCTGTAGAGAAGAGGATGAACATGAGTACTGGATTGAACAATGAATACTGGGGAAAACATTTTCTCCCTGGACAAAGTCATCTTTGGGGCCAAGGAAACAGAACTAGGGGCTTGTGTCAATAAATGCCCCTCAGCCTAGGCCCTATCCTCCTTACTGATAAGAATAGGATGAATCAGACTGATTGCTATCCTGAAGGACACCTGCAGTAGGATTTTTGGGACACCTTGTATGTTTTCATAGGCATAGAGGCTCATGTTGAGAGAGGGAATACTTCAGGGACTCTCAAAAAGGTCCATCAGGGAAAGGGGAAGCCTGGCTTCCAGGTAGCCTGGGAAAAAGCCATAGTCTGATAAGCAGTCTCTTTAACCAACTTCTTACCTGGGGGTGGGAGCACTTCAAATCCCAGGTCCCTCCAGAGATAAGGGACAAGCTATGAGATGTGTTTAAAGGATAATCTGGGAAGTGGTACCCCAGATATCTTTTCCCCTTCCCCCCATCCTCTAATGGTTTTGCCCAGGAAACACAATTCTTGGTTTGGACTCTGAAAAAATGTACATCTAAAATACACATGACCTCTGCCACCGTCTGTCCTTCAACAATAGTATTATACTACTTCCCAATCCCTTAATGCCACGTACACAAACGTGGGATTGCCAACAGTCAGTAACTCCTTTTCCCAGCTATCCCTTCCATGGTGAGGAATGGGGAGAGAATTTTCCTGTGTCTCTCTAGCATCTGCAATCTCGCAGCAACCCATCCTCTTGACTTCAGGCTTCTTACTATGATAACTTTGGACAATTCACTTTTTCCATCTCTGCCTTAGTTTCCTAATCTGTAGAAGGAGTTGGTTGGATGAACTGAAGATTCCCTTCAGTTCCAATTCCTATGTACCCATGTACATATTTTTTTAGTGCTCAGTTGACTAACATTTTAAAATGTGCCCACCAGAGTAAAAAGGTCAGTATTACTTATGGGCTAGTGAATTGGGTTTGGAATTATCCAGGAGATCCTTTCCACATCCAGCCAAGAAATCACAAAGCCTTTGTATTCTTGTACTTCCCCACTCCTGCCCCCCCAAAAAGGAAACTTTTATGGCAAAAACAACAAAAGGGCAGAGTTTCTGGACTGAAACATAGGATTGTTGTGAAGATTGGACCACATAATGGATCTGAGAGAGGTTTTAAAGTACAAAAAGTATTACATTACAGACAGTTTGCAATTGACAGATGGGCTGAGTTCCCAAAGTTAGTTTGTAAGAAAGCTGTTTGTTCCTATAGAGACATGTATCTACATCCTGAATTCCAACATTATAAATGGTGGTTAGGTTCTCAGACCAATCCAAAAAACCTATTTGTTCCAGAAGGCATTGCTTTATTGTCTCCTTGTGGGATGGTGAGTATGAGAATAAGAGAAAAAGTGCTTATCTGTGGTTTTTTGGTTCAGCACAAACTCTAGCAGATTTTGCCATAGTGGAGAGGTTTTACCCAGTAGAGGTCTCTGTGTCTGCCCTCCAAAGTCCGATTTCTCTAAGTATTAGGAGTCTCATCACTATAAAATTGGTGACCGGATGATGAATTATTTTGGCCAGAATAACTCGTGACTGTCTGCTAGGGAGGGAATGGATCTGCTTCAGTGGAGGACTCCTCACGTCAGTCAAACTAGAGATCATTTACATATTGTGGTAACACAAGTTAGTGTACAATGAAAAATAAAATACAACAAGCCTATTGCAATAATCATAATTAAAATGAAAGGATAAAGTTGAATAAGAAAGAATATTTTATCTTGACTGCTATAAAGAAAAATAGTTGGAAAGAAGGGTAAATATAAGAGAAGAAAGCAGAAGGGAGGGGAGAGAAGAGGGAAAGAAAAGTGTGAGAAAAGAGGAGAGAAGATAAAAAAGGAGGAAAAGGGAAAGCAAAGAGTGTAGGATAAGGAAGGGAGATAAAGGATGAGAGGACTGGGAAAGAGAGAGAAAGGGAAAATGAGAGTTGAAGGGAGAAAAGGGGAGAAGGGAGGAATTAAAATGAGGAGAAAAGAGGGTAGAAGAACATATATGTATACCTGTGAAAAAAGGGATTGCCTGAGGTGGAATTAACTGAAGGTTAAGTAATTAAAAAAACAAAAACAAAAACAAAAACAAAAAGGAGGGGGAGAGTACCCATATGTACAACTATCCAGTTTACTGGTGGAAGGGAAAGATTTCGGTTTGGTCTTGCAGTTCTCAGAGGTGGCCACCAGATGGCATAATGATCCTGGCACACCTTAGATTGACTGAAGACAAAAAGGTTTTTAAGTGGGTTTAGGCGGAAAGGGAGACAATGGGCAACCAATTTGTTTGAACTGTACAGGATGTGTTTGAGTTGGGTGTAAGTTATTATTAATGCTATTGTTGCTTAACGATTCCTAAAAGGAATCCATGTGTGTCCATCCCAGTTCTAATAACAGAAAATTGTAAAGGGATTGATGTTAGATAATGATTATTTCATGAGTTTTCTTCCTTTCCAACAGGTCCCTCTTTTCACAGGGATGCATGCAGCTCCTTGTTTCATAGTATCACACTGTTTTTTGGAATCTCCGTGAAAGGAAAACAAGTTTGGGTTTACCAGTAGGGCACACTTTGGCTCATTTTCTCAGACTTGTAGCACTACAGGGTTGTACTCCCCACAGAAGGGAAAGACGCTTAGGGCTGCTAGGCGAGCAGGGCCCTACACTATTCACACACACCATTTGGATAACTCGTTTTAACTGATACTTTTAATTTTATTTGTTACTTTTAATGT
Source organism: Notamacropus eugenii (assembly GCF_028372415.1). Taxonomy (NCBI): domain Eukaryota; kingdom Metazoa; phylum Chordata; class Mammalia; order Diprotodontia; family Macropodidae; genus Notamacropus; species Notamacropus eugenii. The sequence goes on along the minus strand of NC_092877.1, from coordinate 153,019,139 downwards.
ACATTTAAGAAGAATTGTTTCAAATTCCCCCCTTCGGGTTCCTTCCCCACCCACTGAGAAGGCAAGCAATATATCAATTATACATATGAAGTCATGCAAAACACATTTTCATATTAGCTATGTCGCAAAAAAACACCCAAAACAAGAAAAATAAAGAAAATAGAAAATATGCCTCAATTTGCCTTCAGAGTTCAACAGTTCTCTATCTGGAGATGAATAGTATTTTCCTTTCTTTTTTAAAAAATATATTTTTATTTATTTCATTAAATAGTTTCTCTTTTCATGAAAAAAGTTTTAACATTTATTTTTTAAAATTTTTGAGTTCCAAATTCTTTTTCCCTCCAATTCCTCCTGCCCCATTGAAAAGACAAGCAACGTGTGAAGTCATGCAAAACATATTTCCATATTAGCCATATTGCAAAAGAAAACACCCACACCCACAAGCAAGAAAAATAAAGAAAGTTTAAAAACGCATGCTTCAGTGTAGACTCAGAGGTCATCAGTTCTCTCTCTGAAGGTGGATACTGTGTTTTTCACTCCAGGTCCATTGGAATTGTCTTGGGTCATCATATTGATTAGACAAGCTGAGACTTTCACAGTTGATTATCATCACAATATTGTTGCCACCGTGTACAATAATCTCCTGGTTTTTCTCACTTCTCTTTGCATCAGTTCACATGTCTTTTCAGGTTTTTCTGAAACAATTCCACTTGTTTTTTACAGAACATTATTATTCCATCATAATCATGTACCATTATTTGTTCAGCTATACCCCAACTGATGGGCATCCCCTCAATTTCCAATTCTTTTCCACCATAAAAGAGCTGCTATAAATATTTTTGTAAATAATATTTTTGTGCTTTTCTGTTTTCTTAGATCTCTTTGAGATACAGACCTAGTAATAGCATTGCTGAGTTAAAGAGTATGCACAGCTTTCGGGCATAATTCCAAACTGTCCTCCAGAATGATTAGATAACTCATATTTTTGGAGAGAGCAAAATTCAGTTCCCTTGCTTCCTTATGTAATGTTTAATTCCTTTCTATTCTTTTAGCTTTGGGACCAGGTATATAATAGTCGTCTACCCAAGAAACTCAGTCATTTGGGAAAGCTAAGGAAGTCAAGATTCTTTGATAGAAGGCTGGATTATGGAATTCTTAAATTTGGAGTTACTAGAGAGTAAATGCCCAAGATTGACACTGCCTCAAATATCTCTCTCTTTTACCCAGAAAGCTAGGTTTGGGGATTTTCCCCATTTGGCCACATGATTCCCTTCCCCAGGACTGCTAATTTATAGGTTGAGAGATTATTCCACTACTTCTCCAAAGCTGGGGGCAAGATTTTTCCTCTCATGTAAAGTGGATCAGAACATAGCTGCCTCTTGATATGCCTCTGTAGTGAAGCAGTCATGATTCATCCTTAAAGGCTAGGTCAGAACAACATACTGTACCTCCCATCCCCAAATGATACAAATCTTTTACTAGCTTTGTTGCATTCATGATCACTCTAGGAAAAAACTAGCAAAAATGTCTTCCAGCTCCCTTTTATAAGCCAAAAGAAAGGGATGACTAATTTTATATTATGTCTCATGATAGTGGAAGCTGACATGTTCATCTTAGGAGCAGCCCCAATCACTAACAACGAGACAATGTCCTTGATTTTCTTAGTAGAGTGCCAGTGGGCATACATCCCTTCATAGCTAGAAGCTCTCAACAGTCCCAAAGCTTCAACCCCCCCCCCCATAAGCTCATCAAGTTGATCAGAAAGACACCTTCATCTGTTGTATGTCCTTCATGTCTTGATTCACTAATGAATTGGATTTAAGTGAGGCGGAACTGCACAATCATCAGCTTCTATCTTCCAGAGTCATTGAAGTTCAGGATTGAGACAAAAGTCAGGATGACTGGCAATGGCCCGGGATGAAGTGAATGACCTTGAACAAGTTCTAAGTGCTCCACAGAGTCTTCTTAAGCTTCCTTCATGACTATTGGGGGGAAAAAGTTCATATCACTTCCTCCAAGGGGGGAATCTTCACATGTTTGGGGAGACATCCTTCTAGCTCATTTGCTGATTACCCACAACATGGTTTAGCTCATATGCCAAGACAGTTTTACTGTTGCACATGCTGCAGCTTCTTGGAGCCACAGGTAAGAGTTGGGTGAAGGTGAACACCTACAGTGGACGAGCAGTCCTATAAAGGAATGAGCAAGACCTCAGACCAGAGGTGTGAGTCCTCCCCAAACCCTCCCCCCTCCCCATACTCTTGATTTTCCTTACAAGCTGAAATCTTCCTTTCCTCAACTTTTCATTCTTTGCTCCTAGTTCTGTTCCTGGGCCCTCTTTCATGTTATAGTTCTTCAAATTCTTGAAGACAGATCAAAATTTTCTCTTCTTCAGGCTAAACACTCTCATTTCCATCAACACATTATGTAGCTTGATCTCAAGGATATTTCTCATCCTGATGGCTTTCCTGCAATCATGCTCCAGTTCATGAATGTCCTTCCTAAATGATGGAACCCACAACTGATGCAACCTTCCCGATATGGTTTGAGTAGGACAACATGAAGTGGGGCTATCACCTCCTTTTTCCTGAACACAGTTTTTCTATTGATGCAGCTTTCAACTACCTTGCCTTTGTAGGCTTCCATATCTGTTCTCTAGAAAGAACAGCAGTGTGGAGTGATGCAAAAAAGAAATGTTGAAGGAATTGTACAAAATCTTTCTTTTGTCACTTCATAGCTATTTGAGCCTTGATGACTCATGTGACTTCTATGAGGTTGTTTTCTCATTGGTATAATGGGGATGTCAGTTGAAACTATTGAGATTGCTATCCACTAAAAATTGCAGATTGTTTTTGCATGGACTTGTGTCTAGCTCTATCCTCTTCATCAATATTTATGAAGTTGATTTTTTTTAACTCAACCTTTAGATTTTATATTCATCCCTAAAATGTCAATGTCATTCTTTTGGAATGGATTTTTTTGGATCCTGACTCTGTCATCCAGTGTGTTAACCATAACTGTCAGTCAGGATCTTCACTCTGAAATCCAATGTCTTTTAACTATTCTTCCCCTTTCTATTAAACTTGATGAGTATGCTATCTATACCTTGATCTAAGTCATTCACAGCAGAGCCAAGCACTGATTCCTTGGGCACTCAATGCCTGATCTTTGCCCAAATAGACATTTTTGAGTCTAATCATTGAACAAGTTTCAAATTCACCTAATTATATGACCAGCTAATTCACATGTCTCCATCTGTCCCAAAAGAATAGCAGGAGAGGGAAAATTTGTCACATTTATTTCTTCAATCTAGTGTCCTCTTGATTTAATAGCCTAGAAACCCTGTAAAAAAGGAGGAGAATGAAATTGGTCTGGCAAAGCTTGCTCTTAATGAAGCCGTTCTGGCACTTAATAACCACCATTTCCCTTCCTATATGCTCACAAACTTTCCTGTTAACAATGTGTTCTAAATTTCTTCCAAGAATTAATGACAAGTTCATCTTCTATGCCCTCCCACTTTTTGAGAATTGAAATATTTGCTCTCTCCCCATCCTGCAGCTCATTTTCTTTTTTCCACAATCACCTCCAGTCCTTCAGCAATCAAATCTGCCAGTTCTTTCAGCAGCCTGGAATGTAAATTATCCAAGCCTGGTGCACTGAAGATATTGAGAGAAGCCCTTATCATCTCCTCACTTTTTATGAATTTCAGCTTCCCTTTAACCTGTTTATCATTCTATCCTTCCCAGGTCAGAGACCAGTCTCCTTGGTAGAGAATGCAGTTGTAAAATGATACAACTAGATCCCCATGAGTGCAAAAGAAATGGAATCCTGTGAAATGGTCACATTATTTGAGTTTACATGGTATATTTCCATTGGCTGGATCCAATGCCCATAATTTTCTTAAGTATAAATTCGAATAGTGCAAATTCAAATGCATTATTCATACTAATTGGGACTTAGCTGTATTTGAGTGGTTCCAAATTCTCTCCATGATCTGTTATCACCGTCATATCCACCCTAGTCCTTCTTCAATTCTCTTCTTGCCTATAGGCTAGCTAGGAATGCTCCTGCATCAGCTCTTTCTGGATTTGCATTCCAGAAATCCGTCTTGCATCCTGCTCTTTTAAAATTTCACCTCAGTAGGTTACCTGCCTTACAGTACTGCTCCCCTATGCTTGATTCTTGGGAGTGAGCTGGAGGGAAAAATGGAACAAAACCAAACCATCTCCTTAGAGATATCTCAGAATGCTGATTTTCCGAGAATTGTTGAGATTTTTTTTTTTTAACGTATACATATATTCTTTCCTTTTTCCTTTCATTAAATTGCCTTTCTTTCACTCCTGGTAAATGATGAGACAGACATCATTTAACTGCCAAGTATTTCCCAAATAATAAGAAATTATATTTTTTGGTTGATAAAAAAGAGTCACACCTGGACTTTGGAAGAACGGAAGAGATATGGGAGAAAAAGCATTAAGAAGCAGAGTCTCTTCTCTCTGGAGTTCAATTAGAATTTGTTCAGCATAATTGCAGCTTATATTTCTATTACATTTTAAGTATTACAAAATGCTTGTATACATGACATCATTTGAGCTTCGTAACACCCCTCTAAAATAGGGATTATTGTTATTATTATTTTTTTTGTACAGGGCAGATAGGTGGCTCAGTGGATAGAGCACCAGACCAGGAGTTAGGAAGACTTGAGTTCAAATTTGGCCTCACATATTTACTAGCTGTGCGACTCTGAGCAAGTCACTAAACCACTGTTTGCCTCAGTTTTCTCATCTGTAAAATAGGGATAATATCTCTCTGTGTTGTGAGGATCCAATAAGATAAGAATTGTAAAGCACTTAGCAAGTGCCTAGAATAGTTAATGCTATATAAATGTTAACTATTATTGTCATTAACACAAAAAAGAAAACTGAGTGAGAGCTGAAGACGTTAAATGACCTATCTGACGTAGTCAATAAGTATCTGATACAGGGTTTAAACCCAGATCCTCTTGACTCCAAGACCTGGTCCCCTACATTGGGTTGTCTCTTGTGATTGTGAGAATTAAACAGTGATGTACTGGTAAATGTTCAGCAACTGTCTTTCTGTTTTGGAAGGGTTGGGAGTTGAGGAGTAATGAAGATATGGTACAATTTTCAGTTTAATCTGTATTATTATCATTTTATCTTTCACTTTTTAAAGTTAGATGATTAAAAAAACAATAAACCGAGACCAGACTTGTGGAGTTTGCTGATTGCTAAAGTGTAAATGCTCACACTGAAAATTTAACAATCAATTCTTCACCCATTTGGACCTGGATCCAGCACATCACCAGAGTTAATCTACCCGTTTGAGGAAATGTTGTTCAAGTTCTCCAATTTTCTGTTTAGTAATGATTAGAAGCCTCACGGAAAAGCAGAATAGACTAAAGGAAGGGACATAGCATTGAAAGTCCATTCGTAGCTCCTAAGTACATGTGGAAAACTTTGCAGAATCTGTTTTGTTTTCCATCATTTTTCAGTCCTGTCTGACTCTTTGTGAACCCATTTGGGGTTTTCTTGCCAAATCTACTTAGTTTGCCATTGTCTTCTCCAGCTCATTTTACAGATGAAGAAACTGAGGCAAACAGGGTTAAGTGACTCGCCCAGGGTCACATAGCTAGCAAGTGTCTGAGGCTGGATCTGAACTCAGGAAGATGAGTTTCATTATCTCCAGACCCAGTGTTCTATCCACCTAGCTACCAACAGAATCTCTAGCTTCCCTCAAAGCACAGTTCAGGTCTACATTTTTTTTGCAAAACCTTTCCTGATCTCCCCAATTCTTGGTGCTCTCTTTCAAAATTATTTTGCATTACATTTTCTGTGCTTATCCTTATCTTTGTTGCACCTCCTTCTCTTCCTCCTGTCAGGCATCAATTGTTTCATTTTTGGCTCTTTATCTTCAGTGGTTAGGACCATGACTTGGATGACTGTAGAGCACCAGCTAAAAGAGACCTCAGAGTCTGTTGGGTTTAACCTCTACTTTTATAGATGAGGAAATAGGATGAGGGGGTGAAGGACTTAGCCACTTGAATTCAGGTCTTCCTGACTCTAGCCTCAGCACTCCATGCACTCTGCCACCTCGATGCGTACCTAATGTTTTACCATGGATGAATGTGTAGCACTGAGTAACTTGCCCAGGATAACAGAGCTAGTAAGTGTCTGAGAAGGGATTTGAATCAAGAGCTCCAAGTCCTACATCCATGAAATAAACCATGCTGACTCTTTCAAAAGGAAAAAAAATACAGATAAATTTCATTTCCATTCTAAACTAATTTGCTGGGAAAGATACAAAAATTTAAAGGAATCTATATTTTCAAAAAGATGAGAAAAACACATGGGGGTTGGTGGTGGTGGAGAGAGGACGTCAGGAGAAACTGTCTAGTGGTTTGGATGCTATTATAAAACCAGAAGTCTTAAGGAAACTCTGAGAGGGCATGTGATCCATCTTCCTGTCCCTCCAGACAGGAACCCCCAAGGATGAATTAGAGGAACGGAGAATTTAAAGCTGAGATATAATTTCATTTTATCGATGAGGAAACCAAAGACCAGAGAGTAAATGACTGTCCAAGGTCACATAAGTAGTAAATAACAGCTCAGATTCAAAGGCAGGATTTTGTACTTCAAATTCACTGTTCTTTCCACTGTCCTGAGCTATCTCCTGGACCAAGTTTCTTCTCTCTATGTTTTTGTGACACTGCATCCTCTTGCTTCCCCTCTTCCTTGATCAATCAAACCTTGTGCTGCTTTTCTGGATTGGTCTTTTACTTAAACCATGGCTATCTCTCAAACCCGCCCTATCTCATATGATGATGCTCCTCTCCTCCCCTCTCCTCTTTTTCCCTCCCCTCCCTTCCCCTCCTCTCCTTTCCTTTCCTTTCGTATCCTTTCCCAAATTTGGGCAGCATTGGGCCCTTGCCTAAGGGCCCTCTTCTGGACCATCCTGGTTTAAGTGATTATCAGTAGTAACTGTTGCTGTTTCCCTCCCAGACTGATGTCTTTCTTTTTCTTGACCTCATTAAAGGGATCATGCCCTGGCTACTTCTTAAACAGGCCTATTCAATGAATGGGCATTGCCTTACCCTAAGTGAGCACCTAAAAAGACCTTGCCCTAAAGGGCCCAAGGTCTCCCTGTGAATCTTGGGTCATCTCCAGTCATCCTGATGAATATCTGGTCACTAGATTCAGATGGCTCTGGAGGAGAAGTGAGGGTGGTGACCCGCACAGCCTTCCTTCACTCAAAACAAAGCCAGGTGCAAGTCATGTCATGATTTCTCTGATGGCGTGGTCTTCTTCAGCAATGAAGGACGAACACAACAACAATCTCATCTGATGACTTTCTCACTTTCATGGGTTCAACTTTCTTAGATCTTATCTCCAGCCTTAATCCCTCTCCCTGAAGAGAGCTGAAGTTCTATATCCCCAATTGCCTCTTGAATATTTCCTATTGGATGTCCCATTTGAGATGAGCCATCTCAAAATGTGTATGTCCAAAACAGGACTTGTCTTTCTCTACAAGTCAAAGAGGAAATGCCTGAAGCAAAGCTCTACTTGGCTAGTGCTTTTTGAAAGCATTCCCAGTCCTAGCTTTGCAGCCAGTCAAAGAAGCTGCCATTCACTATGTGGTTAACAGAACAGAACCAGTTACCTATATGCCAGTTCTCTCCAAGATGCCTCCATTTATACACTGTCACGACTTCTATACCTGAGGAGACACCATCACAAGTACTCTCTGTATCTTTGCCAATTCCCTTTACACTGACTTGACAGTCACCTTACACTTTGTTGGAGAGAAAGTGGGCAGTCAGGTGGTGCGGTGGATAGAACCTGGACCCAGGAAGGCTCCTGAGTTCAAATGAGACCTCAGATACTTCCTAGCTTTGTGACCCTGGACAAGTCACTTAGTTCTTTTTGCCTCAGTGTCCTCATCTGTAAAATGAGTTGAGAAGGATATGGCAAACCACTGTAGTGGTTGGGGAAAGCTCCCAAAGGGGTCATGAAGAGTTAGATATGACTGAAAAATGACTCAGCAACAAGGAGGTAGTACACCTTATATCTAAAGGCAAAAGGTGGTACAGAGGCTAGATGGCTGGACCTGAAGTCCTGAATATGAGTTTGATTCCAGTCCTAGATCACATAGTATCTGCTAAATGGGAATATCACCTACCTCCCAGGGTTGTTGTGAGGGTCAAATGAATTACTATTTGCATTCTTCAAACCTTGAAGTGCTATATCAATGCTGTCATTGTTATTTACTTCCCTCCATGCACGCTATGATACCCTGGCCTACCGGTTGTTTGTGTTGTCATTTCAACTGGATTGAACTCTTTGTGACCATTTTCTTGGATTTTCTTGGCAAAGATATTGGAATTGTTTGCCGTTTCTTTCTCCAGCTTATTTTACAGATGAGGAAACTGAGGCAAACTGGGCAAGGGACTTGACCATAACCAGTAAGCGTCTAAGGTCAGATTTGAACTCAGGTCTTACTGACTCCAGGCCCAGCATCTTATCTACTGCACCACCTAGCTCTCCCAACTGGCTGTTACTCCTACAGTATGTTCCTCCTGTATCTGTGCATTTGTACTGGTTTGTTCTCATACCTGGAATGCTTTCTCTCCTCACTTCTAACTCCTAGCTTCTTTGCCTTCCTTCAAAACAGCTCAAATCTCACCATCTGCAAGGGAGATTTCCAGGTCTTCCCTCCGTTCCAGCCAAGTCCACCACACACACACACACACACACACACACACACACACACACATATACACACACACATACAGAGCTGTCATCTTCCCTCTCAGATTACTTGCCATTTACCCTGTATATGCATTGTACGTACAATTGTTTTGTATGCTGTCCACCCATTGGAACATGAGCGGCCTATGTTTTTGCCTTTCTTTGTGTCCCTAGTAATTAGCAGAGTACCTGGCTATAGCAGGCACAGAATAAATGCTTATTAACTAACTGTTGATTGATGATCTCCAAAGAGTGTCATCTGCTCAGTCATAAACCTCATACCCATCACTTGGCCAGGGATATGTATGAAAAGGATCCCCTGGGATGCTGTCTTGGGGCACTTGCCTTCCCATCTGTTGGGAAATGTAGGGAATGACATTGCCCAGGGTGACCAAGTCTCAGGGCAAGTAATACATAACATACCTAGCAGGTTTGCTTGACATCAATTCTTTGGGAAGAAAATTTTATTCAGTCCAATTTAGGGTAACTTGTGCGGTGGGGGAGAAAACCTTGTAAATTATTTTGATATAAACTCCCATCTTCTATATTTTTATTTAAATTCTCCAAAATTAGAAAGACAAGAGTAGTGAGAAGCAAAATTTTAATCTGTATTAGTAGATACATAATGTCCAGAAGAAAAGAGGTGTAGTCAGACTACACTTGGTGGACTGTGTTCAACCCTGGGAGCCACATTTTAGAAAGGACACTGACAAACTGGAGTTCACCTAGAGAAGAGTGACCAGGACTGTGAGGGGTCTGGAAAGAGTGCCCCACCAGGACTGACCAAAGTGAGGATGTTTAGTCTAAAGAAAAAGGCCTTAGGAAGGATATGAACATCGAGGTCTAGAAGCAATATATGGAAGTGACAGAGAATTTTAGTGAGATTTGATATTAGGAAAGGCTTCTTAACAATTAGAACTATCCAAATATAGGATTGGTTGTCTCTGGAGATAGTCAGCTCCCCTTAATCTGTGGGCTACAAGTAGAGGCTGGGTGACCATTTGTGGGGAAGTGTGTGGGTGTAATTCCCTCAGGTACAGCTTGGACTAGCTGACCCCTCAAGTTCCTTCTAGCTTTGAGATTCTATGAAGAAAAATACAAGGAGAAGCTAAGTACTTTCACATAACTGAGGGGCTGATGACTTGTTTTCCAGGTTCAAGTCTGAAAGAGTAAACCAGTCATAGGAATAGCAGCACTTGAATTCCAGAGGATGATGCTGTAAAACTCGTGTTTCACCTGAGATCACCCATCATGTGGTTGTCTGAAACTGTCTTGAGAGGGAGATGATTATTTCCTTCTCTTGGCCTCCTGTTACTTTGTCAATGAGTTTGGAAAAATCTTTTAAGCAGACAGATACTGGAATTCTATCCCTGGCAATGAATGACAAAGAAGTAAAACAAGTCAGACAATTGCTTTCTCTACTAAAGTCCTTTCCTCTCCCCACAAGCTTCCAATGCTCTCTCCTTCCAAATTACCTTCCATCTACTCTGTATAGATGTCTTGAATGTAGCTAGTTATTCATTGTCACTTCCCCCATTGGAATGTGGGCTCTTTGAGGGCAGAGACCACCCGCAAGGGCATTTCTTTATATTCCCAGCACTTAGTACTGTGCCTGGCATGACAGGAAAGAGAATCTGAAAGATTTTTCAAGGGAGGGCAGACTCTGAAGGGTCTAACCAAAGTGGAAAGACTTTGGGGGCAGGACTGGTGACAGGTTGACATAGCCAAAGCTATGTTTTTTCCAGTACGTATGGCTATGAGAGCTGGACTGTGAAAAAAGCTCAGTGCTACAGAATCAAGGCTTTTGATTTGTGATGCTGGAGAAGACTTTTGAGTGTCCCTTGGAGAGCAAAGAGGTCAAAATACTCAATACTTAAAGAAATGAATTCAGGCTGTTCATGGGAAGCTTACGTACTTTGGCAAGATAATGGAAAAGACCCTGATGTTAGGAAAAATTGAAGGCAAAAGGAAAAGGGGATGGCAGAGGATGAGATGGATAGTGTCATGGAAACAATGAACATGAGCTTGGACAGACTTTGAGAGATAGTGGAAGATAGAAGAGCCTGGTTAGCATTGGTCCCTGGGGTTACAAAGAGTTGAACTCAACTGAATGACTGAATGACAGTAAAACTGGTGAAAGATTGTGCCTTCCAAGAATTAGACCACCTATGTTTGGAGAGGTTCATCACCTGACTAATCACAAGGTGAAGTGTTTTTTTGAACACAGACACTCATTAAGATAACTTACCAAGTTGTAAATGGATTCCCAGTCTGCTTCAGTTTTAACCTTATCTATAAATATCATAAAAAGGCAGATGGATGGTTCAGTGGATAGAATAGTAGACCTGGAGTCAGGAAGACCTGAGTTCAAATTTAGCTTCAGACACATACTACCTGTGTGACTCTTGGCAAATCATTTAATCTCTGTTTGCCTTAATCACCGATGAAGGAAATAACAAATCACTCCAGTGTCTTTGCCAAGAAAACCTCATGGATAGTATGGTCCATGGAGTCATGAAGAGTTGGACATGACTGGACAATAATAACATAAACAGCATAGCTTTTTGAGATATTAAAATATTTTTGCCTTGGAGTTTTCTTTCATATGTACCTCCTTGAAGACTGAAGTGTTTTACATTGATATTGATATTATATATTTTATATTACATGTGATATAAATTTAATATTTATTAAAAAATGTCTTAGTGATACTTTTGTCCAAGCATAATTAGTCTCCCACTAATCCCTCCCCGATGGAGAGACTCCCTCATGGAACCCTCTTTTGTAGCAAAGAAATATAGAGAAGCAAATCAAGCTGTATCTAACCATGTATTCCTTCTTCTGTTCCCATAGCCCACCACATTTTTTCGAAGAGAAAAGAGGTGAGCTTTTCTGTCATCTTCTGAAGCTAAGATCGCTGTCTTGTTCTTCCTTCACATTGTACCTTTGTCAGGAGTTAGTCCTGGAGAAGGAGGGGGACAAACCAGGGTTGAAGATGAGATATGCTTCCTCCCCCCTATTACGAGGACATTACCAGCAAGTCCTTCTGCTAACAGAAGACATTTTGCAGTCAATACTGTTGTCCAAAATGACTACATTCATTACTGACAGCTCAGGCTTAATGGATTATGGGCTGACATTGCATTAATAATGGGGTTTCAGAGCTGGTAGGGATCTTATTCGATGAATGAGGAACATGAGAAGTAATTTGCTGAAGGTCATGGAGCAAAGACTTGAACCCAAATCCTCTGACTCCAAATAGTGCTCTTCTAACTCCATAAAATGAAGAGACAAAACATTCCTGTCAACAGAGAAGGAAACAAGGAAAAAAAGACACTCACTAAAGAACTGGCGTCTCAAGTTAGAGTATCTCATTATTCAGAGCTCCTGAATATTTTCTATTTAATGAAGTCTAGGGTAAATTAATGTCCCATTCTCATGGAATGTAGATGGATTTTTTCTCCTTCATTAAAGGAAAAAAATTAAATAAAAGTTTAGCTTTCATTTTGCTTGTCTCCTTGAATCTAAGGGTAAACTTCAAAGGTGGAACAGAGCGTGCAAACATGGACAATCTCTCTGGCCGATGACAGAACTAAAATTAGAGCTGTTGGGAAGCAGCTGAAGAAAATGGCCAAGCACGATGCCAGAGGACTGATGATAAAATATGGTACCAGCCTGTTGAAAGAGATGTGATTGACTCAAGATGCAGAATGAGACATACTGTTTTTAATCATGGACAATGGGAGAATGTTTTCCTTGAGTGTCATGTGTTTGTTCCAAGACTTTTCTTTTTCTTTTTTCATTAAGAAGAGAGAGGTGGAAAGGAAAAAGAAATGTCTAGCAATTGCAAACAAAATTTCAAAACCTCCAAATAAAAATAAAATTAAGGGGCTGGATTAGATGACCTCTCATATCCCAATCTAGTTCTAGTTCCTGTGAACTTGGGTTTTGTTTGTTTTTCACATCTTCTAGAGATAAGAAGGCTATGCATTCTTTCTCTACAGATTTGCATACACTTTAATGAATAAACATTTATTAGGTACCTACTAGTACCATGTACTGTGCTAAGTGCTAGGGATACAAAGAAAGGCAAAAAAAACAGTTTCCATTCTCAAGGAACTCACAGTCTAATGGGGTACCTGACATGCAAACAACTATGCATAAGCAAGCTAAATATAGGATATATTCGAAGTAATCTACAGGGGGAGGGCACTGGAGTTAAGGGAGATAGAGAAAGTCTTGTTGTAGAAGGTAAAATTTGAGCTGGGTCTAGAAGGAAGCCAGGGAAGCCTGGAGGGGGAGCGGAGGAGGGAGAGAATTCCAGGCCTGGGCAAAGGGGGGAGTCACCAAGAATACTCAGAATTGAGAGATTGTACCTCTTGTGCAAAGACCATTAAGAAAGGCTAATGTCACTAGGTCAAAGACTACATGTAGTAGAGGAAGCGGTAAGGAGAATGGAAAGGCAGGAAAGCTCAGATTATGAAGGGCTTTGAGTGTCAAATACTAGCCTCTTTGGAACTGATGCTCTGCAGGTAAGCAGTGTGGTTAGTGGCCCTTTCCTCTGAAAACACAGACCCCATGTCTCGCAATTCTGACATATGTTAGTTACCATCTTGATCTAGTACAATCTATTTTATACCAGCTCCAGGGTTCCCTCCTGGTTCAACTACCCTCCTTACATATGTGCTTCTATACAAATAGTATTTTGCAAGGAAAATTAGAGCACTTTGGACACTCCAAGAAAATCAAATGATATTGAATTGTGTGTAAGCGCTCTGTGAGAGAAGGGAAAAGATCTCTGACTTATGCTATAATACTTTATTAAGATCAGGGACAGCAGCCAAGCAGACCACTGGGTTTGCCAAACCCATTTTACAGAATCCAAATAACTCCTCCTTTACATCTGCATAAAGAAACCTTTTCAGGAAATATTTTCCCACAAGCAGGCAGGAAGTGAAAATGCTGAGGTTGAGGACAACGCCTAAATTGGCTGCCCAGACCAAAGACAGGTCAGAGGTATATCCAAGGTTGCCGATTGGCTGGAGCATCTCATCACAGATGTGGGAGATGGTAAAGCTTTAGCACAGGAGAGAATCATGGAAATTAGAGACGGCAAAGACATGATGAGCTGTCCAGTTCATCTGTTTGCGGGTGTGTTGCAGGCCCCTAGAGCCATTCTGTCCATATTCATTTGAAAAATATTTAGAGATTTTATGCTGCCTGTTTGAGTTCTGAAAATTTGTCATAGATTAATCATGAGAATCTGCCCCATGCCACTGTTTAGTGGTCAAATCTCTTTCCCCTTGGAGGTTCAGCCCTCTTCAATACTGCTTTTTCCTTGAGTCCCCAGTGCCAGCCTCAGCTGTGGCATCTGCTGGCTCATTTATCTGGATGGTGAGGGCCTGAAATTGCTGTAGGAAATTAACATTTCAGATGAATGTTTTAGTATTCAAGATTGGAAACCCATAAGGGTACTTTGGCTCCTGCAGATCTCTCCTGCAGGTAATCTAGGTTTCTAAACCCTTTATAGTCTGTTCAGGGTCTTGCTAAATAACCCAATCAATCCTGCAGAGCTCAAATGTTTGGCATTTGCCAGTCTTCCACTTGTTTGTTTTGTCTGTTATTCGATTTGGATTTTAAATCTACTGGGCACTGAGCACATCTAATTTATGTTTTGTGCATGGTTCAGCACATTACTGGTGCTCACTCAATATTAAATACTATAATCACTGTCTTGACTGTTTATTTCGTCATTGAGTCCCCCAGAGTAAGAGAGTTTTAAGAATGGGAACCCATACCAGTTTCCCCTGCAATGTCCACAGCCATTGCGATGTGAGAGCCTTGTACAGCCCCCAGGGAAGCTTCTTTTAAGAGATGAAGTGGGGGTGAAGAAAGGAAAAGGTGGGGAGGGGTTGGGTAAGATGGGAGGGAAGGAAAGAAGGAAGAACGTGAATTAAACATGTCTTTTGGCATTCACTATCAAAGTGGTGGCAGCCAAATTCTCCCCTTGGGAGAGGAAGTTTTCTGGAACTTTGAGTCTCACATCTTTGAAAAATAATAGCAAAGGCTCTTCATGAAGAGAAGGCGGAGAAAATGAGGCTGCACAGAAAATGTCAAATTGTTCCAAGCTTGTGAGCCAGAGGGAATACAGAAGGAATCTCTACGTGTCATGATCTCATCCTGGCAATGACTGTCTTTGTGTTTCACTGTGGGTGTGAGCTGGAGCTTGAGGCTGAAGCAGGCAGAGCGCTTGCAGGCAGTCTGTACAGTGTCCCAGGGACCACCTCATCCATCCTGCGACCTTCAGACCCAAATCGTCGTTCACTATCTGTTCCTTTGAGGTCTACGTGTTGGGGGTACTGGCTTCTTTCTCCTGGTTACATTGATTACAGTGATGATATGAGACAGTGACAAAGAAAGAAAAAAAGGGGAGGAGAGGAGGAAAGAGGAGAAAACAGGAGGAAAGGTGAAAGGAGAGGAGAGAGGAGAGGACAGAAAGAGGACGGAAGAAAAGAGAGGAAAAGAGAGGAAAAAGAGAGAATCTAACTAAAGAAGCATTCTTAGAGCCTTCCATACTCTCCTTGATGAACCTACTTAGACTGTCTTTCCAATATTGATTCATACATAGGGCATTAACTTATAATTAGTTATTGACCACATGAAAAACAAATTCTTTACCAAGCATTTACTCTTATTGATTTGATTTTCTTTTAGCATATGTGATTCCAGGAAAGCCATATACTACAGGATGCAAATGAACTTTAGACAGAGAATTTTTCAAAAGGTTTTCGTTCACAAGAGCTCACAGTGGCTTCTACTTGATTGCAGATCTGAAATTCAGTTCTGTGAAGTTATTTTAAAGGAAGCAAACAAAAACATTTCAATCCATTCTCTCTCTGTCTCTGTCTCTCTCTGTCTCTCTCTTTGTCTCTCTCTCTCTCTCTCTCTCTCTGACTCTCTCTGTATCTGTGTCTCTCTCTTTGTCTCTGATATACTCTTTTCTTACCTCCCCTCCCTTCCCCTCCCTGTCACTTTTGCTAATCCAAGAAGCTCTCACTTTTTTGCCGAGCTATTGTTTTCTAAACCCCCCTCTCTCTGTCTCTCAGCAGTGATATACAGTGGAATAGGGAGGGGAAGATGGAGTTAGAAGGAGCTCCTGATCCAAAACAGTTTCAAAAGAATCTGTGAATTAATGTTTGATTTTCTTTTAAACCCATTCACACTTCTCCCCATTGCAATGCATTTGATTTAATATCATTTAGAAACTATTTTATTGTGTGTTATTAGGCGAGTAAATTCACCTCCTTTCACTGCCACTGCTCTACATAACTATAACTCAGATTTATTGCATGTGGGGCAAATTTGATGTGTGTGTGTGTGTGTGTGTGTGTGTGTGTGTGGTTATGATGTGAAGGGGCAGGGAAGAATTTGTTAATAGTGCAGAGTGTGGTCCTAGGTGTAATTGAGCAAAGAGAGGGAGACCCACAAGAAGTCTGCTTTGCACTTTTGAAGCATTTGGTGGGGAGGAGGACCCCAGAAAGGGGGTGCCAAGGCCATAAAACTTCTGCAGGTGGCAGCCTGGGATAGGATTGCAGCACTGCCTAACCAATACAGTCCTGGTAAAAAGCTAAAAGGCAAGTATTAGGCACATGTATTGTTAATGTATTTTTTTTTCTGCTTAATTTGAAGATCTTTCCCATCCATTAATAGGCCCACATGACTTGCTTAAATCACATGGAAACCCAAGTCACATAGGGTGCAAGGAGCTTGCTGAATGAGTGGAGCAGGAAGGGGCAGAGCTGGATAAGAGCTGAGAGGAAGTTGCTTAGACTAGTCAGAGTTCGGAAGGACAGAGGAAGCAGGCAGCTAGGATGATGAGTGTTTGTTTCTGGGAAGGCCTGATAATGTGTATAGACTTCTTGGTTACTGTGATGGATTTCTTTGTTGCTATGATAGGTTTGGCTTTCTGCTGTTGGGATTTGGCTTTTTGGTGTTTGAATAAATGTTGTAGTTCTGTCTTCCATGTGGAAAGTCTATCATATTTTGTGATTCAGAACTGTGCTGGCATATTCATAGCTGTGGTAGGCGCTGTGAATATCGCATTGGTGCTACTGTGTATCAATTGCGATGAGAAGAAAGTGTGTATGTCCCATACCCCTCCATGCCAGCGTACTCCAGCAAGGCTCAGTTGGACCTTCATTAGTTGCAGTTTTGTTTCTTTATTTTCATACTTGGACAATATTTCTATACTCACTTCACAAATAATGAATTCTGAAGAGTAGCTTTTCTTTTCTTTTCTTTTTGATAATCAAGTACACAATATATCAAAGAGAAAGAGGGTTAACATCAGAGTTAGGAAAGGCTGGGTCAGTTCCTGCCTCTAACACTGACTACCCAGGTGACAATGGGTAAGTCACTCAACCTCTCAGTGGCTCTGACATCTCAGGTTATTTGCTCAAGCTAATGAGTTGGTGATCTGCTTTGGTGAGAGGAGTTTCTACCCCAGAGAATTTTGCACATCAATGAAATCACAGATCCAAACCACCTTTTCCCCCATTTTCTCTCCCCATCCCCATTAAGAAGTATAATTTTTGCAATAGAAAAAACAACCCCGCACAAATCATTATCTTTCATCTTAAAACTAGAGCAGGCCAAGAAAAAAACTAGGTTGCCTTGAGTGGTAATTAGTTCCCCATTAGTGGAGAAATTACTAGGAATAAATAACTTTTAGAAATGAGTACATTCTGGGGGTGGAGAGGATTTTGTAGAGATTGGCTTGACTGGAATTAACGTTGAATTCTTTTACACAGTTAATTTGATTGATCATCCTTATCAGGGAACAGCACCAAGTTGATTATGTCATAGAAGTGCGATTTCATTGGTGTGGGTCTTCCCTTCACTCAAGTAGCTTACAAACCCTTCCCTGTACATCTTTCCATAAATCTGCCATGAATCAACCACTTGAGGGG
This sequence comes from Notamacropus eugenii, assembly GCF_028372415.1. NCBI lineage: Eukaryota > Metazoa > Chordata > Mammalia > Diprotodontia > Macropodidae > Notamacropus > Notamacropus eugenii. The sequence continues at coordinate 153,001,405 of NC_092877.1, read as the reverse complement.
CTGGTGGTCTTCTCCTGGTTCTTTCTGCATCTTTGGCATATCACACAGCACTTGGGCTGTCTGTCCTCACTTCATGGCCAGCATGTTTCTTATTCAAGTTGTACCTCTCCTTGATGAGATCTTTGATGTCACTCTATCTGTGATAATACATAGAAGTTTATTTATGCCTATCCATATATCTCTCTATTTTCCCTGGAAACAGAGATTAATGTATCCTATTTAGAAAACCTGCTAGGATTAACTTTCCTTTCGGGTCTAAGTCTTTGCTTTGTTTGGGTTATTATGATGACTGACAACTGATCAAATGTTCAGTGTGTTTGCTACTTGATCACACACTTCTTTTTTTTCAATATTTTTTATTTTCAAAATTTATTTCCTCACATACTTCTTTCGACATTTTTTCTCCCTGAATGCTAAAAAGTAAAAGCAAAACAAACTTGTCCAGAATTGAAGGAAACTGAGCTCTCTCTCCCTCCCTCCCTCCCTCTCTCTCTGTCTCTCTGTCTCTCTCTATCCTCTTCCATATTATGAATTTATTTATGAGCTTGAAATAAGAGCCTGAAGACTTGGGTTCAAGGCCAGATTCTATTTCAAATTAGTGGTGGTACCACTGACTAGTCAGGCTTGGGTTTCCTTATTTGTTTGTGGTCTGGTGCTTCTACTCATCTTTAAAAATATTTTTAATCTTTGTGAAGATCCTTTGACCTCTAGGATATGATGTACAGAGAGGCCAAAGAATTCCTAATGACCTCAGAACAGAAGAAATGATGACCCTTTCCTTCTTGGCTGGGATTGTAATGATACTCTGGAAGGAAGGAAGGAAAGAAGGAAGGAAGGAAGGAAGGAAGAAAGGAAGTGAGAAAGGAACAAAGAAGAAAAGAAAGAAGGAGGGAGGGGAGAAAGAAGGAAAGATGGAAGGAAAGATTTTTAAAGAGACTTCTATGTGCCAAAGTGTGGGCTTAGTGCTTTACAAGTATTATTTCATTTATCATTGGGGTCAGAAACAGAAGCAGGTAACATACACTTTCTCGCTTTCTCTTTTCTCCCATGTAGCTGGAATTTCTGGAGTCAGGTGATCACAAAGGACGTAGAAACCAAACCCAAAGAAGGGACAATGGAGAAGTAATGGAACCCATCATCCAAGTAAGGACTAGATGCTATGCCAAGGACCAGTGTTACCTAGAGCCATTGAAGATGATGCTCTGTAATTCCTATTCCTCATGATCAATGTGGAAGAATTTCCTCCTCCCTACTTTTCTGTAACCCATGAGCCCAAGATGGGAGAGTGAAAAGTTCTCCTTATCCCTCTTTCTGAACTTCAGATGTGCAAGGATTAGGACACTTTATTATTTGTACAGAAGGTTCTAGGAGGGAGGTGGGGGTATGATGAGGAGAAGCAATATATTTCTTTTACTAATTCTACTTTATTAACTTTGTTATAACATAATAATAACTTTTATAGAGTCTTACTATGTGCTTAGTACTATGCTAAGTGCTTCGCAATTATTATCTCATTTGATCTTCACAACAACCCTGAGAAGTAGGTGCTATTATTACCCTTATTTTACAGTTGAGGAAACTGAGACACACAGCAGTTAAGTGACTTGCCCAAGGTCACATAGCTAACAAGTGTCTGAGAACATATTTGAATTAAGGTCCAGGCTCAATGTATCAGTGTATCCACTGTATCAGCTAGTGACTCTGCTTAATTATTATGCTTAATTATCTGAATCTGAGAAGAGTAGGAAGTGCTCTGAGACACGAGATCACCCCTGATAATATGGGGGTTATGAACCAGATAGGTTTTCTGTTTTCATTTTTAAGTAATATCTATTTTATCTTGGTTTAAATTAGAACCTTGCCAACAAGGAGTTACAATTCAAGGCTACTTTCCAGTTAAGGACTAAAGAGCCATAATGACACATTGGTTACTTTTTAAAACAAATTTATTATTTATTTTTTAAATTATTTTTTAAAATTTGAGTTGCAAATTCTCTCCCTCCCTCTAGTTCTTTCTGCACCCAGTGAAAAGTCAAGCAATATAATATAAATTATACATGTTAAATCAAACAAAACATATTTCCACATTGTCCATTTCACAAAAACACAAGAATAATAAAGTGAGAAAATTATGCAGTACTTCAATTTACACCCAGACTTCATCAGTTCTTTCTCTTGAGGTAGAAAGCATTTTTCATGAAGAGTCCTTCCAAATTGTCTTTGATCATTATATTGACCAGAGGAGCTAAGTCTTTCATAGTTGATCATCATTATAATAGTGCTGTTACAATATACAATAATCTCCTGATTCTATTTACTTCGCTTTGCATCAGTTCACATAGGTCTTTCCACATTTTTCTGAAATTATTCCCCTGATCATTTCTTATAGCACTATAGCATTCCATCACAATCATATACCACAACTTGTTCAGCTGTTCCCCAATTGATGGGCATCACCTCAATTTCAACTTCTTTGCCTAACAAAAAGAACTGCCATAAATATTTATGTACATATAAGTCCTTTCCTTTTATCTTTTCAGTACAAAGAATTAATGGTGATATTGCTGGGTTAAAGGGTATGCACAGTTTTATAGCCCATTTGGGCATAGTTCCAAATTGATCTTCAGAATAGTTGGACCAGTTTCCAACTCCAATAGTGATTTAGTGTCCCAATTTTTCCACATCACTTCCAATAATTGTCATTTCTGATAGATGTGCCTCAGAGTTGTTTTAATTTGCCTTTTTTTAAATCAATTTTTGGAACATTTTTTCCATACAACTATAGATAGGCTTGATTTTTCTTCTGAAAATTTGCCTTTGATATCCTTTGACCAATTGGGGAATGGTTCTTATTTTTTAAAATTTGATTTAGTTCCCTAGATATTTGGGAAATGAGGCCTTTATCAGAGAAACTTGCTGTAAAAATTTTTGGAACTACTTGTCTAGGTACCTTTTTGCAAAATGGAGTTTCCCTGATTGTCTCTTTGAACTAATTCTATTTTTGCTTTTGCTTTTTCTGAGATCGTGATTACTACTCTTGTTTTTGTCACTTCAGCTAAAGCACAACAGATTCTGCCCCTTATTTTATTTCTCTATGTGTGTCTTTATGTTAAAAGTATGTCTCCTGTATATGACATATTGTTGGATTCTGGTTTCTAATCCATTCTGTTATTTGCTTCCATTTTATGGATGAGTTTATTTAACTCATATTCAGTTATGATTACTATATATTTTCCTCCATCCTAGTTTATTCTGTTTATTCCTTTCTTTCTTTTTTCACCCTATTCTTCCTTACAAGTCTGTTTTGCTTCTGACCACTGCATCATTTAATCCACCCTCACCCTTTTTCTTACCTCCTTTCCCTCCTACTTCCCTGTTAGGTAAGTTCGATTTCTATAGCCAATTGTGTGTGTGTGTGTGTGTGTGTGTGTGTATTATATAATATATGTATGTACACACATAGATAGACAGATATAGATATATTCTGTGCTTTAAGAAACAATTTAGAGCATTGCTCAGCACCCCCATTTCCCCCTCCACCACAAAAACTTTTCCTTGCCCACTTATTTTATGAGATAATTTTCCCTTTTCTACTTCTCCTTTCCCCCTTCCCCCTTTTTCTCACCCTTTCATTTCTTTTTAGATCATCCCAATATAATCTTTGTCTTTGTCTTTGTAGACTCCTATTTGCCTTAAAAATGAAAAAGTTCTTAAGAGTTGCAAATATCATCTCACATAGAAATATAAAGAGTTTAATGTTACACAGTTGCTTATGCTTTCTCTTTCATGTTTACCTGTTTAGGCTTCTGTTGAATCTTGTGTTCAAATGTTATTTTTCTATTAAGCCCTAGTACTTTCATTAAGAATGCTTGAAAATCCTCTATTTTATTAATTGTCCATTTTCCCCTTAAGGATTACCTCAGTTTTGATGGGTGGGTTATTCTTGGTTGTAGCTCTTTTGCTTTCTGGAATATCGTATTCCAAGCCCTCCACTTCTTTAATGTGGAAGTTGCTAAATCTTTTGTGATTCTGACTGTGACTTCAGGATATTTGAATTCTTTCTGGCTGCTTGCAATTTTTTTCCCTTGACCTGGAAGCTCTGAAATTTGACTATTACTTCTCAGAATTTTCATTTTGGGATCACTTTCAGAAGGTAATCAGTGGATATTTTCAATTTCAATTTAATCTTCTGAATCTAAGTTATTGGGGCAGTTTTCCTTTATAATTTCTTGAATTATAAAGTCTAGGTTGTTTTTTTTTTGATCATGGTTTTCACGTGATCTAATAATTATTAAATCATCTCTCTTCAATCGATTTCCAAATCAATTGTTTTCTGATGAGATATTTCACATTTTCTTCTGTTTTTCATTTTTTTAACTTTGTCTTATTGTTTTTTGATATTTACTGGAGTCATTAGCTTCTACTTGTCCAATTTTAATATTTAAGGAGTTATTTTTCTTAATTTTTGTATCTCCTTTTCTAGTCTATCCTCCTTTTAAAAAGTGTCTTTTCTAAATGAATTTTTGTGCCTTTTTAAATCTTGAGCTCATTTCTGTTTTTTAAGGTGTTATTTTATTCTGTACTTTTTGTGCCTCTCTTACCAAGCTGTTAATTCTTTTTTCATAATTTTCTTGCATCACTCTCATTTCTTTTCTCAATTTTCCTACTCATCTCTCTCTTTAACTGTTCCAGTAATTCTTGTTGGGTTTATTGTGATCTCCTTCTAGGTTTGTGTCTTGGTCTTCCCTGACACTGTAGTATCTTTTAATGATGATGATGGTGATGATGATGATGATGAGGTCCATCATCATCATCTTCTTCTCTTTCTCCTCCTCCTCCTTCTTCTTCATTCTTGCTCATTTTTTCCAGCCTATTTCTTACCTTTGAAATTTATGTTGAAGTTGGGCTCTGTTCACTTAGGAGCAGGGAGGCACTGTCCCAAATTTTAGACTTTTACTTGTTCCTGTTTTCAGAGGTATTTTTGGGGATCTGCAAATTTTTGGTGATTTAAGGTAGTGTGATCTGAAGAAAGGTGCTGTGAGTGCTTTCCTGTTTTACACTCTGGTCTTTATCCAGGAAGGGCCCCTGCTCCTTTGTAGTTGCCAGCACTCCTCAGGTCCCTGAAACTGGGACCAGGACTTTTATTGCCCTGCAACCACAAGCATTAGTGCTCCTCTCTGTCTTGGTACTGAGACCTAGAACTGCATATCAGCAATGCACCAGGGTCTTGTGCCCAGTGCCACCAAAGGGTCCCTTATGATTTCTTCCTGTCCAGTTGTCCAACCTCTTTACTGTCTGTGGCAGCTCCTAAAGCTGCTACTGCTGCTGCTGTCAAAGCTGCCTCTTTGACTCACACCTGGTGCTGCTGCCACTGTGCTCCAAGTCAGTCCCCACCTTGGTGTCACAAATTTTTCCTTCTAGCCTCCTAAATTGTCTTAGGACAAAATGTCTCACCCTTACCTTTTGTGACACTGCTGCTCCAGAATTCAATTTGAGGTATGAAAGTTGTTTGGAGGGCAATACTGGGAGATTTCAGCTGAGTTACTGTCTTTACTCGGTCATTTTGGCTCCACCTCCCCATGGTGGCAGATTGTGAGTAATCCAGATGTTTTTAGGCCTGAGTGCCTACAAGCAGCAGATGTGGATACTGTAGTCCATTGGAAACTGGGTTGTCTTTGGGCATTTGGGCAGTGCCAAAGATGGACCGAATTATCTGAAAGTATATGAGGTATAAGTACCCCTTGGCAGCTAATTCAGATATTACATTCAGCTAATAAAATTATTTTGATGGATAATTAACACAGTGATCCCTATACCTTTGTGTAGAGAAAGGAGACAAAACAGAACCAAGAGAATCCCACATTAAAACAAGGGAAGTTGGATTGGAGGAGCTATTAAGGGCCCTTAAAGTTCTAAGGATCCGGGTTATTACTGATTTTTATCTCCATTAGAGATGGAGGTGCTTGAAGGGAGGAACTGCAACCTTCCTTCTCCCAACTAGATGTAAGGCACAGTGCTTTACATGCCATAAGAATTTATGAAATATTTCTGAATTCTGTAAAACAAATTTTTATGTTCTCTGCATCACCACCAGGTGGCAGTGTCTTAGAACCCTTCTTTTGAAGTTTGGTTCTATGACAGACAACTTTCCCTTAGTCAGGGCAGCAGTGCCATGGAAAAATTGATGATGATGATGATGGTGGTGTTGATTATGATGATGACAACTGATATTTATATAATCCTTTAAGGTTTGCTAAGCACATCAAATGCCTTCCTGGATTACTGCCTTATCATGGCAGAGGGGCTAGCATAGCTTAATGAAACCACGAGCTGTGCCACGCAGGGTTACCCAAGACAAACAGGTCATAGTGGAGAGTTCTCACAAAATGTAATACACTGGAGAAGGAAATGGCAAACCACTACAGTATCTTTGCCAAGAAAACTCCATAAAGAGTATTGATAAAAGATGTGATGCCTGAAGAGGAGCCGCTCAGGTTGGAAGGTATCCAGGCAACATGCAACTGTGAAAGAGAGGGGAACAACTGCAAGTATCTCCTGCGTTAATGAAGCAGCTGGGTCAAAGCTGAAAGAAACTCAGATGTGGATGTGTCTGGTGATGAAAGGAAAGTCCAATCTGTAAAGACAATATAGAAAAGTGACGTGGAGTGTAAGATCTATGAATCAAGGCAAGTTTAAGCATTGACATCTTGGGTGTGAGTGAACTTAAAGGATGGGAATGGGTGAATTTAATTCAGGTGATCCTTACATATTACCACTACAGGCAAGAATCCCTTAGAAGAGATAGAGTAGTCATTACAGTCAGTTAAAAGATTAAAAAAAAAACCACTGGAATATAATCTCAAAAATGACAAAATGATCTGTTCAAATCCAAGGCAAACTGTTCAACATTACAGTAATACAGGTTTATGCTCCAACTATTGATGCCAAAGAGGTCAAAATTTATCAGTTTTACGAAGTCCTACTAATATCCCCTAGAAATAACACCAAAAAGATGTCATACTCATCATAGGGAATTGGAATGCTAAAGTAGAAAATAGGAAGATAATTGAAGTTTGGCCTTGGAGTACAAAATGAAGTAGGGCAGAGATTAATAGAGTTTTGTTAAGACAACTTGCTGGTCATAGTAAACACTCTTTTTCAACAATCCAAAAGGCAACTCTATACATGGACATCACCAGATGGTTAATATCAAAGTCAGATTGACTATATGCTCTCTAGCCAAAGGCGGAGAAGCTCTATGCAGTCAATTAAAACGAAATCTGCAGCTGACTGTGGCTCAGATCATGAGCTTCTCATTGTAAAATTCAGACTCAAATTGAAGAAAGTTGGGAAAACCATCAGACCATATAGGTATAACCTAAATAGCATTCCTTATGAATATGAAATGGAAGTCATGAATAGGTTAAAGGATTAGATCTGATAGAGTGCTGAAGAACTATCATTCTTCAAAGGTTTGCAATATTGTACAGGAAGCAAAAATCACTCCAGAGAAAAATAAGAGGAGAAAAGCAAAATATCTGTCTGATAAGGTTTTACAAATAGCTAAGGAAAGAAAGAAAATGAAAGATAAAGAAGAAAGTATACCCAACTGAATGTGTGTGTGTGTGTGTGTGTGTGTGTGTGTGTGTTCATCCTTCATGGCTGAAGAAGACCATGTCATCAGAGAAATGATGACATGACTTGCACTTGATTTTGTTTTGAGTGAGGGAGAGCTGTGCAGGTCACCAGCCTCACTTCTTCTCCATCTGAATCCAATGACCAGATATTCATCAGGATGACTGGAGATGACCCAGGATGAGGCAATTGGGGTTAAGTGACTTGCCCAAGGTCACACAGCTAGTGAGTGTCAAGTGTCTGAGGTGACGTTTGAACTCAAATCCTCCTGACTCCTGCACTGGTGCTCTATCCACTGCACCACCTAGCTGCCCCTCCAACTGAATGTAGAATTCCAGAGAATATCAAGGAGAAATAAGGTTTTCTTAAATAAGCAATGAAAAAAAGAAAATAATAGAATGAGAAAGACAAGAGAACCCTTGAAGAGAATTTGAGATATCAAGGGAAAATTTCATGCAAAAATGGGCATGATAAAAGACAAAAATGTTAAGGACTTACAAGAGTAGAAGAGATCAAGAAGAGACAGCAAAAATATAGAGAACCACATAAGAAAGATCTTAACATCACCAATAACCATGGTGTGGTTATCTAAAGCCAGATATCCTGGAGAATGAAGCCAAGTGGGCCTTAGGAAGGAGCATTGTTAAAAATAAGGCCAGTGGTGGTGACAGAATTCCAGCAGAACCATTTAAAATCCTCAGAGATGATGCTATTAAAGTGGTACTCAATATACCAGCAAATTTGGAAAACTCAACAATGACCACTAGATTATAAATGATCAGTTGCCATCCCAGTCCTAAAGAAGGGCGATGCCAAAGAAGTTTGAATTACCAAATAATTGCACTCATTTCACAGGCCCACAAGGTTGTGCTTAAGATTCTGTGAGCCATATTTCAGCAATATGTAAACCAATAATACTAGAAGATTAAGCTGGTTTTCAAAGAGGTAGAGAAATTGGAGACCAAATTGCCAACATTCACTGGATTACAGAGAAAGCAAGGGAATTCCAGAAAAACAAAACATCTACTTCTGCATCATTGACTAAACTAAAGCCTTTGACTGTGTGGATCACAACGAAATGTGGTAAATCCTCAGAGACAGGAATACCAGATCATCTTGCTTGTTTCCCAAGGAATCTGTATGTGGAGGATATATTGAACTAGAGGGAAATTTTGATTTTTTTTGTTTTTTAAATGACTTAATTGATTTTTTTTTGCTGGGTTACATCGGTCGTTTCCCAATAAACAACCCTCACTCGCATGAGAAAAGCTAAGTAATACTGCCTATTATAGGGAGTGCAACTGACAATATATGTAATTCTCCATAAAGCATATGCTTTAACTTTAGTAATCTGGAAACAACATTATACTTGTACTTGACCCCAATATTGGAGGCTTTTTTGCCATTGTATGTGAGGCAGCATGTTTTAGTGGATAGGGGACTGGCCTTTGGACTCAGAAAGTCCTAACACATGCTGGCTATGGGACCTTGGACAAGACATTTAACCTCTAAATGCTCCAGAGGTGGATTGTTATTAACTTTGGAAAGCAAGGTTTCAGGTGAGTGACGAAGTCAGTAGCCAGACTTCAAAGGGTGAGAAGTGAGAAGAGGAGAGTTAGTAAATACAGTGTGTTCTAGGAGTTACTTTTGAAAAGGGAAGACAGATGATATGATAACTTAAAAGGATGGCGAAGACAAGTGAGGGATATTTTTATGTATGGAGAGATGGGTATATCTATAAAGAACAGGGAAGAAACCAATAGAAGATGAGAAAAAGATGAGAGAGGGAGAGAAAGAGGGAAGAAGAGGAGAGAGAGAAAAATACTGAGAGGGACAGATAGAGCTGAGATAGAGACAGAGAAAAGGAAAATTCTGGAGAACAGGAAAGGATGGAACCAAGGGAATATGTTGAGGGTTGACCTTCATTAAGGTCCACATTATTAATATTCAAGTGCTTGAAACATCCTTCTTCATCAGAACCATCATTTCCATATTTTTAGAGCTTGAGAAGGAAAATAGTCTTATTTCTAAAACACACAGGTGGTTCAAATTCTTCTTTGTGCGCATTCAAGGGACTTTCCTAGGCTGTCATTCTTCTTCATTTTTTCACATTTGGGGTTCTCATCCTAGGGTCCACAGATCCCCAAGAGGTATGTGGATGGATTTTAGGCTGTCCATGAAGTTGGATGAGAAAAATTCTATCTTTATGTCTTTGTAACCCTTCATGTTTTATGTTATGCATTTAGTAGCATTATTTTAAGAAGGAATTGATAGACTTTACCAGATTATTGAAAAGGTCCATGACACTAAAAAGTTTAAGAACCTCTGGTTTACGGCATTTTACTTAGTTGACTTATGCACCCTTAAAACTCTCTTCTGTGACACAACACTATCTTTTCTGATCTCTCAGTCTCATTCTTCTTTATCCTTTTTCTTTTTTTGCTGGCTTTGCTTTATTCTCCTCTCTCTTTATTTTCTTCTCTACTCTCTACTATGGGAGTCCCCCAAGTCTTGGTCATTATTTCTTGTTTCTGCTCTTATTTCTCTCTACGCTTTTTCTCCATGAGCTCATTTTCTGTCATATCTTCAACTATCACTTCTATGCTGATGGAATGAATAGAGAGAAGTTGAAAAGACAACACTCTCTGGAATTATGAAAACATCCGAGTGTAACTAGGAAGCAAAAAAAAATCAGTTTCTAATTTACAGGTGACATATGACCCTACTTTAAAAAATCTACCTTAGCCTAAAGAAAAGGGCTTATTAAAATAGCTCAGCTGCTGGCAAGATATATGAGATGACATAATCCAATGGTGCAAGATGAAAATTAAATGTAAAAAACAGAAGCAAAGATTTGCATGGCAGGCTTTTATTTCTACTTCTTTAAGGATTTCAAGAAGAAACCAAGATAGGGATGTCCTTTAGTATAATGGTAAAACTTATAACAACAACAAGAACAAAAATAAATCTATTTGTTGAAATAATAGAGGAACTGAGATTTAGGATCCAGTCCTATATTGATCTATATAAAATTATAATTAGACATTTTTCTTCTTTCCTGTGGAAGCATTTTTAGTATTTTTTATGTTTAGGGCTATAGGCTTAGCACACCAGAGGTTGTTAATTTCCACTTTGGTGGAAACTTATTGGCAATTAGGGTATGGTGCTATCAATTGATTATCCCAGTGATACCTTGTAGGCTAATTGCCAGGCTTTCCATAGGGAAGGTTAACTGAGAGAGATATGAGTACTCATTCCTTCAATTATTCCTTCTACTCCCCTCTCCAAAAATAATCTTTTAATTAAAAAAAAAACATACAAAGAATGAAATTTTTAAAGAGCAAATTTTAAAAAGAAAGAACACATCAAGGTATAATTCAGTACCTTTCTTATCTATCTTTAACTCTTCAATAATTGTTATAAATCACTGATGACACATGTATATATGTATATATACATATATACATGTATATGTGTGTGTGTGTACATTGTAATCACGTCTTTTATCCTTCATTTTATCCCTAGACTTGAGTAGAGTATAATCAATTTATTGTGGTTTGATTAGATGACTTGTAAATTCCTATTAAATTTTAAGATCCAACCAGTTGAAAGTCCTCTTTGGTGTGAAAAACCCTTTTGGAATGGCATGGCTTTTCTCTTCCTTAGCTCCCATAGACAACACCTAATTTATAAATGAATTGATTTCAAAATTTCAGTTGTAAGTTTATCTATTGATTTTTTTGCCCCTCCTGGCTCTGTTTTTGACTTTCTGGACTTTGTCCCATGTCTTAACTTTGTTCTCACCCTGAAACTTCCCTTAGAAACTAGGCTGGGGTGGGGAACCTGTGGCCTTGTGGCCACATGTGGCCCTGTAGGTCCCCAAGTTCAGGCCTTTGACTGAATCCAAACTTCATAGAAGGGCTGCACTTGAGGACCTAGAGGGCCATATGTGGCCTCAAGGATGCAGGTTCCCCAGCCCTGGTAGTCTCTTCTCACCCTAGAATATTCTTCTATCATGCATCCTCAATGGTGAATTCCTCCATTTTGGGGAGGGGCCCAGACTGGCTAACCTTCATTCCTGACTTTGTCATCATGGCTCAGTTACTGTCTCCACCTTAGTCCTGGGACCCCTCACCTTAGGAAATCCCTTCACTATGTCAGCCCCCTGTGAGCCAGGATTTGAACTCAGGTCCTCACTGTAAAGCTAAGGCTCTTTCTATTTAAAATTGGTACCAGATGACTATGATTCTTAGTGTGAATTATTTTTTTTTAGACATTTACTAATCACCTTAGAATATGGTTGCTGTTGAATTGTTTCAGTCATATCTAACTCTGTGACTCCATTTGGGGTTTTCTTAGCAGAGATACTGGAGTGGTTTGCCATTTCCTTCTCCAGCTCATTTTCCAAATGAGGAAACTGAGGTAAACAGTGTTAAGTGACTCACCCAGAGTCACACAGCTAGTAAGCATCTGAGGTCATATTTGAACTCAGGAAGATGAGTCTATTTAACAAAATAAATAAAAATACAATAAAACATAGATAACATTACATTTTGAACTAAGTCAATATATGACTTACAAAGACCATTGTGTAAAATTCAGCAACCCATGTTTCTCTTTGAGTTTGACACCTTATCTAAGATTTATTCTTTCAAAAAGAAACATGGGAATAGGGTCTATTTTAGTGTATTTAAAAACCTTCTAACAACAATAGCAAAAAAAAGTCTATCTTCCAGCAATATATCGATAGGACAACAAAAATATAATTGACATTTTGTAATTGCTGTTTTATATACCAGTATATAGGGTATGCAAAGTATAGGTTATCTCTAATTCTAAATTCTATAATCATATTCTGGGTCCTGGGAAGAACATTGAGTTTCTTCTCTTTTCTGGGCATGGGACCAGCGCTAGGTAACATTTTGGTATGAGCAAAGATTTCCCTTGTCATTCACCCGTTTCCTTTCCTGTGCACCCCTCCCCGGTTCCCAGGCTCCCTCTGCCCCCAAGTTGCCCTAATTTTCCTGGGGTCAGCACCAGCTGCTGCTAACAAGCCAGCTTTGTATGGGCCCAGGAAATTCCAAAAGCTGACATCCCCCAGTGTGCTGGTTGAATCAAAAAGTCACAACTTGCAAACTTATGAATAAACCTTCCATCAGCCTATTGAATTACTCAGGTAACCTGGATTCTGTTTGGAAAATTGACATACGCTTTTCACAGTCTCCTGCCTCAGTAGTTTTACCTGGGGCACTGTTTTGTCCCTGACTGTCCCGGATCTAAATCTACAATTTTGTGATTGTTTGACAATGGACTCAAGCTGGTGAACGCTTCTGGCCATTACGGGCTTGGCATTTCTTTGCTAGGATCCTTCCCTCATGCTATTGGAGAAAATCTCTAAGGAAACCTTATTAGCCTCAGTTTCCATATCTTTAAAATGGGAGGGATGAAATTTGTCTATTGTGGTATTGCTGGGAAGGAAAGTGCTTGGCAAACTTTGAAACACTGAGTAAAGGTGAGCTCTTTCCCTTCCTTGGTGGCAGCAAGAGCTCTCCCAGCCACCTCTGTCCCAAACAGAAGATGATCAAGAGAAAATTCTAGGAAGAGCCAGATAGTACTTTCGCCTTTTCCTTTCTCCACTTCATTCTCTCCCCCTCTTTGGAAAAGACCTTTCCCTGTTTCTGCCACGTACACAAAATGTGTTAAGGTTTCCAAGGCACTTGATATATATTCTTATTTGATCTACATACACACTCTGGAAGGTAAGTACTATTATAATCTCTATTTTATGGATAAGGAAACTGGAGCCCCTTTTTGTTGTCAAGTGGTTGTGGTCATCTCTGATTCTTTGTAAGCACATTTGGGATTTTCTTGGCAAAGATGCTGGAGTGGTTTGTCATTTCCTTCTCCAGCTCATTTTCCAGATGAGGAAACTGAGGCACTTAACCAACTGACTTGCCTAGGATCACACAGCTAGTGTTTGAGGATGAATTTGAACTCAGGTCCTCCTGACTCCAGGCCCAGCACTCTATCCACCATGCCACCTAACTGCTGAAACTGAAGCTGAGTGAAGTTTAGCGACTGTGTGGTCAGGTTATGCAGCTAGAAAATGTCCGAGGTAGAATTCAAACTCTCATCTACGGTGACTCACGACACCATCTAGAGCAATCTTATTTTTCAACCAGCTCTAACTCACAAACTTTGCTCATGCCTAAGTTGATTTTGTGGCATTTTCCAGAAGGCTTAAAAAATACCCCGAAAGCCTCACTATGACAAAAACATTCTTCAAGTACGTATTCTACTTGATGCTGGGGGGATACAAATTTAGATAAGATGTGACTGAAAACAATGGAGAGACAACCAGGCCCTAACCCTTGCAGGCCAGAGCACCATCAGTGAGGCACAATTGTCTCCCCTTCCCAGTCTTGAGTACATTTATTGGCAGCTGGAGAGTGGCCAGTAGAGAGGGAAAGATTGAAGAGCTATACCAAAATGAAATGGACTTAATTGGAAGGTAGAGGATTGCCAGGGCTTTAAGCATTTAGTGGCTGATATACATCAATATTCACCAGCACTGGATGAGTATGATATTATGTATTTAATTCGATTTCCATAAATCTAATTGTGTGATAGGTTCAGGGTCATTTTATGGTTCCCAATTGCCTGTGTTAGCATTTCCCACATGAATTTAGTCATGGATCATATTTAGAGTTGGAATGTATTGATGGGCCCTAGAAATGTGTGGTAGAGAAGTGGAAATGAGTTTGGGAGGAAAAAGAGAGAATTAATGAAATTTTGGCATAGAACCAAGTAAATTAAACCATTTTTTCAAACTGAATAAATTGCCACATGTAATGAGCATTTGGATATATAATTATATATTTAATATGTTAGAGGGCAAAATATTGGTAATATGGAGCATTTTTTCATATAACTCCTATTCACATCGTGTAGAGAATTAGACTGCAATAGAACATTTTGGAAAATACTCATCAGCAACTTCCACACTACTCAAACGGGCATTTAAGAACCTCCACGATTTCGTCCTACTCTGCCTATCCAGCTTGATCCTTTACCACTCTCTCAGGTGTACTTTGTTCTCCAATCAGATCAGTCCTTTTCTTGTCTCATAAACATGTCCTCCTTTCTATCTCCAAATATTTGCCCTTACTCTTTCTCACTCTAAACTCCACCCACCCTCTAGGACCTAGCTCTCTATATTAGGAAAGGCATATTGGAAAGAGAACTAGATTTGAGTCATGCCAGTTATTACTCATATGACCTTGAGCAAGTTATTTAACCATCTGGAGTCTCTTCTCAGTTATAAAATATGAGGATTGGACTCAATGATCTTTAAGGTACTACCTGGCCCTAAATCTTAAAATTCTCTGATCCTTCACCAGAGTTTTTCAGGTAAAAGTTAGAGGACCACTTTGGTGCTATGTTACATTACTGAGGGCATTTTAATTAGAGGGAATTCTTGGTCATGTGTAGGTTAGACTAAATTGTCTCTGAGCACCCTTCAGATCAATCAACAAACATTTATGAATTATGTACAAGTGAAACAATATGAAACAAAAATGACACATTTTCTGCCCTCAAGGAGTTTATGTTTTATCATAGGAAATGATGTGTACATATAAAAAGTAATTTTGTAAGGAGAAAGCACTTACAGCTGAAGGAAATGAAAAAGATTTTCTTGTAAAAGGCGGTGCTTTATTTATTTATTTTTTGGAGGCAATAGGGACTAAGTCACTTGCCCAGGGTCATTCAGCTAATAAGTGTCTGAGGTTGGATTTGAACTTAGGTCCTCTGGACTCCAGGGCTCTATCCACTGTGCCCCCTAGCTGCCCTTTGAGCTCAATATTAAAGGAAACCAGGAATTCTAAGAGGAAGAAGTGAGGAGAGTGTGCATCCCAACCATAGAATACAAAGACATGAAGATTAGAAATGTAGTATTGTGTGTAAGGAACTGCAAGAAGGCCAGTTTGTTGGGATGGTAGACATGAAGAAAAATATACAATAAAGCTGGAAAGGGAAATTGGAGATAGGCTATGAAAAGGAATTGTTATTTAATTCTAGAGTTAGAAAAATTACTTTAGCAACCATGTGAAGGATAAATGGGAGAACAGCAAGGTAGAGAGGTAGGGATACCACTTAGAAATAGTTATCAAAACATTTCAGATGATGAAGTCCAAAATGAGGGTGATGTTTGTGCAAAGAGATCATATGAGATGGATGTGGGAAATGTTATGGAGCCAGAATTGAGGACAACTGGGATCCAAGAAGATGGGGGAAGAGAGGGCATCATGAACCTAGATGACTGAATGGTTGGTGGTGTCCTCACCAGAAAGACACAACAAGAAGGTAGATTTGTGAGGAAATATAATGAAGTCTGTTTTGGGGACACTGAGTTAGAGATGCCTTCTTGGTATGCCTCAGTGTGGAATGTCCAGTATGGAATTGATGATATGGGATTGAAGCTTAGGGGAAAGTTTAGGTATGGATATATAGATGCATGAGAGAGGGGAGCTGAAGAGGGGAAAGAAAATGGGATTAAGGATACCTGCCTTGAGGAACAGTTAAACTATCTCATCTTTGAAATCAGAAGGAAGAAGGAGAGGGAAAATAATGAGCTTGAGTTAGCAGAAATGGATGTTGGCAGGGGAAAGAGTTCAAGTGAAAACAAAGACATTCTTCTCTGTAAAAAAAAGAGGGCTAAGTCATCGGCTGCTAAGCGCACAGGGCAAGGGCAGGACTGGTGGTAAGAGGAAAGAAGAGAAGAATGGAAATGGTCATGGATAAGGGATAAATGAAGAAATTATTCATCATTAAGGATAATCGACATTTATTGACACTTTAAAGTATATACAATACTTTGCATGACCTTCAGAGAATGACATATTTCAAGGTCAAAGGGATCTTAGAGGTCATTTAGTCCAAAGCCCTGCATTTTACAGATACAGAAACTAGTCTAAGAAAGGTCAAGAGACCTGCCTTATGACAACCCTGTGAGGTATAATCATCCTCATTTTACAGATGGAGAAAGGAAAGCTCATCGAGTTTAACTGGCTTGCTCATAGTTTCCTGGCTGGTAAATATCTGCGGCAGAATTAGAACCTAGATCTTCTTCATTCCCAATATGATATCCTATTCAGTATGCTAAGCAAAACTTAAGGATATTAAAGAGAAATATAAAATGTTTTACCAAATACCCAGTAGACCCTTCATGCTGACATTAACTGGTCATTATTTAGGGAAGAGTAGCCAAATATTAATCATCTGTATATGTTACAAATCCTTGAAATACCTCATCTTTAAATAGATTGCACATGCCCAGAATTCAATGACTGTAAATGAGGCCCCAAGGCTTGGGTTTCATTGCTCTTGTCAAAGTGTCCAGGGGCGTGCATCTTCTTTATAGGTTC
This sequence comes from Notamacropus eugenii, assembly GCF_028372415.1. Taxonomy (NCBI): domain Eukaryota; kingdom Metazoa; phylum Chordata; class Mammalia; order Diprotodontia; family Macropodidae; genus Notamacropus; species Notamacropus eugenii. Next base: position 152,984,345 of record NC_092877.1, on the reverse strand, counting down.
CTCTTGCTATATTTTAGTCGAAAGAATAAAGTCCCTTTTGAATTATGGCAGTTTAAAATAATTGCCTTGCTAAGAATAGCAGGAAAATTAGCTGGCTTGGTGGCTCAGCATATTTGGGTGATATGTCTCCGTGTGTCAACCCTCTGCTCTCAGTACCACCTGCTTGAGTCCCCAATAGGGACTGAGACTGATGACGTCATTGTAGTCTGTCATAGATCACTGACAAGTTAACCAAATGGGCTTTGCTTGGCAATAAGACAGACTACCTCAGGAAATAGGGAACAGGGCTCCTTGTCAGCTCACAGCAAACGAATGATTGACTGTTTTTATTTAGCATTTATATAGCTTTTATATTGGCAGAATTCTGGGTTTATTAGTTATTCTTTATAATACTTTGATGTTATAGCCCCATTTTACAGGTTAGAAACTGAGAAATCTATTCTGTGGGCCAAGTGTAGAGGACATTTGTAGGCAGAGGAAGAAAGGACATGAATGGGACAATGGGATTCGCTTCCTAATGTACAGTTTCCACAATCTGAATGACTGAATCTTAGAGCTAGAAGGTACCTGGGAGCTTGTCTAGTCCAGCTTGTACTTCAGCAGGAATCTTCTCTCCAGAATACTAAGTGCTTAAAAGCTTAAACCTTTCTAGTTAGTTTTTAAAAATTTTCTTTTTAATTTATGGAATAAAACAAAAATTTCCATAACACAAGACAATTTTTAAAAAGATGATTATACATACAACTACAAATCTACTATGCATAATTTACTATTCCTTTCAAATATGCAACAAAATAATCATGTAATATTATTTTTTTGGTTCTGCTTATTTCGCTTCATTATTTTGCAAGTCTTTCCATGTTTTTCTGAGCTCATTATTTCTGTTAGCATAGTCGCTTTCCATCCTAATCATATACCACAAGTATATGTCGGAGGGAACATCCTACTTCCGTAGGCAACCCATTGCTTTAATTGTTAGTAAGATTTTCTCAATGCTGTAACTAGGGGAGGATGAAGAGGATTTTGATGATACTCCTTTTAGGGTTTCAGAATCAAGAGAGCTTAGTACCTTGTTATCAACAAGCTCCTTACAATGGGAAGCTCCCTGACTGGGACTGGTGGTCTCCTCCCCAACCTGACTGCTACAGCCTGAGGGTAGTGTCCTAGAGTCTTGTCATCTGTCATTGCTGTGCCATTCCACCCCACCCTCAACAGAAGGCAGTTTGTCAACATTGCCTGGGGGCAATAATTCCTAGTTAAAGCTCTATTTTTTTTCCTCACCTTAAGTTTCTCCCCACTGCTACTACCTCTGTCTTCTAAGGCCAGAAGGAGTATCTGCAATCTTTCTTCCATAAATAAGCTCCTGATGAGAGGTTGGATGTTCCCCCAAGAGTAATCTTCTCTAGGTTATACATCCACTGTTCCTTCAACCAGTCCTCATACAGGATGATTTTAGGGTCCTTTCTGACCTCTTCTGAATGCGTTCCAGCTTATAAATATCTTTTCTAAAATTAAGTGCCCAGAACTAAACATAATACTATACTGGCTGACAAGGAAAGAGAAAAGTGGCCTTCCACTTCAGAGGCCACTAGATGGTGAAGTGGATAGAACTCTGGACCTGGAGTCAGGCACAGCTGAGTTCAAATCCATCCTCAGAAACCTAATAGCTCTGTGACCCCAGGTAAGTGATTTAACCTCTGTCTGCTCAGTTTCCTTACCTGCAAAAATGGCATACTAATAGCACCAATTTCCAGAATTTCCGTCAGAATCAAATGAGATAATATTTATAAAGTGCTTAATAAATACTTGTTCTATTCCCCTTTCTCCCACTCCAGTGTATAATGATTCTAGAATCCAAGCCTCTCTTAAAGCAGTCTAAGATTACATTGTGTTTTTTTTTTTTTTTTTTTTTTTTTTGTTTTTTGGTTGCCACATAACACTGTTGACTCATACTGAAGTTGTGGTCCACTAAGTCTCTCATCTCTTTTAGAGGTCTGGTCCAGTTACACACCTCCCCCAATCTTGTACTTAACTAAGTTGATTTTTAAAACCCAAGTGTAAGACTTTACATTGATCATTATTAAGTTTAACTTTATTAAGTTGGGCTCAAAGTCCTCACCAGTCAAGATGTATTGGTATGCCGACATGGTTGGGACATTTTAAGGAACATCTCTTGCTCTGTGTCGTCTGCAAATCTGAGGTATACGCAGTTGATTTCTTGGAGCAGGAAGGCAGCAGATATTGCCAATAATTTTAATGAGGGCCTCAAGTCTGCTCTTTTCTTAGTCTGCCTGTAGGTCACTGACAAAAGTAGGGAGATTCTAGGCTTCTGGGCTAGCGTTTCTAAACTGGCTTTATACTGGGACTGCTGAGATAATTGTGTTGGATGGAGTTAGAGAATGTGAAAAAATCTCTGGCAGAACAGTCTAGCTCCAGGGAATCTGGCTATCTATGTGAGTTTTTCCTATGTGTCTGAGTTTTTGTATGAGTGCTCCTGGGAGAAGTTTCATGTGATGGCCTATGTTAAGAGTTTCCTTAGGTATTAAACAGAGAGGAGACCAATGGACTTGGTGGTGATGACTGTTTTTATTCTTACTGGCATTGTAGGATCCTGACAAGAATCAATCTTGGTACATGCGGGCATTAAATTCAGTGTGGGATGGAATCACAAATCATATGAAGGATTCCTAGAATGCTTAAACCCAGCAGAAGAGACTTGGTTCTGGATCACACCAAATTTTAACCCCCTACATACCAATAACCTCTATAGAAGGGTCAGAATGACATTTTCAGTCATCCCCGAGATTGAAAAGACCTATTCTTCTTTCAGAACTTACTGTGAAGTAGGAGGAGGGAAGAAGCAGAGGATCTCAGAGGAGGATTTTGTTACCTAACTATCTATGCTTGCTGTAGGGAAAGTTTCCAAATCTTCACAGTCCACAGCTGCATTAATTGTAGGGAGGCAGAGCAAGAAGAACTTCATGTTTAAAAACCGAAGATGTCTTCTTGGGACAGAAACTAAGGATTCACAGAATCAAAGACCTGGAAGTCACCTAAACTGTGTCCAGCCTAATCATCTTATCTTACTGATGAGTGATAGCAAAAATGCACCTAATAATACATATGGAAAGAAGGATTGTATTCCATATTACCTTGTACTTACTTGTCATATTTATGCATTTCCTTACATGTGTACAAAACTTCTTGAGGACAAAGACTTTCTCATTCTTGTCTTTGTATTTCTAGCACTTTCCACGGTGCTTATCCACAGAAAGGATGCTTAATAAATACTTATTGAATGAATGAATCCCTCAGTATCATCAAAGTATCCGTAAAATGAACAAATGAGGACCAATTTTGAGGAATCACCCCTTGTTTTCCACGGAGTCAATGCCTTTGCTATGTAGGTCAGTTTCGCAGTACTTTCATAACAACGAATCTCATTTACTATATTTCACGTTTGTTTTCTACGCACACAGAGTTGATTTATTCTCATAACATTGTCATACTTCTCTTTCAATTCCTTTCTTCTAAGTCCCACCCAAGAAAGCCTTTCCAAACACTTAATTGCTTATCTTTTCCTCTTATCCCAGAAGTATCTTCTCTCTATGACAGTACATAATCTATATAGGTCACTCAGTTTTATCTAAAACATAGTTGGCTGAACAGTACCAGAAATCTTATAGAAAATTGAATATCAGTGATGTATTGCTGTAAAATAACTGTAATTTAGGGTGTTTTTTATTTTCAGAGTACTCATTCATTTTGTTTAGCATTTAGATGACATCTGTTTTTTCACTATAGTTATGGGAGTGTGGATATGCATATATAGGTATATTTGCTGAAAGACAAAACTTCTGATAGAGAATTTAAGTCAGAGGACAAAATACTGGATCCTGGAATGGTGAGAAACTCCTCTGGAAATGATGAATACACCCAAATATTGTAGGCTTCAAGTTTCCAGATGAAACTGGACTCCTGAGATTTGAATTATATTTTAATTCTGGCTGGAAACAGGAGTAATGGAGTGATAGTTCCCCCCTTCTCTCCAATAGCTATTCAGATGTTCAAAGGGGATAGAACAGAGCTGGAAAAGTGGATACTTGCTGCAGAGAAAAGCAGGAAATGGAATGAACTGGCAATTGCACCAGAAAGTAAAGAGAATGATGAAGGTCCAGGAGCAGGAGTAATGAGATTTCTTCATCTCCTGTCCTTTGTTTTTGACGATGACATTAGTCTCATTGTGAAAGAATGGACGTGCTACTTATTATAGTTGTCTGCATGGGGCTCATGTGTATGCAGCTTGCCAGGCTGCTGATTAGCAGCTGTCTTTTTTTTTTTCCAGCTGTGTGCATCCCTGCCTTCTCTTGCTTCGTGCCACAATGTCTCTACTCAGATTGAGCTGTCACACTTCTGATTGCTGCCCATCAGGCTTTTGATACTGGCAGCTCAGCATTTAACATATTACATATCTGGCTACACTCCTTCAGGTGCCTGGTTGGTTGAACCTTTATAACCTTTCTTCTGCCTGTTTTTCGTCCTGTGGTGATCACATTTAAGGTTTACAAGTTTCTGTGATAATGGCGGGTTTAGAAAAAAGAAAGGACAGAGAATGTAGCCAAAGGGAAAAGATAGGAGGACCTGAAGATGAAAGAGCCTGACAACAGAGACTGAGAGTCCACCAATGATGGCCTGAAAATACAACATCAAGAGAAATAAGGAGCTTGGACGTGGGGGTGGGGAAGACAATAGCAGTGAGGGAAAGATAGACAGGAAAATGATGATAAGTGTAGAGAAAAGAACCTGTCTTTATGTTTACAGGAGGTAGTTTTAAAAGTAAGCTATGGAAAAATGTGGTTTTTAACAGTTATTTATATAGTGGTAAGAGGGGCATTGTGTGCCTGGGTATTGTGTCAGGTCCTCATTGCCACCCTTTGATGAGGGCTGTGTCTTGGCACTGATGATGTCTGTCCATACAGCATGCAAAAATCCTTGTCACTCATGGAAGTAGAATTGTTCCTCCTCCTCTGAAACCATGTGGTTCCTCTAGGGAATGGAATCCAATCCTCTACTACTTACCATTCTCCTATCTCCACTCTTGATTTCAGTTTCATTTTTAAAGGGTGAGACTCAAATGAATGAATAACCATGATGAAATTAATCACTCAAAATCTCACCCAAACTATCGAAATAACCTCTTTACCGGTCCTCTTGAGTTCATCCTCACCTTTTTTTAAATCTCTCTTTTGCACAACTGCAAATCTATGCTGCTAAACTTCAGGTCTGGTTGCGGCATTGCCCTGAAGGAGTTGCTATTGTATCTAAATCTATTTAAATCTAATCTATTTAAAGATTAAACACAAACTCTCCTGCTAGGTTTTAAAACCATCCACCACTTGGCTCCAATCTTGCCTTTCCAGGTTGTTTCCACATTACTCCCTTCCATACAGTCTATGTTTTATTCAAATTGTCATCCTTGTTCTGCGTGGGACATTCTACCTCCCTTCTCCATGACTTTGTACAAGCTCTCCCTAGATACCTGAAATGATCTCTCTCCTCTCTTCAGTCTCTCAGAAGCACAGGAGACATAAGTAGAAAATGAAGTTTTTTTTTCTTTCAAGGAACTCTTATTCTTTTTAAAAATTATTTTTAGTTTTCAGTATTCACTTCCACAAGATTTTGAATTTTAAATTTTCTCCCCCCTCCCTCTTTTTTCCCTTCCCTAAAACAGCATGAGATCTGATATAGGCTCTACGTATACCTTCATATGAAACATACTTTCACATTAGTCATGTGAAGAATTAGAACCAATGGGAGGAACCACAAGAAAAAGGAAACAAAACAAAGCCACAATAAAAGAGAGTGCAAACAGTATACTGCCATCTGCATTTAGGCTCCAAAGTTCTTTCTCTGGATGTGGATAGCATTTAAAGAATTCATATTCTAGTGGGGAGACATTCTAGTGGCAATTCAGATAGAAAAGTCCAGCATCAAAAGAATATATATACATAAACACATGTATATACATATATACATGTATGTGGTAATGCATCCTTAATGTAATTTTAAGATTTAGCTAAAATGCTACCATCCACAAGATATATCTATTGATCCCCCAGATGTTAGTGTACCCCTTCAGTTCCTTATATTTTGTATTGAGTTATCCATTGTTTCCTCTAAGTTAAATGTAAGCTTTCTGAGTGTAAGGATGACTTCATTTTGGCATATAGACACCTAATGAATTTTTGCTGAAATGAATATTTCCACCTTTTATTAGGGATATCTTCAATGCGAGAGCAAAGAGCTCCCCAGAAGTTGGAGTGAGGATCCAGGACAGTGTGGGGAACAGACCCCTACATTTTCTATAGACACTAAATAGCTTCTATTGCCAATTCCCAGCCCCCATAATACTTGGTGCAGTTGTTCGTGGTCAGAATGAACTGTGGAATTGCTGACCATAGTTAAAATCAGAATAATTGTGAATTAATTAAATACAGTTTGTCAGAGCCATGAAACTATAAAATTTCAAATGAGATGATATATGTGAAACACTTTGCAAGTCTTGAAGTGCATATAAATGTTAGTCATTAACTATTTTGCTTTTTTTCTGCTTTTTTTTTCTTCCTATCACTGGGTAAATTTAGTAATTGGAAGAGAACTGTAACAAGGCAGAAAATGGTAGAATATATGAACATATTGTGTATCTTCTACCAAGACTTCAGAAATGATTCTACATGAAAATTCTGTCTTCCAAGAAAAGTTTTCTGGTGGAAGAAAATGAGCTAATGGTGGGAAGGTCATCCCCTTAGCCATCAAATATACTGTAATATTTTAATAATCCATTATTTTAGGGGGGCATAGGTACCCCCACCACTAGTAAAGATAACAGCTCCTTCAAATAGATAATCTTTAAGAGATGTTATAATCAAATTTCATCAACCTATAGGTAACCTCATTATGTGCTTCACTGAAATTAGATAGGTTAGTCCTACAAATACAGTTATATAGTCTTGTCATTGGAGCTAGTTAAAGGAGGAAAAAGGATGATTAACTTCTAAATAGTTAACCTATAAAGTAAATTCTCACCTTCAGAGTTTCTTTGTTACGAGGACTACCACAGCCAAAGACTTCTCATATCACCATACCTAACTAGGCTCATCTTCAGGGAGTAGATGTTTTGTTTTTCTTTTTTCCAGAGCCATACTTGATGCTTTTCCAGCATGGTGGAGCCTACCATACCATAATATAATTTCAGAAAGGGATATGGTTTTATCAGTAGATATTAATTAAAGATGCACTACTTGACTTATTTCTGAAAATAGGGAAAAAGGGAAAGAACCTATATGTTCTAAAATGCTTCTAGCGGCTCTCTTTATGGTAGCAAAGAACTGGAAACTGCAGGGATGCTCATCAACTGGGGAATGGCTGGACAAGTTGTGCCCTATGACTGTGATGGAATACTACTGTGCTATAAGATATGATGATGGTTTTAGAAAAAACGTGGAAAGACTTGCATGAAATAATGAAGATCAAGATGAACAGAACCAAGAGAATATTGGATACAATGTAACAGCAATATTGTCTTAAGAATGACTGAACAGATAAATTATTTTGACTATTATAAATACTCAAATTAACTGTAAAGGACAGATGAAGAAAGATGCTATCTACATTCAGAGAAAGAACTGATTGAAGTATGTACAGAATAATTTTACATATATATGCATATTTGTGTCTAATGGTAGCTATCTCTAGAGTAGAGGGAGGGAAGAAAAAAGAAATTTACATGATAATTTTATTGTATATTTGAAAGGAAGAGCAAGTTGTGCATAGTAGATTTGCAGTTTCTTGGGAAATCATCTTTTTTATTGTACTATGTTATGGAAAGGCTTATTTTATTACATAAATTAAAAATAAAATTTAATAATAAAAAAAGAAGATGGATTACTATATATATATATATATATATACATATATGTATACATATGTGTGTATGTATGAGTATTTGCTGTACCCTAAGTACCACTGGACTTTTCTATCTGAATTGCAGCTGTAACTTCTCCCATTGGAATATGAGTTCAGTGAAAAAAGAAACACTTTCTTTTCCATTTGTATCTCCTGTGATTAGCATGCTTTGAACACAGTAAACAAGTGTTAAGTAATTAAGTAATAAATGTTGTTTTCATTCATTCATTCATTCATTCATTCATTCCTTTCTGGACCCTGGGATAACCTCCACTTCATGATTAGGCATTGGAGTTGGATTCTCCTGACTAATTCAGTGGTATAGTGGAAAGAGGACTAGATCAGGATTCAGAAGACCTGATTCAAGGCATTGCCACTGATACTACTCAAGTGACATTGGGCAAATTATTTAATTTTCTCATCTGTAAAATGACTAGGTTGGACTAGAAGTTCGCTTGCAGCTGTAGATCTGTGATCTATAAAACATTATCAATTGCCTCAGGGGACCGGCCCAAAGGTGGGGAATGTGTGGCCTTGAGGCCACTTGGGCTGCACTTGGGGACCTAGAGGGTCACATGTGTTCTCCACTCTTGGACCAGCACATCAGTAAAGATGGGGAGTCTCTCTGTACTTTTCAGCGCCAGTTTTATCAAATATGTTAGGGTCATTTATGAAAACTTTCTGGAAATTGCAAAAAAAGCACACTAAGAAATATGTGTACATATTTACTTCAGTGGCAACATAAGAAGTTTATAGTTTTAGAAGAAAAAGATGGAAATTTGGGAAAAGTCAAAATTATAATAACATGAATAAGTAGCTTTTTTCTAATTCATGTGTGATTAGAGCGACATAGACCTGATTTCATTGTAATCATGCTAGTGCAATATTGGTTGGAAACATATAATAGAGTAAAGCTTACTCTCAGAAGTTTTGTTTTGAAAAAATTACTTTTTACACATTTATACTGTTGGGCAAAAACAGTTAAAGAGAAAACACCCAGGTCCTGACTAATCCAGGCAAATTTAATCAAGGAACATTTGATGCCAGATCAACAGATGTTCTATTAAAAAAAATAACCTGAATATTGACGTAGCCAAAAACCCATGGCACATGTTTCCTTATGAAATGTATGTGTATTCAAGTGTTTTCTCATAGATTGTATCTGTATACAGTCCATCCCCATCTGTGTGTGCTAATCATAAACTGTCCTTGGATCCAGCAGGATCTATTTATTTCCAAAATAACTGTGTCTTGATCAAATAGGATTCATGTGTGCACGTCTCACGGAGTAGACAAATGAGGCAGGATGTGGCTCTTTTCCCTGACTATGCCTTGATTCAATAGGATCCAGGCATTTTCCAACTGAACAGCTGTGGCTTGGGGAGAATCCAGGTGTTTTTCTCACTGAATTTTTGTGGGATTGGCAGGATCCTGGGTATTTCCTTCTCTCTCTTTTGCCTGGAATTATCATAACTTACATGTATATTTCAATGAATTTTTGCTTTATCCTGGGAAACATGCAGCTTCATTTTCCTTCACAAAAGAAGCAATTATACTTTGAAAATATTAAGATGAGACTAAATGCTATCCTTTCTTCCACCAGTCTTGTTTCCTCATAAAGTTTTCATAATGCTTAAATATTATGTTATTGTAAAATACTGTTTGATGGTGGAGACAATTAAATAATTACCTTTGTAAAGCTATCATCTCCAGAGAAATGAGGCTGTCCCTACCTGTTTTTAGTAATTCCATTGTAATAAAGATGGACTGCACTTGACAAGCATGGTTGAATTTTACTAGGAAGGAAAGCAGGAAATAGACATTTATTAAGCACCCACGATGTACCAAATGCTTTACAAATACTATCTCACTTCATCCTCACAACAACCCCATGAAGTGAATAATTATTCCCATTTTGCAGTTGAAGAAACTGAGGCAGACAGTGTTGGTAAGTGACTTGCCCACTGTTACACAGCAGGTATCTAAGGCCAGATTTGAACTCAGATATCCTGGAATCCAGGCCCAGTGCTCTAGCCACTGCTCCATCTAGCTGCCTCACTAGTTTTAGAATGAAATCTTCCTACTATACTCCAATTAGAGACAACATGTAGTACTGTATACAGTGTTGGTCTTAGAGAACATCTGTAAAATAAAGGGCCTGTAACAGATGGAGTAAGGAATACATAGGTTTACATACTGCCTTTAACATTTACTAGTGATAGGAAAGTGCTATGTAATATCAATTATTACTATTGGTGTCTGTATCTTAGAAGGTATGTGGAAAAAATTGGGACAAATTCAGAGAAGTAAAACAAAATGATTAAATAGTTCAAAATATGACCAATGATAAGAATGCAAAGAAATTCAGGAATGCCAGTAGTAGATTTAACCCTGAAAGGTATAAGGAGGTCATTTAGTTAAAATCTCTTAGTTTAAAGATGAGAAAACTGAGTCCCAGATAAGCTGCTTGAAGTCCTGTATGTAGTAAGCAGAAAAGCAAAGATTTCAACACAGGTTCTTTGGTTTCAAATTCTGTGCTCTGTCACCATACTTTTTTTTAGTTTAAAACAAAAGATTTTAGGAAGTTCAAGGCAATGATACAGTGACTGAAATTTTTTTCCTCAAAGATAGAGCTAGAGCACCCATTGTTGCTTAGTCATTTTTCAGTTGTGTTCTACTCTTTGCGTACCCTTTTTGGGTGTTTTCTTGATAAAGATACTAGAGTGGTTTGCCATTTCTTGCTCCAGCTCATTTTATGGATGATAAAACTGAGGGAAATAGGGTTAAAAGTGCCTTGCCACACAGCTAGTAAGTGTCTGAGACTATATCTGAACTCAGGTCTTCCTGACTTCAGGCCTGGTACTCTACCTAGTTGCCCAGAGAAACCCATTTTTTTGCCCAGTCTGTTGTACTACCTAATAATAAAAATCCACATCCAAATAGCATATTAATGTCTAAAAAGCACTTTCCTAATGGCACTTCTATATTATAGGTAGAGCAAATATTACTGTCCCCATTTTATAGATGAGCAGAGTGAGACATGACAAGGTAAGGTAACCACTTAATATCACAGAAGAGTGAGTTTATACTTGAATTCAGTTTTTTTCATGTTTGGACCCATGCTCTCTCCACTATACCATACTACCTTCTGATCCTGGTAGAAAGAGGACTTAGAATCAAGAGACTTAGGTTTCAGTCCAAATTCTAGTACTTAAAAGTTGTGTCAGCTTGAGCAAGTCACTTTCCTTCTTTACATGTCATTCACTTCTTCTGTAAAGTGGGAGGCTTTGATTAGATATCTCTAAGGTTTCTTTCATCTGAGGCATTCTGACACCTATAACAGAAATCTATCTGGCTTTGTGGTTGCTCCTAAATGAGAGCAGAGTAGGCAGGCAAGTTAAAAGGGTGAACAGATAAGAGACAGAGGTTCAAATAGAAAGTAAACTTCTTGAGCAGTATGGGAGGTGTTGGCTGAGAACTAGCACATTGGTGGCAGTTTTTTGAGCCCTTTTCAGGGCTGTTCATCCACCTTGGATGTCCACCCATCACCCAGCTCTCAGCTGTGGCTCCAAGAAGCTATAGCAGGTGCAGTGGTCACACCCTGTTAAAACCATCTTGGTAGATAACTAAACCAGGCTAAGGGTAACTAACAAACTTCAAACTTGTAGGTGAATTAAGGGGATATCTATCCCAAGCATGTGATGTCTTACCCTAGTAAAATGCGTAGATTAGAGCAATTTGTTTCAACAGCCATGAAGGTGGCTAAAGCAGACACAATGGAATGCTTAAAGCTTGGTCAGACATTGAAGACACCATGACATCCAATGTTGCCAGTCATTCTGAATTTTTTCTCGCCACTGGACTTTAGCGGCTCTGGAAGGAAGAGTAAGGCAGATGACTTTGTGCACCTCCAGTTCATACTGGCAAAGAACTGGATATTTCAGGGATCCCATCAACTGGGGAATTGACATCCAAATTGTGGTATATGGTTGTGATGGAATACTACTGTGCTTTAAGAAACGATAAGTTCAATGACCTTAGGCATGGAAAGACTTGCACAAAATAATGAAGAACAAAATAAGCAGACTCAAGAGAACACTTTATACGGTAACAGCTCTATTTCTTAAGAACGATTTTGAGTGACTGTCATTTAGACTATTATAAATGCACAAATTAAAGAGAAAGATATAATATAAAAGAAATAAAAATATCTACATTCTGAGAAAGAACTGATACATAAAAGTATGTATAAAATAATTTCATGCACACATACTTTTTATGTCTAATGGTAGACATCTGTGGAATGAGAGGGAGGGAAGAAAAAAATAAAAATAAATTACGTAACTTTATTGTATATTTAAAAAGAATAGCAAATTGTACATTGTAGTTTTGCAGTTTCATCTTTTAAAAGTTTTTATATTTTTTATCATACTATGTTATGGAAATGCTTGTTTTATTCCATAAATTAAAAATAAAATAAATTTTTAAAACTCCAATTCATTCTCAAGTCAAGACATTACTCCATGATGTCATAAAGAACCAACAATGAGAACACCAAGAAGTGTCTTGAGGACAGATTCTGACTGATTCTTATCTCCAGTATTTAGCATTATACCTGGAATGCTTAATAAAGTATCAGTGATTTATTCCTTGCAGAGAATCCTTGCAAAGGTGAGTTCAATGACTAGTCAGGGCATGGTCTTAAAATAAAACGAAAGCTGTGTTGTTGGCTTGCTGGCTTCACCCTAGCTTTTACTTTAGGGGGCTACTTTTCTGGACCTGACAATGCTTAGTTCTTCCAAATCTGCTTACATAATGAGCCATATTATAATGACTTCCACTTCCACTGTATCTGTGTGGTTACTTTTGTTGTTGTTAAAAAAGTACATGGACCACTTCTTATCTCCACAGAGAACCAGAGGATATAGGCTTAGATTGTAGCAAGGAGGCTGACTCCTGCAAAAGGTATGGTAGTTTTACTGGCGGAAAAAAAGAGAAAGTAGTTGTGGGGATGCTGATCTTTATACTTCAATGGTTCCATGACCTAACTGAGGTGAATGCTCCCTCCACCAGTACAGATACAACCTACCTGTGCTTCTCATCATATAACTCTTACGTATGTCTTGCCATACTAGAGATGGGGGAACCTGTGGCTTCGAGGCCATGTGTGGCCCTCTAGGTACTCAATTGTAGCCCTTTGACTGAATATAAACTTCACAGAACAAATTGCACCCCTGTCATAAACCCTTCTCACTCTCTGGGGAGTCTTGTGGTATGGTTTCTCCTCTAGTTTTCAGTTATTTAAAAAAATAAAAGGAGGAGGAGGATAGGAAAAGCCTGCCACCTGTCTTAGATGGTTAAGACCTCCAGAAAGGGAGCTGGACTTGATTACTTTTAGAGATCCCTTTTAGGTCTGGGATTTTGATTTTATGCTTCCGAGGACATAAAATCCTTTGTGGAAATGCAATAAATGTTAACTAATGTTGAGGTGAAATAACAAAACAGGTTCCCAGTCTATAGACCTCCAAAGACTGATTTGCTCCAATTATTCCATGAAAGACAGCTGACAGAAGCAATGCAAACATGTGGTTTGATTTCCTTTCTGACCTTGTTTTAAGTTTTATAAGTTTTACTGATGCCTTTCATTTGTTTTTAAACATCAGAATCATTTACCATTATAGCCTCCCTTTCCCCTTCATTTACTTCTCTCTCATAAAAAAGAAGAACAGTCTATCACAACCCACTGAAGTGACAACCATGTCTGAGAGGAGCTTGGAACAATGGAAAGAACCCTGAATTTGCAGGATCCAACTCTACCACTCATGACCTTTGTGGTCTTCAGGAAATTGTTTAACTGCCTTGGACTTTGGCTCCCTCAGCTATTAAATAAGGGGTGTGAACTTAGTTATTTCTATGATCATTATTAATTATCATTATTATTCCTACTATTAATTATTTCTATGACAGTGAATGCTTTTCTTATATGTCCATCTCTACTAAGAGGATGGAAATGTGCCCATCTGCTGTCTGGGACCATACTGGACATTGAAAGTGACCAGAATTCTTCAGGTATGTTGGGGACTTTTGGTGACACATGGTCCAGTCCCTTCTACCATATTCTTTCTCCACCACTTGTGACAACTTTACCAGCTGAAGGCCTGGTTCCTCCTTTTGGAGAACAGTATTCCTCAAAGGCTTCCAAAACTATCAGTGGAGCACTGGTTCTTTGGGCTAAGCCTAGACAAAGCTTGGAAATATTTTTCTTCTTCTTTCCTTTACCTCCAAATCTCTTCTCTGCAGCCCTCAAGTATCAAGAATCCTCATCTTGTTTTTTGATGGGCTAAGGCCCTCTACTTTTTGTACCCCATTTAGACCACTTCCTCAAATGTCCCATGCTGTAAAATTGCTTTTTTCCTACTCTTTCCTTAAGAAGTTTCTCATTCCTGCAATGGATTAATGTTTCTTGGACTTTTCTTTTTTTTCTTTTTTTGACTTTCTTATAGAATATGATTAGTAGTAGGATCCCTGGATCAAAAGGTATTAGTGAATATCTTATTTTCTAAAAATAACTCCAAATTGCTTTCCAGAAAAGTTGAATTAATTCATAATTCCACTAACAGGGTATTAGTGTGCCTGTCTTTCTACAACCCTTCCATCTTTTGTCATCTTTGACAATTTGCTAGGGGTGAGATGAAACCTCAAGGTTGTTGGATTTGCATTTTTTCCTGTTATTAGTGATTTAGAAACCTTTCAGATGTTAATAGTTTGCAGTTCTTTTTTTTGAGAACTGCTGGTTCATATCCTTTGAACACTTATCATTGAGGGATGGCTCTTGGTCTTAATATTTATGTCAGAATATTTGAATAATAAAAGAGGATTCTAGTTAATTTAAAATTGCTAATTTTTCAGGTTTTGTAACAAAATGAATTGTAGAGTTTTGAGGTGAGGGATATTTTCAGGGGTGCTGGCTTTTCCATTTTTCTTACTCATGCAGCATTTTCTTTCTATCACAGTGTTGAGGTCAGGGAACCATGTGTTGAGGTTTGAGGTGCTTGGGACCCCAAAATACTGACACCCCAGGTCCTGAGTGAATGAATTTAAGCCAAGCCTTCTTTCACCCAAAGTAAAAACAAAGTTTGTTAAAGAATTGCCATATTGAGTTGACTCTTAAGGAGCCTAAGCATTTGTGGTGCTTATATTGACAAGCAGACCAGATTGAATCTCAGGTAGACAGAATCTTAGCTAGACTAAATCTGAGCACCTTTATGGAGACAAGAAGGATCTTATATACAGAAAGACAGTGGGAGGGATCTGGGGGTGCTGTAGTGGTCCTGGGTGACAGGAGGAGGTATTTAGGGAGGGTCTTGAGAAGGAGTCTAAGGAGGATCTTGGTGGTTCTGGGGTCAGAACCAAGGAAATGAGATTTTGGTGTGATCAAGCATGAGAAACGGCTGAAGGCAATCAGGAGGCAACAGACAATGGAGGGCTAGGCTAGGTTAAGAGCATGAAAAGTCAGATTAAGTGAGAAGATTCAAGGAGAGTTCAAGGGGCTTTCCAGAGTTTGTACCCCATCATTAGGACAATTTGTTCAACTTTTCCTTCCCATCTTGTAAGAATGAGTTACAACTGTTCCCACAAAGCTGAGGTTGGTGAATTCTTAATACTTTGATATACACTCCACCCCAACCAAACATATAGAGATTAGAACTTTGGCACTCAGCTTTTGTAAGGTGGCTGACCCCTGTTTTAACACCTGCTTTCCCACACAAGAACCACTGATCTTTCTTTCTACTCTCCCAAACTGAAGTCCCCCTTCCATAACATTTTTCTGATAACATTCCTGAATTGTAAAGGCTGGAATTATAAAGCTTTGGTACTAATAGGAAAATGGATGCCAGAAGTGACTTTTCCATTCTGTTTCTAAACAGAACCATTTATTGCAAAGAATATAGCAGAGGAAGTAGTTAGTGCACAATAAATACTGTGGTTATTCCCTTGCATACTGCTAGGCTTAAGCAAATATTTAATAGTAGTAAATGCTGTAAAATAAATTTCTGACACTATCAGAAGCCAGGTAGGATCTAGGTGAAAATTAGCAAGATCTTCCTGATGTGATGAAATGCCACCATCCATAGTGGCTAAAGGGTAGATGGCAGCATGATTTAATGGAAAGATCCTTGGAGTCAGGGAGCCTGGAGAAGCATCTCAAGGTGTCCAACTGAGATAGTTAAGGAAGGTGAATACATGTCATATGGAGACTGGAAAATAAAAGAAAAACTTGGGAGAAAGGAGAACTTGATAAGGTAGGGTTCTTCTTTGTTGGACATGCTCAAACCAAACTGGAATAATACTTATTCTATTGTACAGAGAGGCCTTATTTTAGTATAGGAGTTAGACTAGATAAATCTCTCAATCAATGATCATTTATTAAACTTCTACACATGCCAGGTATAGGGCTGTGTGTTAGGGACATAAAGATAAAAGCAATATGGGGACTACTGTCAAAGAACTCAGAAGGAAAGAACGCGCACACATGTAAATAAATACAAACCACATACACAAAGTAATTTGGGGGTGGGGAATCAGAACAGGCTTTATGTAGGTGGTAGGGATAGAGCTGAGCTTTGAAAGGTGGTAGAGATTATCAGAGGTGGAGGTGAGGAAGCAGTCCACAGGCGATGACCTGTGCAAAGGCCCGCAGATGGGAGATGAAGTGTTTGAAGAACAGCCAGTCGTTCAGTTTAGTTGAACAACAGAGAGTAAATTGTAATAAATAAAAGTGCAATAAATCTAAAAAGATAGGTTGGAAGGAGATTGTGCATGACTTTAACTGATAAGTAGGGGAATTTTCATTTTAGCCTTCAGGTAACAGGGACCACAGGAATTTTCTGAGTTTTCTGGTGATATTTGTGCTGTGGGGCATTTATGCAAGTCCAGGGAGGATGGATTTGAGAGATGGAACAGGAAGACCAGTTGCAAAAGTTCAATTTAGAGATGATGAGTGCCTGAATGAGGGTGATAGTGGTGTGGGTGGGGTAAAAAGGCAGAGGATGGCTGGTAGCAAAAACACTTTTTAGAGAGATTTGATCAGCCTTGGGCACTGATTGAATGTGCGAGCTGAAGAAAAAGAAGCCTCAGGGATGACATCGAGTCCCTTTTTGGACATATTGAATTTGAGATATCTAATAAGGCATTTAATTGGAAATATCCAACAGGCAGTTGGTGATGCAGTCCGTAGTAAAATTAGAGCTGGGTATATAGATCTGAGAGTTGTCTCCATAGAGAGGATTATTGATCCAATGGTAGCTGAAGTCACTGAATAAATGGATGAACAAGAAAACATTAAGCACCTGCTGCATTCCAGACACTGAGCTAATTGCTAAGGATACAAATATTGGCAAGTTTTGCCCTCAAGAAGCTTATGTTCTAAAGGGAGGGAAGATGACACTTTAGGGGCACTAGAAAGGAAGTGGTTTGTGAACATGGTGCCATGTTTTAAGAAATAGCTAGAAAGTGATGTGGAGGATGTGTTTCAAGAAAGAGAGGGTGAAAAAATCACCTAACAAAACCAAGGATCTGAGGGAAGAGTCCACGGAGTTCTGATGGAAGGGAGTTGGGGAGAATACCAGAAGTAAAGGCAACATGGTGTAGAAATGGAAGAAAAGTGATGTGGATGCCTGGTCTGAATCTGTAGAGAAAGAAGAGAAGAGAGCTCAGCACAGAGCTTTAGGGCATTCCCACAGTTACAGGTTGGATGATGGATAAGGGTCCAGCAAAGGGGACAGAGAAAGAGTGAGTAGACAGAAGAGACCCAGGAGGGAGTAACATCTTGAAAACTAAGAGAAGAGGAGGGTTATTAGTGTCAAATGTTGCAAAGAGTCCTGGAAGGATGGGGACTGAGGCAAGCTCCTTGGCTTTTGCAATTAATTCATCACTGCATGTGCTTTGAAGAAAGAAGCTTCAATTGAGTGATAAGGTTGAAAACTAGATTAGAATGTTGAGAATTGAGAGAAGAGGAAGTGGAGGAAGTGTATATCAACAGCTTCCCCCACCCTCAGGCTGTAAAAGAAGAGAAAATATTGGACATAGCCTGAGAGGAGGATGGGGTCAAGTGAAAATGTTAAGAATAGGGGAGTCCTAGCCATATTTGTAGGCAGTAGGAAGGAGTCAATAAATGGGGAGAGATTAAAGAGAGAGATTAGATGATTGTGGGGAGACCTGCCAAAAGTGATAGGAGGGATGGGCTCATGGCCACTGAGATCTCTTCGAACTCTGAAATTCTGGGGGTTCGAATTCCAACCCCATTACTTAATACCTGTACAACTGTGAACAAATCACAGCTTCTCTGGGCCTGAGATTCCCTGTTTATATAAATAAGAAACCTCGAGACAGTTAGGTGGTGCAGTGGAGAGAGCACCAGCCCTTGAGTCGGGAGGACCTGAGTTCAAATTCAGCTTCAGACACTTGATACTTACTAACTTTGTGACCCTGAACAAGTCACTTAACCCCAATTGCCTCGTGAAAAGTAAAACAAAACAAGCCAAAAACGAAGTCTCAATAATTTTTAGCACCTTTCCCTCTGCATCTGAGTTTTCACCTTTTACATATTTAAGATTACTAAAGGATGAGAAAAAATAGTTAGCATTTAAGTGCTCTAAGGTTTGTGAAGCACTTTACATATGTTAACTTATTTGATCCTCACAACAACCTAGTGAAATAGGTGTTATTATTATCCCCATTTTACAGACGGGGAAACTGAAACATAAAGGTTAAGTGACTTGCATAGGATCATATAGAGTATAAGTGTCTGAGGCAGGATTCAAACTCAGGTCTTCCTGGCTCTAAGGACTAGGCCACCTAGTAGCCTCTAACATTAGAGCTGAAAAGGGCCTTCATTATTGTTATACATGTAATTAGAATGATGGGCCTAGAGTCAGGAAGATAAGACATCAAACCAGATACTTATTAGCTGTGTAACCCTGGGCTAGTCACTTAAAGTGCTTGTCCCTTAGAGAAGGGAAGTGACTCTTAAGGTCACATGGCTATTGGGCACAAAGTGCAACCTAGATGGTGTGATCACCACTTCTATGAGTCTTTCACTAAGCAAGGGTTCTTAACCTGCGTGTGTGTGTGTGTGTGTGTGTGTGTGTGTGCATGTGTGGTGTATGTGTGTGATGGAACCCTTTGACAGTCTGATAAAGCCTATAGACTCCTCAGAATAATGTTTTTGAATACACAAAATAAAGTACATAGAATTACAAAAGGAAATCAATTATATTGAAATGAGGTTATCAAAAAATATAAGTTCCTAAACTATGAATGAAGGACCCCTGAGGGATTACAGAAGTAATACAAGGGGGCTGAGTATCTATATGTGAACCAACTGATATCATTTAGATCTTTACTGAGTGCCTACATATGCACTGAGACTCATAATAAGCAAATTTGCCTTCGGTAGACCAACTAAATGTCTTATACATTTATTTATCACTATTTTCACATGCATGTAGACATTGTGATTAACAGAACTTCTTTAAAAGTATTATTATAGACCAGCTTTATGGTATAGTATGCTTTCTTAATCAATGGATACTACTTAGTATATCTACTATGTAGAGGTGGATGATTTTTTTTTGTATTTTAAAAGGGTCTTCATTCTCAAAGGCTAGAAAGCCACTGCACTATCACACACTGCCTGAGCCATGGGATCAGCATTATTCTATAGGAAAGCCACATCAGAATATTAAAGAGAGACAAAAATAACCTCACTGAATATAATTCATTGTGTTGTGAAATTCTGCTTGATTTAAATGTGTGTTCCTGATGGCAAGATTCCAATGTGTAAAACAACCAGATAAAAACAGTTCACATTTCCACATCAGTTTTCTCATAATATTTTTGAGATAAAATGCATATGTATACACATACATATATTTATGCATACATATGTGTGTATATGGTTTGATAAATATAACATATATACAAAGATATGTATGTGTTATATTTGGATCAGACTTGTGATTTTATAGGCATAGGGGACATCTGGTGACAAACTCTACCAATGAATACTCTTATAGGTGTGAGGGTTTATCCCCTATGCCAGCCTGCAGCTCAAGTGCAAATATTATTAGTTTCATTTTATAGATGAAGAAATGAAGGCTCAGATGGACAAATTGTCTTGCCCAATGTTATACAGCCAACAAATCTGAGAAGCAACTTCAATTTCTAGGACTTCTAGTTTAGTGTTTAGTATTCTGTACCATTCTATTATATACTGTCCTTTATATTCACCATTTCTATATTATACAGCACATGTTCTTTGGTGCAACCTTTACACACAAAACAAGTTTGGTGATACTTGTAGTTGCAGAATTTTAAATTATTATTGCTAGATGTAATAGTCAAATACATTTCATTTCTCTGGGCTGAATGAAGAGAAATGACCCTTGGAAGTGATTTCTTCTCTTCCCCTCATTCACAAGTACAGGAATCATTTTATAGAGATGGATAATCACTCATTTCATAAAAGATTCTGAGCCTTTGCCTGGCATCCCTGTTCTAGGACACTTGTTCACTGCTCTGTTGAGTCCTCTTTTCTCTCTATAGTCTCTCACTTGGTGATCTCATCAGCTCCCATTATTTATGCAGATGATTCACCAATTTATTTGCCCTTCCCTGATCTGTCTTCTGAACTCCAGTCTGGAAACACCAACTCTTTGTCAGATTTAATGTCCCATGTGTCAAACTCAACATGGCCAAAACAGAATTTATTATCTTCCATCCAAGTCCTCTCCTCTTCTGAGTTTCCCTATTAATTTTGAGTGCACTATCTTCCTTTCAGTCAGTCAGGCTTGAAATTTCACTGTCATCACTCCCCCCTCAAACCCAATCAATTACCATCTCTTGTAATTTTTCTCTAATATATGCTCTTCTCTCCACTCAACCTTCAACATTTCTAACCTGCAATATTTCAATAACCTTTTCATTGGTCTCCCTCAAGTCTCTTAGCATTCCAAACCATCCACTAAGTTGCCAGAGTGATTTCTACTAGTGTGGTTCATTCAGCACTCTTCCTGTTAACTGACTACAAGATCAAATATAAAGTTATTTGTCTGGTTTTTACAACTCTTCCCAACCTGATCCCTTTTTACCTTTCCAAGGCTTCTTAGACCTTCCCCTGCTCTTGATTCAGGTCCTCTGATCTGGTAGCTATTCTTAGAAAGGCACATTCCATTTTCCCTTTGTGCTTCTGCACTGGCTGGCTATTCCTCTCCTCTGCTTCCCAATCCCTGACTCGGAGATTCCCTGACTTCCTTTAAGATTTAGCTCAAATGCCTCCAAGAGACCTTTCTTGGTCTCTTCAACTACTAGTGCCATTTACATTTCATCTACTTTTTATCTTGTGCGTTTTGATTTATCTATGTTGTCTCCCTTATTAGAAGGTAAACTTGTCCAGGGCAGGGACTATTTCTGCTTTTTCTTTGTCTCCCCAGTGCTCAGCTCAAACTTGGTACATAGTAAGGGATTAATTCATGTTTATTGTTTGATTGATTCACTTGTCATTCCTTACTTTGCGGATGACTGAAGGGACAGAACAATGCTCCAATGAATTCTGCTTCAACTCAGACTCGAGTAAGATTTTCAAAATGTAGAAGGGGTGTGTGTGTGTGTGTGTGTGTGTGTGTGTGTGTGTGTGTGTGTGTGTGTGTGTGTGTGTGTGTGTTGTTATTGTCTACAGGAAAACTTTAGCCTCAGAGAGAGGGACACTAGCTGCTGCCTCAGTAGAGAAGTGATGCTGTCTCGGTTTGTATATATTTTGGGGAGCTCCAGATGCTATATATCTCCCTAAATCAACAGCTTAGCAATCGTGTAGCTGGTCTTGCAATGAATGAATAACAAGGGCTCACAGACTTTCTCCTTTGACGTTCCGGGTGGTAGAGTGAGTGGGGTGGCTGCACAGCAAGAAACTCACACATTGCTGAGTAGTAGCGCGGCATAATAAAGCATGATTTACACCCATGTGTTTCACAGACTTCTCGGCTTTCTTGGAGGCTTTTCCTAGGAGGACCGCCCTGCCCTCCCCCCACCCTTCTCTATAATAATCCTCGCACCAGCTGTGCTGCTATTGCTTTAACTCCATCTGTCCTTCCGCTGGGGACAAGTCTATCTCACCAAATGCAGAACACAAGTTTGGCTATCCAAAATAATTAGAGTCCCTAGCCCCCTCCCCTTTTCCGGAGCCAAGCGCCCTGTCTTTTCCAGTATAGAAGGCTGCTCCCCACGGTTCTAAATCACTGCTTTGCACGCGAGGCTGCCTACCCCAGCCCTAACCCGATCTACCCCCAGTCCAATTCTCTTGATTTTCCCGGGGCTGTCTTCTCTCTTCTCTTCCCTGGTCCAGCCCTAGCACTTTGCCTCAGCCTCTAGCAGGGGTCTAACGGCCAGTCACAGCAGGGAAATTGCGCCCTGCGGCAGTGCCGCGGCTCTCTGGGTTGGAGTTTGCCCTTGTCTGAGTGAAGTCACATGGTGAGGAGGGGTAGGCGGCAGAGGAGGGGGCGCGGCGCTCTTCGCTCTCCTTGCTGCGGAGGAGAGACGCAGCTCTGGGAGCTGGAGCAGCAGAAGCGGCCGCAGCCACAGCTAGGGAGCTGTCCCTCCCCGCCCACCAACCCTTCCTTCACACACTTGTTATTCACCGCACCAACTTTCTCCCTCCCTTCCTCTTTCTCCTCCTCTTTCTCCTCCTCCTCTCCCTCCCCGCATGTGCGCGGCTAAAATGATTTCCTCCTTTTCTGGCAAAAGAAATAATGCACCTGACTTTACCAGGGGGAAACAACCAGCAGAGCAGAACAAGGAACAGATGTAAAAGGAATAACGGCAGAGGAAGAAACCAAGATGAGACCGATCTAAGAAAATCCAGGGGATGAAGCCGGAGAGGAGGGCAGCAATAGCAGCAGCAGCAGCAGCAGCAGCAGCAGCAGCAGCAGCAGCAGCAGCAGCAGCAGCAGCAGCAGCAGCACCAGCCTTCTAGTCTTTCATGTGCTCTAGGCAGAGGAAGACTTTGTCAGTTGCAAAGTGCAGCCCTGAGAACTCAGAACTGCTGTTTGTCTATTTGCTAAACAAACTCTTCCTTGACTGAGACGCCGGGTTCCTGCAGGAGGCTCCCTGTAGAGGCACTTGGCTCTCCCTACAACTACGAAGATGAACAGCAGTTTTCCAAAGAGTGGATGAACTGAGGTGAGCAGAGGGGGAAGAAATGAACCCCCCTGGGAGAAGGAGGTGCAGGGAGCTGCAGCAGCAGGAAATCCCGGCTGGGCAACGCCTGTTGTTCCCCAGGAGAAGGGAAACGTGCGAAGGACTGCAATGGGATGCTCTGCCTGGGGAGCAGCTCCCGCTCCGCGCTGAGAAAGGAAGCCAGAAGCCCGGACGCGGCTGCTGCGGTGGCCAGCTGTGCACGCTGGCTGCCGGGCTGCGCTACCTGCTGGGGCTCTTCCTCCATATGTGGCTGTGGACTGCCTCTGGCTCGTCCGCTCAGGTATACAACCTCAGCCTAGCAGTGGACGAAGGGCTTCCCCCGGATACTCTGGTGGGGGATATCCGTGCAGGGTTGCCCGGTGAGCAGCAAGGAGAGGGAGATGGCTTCTTCCTGTCTGAGGACTCAGGAGACTCCTCGCTGCTGGACGACTTTCACGTGGACACGGACACGGGCATCATCCGCACGGCGAGGAGCCTGGACCGCGAGCGGCGGGACCACTACAGCTTTGTGGCGGCCACGTTGCTGGGTGCCGTGGTGCAGGTGGAGATTACAGTGAACGATGTGAACGATCACTCGCCGAGTTTTCCAAGTGACTTCCTGCAACTAGACATCTCCGAGCTCAGTCCCCCAGGCACAGCATTCCGCCTGCCCGGGGCCCGGGACCCAGACGCGGGGCTGTTTAGCACTCAGGGTTACACCCTGCTGCAGCCTCCAGAACTCACGAAGAACACCGAGAGACCCTTCTTCCAGCTGCGCTACGGAGGCCCGGGGCAGCAGGCTTCCTCGTCGGGCAGCTCCTCTTCTTCCTCCTCCTCACCCCTGGAGCCTTTGGACCTGGTGCTGATGCGGCGTCTGGACCGTGAGGTTGTCTCTGCTCACGAACTGATGATAGAGGCATGGGACGGCGGCAGCCCTCGGCGCACTGGCCGCCTGCATGTGGAGGTACGCGTTCTGGATGAGAACGACAACCCGCCGGTCTTTAACCAGAGTGAATACCGGGCCGCTGTGCGCGAAGATGCCCCGCCAGGCACCGCGGTCTGCCGGGTGCATGCCACCGACATGGACTTGGGGCCCAATGGAGAGGTGCGCTACAGCCTCCGCGCCAAGCAGCCTTCCTCCAGCGGGTTCGACAGCGACGGGGCTTACTTCTCTGTGGAGGAGCTGAGTGGCTTGGTGAGAGTACGCCGGCCTCTGGACAGAGAGTCCCACTCCTGGCACCAGCTCGTTGTGGAAGCCCGGGACGGAGGCGCGGAACCTGAGGCCGCCAGCGCTCTGGTATCGATTGCAGTGCTGGATGTGAACGACAACCAGCCCACCATCCACTTGCTCTTTCTAACTGAAGGCGGCGGAGCTCAGGTGTCAGAGGGCGCCAAGCGCGGGGATTATGTAGCCCGAGTTTCCGTGTCGGACCTGGATGGAGACCCTGAGGAGGAGAAAGCTGCCGAGGTTGTAGTGGGTAGTGAAGGGGGCCGCGCAGGCATCACACTATCTTTGGAGGGCGGCGTGGACTCCTTCTCCCTGCGCCCCGGAGGTTCCCACGATGTGTTCTTCCTCTGCGTAGAGGGGCCCCTAGACCGGGAGAGCCGAAGCCAGTATGAGCTGTTACTGGTGGCCACGGACGCGGGATCCCCGCCCCTTAGCACCCAGGAGACCCTCTTGCTTCGAGTCACCGACCTCAACGACCAGGCACCCTATTTCAGTCAGGAGCGCTTTTACGCCTCTGTGTCTGAGGCCGCGGCGCCAGGCACTGCAGTGCTCGGTCTCAGCGCAACTGACGCAGATGAGCCAGGCACTGACCAGGCCAGGGTGCGCTACATCCTAACCCAGGTCCAGCCCCCGAACGACTGCAGCCCAGAAGACGTAGCTCCCGGAGCAAGATGCGCTCCTCCGGCCTTTGCTGTGGACCCCGAGAATGGAGTGATAAGCACTACCCGATCCTTGGACCGGGAGGTCCAGGAGGCAGTGGAGCTGCAAGTGGTGGCCCAGGACCTCGGCCACCCTCCGCTCTCCTCCACCTGCTGGGTGAGCGTGACTGTGGAGGACGTGAACGACAATGAGCCAGTCTTCCAGCGACAGGTGTACAATGCCAGTGTAGCTGAACATGCCCCTTCCGGGCACTGCTTTCTGCAGGTGAGGGCAGGGGCTATCTGGAGATACCACGGCGGGGAGGGTCAGGGAGGTTTTTAAAGCCTTGAAGGATAGGGCTCCTTAGTAGTGTAGTGGAAACGTCAATGAACTAAAAACCAAAGGAAGACCCAAGTTCCTCTGACTGGAGGGAAGTCAATGAACTTCGCTGACTTGAGTTTTCTCATTTGTAAAAATCACAAGCTTGGCTGTAGTATTGAGGAAAAGAGCAAGGAGCCGGGCATCAGTTAAGCTGTGTTCAATTCTCTGCATCAGCGTCATTTTGGCAAGTCACTTATTTGGGCCCCAGTTTCCCCATTTCTAAAATAAAGAGATTGAATTAAATAATCTCCAAAGTCCCTTCCAGTTCTAAAGTTCTAGGATTTGGAAGCAGTTACTCTGTTGGTCGAAGGATTTGTATTTCCTTTATTCTATGTCTGTTCCCAAAACTAGTTTGAGAAAATAAGACAAACCAAAATCTGCCGAGTCCAAGTGATCCCTGGGATACCCCTTATTGCCTCATTTATTTGAGCATCATTGGGTGAATTAAATATTGCATGTGTATTTTCTAGATAACAGGTGCCTTACCCCTTTAAGTTCTCAATTAAAATATATGTATATATATATATGTGTATATATATATATATATATATATATATATATATATATATATATATATATATATATATATATATATATATATATATATATATATATATATATATATATATATATATATTTGGGTGAAACTCTTTCTGAAGAGTATTTCACACTTCCCTGTCTTCTTAAGACAAGAAACACTGAAACTAATTCAAACTTTTCTTGATGATTCAGGCCCGTCATTATGAACATCATTTATTCTATTGAAATGCCCTTAGGGGATGTAGGGCTGTACACTACTGCTGTGCTTTTAAAAATTCTGCTATCTGCTTTTTATAGTTATTTTTCCTTTTCCTCTCTCAAAATCAAGCGTGTCAGCATGATGACAGCTGTCATTTCCAGTTGTAAACACCCCTTTTTGCTGCTTCTAATTTGGTGGGAGCAGGGAAACCTACTAGATCAATGGGATCATTAGTACTAGGAGCAAATTAAAAGTAAATAAGGTATAAGAAGCCCTCTTATGTATGAGTTACACACATAAAGATTGCCCCTTTTGCTTACTTTTTTATGTTTCTCATTTTTGTTCTGGACAGTTAGACATTGCCAAATAAGGGACTTACAGAGGAGGGAAGTGTCTGTATTTTTTGAAGTGGTTTAATGACCAGTTCTGTGAATGTGTAATTATCTTTATTCTTTCAAAACAGTACATAGAACAAAATTCTTCACTCTTTTTATTCTTCCCCATCCCAAAGTTTTAGTTTGTTTGGGGATATACTGTTTCCAGAGGTGACTTTTGACAATGAAGATAGGATGTGAGAGGTTGAACTAATTAACATTTAAGGCCTCTTCTAACTCAAAGATCATGGACCATCATAGGATGGATATGACATGAGGAAATAGAGGCCCAGAGAGATGACATTGCTTGGATAAGGTCATTTGGATGAGTATCAGAGCCAGGATCTGAACACAGGTTCTCACTCCAAATCTACTCTTTCTACTTATAATTGATAGCAGGTGATCATGATTACCCAGAGTGAATTTATTTTTTTACCTGAGAATATTGTCATTATTGTGTCATTTCACTCATGTTGACTCTCTGTGACCCCATTAGAGGTTTTCTTGGCAAAGATACTTGGAATGGTTTGTGATTTCCTTCTCCAGCTCATTTTACAGGTGAGGAACTGAGGCATTTGCCCAGGGTCATATAACTAGTAAGTGCCTTATGGCTAGATTTGAACTGGGAAAGATGAGTGTTCCTGATTTCCAACCTAGTGTTCTATCCACACTGTGCCACCTAGCTGTTCCATTCCATTGGATAGATAAAGAATCAGACTTAGGGTAACTGATTAGGAATTGTTTGATCTTCAGCATTTTATTCTCTATGCAAGGTTCTCTTGTAAGACCTATTAGGACTCAAGGATATACTTTAAATCATGTAGCTCACCAATAATTACTAAGTAAATCTTCATAAAGAAGATAGAAAGGGCTGTGATGGGTACTTGTAGCCCCAAGTTCAGTACACAGGAAACTTAGGAATCCCTACTTGATGGGTGAGCCCAGATGGTGTGCTATTCAAATTACATGGTATAGTTTGTTTGAAGTCAGCACTTCCTAAGCTGAGGTTTCTGGAGCCCTGACTCCATGACCATAAGGGGAAGCACCTTCCACCATTTTTGTGAGTGCCTCCACCTTTCTCTCCTTTGAGGCATGGAACTCAAGGTAGTGTGATGTGGTAAAGCACTAGACTAGGAGATAGGAGGAGATGCCACCCCACTATAAGCCATGTAACCTTTCTGAATCTCTGTTTCTTCATGGGTAAAATGGAGATATGAATGTCTGCCTGACATCCCTCACAGGGTGGCTAACCTCTTTCCAGGTACTTTGAGAATTAGAGAGTGATTCAGAAATCCAAGAAACTATGAAAAGGTAAGGAAAGTAGCTTATCCTCTTGGAGCACTGACCCCCCTTTTTTTTTCTTTTTTTAGTCCAGTGCTAGGCATATAAGAGGGACTCAGAAAATCCTGGTTGGTTAGTAGGGATAGAGCGAGATCACACTTGAAATTTCTTTCAGCTTGATTCTGTGATCATAGGATTGAGTTTGAAAATTTTGATGGAGAGGTGTGATAGAATAAGCTTCCTTTTATTGCAGTAGACTGTATTGTAAGTATTCTTACCTTGTTTTTATTTTTCTTTTGAAAATTAATTTTTTGCAGTAACAAAACTTGACTTTCTTTCTCTTCTCCCTACAGTTTTCCCTCAGGTAGAAATAAAAAATGTGCATAGCCAAACAAAAAAATGGATGTCTAATTCTAAACCTGAGTCCATCACCTCTCTGTCAGGAGGTGAATCTTGTGCTTCAAATTGGCTTTCAGGTTAAATTTTGTAAGGAGAGGTAGCATGAAATAATAGAAAGGCTAACCTTGGGCTTAAATCTCACCTCCTTTACCTACTGGTTGTGGGACCATGGGCAAGTGAGCTAACTTCTCAGTGCTCCAGGCACCTTTCTATGATTCTAAATTACAGATGAGAGCCTACAAGAATTCCCCATGGTGATGAAGTCATAAATCAAGGGGTCCAATGTCCCCCTAAATAGTTCAGGATTGAATTAAAGCAGGTTTAAATTAAAGAATAAAGATTAGGGAATACCTAAGTAATGGCTTTTAAAATTTAAAATTTCATTTTTCAATAGCAAGCATTAATTTTCTCCCTCTCCCACCTTCTCCCATATAAATGGGGGGGGGGGAGGAGAAAAACAAAGCCTTTGTAATAAATATTCATAATCAAGTAAAGCAAATATCCACATTGGTTATATACAAAAAAATGTATCACCTACTTTGCATTTTGTTTCTCTTTCCTCTATTAGGAAGTGGGTACCATGCTGTATAGAATCGTGGTTGATCGTTGTTATTAATCAAAGTGCTTTTGCCTTTTAAAATGTTAATTTTTACATTGGTATAATTACATACATTGTTCTCTTGGTTCTGTTCAATTCAGATGGTATCAGTTGCTAGTATCTTTCCAGATTTCTCTAAAACTTTTCCTTTTATCATTTATTATGATGAGTTTTCCATTATGTTCATATATTTTATTTAGCAGTTCCTTAATTGCTGGGCATCCTGTTAGTTTCAGTCTTTTGATACCACAAAAAGAGCAAAAATAATTACTTTTGTACTAATGAGTTCTTTTCTTATTTAGGGCCATTAGGGTTGAGGTTGAGACTGGTCCTGTTAGGGGATGAGAACTAGAGGTGAGGTGATGAGAGCGTCACCTCTGGGTGGAACCAGCTTAAACAATCAAACTATTAGAACAGATAAATCAGGACAGAGATAAATAGAGCAGGCCTTCCTGAGTCAGTAGGCATAGAATTCAACAGAAGAAAGGCCTCTGGGAGCCTTTATGGTCAATGAAGGCTGTCCCAGTGGAAGGATCTTTGGCATCCTTCAGGTAGAGGTGAGATGCTGAGGAAGAAGAATGGACTCAAGCTGTGATGTGACCCTCAGCTGAGAAAACGGAATTAGTCTGTGACCTGATGGAAGTTCTCTCAGGTTAAGATTTCAGTATTCTATGATTATGTCAGTGCTTATGCAGTTTGTGCTTTTATATTTTGTTTTCTTCTCCTTTTTCTTTGATGTCTTAGTAAAGCTCCTTTAGAAAACTCTGCCCATTGTCTTTGTCTAGATTAAGGGAAGAAGGATTTGGTTCATATCTACATAAAGAAAGCTATTAGAAAAGTGAGAATTCAAGTGGATATGATCAAGGGATGAACCTATCCACTTAAGGTACATTCTCTCCCAAGGAATGGGTCTTGCCTTACTGTAGGTGGTAGAGAATGGAGCCCTGGGACTTCCTCTGCATCTTGTGCATTCCCTGCCTTCTTCTAACTGAACCTTAGCAGCATCCAAGTGCTCTAGTCCTAGGACTGGTCCAGAGTAGCTAATCTTTGTCCCTATGACTTTTCTCTTTTGCTATATCCTAAATCATCATTGATACCTTCTGATCTTCTGGCCCATTGGATCAGCTTGAGTCCAGATTTGAGATACTTCAAGCTTAATTACCCTAATTTTCTTTCTGTCACTGTCTCGTGTGAGACAGCTTCAGTTACTTGTTTGCCTTTTACCTTACCTCAACCCATAGACTATGAGACTAGGGAAATACATTTTCTAGGATTTTTATAAGCAAAAAGAGGGCATATGAATTTAGAAATGATACCCTAGGGGAAGGCAGTTAATTAAAAATGTCAAAAAATAATGCTTGATTCATAATTAGTGATTCCAAACTTTCTAAATTCAACTATCTAGCTAATAGTTCTTGAGGTCTATCATTGCCCATCCTAATTTCCCTTAATCCAGAAAGCTCTGGTTCCCTCTTGACCAGGGTCACACAGTGGAAAGAGTAGTGAATTTGGAGTAGGGAGTTTCAGGTCTCATCTCTTTCAGTTCCTACCTGTTTGACCTTGGCCACCTTATTCAGTCTTTCAAGGCCTCATTATTTAAAGGAGAGTTGGGCTAAATGGCCTCTGATGTTCCTGATGTTATAGTTTTAAGTGAAAATCGTATCATCCTTCATAAAATAGTTTTGTGGTTTACTTTCCATATGTAGCTTGATCTGAGCCTGTTCTATCCCTTCAGGATGACTCTCAGCCAATAAGGAAAATTATCTTATTGATTGATTGGGTTTTGGTGGGTCCACACATATGACCAGCCATGGTACAAGGATGATAATGTACTGAATGGTTCCTATTAATTAAAAACATTAGAATACTTGAGGCTGATGGACTAAAGATCAACCCTTTCT
Organism: Notamacropus eugenii; assembly: GCF_028372415.1. NCBI lineage: Eukaryota > Metazoa > Chordata > Mammalia > Diprotodontia > Macropodidae > Notamacropus > Notamacropus eugenii. The sequence goes on along the minus strand of NC_092877.1, from coordinate 152,953,609 downwards.
TTATTTTTTTTTTACTTTATTATTTTTTTTTAAATTTCACTTTTAACATTCATTTTCACAGAATTTTTGGGCTCCAAATTTTCTCCCCCCTTGTCCCCTCCCCCCACCCCAAAACACCGAGCATTCTAATTGCCCCCATCTCCACTCCGCTCTCTTCTCCATCATTCTTCTCTGCCCTTTTCTCCATCCTCTCCTCTGTCCTGTTGGGCCAAATAACTTTCTATACCCCTTTACCTGTATTTCTTATTTCCTAGCGGCAAGAACAGTACTTGACAGTTATTCCTAAAACTTTGAGTTGCAACTTCTTTTCCTCCCTCTCTCCCCTCCCCCTCCCTTTGGAAGGCAAGCAATTCAATATCGTCCAAATCTGTGTAGTTTTGCAAATGACTTCCATAATAGTCGTGTTATATAAGCCTAACTATATTTCCCTCCATCCTATCCTGCTTCCAATTACTTCTATTCTCTCTTTTGATCCTTTCCCTCCCTGTGAGTGTCGACCTCAAATTGTACCCTCCTCCCCATGCCCTCCCTTCCATCGTCCCCCCCACCCTGTTTATCCCCTTGTCCCCCACCTTCCTGTATTGTAAGATAGGTTTTCATACCAGAATGAGTGTGCATTTTATTCCTTCCTTTAGTGGAATGTGATGAGAATAAGCTTCATGTTTTTCTCTCACCTCCCCTCTTTCTCCCCAAACTAAAAAAAAATCTTTTGCTGGCCTCTTTTATGAGAGATAATTTGCTCCATTCCATTTCTCCCTTTCTCCTCCCATATATTTCTCTCTCACTGCTTGATTTCATTTTTTTTTTTTAAGATATGATCCCATCCTATTCAATTCACTCTGCGCACTCTGTCTCTATGAGTGTGTGCGTGTGCATGTGTGTGTGTGAAATCCCACCAAGTACCCAGATACTGAATAGTTTCAAGAGTTTCTAATATTGTCTTTCCATGCAGGGATGTAAACAGTTCAACTTTTATAAGTCCCTTATGACTTCTCTTTGCTGTTTACCTTTTCATGCTTCTCTTCATTCTTGTGTTTGAAAGTCAAATTTTCTTTTCAGCTCTGGTCTTTTCATCAAGCATGCTTGAAAGTCCTCTATTTCATTGAAAGACCATTTTTTCCCCTGAAGTATTATACTCAGTTTTGCTGGGTAGGTGATTCTTGGTTTTAGTCCTAATTCCTTTGACTTCTGGAATATCCTATTCCATGCCCTTCGATCCCTTAATGTAGAAGCTGCTAGATTTTGTGTTATCCTGATTGTATTTCCACAGTACTTGAATTGTTTCTTTCTAGCTGCTTGCAATATTTTCTCCTTGACCTGGGAATTCTGGAATTTGGCCACAATATTCCTAGGAGTTTCTCTTTTTGGATCTTTTTCAGGTGGTGATTGGTGAATTCTTTCAATATTTATTTTGCCTTCTGGTTCTAGAATATCAGGGCAGTTTTCCTTGATAATTTCATGAAAGATGATGTCTAGGCTCTTTTTTTGATCATGGCTTTCAGGTAGGCCCATAATTTTTAAATTGTCTCTCCTGGATCTATTTTCCAGGTCAGTTGTTTTTCCAATGAGATATTTCACATTATCTTCCATTTTTTCATTCTTTTGGTTTTGTTTTGTGATTTCTTGGTTTCTCATAAAGTCATTAGCCTCCATCTGTTCCATTCTAATTTTGAAAGAACTATTTTCTTCAGTGAGCTTTTGAATCTCCTTTTCCATTTGGCTAATTCTGCTTTTGAAAGCATTCTTCTCCTCATTGGCTTCTTGAACCTCCTTTGCCAATTGAGTTAGCCTATTTTTCAGGGTGTTATTTTCTTCCGCATTTTTTTGGGTCTCCTTTAGCAGGGTGCTGATTTGTTGATCATACTTTGCTTGCAAGTCTTTTATTACTCTTCCCAGTTTTTCCTCCACCTCTCTATCATGATTTTGAAAATTGTTTGGGCTCTTTAAGACCTTTTCCCAGAACTGATCCCATTGAGTGGGCTGGAATGTAGAAGTACTGACTTCCGTGTCTTCCCCTGATGGTGAGCACCACTCTTCCTCATCAGAAGGGAGGGGAGGAGAAACCTGCTCACCAAGAAAGTAACCCTCAATAGTCTTGGTTTTTTTCCCTTTTCTGGGCATTTTCCCAGCCAGTGACTTGAGCTCTGAATATTCTCCTCACACCCACCTCACCTCCGGATCCTCCCAGCCCGCGCTTGGGGTCTGAGAATCAAATGCTGCTTCCCAGCCTCAGTGCTTTGGGCGGGGGCAGGGCTGCTATTCAGTGTGAGATTAAGTTCAGGTGCTCAGGTGGGGGCAGGGCCGCTTCACGGGCTCAGTTCCCTCAGGGGGTTTATGCAGAGACCTTCAACAATGGATCCAGGCTCCTGCCTGCTTGGGGAGCCCTGGTCTGCTCCTGCCTCAGCTGTTGCCCTCCGAGGGGGCCTGAGTATGGGGGCACTCCACTCCCCTCTCGACCCACCAAAGAGACCTTCTCACAGACCCCCGTCACCTGTGGGTGGAGGGACCCACGCAGCCGCTGGAGATCCCATCCCTGAAGTCCGCTCGGATCTGTTCCTCTCGTTGCCGGGCCGGTGCAGGGCTGGGCTGGGCTCCGCGTCCGCAGCGCGACAGACCTTTTGCAAGAGGTTTGCAAGTCCCTCTGGAACAGAAATCTTATCTGCTCCACTATTATGTGGCTTCTCCTGCTCCCGAATTTATTGGCGGCTCTTTACTACGGTTATTTCATGGGCTGTGGGTTTGGAGCTAGCGTATTTGTGTGTTTCTACTCCGCCATCTTGGCTCCGCCCCCAACCCTTTCTTTATAGGACTGGATGTCCAAGACAGTCGCATCAAATAACTACTTCTCTAAGCAGATCAGAAACATGTCCTTATTCTTTATTACTATTTTGACTAGTCTGAGATTCAGAATCCACACCTTAAAATAATTGTGTGAGTTTCAATCCCAGTTCCCCGGGGAAGCTGATGTAAAGGGACAGTCAGTTTGACATCTCCCCTGTAAGATGTGGAGTTTGGTATGGAAACTTTGCCTTTCTTTGTAGCACTGAGGAATGCTTTCTGATGTCTCTGGTAACTTACTATTTAGATCATTTTAGTATGAGATGATGCCTGTCAAAAAGATGAACTGAATTAGTCATTTGTCATTGTAAAACTTATCTTTTGCTAATCACTTTCATCTTCAAGAGAAAGTTAGATGTGCTTAATCTAAGTTAAAGATCATTAAGCACCCTGCTGCAGCTCCACCAGCATATGTTACTGGACTCTACTGGAGGACAATGCAGAATTCTTGTCAAAAGTACATGCCCTATGAGGTCTGAGGAGGATGGTCATTGTCAGCACAGGTGTGTAAGAGAGGCCTTCCTGAAAGAGGTGGCATAGCATGCCAGGAACTGTTAGAAGAAGACCCTAAAATGGCTTAAACAGTCCCTGACATGGAGGAACTAATATTCCTATGACTGTGAAAGTGGGGAAGGAGAAATACACAAATACATTGTGCACATTTGGTATGTACATAATAAATGAATATTAAATATATACAAGGTAAAAAAATGCTCAGTAATATTGTGTTCTTTGTCCTTTGTTCTTGAAGAAGATCAGGACGCCAGGAAGATGATGCCATGACTTATAAGTGAATGAGATTTAAGTGAGGGAGAGCTGTGCAGAGTGACCAGCCTCACTTTCTCCTCTGGAGCCATCTGGGTCCAGTGGACAGATATAGATCAGGGTGACTGGAGACACAGTAATATGGGAGAAGAGGGAACCAATGACTGTACTATGGAGGGAGCATCTAGAAAGGCCTCTTGTAGGAGGTTGTACTTGAGCTGAATCTTGAGGTAAGTTAAGGAGATACCAAGAGGGAAAAGTGAGGATGAAGTGTATTCCAGGCATGGGGTTGAGCCTTTGCAAAGGTGTGGTGATAGAAGATGGAATGTGCTATCTGAGGAGCAATGAGTAGGTCACTTCGGCTGGACCTTAATGAGTGGATAGGGATTCAATAAGTAAAAAGCAGGGTGGGGCACTCTAGGAATGTGAAAGTGTCAGCAAAGGGATGGAAGTGGGATAGCACAGGTGTATTCTCGAGTAAAGTAGCTTAGTTTGGATAGAGTTTAGGATAGGGTGAGGTAGGTGATGTGAAGAAGGACTGAAAAAGAGGAAAATGTTGAGTGGTGAAAGACTTTGAATGCCAAGTGAAAAAGTTTGAACTTTGATTCATAAGTAATGGGAAACCATTGCCACTGGCAATTAATAATATGACTAGATAATTATTTGACAGTATAATTATTTTGACAGTAGTTTGAAGGGATGAGTTGGAGGAAAGAGAGAGGAGAGCAAGAAGAATCCATCAGGAATCTCTTGTAGTAGTCCAGATATATATCATTTCTTGATAGATTAAATTGTAGTACCATTCATTTTGTTCTTGTTTCCACTTTCACTCTCCTATCAAATGTGGAATTTAACCTGTGGATGATTCCTATGCCATCTCCTGCATACTACTCTGAACTATTCAGAAGCAAAGCCAGGAAATTTCTTTTTCCTCATGAGCTATAAAACTGTCTCTTCTAGGAAGCAGTCATTTATCAAACCTTCAAACCTTAGCTCCATATTTTATCTATTTGAAAATTTTTCCCAATATGCATGGATAATTGAAGTTTCCTCTTATGACTGCTTGGCTTAATTTTCAGTGTTCTCATTCTTGTTTAAGGTTTCAAGCTCAGTCTTACTACCTTGGTTAAATGATCTGTAGTATAGCTCTACTATTGCATTTTCATAATTTTGTCATGGAATTTTCTTCCACAAAGATACTGGAATACTTCACCAGTGGGCTAAGATTTTTCTGTTATTGAAATTTATGTGGTCTGGTCCCTCATGTATAATGCTATAATCTCTTCTGTCTGATCATCACACTGCTCATAGGATTGCAGCCCTATCTCTAAGTGGTTATGAACCTTCCATTTCTGTCTCAGCCAGATATTTCTCCAGTAATTTTGGGAGACCGTGTTTTGTACTCTTTCATAATCATCAATTTTTAATTTAAGTACTTTTGTTACTAGAAATTATCTAGTTCAACCCTTTGATTTTATAAATGAGAAAACAGACGTATAGAGATAAAGTACCTTGACCAATGTCACACAAAGAGTCAGTAGCAGCTTCAGAATGAAGCTCCCTAACTCCAAATCCATCCCTCTCTCCTCTATCCCATACTGCTTCCCATGCTGCCTTCGATGTGGCCTTCTGCCTCAAGTGGAGCCCAGTATTATTGGGCAGGAAATACCACTAAAGGTTTCCCCAGTCTTGATGAATATAAAAATCTTTCTGTCTTATCCATGCATTGACTTTGGAGCTCCTTAAAGGAAATTCATTATGTGGACATCTGATTCCGTGGAAATAATATATATTAACATTCTGTTTTGTAAGCCTTAAATGAGATAATGCAGGTAAAGTCCTCTGGAAACTTTAAAACTCTATAAAGTGTCAATCATCATCATCATCATCGTCATCACCACCACCACCATCTTGTCTTGTTTTCAAAGAAGTTCATATAAAAATAGTCCTGGAACAAGTCCCTACCCTGCAATTGTTCTTTTATATTTAACATCCTGGAGATGATAGCTTTATAGATACTTAGCCTACTAGAGACTATTGTTTATGGATAAAATGATTGCTTTTAAAAACTGAATGACAATATTGAGCTGCAAGCTTATCTTCTTTTTTCAAAAAATATCCAATTACATTTAATATTCACTTAAAGTTTAGGTTCCAAATTCGCTCTTTCCCTCTCCACTCTCCCCCCACTCACTGAGAAGGCAAGTAATATAATATCAATTATATGGGTGAAATCATGCAAAGCATATTTCCATGTTAGTCATGTGGCAAAAAAACGTGGAAAGAGGTATATACTTCATTTTACATTCAGAGTTCATCAGTTCTTTCTCTGGAGGTGAATAGATACATAAACATCAACTCTTTTTCCACTGATTCCTTCCTTAGCATCCTATAAACATATTCAGGTTTTCATTGTCCTAAAAAACAAAACCAAAAACTCTCATCTTTTCCCCTTCCCTTTCTACCTACTAAGCTACTTGTTTCAAGTCTTTTCTCCATTTCATGGCTTAACTATTTGAAAAAAATTCTAAATCAGTGTTTACACTTCTTTCTTATCCACACATTCAATCTTCTTTCTCCTCTAAGCTACAGGAACTGCTCTCTCAAAGGTCATCAATCACCTCCTTAGTCAACAGCCTCAGTCTTTATCCTCCTTGATCCCTCTGCAGAAGTTGTTGCTGATGAAGGTTTCCCCTTGGGACTCTTTCCTTTCTTGTCCTCTTTGTGGTCATGTTCTTGGTTCACCTCTTACCTTTCTGATTGCTCCTTTTCTGTCTTCTTCATTAGTTCCTCTTCCTAACTGCTTAAGGTAGGTGCTTTTCAAAGTTTTGTTTTTGGCTCTCTCTGTTTTTCTGTCTGTCTGTCTGTCTCTCTGGAATTGCAGTCGAACTCATGTCTATTACTGTCACCTATATACACAGACTTAATTAAAGAATTAGTAAATGGCTGCTAATTACAAGGGAAACAAAGATGGAAAAATCACATAAACTTTTCCATGAAAGAGTTTATAAGCTGGAAGGAGGTGCCATACACATCTATGTAAGATACAATGTGGCATGTGATAAGGATAAAAGTTACAAAGTGCTAGTAAAGGATTTGAAGAAGGGAGAGCTTATTTTCTACTAAGGGAGTTTAGAGGAATGAGCTTTCATGCAAGAGGAGGCACTTGATTTGGGTGTTGAAGGAAGAAAAGGATCTTAATAGGTGGAAATTAGGAGGAATCGCCTTCTGGGCATAAGCAAAACCTGTCTGAATTCACCTAGGCAGGAGAGTGTTGGATAAGATAAAGGAATAGCTAGTTTGGATGAACACGGAGTAAATGAAGAGGAGTTTAATGAAGTAAAAGCTGCAAAAAGGTGGGATGGAATCTGATCGTGGAATTTCTTAGAGATCAGGGCAATGATTTTGTATTTTATTTTACAAGATAAAAGGCAAGAGGGAGCCCCTGAAGATTTTTTCAACAGGGAAGTAGCATTATAACCATATTGGTGAATGGATGATTCTCCAATTCTGATATATCTTTGGAGCTTCAGGCTCACATTTCTAACTTTCTTGATGGGCATTTCTTTCTGAATGTCCTAGTGCCAATTTATACTTATCAAGTCCCAGAGACAAGCTTTCTTACCAGACTGATTCCTCCTTTTGATTTCCTTTCCTTTTCAATATTATCCATTACCCAATCAACCATACTCCTCCTCTTACAATCATTCAGTTGCCAAATTCCTCTATGGTATATTTTTAATCCATTATATCTTTTCTAATCCCTCTGCCACCATTTTAGTACAGATTCTTGATATCATTTAATCTAATTGGGACTCAGTTTACTCATGTGTAAAATTAATGAGATCTACTAAATGAACCTCAAAGACACTTTTAGCTCTAGAACCTACTGAGATGTATCTGAATTACTACAAGAGTCTTCTACAGTAATTGGTTTCTGCTCCCACTGTCAGATTCATATTCTTCTCCTATGTTCAAAACCCTTGAAAAGCTTCCTAATGCATACTGAATAAAGTCCAGATTCCTAAGTCTGGCATTTGAGTCCTACATAGCCTGGAGTCTCCCATTCTAGCATTCTCAAATTACTTCCTCCTTTGTACACAGCACATCCTTCAGGCTATACTCTTACCATTCCATTGTACATTTTTATTGTTTTCTCACTTTTATGCCTTTGGTCACAACATTACATGAAATTATATCGTTGCTCACTCTTCCACTTTTTGGAATCCTGCTTATCCTTGACTCAGCTCAAATAGTATCTCTTTCATGAAGTCTTCTTTGATTTCCCCAGGTTGGAAACATTTTTTCTTTCCTTCAGTGTCATTAGTATTTGACACCTGGTTTTATAAATCAACATTTATCAATTTTTATATGTTCTCTAACTTATTAGCATATAAAAGCATGGAAGAGCTTCTGATAATCTTCTCTGTTTCTTTTATGTTTATTGTCATTTTCCTATCTAATTTCTGATTTTGGTTATTTTCTCTCACCTTTAAAAAACTCAGTCTGCTAGTGTTCTATAATTTCATTTTTATTTGTAATTATTTGTCTTAGTGGAAAAGAACACTGAATTTGAAGTCAGAAAGCCTGGATTTGAACCCTGCTTTTGCAACTCACCACTACCTATATGATCTTGGACAAATCATTTCTTATTGAGGCTTCATGTGAAAAAACAAGGTCAGGCTACACAATCATTAAGGCCTTTCCAAGATCTAATCCTGTGATCCTACTCTACTAATACTAAAAACGTATTTTTTAGGGAAAATGCAAAATAATCTACCATGGAAGGAATTAGTAATGGAAGCTAGTAAGTAGTTTTTGCCATTCAGTTCAGATCCTTTCTCAGGCATTGCTCATTTACTATAATAACTCTTACCTCCACTTTAATCTTCTTTGTTCTGCTCTGGAAATGTTCTGTTGACTTTTATCTAAGAGCCTCTATGTGTGACTCTTTGTATCTTTCCTATTTTTAATTCCTTTGTTGTGATCTTCGCCTTTTTTTTTTTTATTTGCATTTTGAAAGTCACCCAGTGGTTCTCATAATCATATTTTGTAGTCATGCATCACTTTCTTGGAAGAATTCAAGGAATTCTATCAACATTACAACATATTGTGTGGTCTTAATTGTTATCATGTGATGGCAGATAGTAATGTGTACATGGAGAGCTGGCCAAATGGGCATGGAAAGTTTAATTGGTTTGCTAAAAGTTCTAGTAAGAGTCATAGCTTGAAGTGGTTCCCAATTTGACAAGCTTAGATCTTTCATCATTTTTATACCAGTTTTCTTATGTGCATACTAATATTCTTATTGGCATATAATGATAGATTTTGATTTCTAATTCTTAGGTTGCATTATTGCTAGGTATTAAAAATATAACAGCCATGGGGATGAGCAAAATATTACTCTCTCCTGGAGTTACTGTTCCTATTGAATAAATATACTTTTGAGTTGCTAATAAGGTGGATTAATAGAATCCCCTATGAAATATTGATTTAGATGGATGATACCTGACACTTCTGGTTGAATTAAACATCAAAGCTTTCAGTGTTCAAGCAGCCTAACCATATATGATGAGAATAAGGCACAAGAAGGTTTTTCAGGCGGGTGGAAATAGACACATTTTCTCTTATCATCCTTGTTTCTTTTTCATTCTAATAGCACTCAACTATTGGGGAAAAACACCCTGAAATATATTAGTGCCCATTATTAATAGGTTTTATTATATTAGAAAAGTAAGCTTCTTTAAATGTGTAGACATCTTGATTAAACTACCTTTACCTGATACACTAGGATTACCACTGTACTAAATAATTTGTATTGCGAGGTTTATATAATGTGTCCTCTTAAGACATTTTAATTTGAAACAATTTTCTGAGGTCTTGTACAGGAATCTTCTTCTAGCATAATATCTTTTATTATTATTTTACCATGTAATAACAACCAGACATACAATTATTAGTTGAATTAATTATTCATTGCTGAGAGTACTTTAGCACATGATGATTATAGCTGTCGATCTATCTTGTCATTATTTAATATATACTGTCCAAAGACTGGGCAGCTAGGTGGCACAGCAGATAGAGTGCTAGGCCTGGAGTCAAGATGACTTATCTTCCTGAGTTCAAATCCAGCCTCAGATACTTACTAGCTGTGTAACTTTGGGCAAATCACTTAACCCTGTTTGCCTCAGTTTCATCAACTGTAAAATTAGTTGGAGGAGGAAATGGCAAACCACTCCAGCATATTTGCCAAGAACCACCCCCCCCCCCCGGTGGGGTCATGAAGAGTAGAAAATGACTGAATAACGACAAATCCATAGACTCTCTTTACAGAATTTTCAGATAGATTTATTAGTATTTTCAGAAAGGTATATTGTTAACATTTCATGTATCACTGTTTATTGCCATTATGGCACTTTCCCATTTATTCATTTGTAAGGTCTCTGTTGCCTTTGCTTTATTTATCTTGGGTTAGTCTAGGTTCAATTCAATTCAACAAGTAATTACTTTATTACCTTCGACTTCAAGGCACTCAGCAACACAAGGAGAATATAAAGGTGAATGAGACATGAACCCTGCCTACAATATTATTAATACAGTAGCAAGATAAGATACATAGGCAACTAACTATCATATCAATTCAAAGGCAGCATGGAGTAGAAAGTTATTGATTTGGAGTCAGAGGAGCTGGCATTAAATTTTTTTCTCTTACCTTTTAGTGGTATTACATTGCACAGGTCACTTCATCTCTCAGCCCTCTGGACTTCCCCAGTCTGTAAAATGAGAGGGTTTAAATAGGTGATCTCAAAGGCTTTACATAGGCAAGGTATAATTGTAGAAAATGCAGGGAGAAATCTGAGAAAGTTGAGATTTTGTCAAACTAAGGGGAGCTGGGAAGTTTTATTAAAAACTAACATTTCAGCTGAGCCTGAAGAGATGAGTAGTATTAGTCTGTGGAGTGGAGTGTGCATTCCAGGCATGGGAAAACAGGGTGAGGAAATGCAAAGCAAGGTTGACAAGAAGGATGTGAGCTGAAGGGACCGAGAGCAGATCTGGTTACATTTGTTCATGTGTTTGAAAGTCACTGGCTTCCACAAAGTTTTAGGAAACAGGAACTAAAAAATAAAAGGAGTTACTAGTTATTCTGCCTTTAAATATTGGGGAGGAAGTTTTGACAGGAACTGGATGACTGTTCAGTGCCATATATGTTATTCAAATAATTAGTTGTTATTTTCTAAGACCTTTTAAGAAGCCAGAGCATGCATAAAGATAATTCCAGTTGCTCTGCATTCTAAATTTATAACTACTTTCCATTATTACTGTACTAATTGTAGTTTAACAGAAAATTATTGATTTGTTCATTAATTACAGAATTTTAAAAGAAAAGTCTTGTTACTTTCTTAAATGTGATTAAGAGAGTCTTGATCCATTTTTCCCCTTTCCTCAAGAGAAATCCTCAACTCATTTTATAATGAAAATCAGAAGGGGAATTTCTTATACAGAAATTAGTTTTACAGGCAATTTCCCACAAGGATAGGTAAGTTTTTATGACCTCATTTTTACTAGAAGTATTTCAACTCTAGAACCTTGGTTTGAAACTCTTCTCTAATCCATGGGACCATCTTGAGAATCTGTCCAAAACAGATTTAAGCCTGGAAGTGTAAGCTAGCTCTCCTCGATGACAATTGTACCCATGTTCCACAAAATCTAATGTGGATCCCTTATATCAACCCTGAAAACAGCATCATCACTAAGTTTGATCATGTCCCATCATTTATCATTTATTAGCATGTTTCCATTCTTTCTAAGATGAATTAATGAATATGAGAAAAATTCAACTGTCATTGGATAGAAATGTTCCAACTCTCCCTGAGTTCTTGCCATTGTCAAGCACAGTGATATACAAACACCTTTCAAATTGGAGGTGGACAGGTAGAAGCAATTTTTCTGGCCTTTTCCTCATAAGTCATTGAAGTTATTTTTGAACATAGTGCTGGAGAACTTCAGCTTGCTGGCCCTTACAGGATTCCTACTTAGTCTTTCTTGGTAGCTATATGGCTGAGAGTATTCATTTTCTCCCCAAGCCTGATTAGCCCTGGAATGTGTGAGTGATTATTTTTACTTGTTGAAGTCTTCAAGCTTTCTTTGTATTTTGCCCACGACATTAAAAAAAAAAAAACAACTAGCTTTCATCCCTTCCTGATTTCATTGTAACACATGTTTTTTCAATATGTTACTTTGCATATGTGAGATATATTCTCTCTCTACAATACAGACTAAACTTATGCTGTGCATATATAGTTTTTACATTTTTTTTATTTTTTATGTTCTACAATCAGTACCATAAAACTTAGATTTTTTCCCCCTTACCTACCCCTCACCACCCCCCTCCCTCCACAAGACAGCATATAATTCTATATGGGATCTACACATACTTTCCTTTTGAATATGTTTTCACCATAGTCATGCTGTGTAGACGAAGTAAAATAAATGGAAGAAATCATATAACAAATCAAAACATAATACACACACACACACACACACACACACACAAATAATATGCTACATTCTGCAAATGAATTCCATAGTTCTTTCTCTGAGTGTGGAAGGCATTTTGCCTTAGAAAACCATTGGGAATTTTTTTTTTTTATGTTCTTGTGTTGTTATGAAGTTCCAAGTCTACCAGAAAAAACTCTCGCATACTGTGGTCATTGCTGTTCACAAAGTTCTCCTGGTTCTGCTCCTTTTTCTCAGCATCAGATCATATAAGTCCTTCTAGGCCTCTCTGAAGTCTTCTTGTTTATCATTTCTTATAGCGCAATAGTATTCCATTACATTCATATACCATAATTTATTCAGCCGTTCCCCAGTTGATGGGCATCCCCTTGATTTCCAATTTTTGGCAACTACAGAGAGTGCTGCTATAAATATTTTTGTACATGTGGGATCCTTTCCCATTTTTATGATCTCTTGGGGATACAGTCCTAGAAGCGATATTGCTGGGTCAAAAGGTATGCACATTTTTGTAGCCTTTTGGGCATAGTTCCAAACTGCTCTCCAGAATGGTTGGATGAATTCAGAGCTCCACCAATAATGACTTAGTGTTCCAACTCTCCCACATCCTCTCCAACATTTATCATTTTCCTGTTCTGTCATGTTTGCCAGTCTAATAGGTGTGATGTGGTACCTCAGAGTTGTTTTGATTTGCATCTTTTCATATGATTATAGATATCTTTAATTTCTTCCTCTGAAAATTGCCTGTTCATATCCTTTGACCATTTATCAAGTGGGGAATGACTTGTATTGTTGTACATTTGACTCAGCTCTCTATATATTCTAGAAATGAGGCCTTTATCCAGAGATTAGCTGTAAAAATTCTTTCCCAATTTACTATATCCCTCCGAATTTTGGTTGCATTGGGTTTGGCTGTGCAAAAACTTTTCAGTTTGATGTAATCAAAATTATCCATCTTGCATTTCATAATGCTTTCTACCTCTTCTTTAGTCAAAAATTATTCCCTTCTCCATAAATCTGAGAAATACACTATTCCTTGCTCCTCCAGTTTGTCCATGGTATCAATCTTTATACCTAGATTGTGTATCTATTTGGACTTTATTCTTGTGTACAGTGTCAGGCATGGGTCTATGCCTAGTTTCCGCCACACTGTTATCCAGTTTTCCCAGCAATTTTTGTCGAACAGTGAGTTCTTATCCAAGAAGTTGGGATCCTTGGGTTTATCAAAGAGGAGGTTGCTATATGCCTTGCCTACTGTGTCTTGAGTGCCTAGTATATTCCACTTGTCTACCCTTCTGTTTCTTAGCCAGTACCAAGTGGTTTTGATAATTGATGCTTTATAATACAATTTGAGATCTGGTAGCACTAGGCCACCTTCCCCAGCATTTCTTTTCACTGGTCCCTTTGATATTCTGGACCTTTTGTTCTTCCAGATGAACTTTGATATTATTTTATCTAGCTCTAGAAAATAATTATCTGATAGTTTAATGGGTATGGCACTAAATAAGTAAATTAATTTAGGTAGAATTGTCATTTTTATTATTTTAGCTCAGCCTACCCATGAGCAACTGATATTTTTCCACTTACTTAGATCTGACTTTATTGTGCAAAAAATGTCTTGTAATTGTGTTCATATAGTCTCTGGGTTTGTTTTGGCACATAAACTCCCAAGTATTTTATAGCGTCTACCCTAGCTTTAAATGGAATTTCTCTTTCTATCTCTTGCTGTTGGACTTTGTTGCTAGTTTATAGGAATGCAGAAGATTTGTGCGAGCTTATTTGGTGTGCATATATTTTCTGAGAAATTCATAGTGCTTTTCTGACTGTGAATTATTGTGTTCCTAAAAATCATATCCATGAGAGAGCAGCCATGATGGATGCTGTCGATCATGTTTAATAGCTTTATGTAATTTACTTTTCTTGATGGACTGAACTTTAAGAATAAATTTATTTTATTTAAAATTACACACCAATGTCTTTTGAGGGCCAAGGAATTAAAAGTTTAGTGTTTTATCTTCTTAATTACTTTTAGAATAAGTAGATATTTACAGGGATAGTTTACTCATCATTTAAGATATTTGTTTGAACTCATTTTTAAAATTATTAAATTAATGCTTAGAAAAGTGAGAGGGTTTTCTTTTTTTCAAAAAAAAAAGAAGGAAAAAACACATATATTTTTAATGGAGGTATGTTATATCCCTCACAACCAAAAAAACTCAAAATTCGCTGAGGATTATTCTGTAAGACTGCTGTTAGAATTCTCATTAGGAAATTTCATTTGGAGCTTAACTAAATAGACATTTGGGTATTATTGATAAATAGATATTGTAGCAAGTATTGGAAACACTTAAGGAATAAATGGAATTCTGTACTTTGATGGACAAATAAGAATGAATGGTATGGGGGAAAGATATTGGAAAAATGCAAAAGTCACAATCTATTTTAGTTCAAGATTTTAACCTCACACAGTGTCACAATTTCTCAACTTGAGTCTTTCAGAATATGGAAGAACCAGACTGGTGCTATAATTATGACCTTGAGTCCTAGACATATAGGCAAGTACAAAATTATGTCATTTGCTCCATTGTGTGATACTATCTGTATACAGATTATTTCCAAGTATGCCTCTAATCCTATATTTCCTGCTTGGTCATGTCTTGCAGAAAACTTCACAAAATATCTGTAAATGTTGTTTTTTCCTTCAAAGTATTTTCAACTCGTTCTCTCTTTCCCTACAGTTGTAGCTTTTGTTTATCTCCATCATAAACAAGTAGTTATTGAGGATCTAATAGGTGCCAGGAATGGAGGATGCAAAGATACATCATAAGATGTTCTGGGCCAGGCCTGGTGATTCAGGTTCAGGATTGGAGTGAAGTAAGACTCTCATTGACCACAAACAGTTAACAAAAGAAGTTTGTTAATGATAGGATGGAAAGGCTATTCAGCAAAGATAAAGTGTAGATTCACTTGAGCTCACTTATCCTCCCCTCCATGTTTTCTAGCCGTCCTGAATTCTATGGTAGTGAGAAATCCTTCAGGCCCATTAAAGTTGAGCAGCCATGATTCTAGATATTTTGTGTCTTGGGTGTATGAGAAGTTAAATTAATGATTCAAGCCTTAGTCTCCTCAACCAGGTAACTCTCCAGGAGGGTTTTATTATATAATTAATAATAACTGATTAACTAACTAACAATAGCTAATCTTATTTACATAACAGGGGTCTTTGTAGATATTGTAAAGGACTGTTTCATTCTTTGTATTTGGATCACCAGTGTCCTGCACTGGCATATGATAAGCATATGATAAATACTTATTAATTGATTGATTGCAAAACTAGCCCAGCATTTGTAAAGTAGATGTTACTCTTACCACTCACATCCTTTGCTTTTAAAGGACTTATAAACTGGTTTGTGACATCTATGGGTAGATGGATAGAGGGAAGTTTTGATGAAACTATAGACAATAAATTCATAAAATTTCAAAAGAGAGGATTACAACTGGGGGTCAAAATAGTTGTAGAAGGCTTGGTGGAGGAGGGTAGGACTTGTTCTCAGTCTCAAAGGAAAGGAAGGAATTAGATAAGTGGAGAGGAAGAAAAGGAGTCTGAACAAAGGCATGGAGCTTGGAACACATATGGTGTCTCTGATATGAAGAGAGGTACCATGTAGGAAGGAGCAGGAGATAAAGGAGAAGTAAGTAGGAGATAGATTATCAAAGGCTTTGTATGCCAAGCTAAGATGGTTGGACATTATCCAGGTAGTAGAGAGTCTTTGAAAGAAAATTCTTTTGAGTGAGGATGAGGGGTATATCATGACAAAAGCAAAACCACTGGCAACCCTTTCTACCAGGGAGGCCTTGTAAAAATTGGTAGAGCTTTGATGTCTGGGTTTCTGAGCTACAGAAGGTTAAGCAGATTGGATATCCACAATGAGTCTGTCATTACTAAGGGAAGCCGCTGAGTTGGGGATCATCAAGTTGCCTCTAGAGTTAAACTGGCCCAGGGCAGAAATGAAGCAGGTCAAAGCTCTTGTTTGTCAGAGTGGGAATGACCCTACGAGAAGCCCCTGTACTTTTAGCTTGGGTGAAATAGTTATTAAAAAGGGAAAAGAAAAGAAGGGAAAGAAATTGGTAAGGTTGGTGTAACATTCTACCAGTTGGGCCAGGGGTAAAGCAGAAGTACATAACTAATAGAGTAGTTTGTACTGGAGAGAGGGTTGTGATTTCAGGGTTAGGATTGTAGGCTTCTTACTCCAGGAAGCAATCCAGGAATCAGATAGGGTCACAATCAGATCAGCTAGGTGGCACAGTGGATAGAGCACTGGGTCTGGAATCAGGAAGATTCACTTTCTTGTGTTCAAATCCAGTTTCAGACACTTATTGGTATGTGACCTTGGGCAAGTCACTTTAACCCTGTTTTTCTCTGTTTCTTCATCTCTAAAGTGAGTTGGAGAACAAAGTGCAAGTCACTCCAGTATCTCTGCCAAGAAATAAGATCTGGAAGAGTAGAATGTGACTGAAAAATGACTGAACAGCACAATCAGATCAGGAAAAAAACTAGTTAGGTCAGCATACCCCAGGTCAAGGTGAAGGTTTTAAGGAAGGTAGTCCAACAGGTAAGTGGGTTATCAAAGGGTGTAGCCTCTAGGCAGATTGTTTTTGTTCAGTCATTTAGTGGTGTCTGCCTCCTGATGACCACATTTGAGGTTTTCTTGGCAAAGATGCTGGAGTACTTCGCTGCCCCAGCTCATTTTACAGATGAGGAAACCGAAGTAAACAGGGCTAAATGCCTTGTTCAGGTCTGTGTCTGGGACTGGATTTGAACTCAGGAAGATGAGTCTTCCTGACTCCAGGTCTAGTGCTCTATCCACTGTGCCATCTAGTCACCCTGGACTTCAAAACGTAGACCAATCAGCCTATTTCTAGCCAGAAGAGTAGAAGTAAGATGTAAGCATTTAGGCTTTACGTGCGGTTTGTTCAAGAGGAAGTCAAAGTACAGTGAACCTTGAGCTTCATTAAGAGGAGTACAGGAGGCACTGGAATCAGGAGAACTTCGTTATGATTTGTTCTGCTCTGTCTAGATCACATCTATAATGACCATTTTTGTAAAATGAGGGATTTAGACTTGATTCCTCCCAAATTCCCTTCTGCCTCTAAATCTTCAATCTCATGTTTCCTTTTAGACATCATAGTTGAGGAATGGCATTGAGAAGCCAGGGAGTGCCTAGTAGAGAGAAACCAGGGTGACTGAAGGCCTCCAATTCATACCATATGAGGATCAATCAGTTCAAGAAAAAGAGACTATTTAGCCTGTAGAAGTGAAGACCAAGGGTAGATATGATAGCTCTTTTGTATAAAGCATGTGAAGGATGTCATGCAGAAGAGAGATTTGACTAATTTTGTTTGGTGCTAGAGGGCAGACTTGGAGTAATAGGTGGAATTTGCAAAGAGTCAAATTTAGCTTTGTCTGGGAAAACTCCCTAACACTTTGAATTACCCAAAAGTGGCACGAACTGCCTTAGGAGGTAATGAAATACCACTACCTAGAGATCTTTAGGCAGGTTAGATGACCACTTGTGTTGTTCAATTGATTCTATTTTTGTGTAGATTGAAGTAGATAGACACCAAGGTGTCCCCGTTGAGTTTCTGTGATTTTGTGAGAGCATTTTGGAATCAAAAAAGCCCATGGATTTGGGCTTATTGAGAGGAGACATTCTGACTTGCTTGTTTAGTGTTATTTCAATGCATAGACCAAACTTACCCCTTCTGTGAGATGATGAGTAGCCAAGAGCCAGGTAGTATAGATATCCAGGTTAGCTGGCTTTCTAAAGTTTGGTGTTTACTATGTTGATCTAGAAGTTCACTGTAGATGATCTAGGTGGGACTGCACAGAGTAGAGGGGTTAAAGTAGGAGATGGGATCTGGGCATTATGGAAGATGATAAGAGTCATGGAAGGCACTGGTTGAAGCTTTGTGAGTAGGAGAGAAATTGTGTATCCCCTGAATTTTAGTTATCTAATGCTTACACGCCTGCAGGACCAGCTGTGACAGGGCTCTCGGCATCCGGCTGGCTGTCATAGATGTGTTGGCCTCAGTGAGTCTAGTTTTGCAGACAAGCTTAGGACAATGAGGATCAAGGATTGCTGTTCATTGTCGGTGCTGAAAGGCCTGATTCAATCAGTCAATACAAGTGCCTGTGCATGTCAGGTACTGAGCTAAGCTGCGGATATAGCTATGAAAAAGAAAGCCAGTCACAACCCTCAAGGAGCTTAGGGACTGATGGGGAAAGAAAGCACATACAAGGAAGCTGTGTGTGTGTGTGTGAGTGTGTGTATGTGTGTGACTGTGTGTGTGTATGTATGTGTGTGTGACTGTGTATGTATGTATGCATGCATGTGTGTGACTGTGTGTGACTGTGTGTGTATGTATGTGTGTGTGACTGTGTGTATGTATGTATGCATGTATGTGTGTGGTGACTGTGTGTGTGACTGTGTGTGTATGTATGTGTGTGTGACTGTGTGTATGTATGTATGCATGTATGTGTGTGACTGTGTGTGACGGTGTGTATGTGTGTGTGACTGTGTGTGTGTATGTATGTGTGTGACTCTGTGTGTGTGAGTGTGTGTATGTGTGTGTATGTATGTGTGTGTATGTGTGTGTATGTGTGTGTGAGTGTGTGTATGTGTGTGTGACTGTGTGTGTAAGTGTGTGTGTGTATGTGTGTGTGAGACTCTGTGTGTGTGTGAGTGTGTGTGTATGTGTGCGTGACTGTGTGTGTGAGTGTGTGTATGTGTGTGTGTGACTGTGTATGTATGT
This sequence comes from Notamacropus eugenii, assembly GCF_028372415.1. Classification (NCBI taxonomy): domain Eukaryota; kingdom Metazoa; phylum Chordata; class Mammalia; order Diprotodontia; family Macropodidae; genus Notamacropus; species Notamacropus eugenii. Next base: position 152,934,679 of record NC_092877.1, on the reverse strand, counting down.
GTGTGTATGTGTGTGTGACTCTGTGTGTGCGTGTGTGTATAGGTGTGTAACTGTGTGTGTGTATGTGTGTGACTGTGTGTGTATGTATGCATGTGTGTATGTGTGTGTGACTGTGTGTGTATGTATGTGTGTGTGACTGTGTGTATGTATGTATGTATGCGTGACTGTGTGTGTATGTATGTATGTGTGTGTATTTGTGTGTGACTCTGTGTGTGTGTGTGTGTGTGTGTGTGTGTGTGTGTGTAAGGACCTGGTGCCTGGAGCATGATGGGGAAGTCAAAAGAAGTCCAAAAAGAGTATATAACCAGCTGAGAAATCAAGAGGTAGCTGAGCCCCTTCCTTAAGTGGAAGTTTTGGATTTTATTGCTCCACTCTCCAGTTAGAGGAGCAGAGGGTAGTGATGAAGTATGGATAGCAAGGCTGATTGGATCTTGCAGGATGATAAGATTTCCCAATGGAAATTTCCTAGGAGCATGAAATCTAAGAGTTCAGAGCTTGATAGGACTCAATTTATCAGACATTCAATAAGTATTTCTCAAATGCCTGCCTTGTATAATGAGCCATGCTAAGTACTGGGGAAAATGTGATAAAGAAAACCAGCATCTACCTTGAAGGAACTTATAATCTATAATAATAAATTGGAATGTGATCAAAACATGAGGTGTATGGAGTGCTATGAGTTTAGATGAAGAAAAGAGAACTCTCAGTAGAGGTGGGGGGGGGGCGGAATTTGTGAGCTGGGAAAGCATCCTGGTACATATGGTGGTGATGGGGAGGCAGAGCATTTCAAGCATGGAAAACTGATGACAACTTCCTTACTTCATTTCTTTTGCAGCTCTCCCAGTGAGGTAATTTCTTAAGTCCATCTACAAAGTTCTTCACTTTTCCTGTTATTGTGCATGCACAAAGAATCAGAGAGACAGTGTTTCACAGTGGGTAGAACACCACCACCTTTGGAGTCAGGAAGACCTAGGTTCCAGATCTGCCCTGGCCCTTACTGGCTTCCTGACAGTGGACAAGTCACTACATCCCTTAGTACCATAGGCAACTCTAATCAGTCAGGCATAGTGTTAGAAGCTGAGACAATATTGTAACTATAGATCTACATGGTTAGGTGGAGTATGCATAATGGGCATTCTCCACACTAATAAAATCACAAGTCTAGACTCTTCTTATCTAAGTCAGTAAATAATGAAAGGAAGAAGCAAAAAAGAAGGAAGGGAGGAAAGAAAGGAAGTAGAAAGGGAAGAAAGGAAGGGCAAAGGAAAGAAGGAAAGAAAGAAAGTATGTCTGGCAGTTTTCAGTGTAGATTTACTGTTTGTATTTAATACACTCACCTCACATAATAAAACTGCAAAGCTGCTTTTGTGGTAAATTGAGTGTTTTTTTTTTTTCTTGGGCACCCTTGGATTCAAACAGTAATTTCCAAGCCTGCCCATCACTGGAAATTCCCCATTTACAGTAAATTTGAGGAGATGCTTCAGAAGTGATCTTTTATTTTCAGAAGGTAAGTTTTCCACTTAGGCTAACCTTGCTTCTAAACATGAAGAGCTTGTCAAATCAGATGCTTTTCAAGAAAATACGTGTATGCGATCTCCTTCCACCTTTTCTGAATGAATCTCACATCTGCCATGTTCTGTTTGCAAAACATTTCCTCTTGAATGTGTAGTTCAATTTCAGCATTAAGCTCTGATGCACAATAGGCCTGGGAGTACAGGAAAGCAGCTTTTTCTGCTTTTGATTTGTGATACCACTGGCTAGATCGAGAATTCTTCCCATTGATGTTTCCAGTTTTTCCACATCTGCAAAACAATCTTCTCTATGAAAGAAACCTCTAGAGCTTTGGCATGTTTGCAGATGTTGTAAATAGCCCTTGCTTGAGTGCCATATAAAAAATAAGGAAGAAAAAAGAAAAAAAAAGTTGGTTCATAATGATTTCTAATGTTTATTTCTGATATAAATCAAAGCAATCTATTTTCTTAAAATTGAAGCCAAAATAAACTTTTTGATGTCAAATTTCAGTCTGATATGTAGAATAGAGCTTTTATACAAAAGAGAAGGTTGGGATAGCTCAGTTGGGTCCCTGTAGATACAGTGAGGTAAGTATCTCTGGTGATTATGGTCACCAAATGTAATGAAATATGTATTTTTACCCTTTGGCAATATAGAAAGAATAAATAGATAGTCTTTATGGAAATGCTCCTCCCTATTAGGAAATAACTTCCCCTCCCCCTTTTTCTTTAAGGTTAAACAAATACATAGAGCTCCAGTGGCCAAGACAGAAACAGGGGCTGGTAGGTTTAGGAGCATGTGTAGCTTAAGATGTTGGTGGAGAGAACACTGGAATTGCAGTCAGAAGACCTAGCTTCAAATCCACTTCAAAACCACTGGCTGACTGACCCTCTTCAAATCTATTTCTCTCTTGGGGTCTTCATTTATAAAGTAAGGGGATTGGACTAAAGGACTCCTTTCATTTCTAAGAGTTAACAATTAGCTGACCCTTTCATATGTAAGCTCTGTCACTCAAATTCTAATGTCCAGGAATTCCAACAAGTGGATTTAGGGGTTTCAATTGTTCAGATTTCCCTGACTACCCCCACACACATGCATACCCACACACACATGATTTAAAAATATTTTAGTGGGCTCAAATTACCAAAAATAAATTAAGTGGTTTAAATGTTTTTGTTCTTCTTCTAATTCAATATACAACCATCGAGGATAGTGACTATTTTTTTCCCTTTTTATCCCCACCTTTCATGGTGCCTAACACTTAATGGGCACGTAATAAATGCTTGTTGATCAGTTAATAAAAGTTAACTCTTGCATTTAGCATTAACACACACACACACACGCACACACACACACACTTAACTATATAATCCAAGGTGGTAGAGATATGGTCTAATATCCTGTCTTTTCCCTTGCTACCTTTTCCTGATCTTGAAATTATTATATATTTGGCATATATTTGGTATTGACTTCTCTGTGTATGTGATTCTCTCTAGAACTCAATTAGGATATTGTAACCTGGGATTTTGTCCCAGTGTAGGAAATTGCCCAAAGCTTAGAAATTTGTTCAAGCATGTGAGATTTAAAGTATGACTAATGAGCACCAAGATGGAGCCTGATAACCATGGTGATGGAAGTGGGAAGAGAAAGCCTGGTATTTGGGCTAGGGTAGAGCTGAGGATGATGGAAAGGGAAGAGTGGAGGAGGGAGCAGTTTATTTCTCAGAGGCTGATGGGACTGAAGCCCTGGTCCAACCTCTTGGTGATAAGGGAAATCCAAGTATAGCCAAGTAAGCCTGCTCCTCAGCATTGATAGTGATGGCTCATGAGTAGCCTCATAGACATCTTATAGCCTAGTGAGATGGGATAGCTCTGACACCAGTGTCATTGTGGGAAGGGTTCCTCCCTTTCCTGTACAGGATTGGCCTGTAAAAAGAGGAGAGAACCTTCAGTTATGGGATGAGGGAGATGAGGAAGGAGAGGTCAGTTAATCGGGTAGCAGGACAGAAGAAGAAAAATAACACACCTCCATTAATACTAGAGGACCCTCTCTTCCTTGGAGAGGATATTTTTAGGGACTTCATCTCTCCCTTGGGTTTTGCCATCCTCTACTTCTCAAAATTTCCTGAGCTCCCAGAGCCTAAGAGTTGGGCTGGAGGTTCTGGTTACAACATAATTTGGGGTCTAGGAGTTCAATGCTGCTTTTCAGTCTGGTCTGCCCTGGGATGGTAAGGGGTGAAGACGCTTTAACTGAGCAAGGCAGGGGAGAGATCACATTTCCAAATCCCTGAGCCTCTTCTGGAAGGCCTTACCCTTCTGGGAATGCCTTTGTTTTCCCCATCTCTGGGAATTTTCTTCTAAAGTCTTGTCCTCCCAATTGGTTTAAACTTTCCTAATTGGGAGTGGGTATGTTGGGGCCAGCATATACCTGGAAAGGCCAAAGGGTTCCCTACCCCCAGCCCCACATGCTTAAATGATAGTCTTGGGTCATGAGACCAGACACTGACATCTGTTTTGGAAGGGCTGGGCCCACTGTGTTCCTATAGTCCTGTGCCTACTATGTCCTTGCGGTAGGATCAGTTTCAACAACCTGGCTAAAAGAACACTCCTAGTAGCCAGAACTAGGGTCTAGTAGTCCATGCTGGGATGAAACCATGGGCCACTGTTTTCTCCTGTGTTAAATCAGGGTGTTGGACCCCTTTTAGGTGTAAAAAGCAGGCTTAGTTAGTCTATGAAGACTAAAAATTCATAAAGTCCTTTACCTACCTTGTGTCATTTGATTTGAATTTCACAGTAACCCTGGAGGCAGGTACTTTACAGATGAGGAAAATGAGACTGAGAGAGGTTAATTCAGCAATTTGCCCACAGCCACACAGTTAGTAAATGAAAGTGATGAAAGCTAAACTCAGACCCTACCAACCCCAAATCTAGCACTCTATACCAAGCTAAGAGGAAGAATCAATGGAAGAAAACTGTTCTCCCCCTTGTTGACTCTTTTATTAAATAGCTACTATTTTGAAGAGTTCTGATTTCAAGATTAATGAAATAATTGTAAATTATTTTTGAAGCATAAGTTTCTAATGTATTTAGACAGCTTCTTAATAAGATCTGATACATTAAAAAAACCCACCTAGATACATTTCAGATTACAAAAGATACACAATTATTTTTGACTAAATATTTGTTTCTTAGCACCAGAAAATTCATTTTAGGATTTATTTCTGTTATAGGAGAGGTATATATTTGATGTACTCTGTAAAAATAGTAGTTGGTCTTTTTATAGGGTATCTACCTTACAACACTTTTCCCCCACTCTAGCTGGAAGAGTTAAGATGTGCAAGTATTTATTAACCTTATTTCATATACAATGCTATTTGGGGGTTTAGTGAGGTTCCATGTCCACAGACATCCAGCCAGTATCAGAGTGAGGTCTCAAACTCAGATCTTCTGATACTGATGCCGGTACTTCTTCCATTATAGCATGCTTCCTTTCTCATTAGGATCCCTTGGATGATGAAGGAATATTAACATCCATTTGATCACATTTTGAACATGATATTGCTCCTCTGAAACAATTATAGAAGCTGTATATTTGGTTTTATGACTGATGATGAAGATGGTGGTGATGATGATGATGCATGTGTATAATCTTAGTTTGTTCTGAACAGTTGGTTAGGATTGCGACTTACAATTTTATTATTTTTCCAGCCATGTGTCCGTGCCATTACCTCTGTGTACTTCAGATATTTTATCTACAAAATGGTCCCTTACAGAGTTGATGTGATGAATGTGATTTATAAACCCTTTTTAGAGCACCTGAGGAGAGAGTTCATCTTGATATGGAAAGATATTGTCTGTTTTCTAGTGGTCAATTGTACAAAATTTCTAGGGACAGATTATACTCAAGTTACTCCCTATATTGTACAAAATATTCACAGAAGAAGTAAAGAAAAATAAAGAGCTGCAGCAGTCAGTTGGTGAATTTCAGCAGTGACCACTTTGAAAGATATAGGTCACTGTAACTAAATTTTATTTTTCAGCAACATAATCTTCATCCTGAATTTTCCAGAAATTTATTTCAATTCTCCATTTAACTTGCCCTTTGTTGATCTGACTTTAGCTGCGGGTGTGTTTTCTTGATGTTAAATTGTTTTTCTTTAACCTCCTTTAAATGGGCTAAAAATACTTTTTGATTCTCAACAGTTGTCTAGTCAGGAAATTTGCATGGAAAGGAAAAGCAAGAGACATGACTGTAAACTCCCTCTTGCCTTCCACATTTGGCAACCCAGAGGAAATTATTGTTTACATAAATATTAGATGTGACTAGTTCTTACGGACGTCTTTTATACATGAACCAAATTATGAGGCACATAACAGAGTCTTCTTAAGCTTATGTACTGTTTACTCTTCCTTTGAAGTATAGATTATTTTAACGACCAAACTGTTAAAAATAATACAAAAGCAGTTCTGTTTGGTAAAGGATAAACAAATGTGCCAGCCTTCAGTGCTGGCAGATGCTTTGTCTCCCAAGCTAACTTTATGAGACTTTCATATGGTGTTTTTTTCCTTCATTTTTTTGTGCGCTCAATTGGATTGTCATGCTTGTGTCTGCAGCACTTCCATTGACTCTATCTGTGTCTCACACAGGGAAAGAGGTGACAGGAAGGGCAGTTTATAAATTAATATTGGACAAAAATTCAAAAACTGTTTGCTTTGCATTTTAAAAAAATAGACAAATCCTACGTGATTCAGAATACAGATGAGCCTTATATTGTCTTTAAGGAAACTGTGCTATTTGTGATTCTAGCATTTTAACAAATTTAAACAAAGGGAGCTAGTGAGGTTTTTTTTTTTTTTTTTGTGAACATGGTAAGTTAATTATATTCAGTTTTTCCATGTGTGCATAGGAGTTGAATGGAGCCCTGAATTAAAAAAGACCTAAACCTGTTTTTTTACTATCATTCCTATAAATGAATTCTACTTTACTAAGTGAAAATTGAGTACCCAAGTCCTATCATTTGTGTGGGAAACTATTTTTGTATTCAGAAGTTGATTGTTCTGTTGTTTTAATCATAAACTCATGTACTGAAGTGTTTATTTTTTCCCTTTGAAGAAATAGGGGTATTTTTCTTCTTTTATTTTGCAATTCATATAAAGACTTGATCCAGTACTCTGACTACTCTCCCTTTATAATTTTCTTAAGCCATGTGTTACATGTATAGGTTGAAAGATTGCATGGGAGCCAATATCCTCAGCAGGGAAGAATAGTTAACAGATTCATTCATTAGTGTCCTATTTAACCAGTGCTCATCCATAGTAATCATTTCTTGGTTCAAAGTTACTGCACCTGTTTTCATTAGAGTCATCAGAGCCATTCAAGAGATGATAATGTGCTAGAATTTCCATATATTTGAATTTTACCTTGTCTGAATCCATGTTTTCACAAACTAATATTTGCTATCATGATGTAGAATCTTAAATCATCAAGTGACAATCTTTCAGAATCAAATGAGAAGAAACACAGATTGTTGAGTTTTCTGCTATAGTTCTCTCAGTTACGAATATTAAATCTTTTCTTCTGTCTTTAGAAAGAAGTATTGACCTGGCCTTCTGAAAAACCATGTTGTTCTTCTACCCCTATGTAAGAGATTTGTTTCTCTTGCACTTCCTCTCATACACCTTGGATTTTGTTTTTTTTTAAACCGGGAGAATATAAGCCATTGAAGATTCAGGGTTTTTTTCATTTGTCATGATATAGAGGATCAAGAGCTAGCCTTAAAGTCAGGAAGACCTGAGTTCAAGTCTCCTTCTAACACGTATTAGTTGTGTGATCCTTGACAAATCAGAGAGTGCCTCAGTTCTACAAACAACTCCATAAGATTCTAAGTGATGACGTTGCTGGTCTGCAATGACTGAAAGGGTTTTTTCATTAAGAGTTCCATATTCCAATGAAATAACAGGTCCAGTCCTATCTCTATCCCTAGCCCTTAGGATAGTGCTTAGCACATAGTAAACATTAATAATTATTTTCTGTATGTCATTGAATATTAACTCAGCATGGCATATTGGGTAGATAGTTATTCACATGGTCAAGAAGACCTGGGTTCCAATCTCAGCTCCTGCTCTGTGACTCTAGGTGAGTCACTGTAGCACCAACGTGATATTCACAGCACCTATGACAGCCATGAATATCTTGGTGCAATTCTGGATCATGAATACAACAGACTCTCCACATGGAAGACAGAACGAAAACATTTGTTCAGATACCAGAAAGGCAAATCCATCATAGTAATAAAAATCTATACACCATAACAATACAGACAACAACATAATCCCCAGGCCTTTCCCTTGTTAGACTTCCCACAAAGCAGTTCCATTAAACAAATCACAAACAGGCCCCCTTAAAGAAAATTACAAACAAGCTCTCTCACCCACACTAGCCAGCTGCCTGCTTGTCTGCAACTTTCCTAGCTCTAACTAGACTCTGACCAATTTCCTTCAGCTCCACCTCTTCCTATTACACCTGCTCAGGAAACTCCTTCCCCCACAGGCTCCATGTGACTCAGGTTTCTATAAAACCCAGGCAGGTCACATGGGCATGTTAATGAATAAGAAAGATCTTCCCATTTAAATTACCATTACCATCACTTAAAGTTTCAGTGACCCTAGTGAGACTCTAAATTGTGGAATGGCTATAGTTCTACATTGGTAGGGGGATCTTCCTTGCTGGGATTACCATTTATCAATAAAGTCACAGGTAGAGAATGTTAGATAGAGGTTGCTAAGATTTCTTTCTTTAACTACTACTCTCAGAATAAATGAAAACTATTTTTGTTAAGAGATTGACCTTTCCCTTATGATATACTCATATCAGCATTTTTTGCATAACAATGTAAGAGGCATAGCTGGCATGGTGGAAACTATACCAGGTTTGGAATTAAGAGAGACCTGGGTTTGAATCCCACTGCTGACATTTAATAGCCATGTGACCAAGTCACTCAGTGTCTCTGATTCTCTATTTCCTAATGGACAGAATGTGGGTAATAATATTTTCAGTGCTGGTTGTTGTCCTTCATTCTGGAAGAGGACCAAAATGACATCACTATGTCAGGGTCAAGGTACAGTCTGTTGTGACTGATCAGACCAACATGTGCTTGGAGCACTCTGCCACAGGTAAGGTACTTCAAATAGTCCATATGAATATTTGGAGTGAAGTTGCCTCTGACTTTGCACATCTTACTTTTCCTTTGAGTTACTGTAATTCTGCTTTGTTCCTAGAGTTCAGCACCTTCTTTGATGTAGGCATACCATGTTAGGTGGTCCTGTGCCTAAGTTTTCCATGTCTCACAATCGATTCCAAAGTTCTTCAGAGACACCTTGAGAGTTCTCCATTAAATAGTCTTTTAGGCAAATGTATATTTCTCAGTACCTACCTCATGAAGCTATTGTAGGGTTTGAACCAGATAATGTATGGAAAGTACTTCATATTTTCCAAAATACTATGCAAATATCACTGACTATTGTGGTGTAAGAATTGGAACTAGAATATTTTGGGGGAGTGGTTGTAATTCAATTAATCAGCAAGCAATTAAATGTTAACCACCTGCTTGACCCTGGGGATATGATAACAAGAATATATGCCAAGTAAATATAAGTAGATAAGCCAATTAGGGGAAAGCATTAGCTTTTCCTTTGTGGTCAGCTAAAGTTTTGCCACTGAAATGAGATTTTAGTGACCTTTTCCCTTGAATCACTGGAATTCTGCACATTTTCTAAATCTTTATAAAGTTATTTTCTACAAGTTAGTAACCTTGATTACTTGTGTTTTTTGATATCTGGGAATGTTAATCTTTATGCCAAAAATCTCTTACTCTTAATAAAGCTATTTATTAATCTTAATGTGGTGGATGGGTACATTTCATTTTCACTAATGGAGTCAGTCATCAAGTATTTAGTAAGTGCTTACTATGAGCCAGACACTGTGCTAAACACTAGGGAGAGAAAGAAAAGCAAAAGACAGTCCCTGTCTTTGAGGAGCTTACAGTCTAAAGGGGGAGATAACATGCAAACACCTACAAACAGGCAAGTTATAAACAGGATAAATTTGAGACCTGGAAACTGAGGTGGTTCTCTTGGTCTAAATGATGTGTGAATGAAATGAGTTTAGTAAGAATATGGGAGAACCTTATTACCTTAGGAGAATGTAGAAAGTCAGATTTGTAGGTCTGTTTACATTCCTTTTGAATTTATCATGAGAATGTACCATAATATGTACTAATATTTCTACTAACATGTTGTCTTACAGAATGATAGGATTGCACCTGGCACATCCCAGCTTCACACAAAACAAATTCAGGAGATGGGAAATGATAAATTAAATAAAAAGGGAAATTTGATTGTTAATTTAATTGGTCTTCTAATATTATAGTATTTTAAGAATGTCAGCTAAAGTAATACATATTGACCTTTTCAGAGGGCCAAACTTTACAGCTTTTCAATTTCTCTCCAAAATATAAAAATTTAACTGTCCTTTTCTGCTTTTGTGATGTTTTTGTATTATAGGTACATCAAATTATGATTTTCCTTAGATTAGATGTATGCATTTATTTTCAAAAATATTTAATTGACAGTCTTTTTATGTTACAATCACTTAATAAATCTTCCCCATTTCCTCTTAGAGTACCTTTCTTTCTTTCTACAATGTCAACAGGGATAGAGGCAAGCATAGTTGTCTGATACGTTTACTATGAACATTGTACCTCTGAAGTCCTATGCTTCTCTCTCAAGAGAAAGGAGATATATTGTGTCATGAATTATCCAGGACTAACATTGGTCATTGCATTTGATTGTTTAATATTACCATCATTTACATTGCTATAGTCAATGTAGGTATTGTTCTTTGGGTTTTACTTTCTTTACTTTGCATCAGTTCTTACAAGCCTTCCCACATTTACCTCAATAACTCATATTCATCACTTCTCATATGTAATAATATTCCACTAAATTCATATATCACAATTCAGTTAGTTTTATACATAATGGCTATAGGATGTGCTGGAGCCAGCTCAAACCAGCTCTTGAGAACCGATTGTTAAAATTTCCAAGTGAGCATTTCCACCTCAGAAATTGGCAAATGCTACAAATCAGGGCTAGATTTATTGTTTTGTGGATTATCTAGTCTTAAGAAAGTGATGGAGAAAATGTTAATGCAGATTAAACTTTAAAATGTATCAGGCATGCATTTTTTGAGAAGAACTAGTTGTTAAACATTTACCAATACACCACTGTCAAGATGTCAGTTTTTATCAGAGATGAATGATGCCAATATTTTTCTCATGTTAGCTTTTCTTATTCTACCAAATTGATTTTGTTTATGTAAAAGTTTTTCAGATTTTATTTAATAGAACTTTTTCATTTTATCTTTGTTATACCTTCTATCCTTTGTTTGATTTTGAATTTTTCCTTTAACCAAATAGTAATTGTGTAAGGTTATCCACGGCATCCTGGGTCATCATCAGTTGTCTCCACTTTTGTCTTACCGCTGGACTTACAGTGACTCTGGAAGAAAGAATGAGGCTTACGAATCTGCCTCACTTATATGCAATTTGAGACATAACCCCATGACGCCATTGGTCCTTCTTGAAATGAAAGATAAACAACAGTTCTGTAAGACACCTTCTCCCAATATCCTCTAACTTATTTTATGTAGCCTTTATATTTAGATGTCATTTCCATTTGAAGCTTATTATGATATGCTGGTGTAAGAGATTCATGTGACCTTTTATGCCAGTCTGCCTTTCAAAATTTCACAGAGGTTTTTTATTGAATTGGAATCCTCCTTCAGGTAGTTGATATTCTTGGTTTATGAAATGCTGGGCTATTGTGTTCATTTGTTCCTAGGTTTTGCATGTCTAGTCTAAATTTATGAATTTTCTTAAGAGCTTAATAGATCAAAGAATCATAGAATGTTAGAGCTGGGAAAGGACTTCAGCAATTATCCCCTTAAAGTTTTTTGTTACCTCTTCTTCTTTACCTCCCATGATAGGAAAGATTTTCAGACATATTAAATGATGTGCCCAAGGTCACAACTTGTAAATGGTAGAGCTGGCACATAAATGTGGTTCTTTGGGTTCCCAATGCAATGGTCTTACCATTTTGTTGTGCTCTAACCCCTACACATTTAACATAACTCACCTTGTAATTTACAGAGCACTTCTCTAAAAACAAAGATGTGAGGTAGGTAGTTCAAGTTCAATCTCCACTTACAGATTAGGAAACTGTGACTCAAAAAAGTTAATACAATGATGAAAGATCATAAGTGAGTCTCAGGACAGGAACTCAAATGAAAGTGTCCTATCTCTGAGTCCAGTATTCTTAACATTCTTTCAGGCTGATATGACTACATAGATTCAGTGGGAGTAAGAGAACAATTCATTATACTTCAGAGAAATGAAATGCAAATGTGACCTACTTTTGAAATTACAAAAATATGTTTTCTAATATCAGAAACTTAACACTGACTCTTACTGGTAGTATCTGATTAATCATGTCAATTGTTGAACTGGAGAAAACTACCTTTCAATTTTATTTTTATATCTATTGAAAAGACAATTTCTCTAGACATTTTCTTTTAGAAAAAATAGACTATTTATGGTATATTCATATTTAGTTCTTTTCCTTAAGAGTTTTGCTCACATGTGGGAAAAAATTCTTGGATAACATTTTTAATGCACTTTTTAACTGGTGAAAATATTCAAAGCTGTCATTGCAGTCTTTTTCAGTCTATTGCCTCTGATAAACCTCATTGAAGACTCATAGATTTTTTCAAATTACATGACTGATATATCAGAAAGTTATCATGAGGCATTTAGCTAGAATAAGTAAGAAATTTAGCTCTAAATGTCACAAATATAAATAAGTAATTCCAGTGTCAGAGAAAGGAAAGGAAGTCTGAGAAAAGAAATGAAAAAAGATTAGGAGAGAAATACTAAGGACAGTAAAATAACTAAATAGCTATTATTATCATCATTATTATATTGATAATTGCATGTTTTGCAAGTAAATGATAAAAACTCATCAGCAGAGGGTACAAAAATTTAGCCACTGCCAGATATCTTGAATGACAGCATTAAGTAGTGAGAATTTATGTACCTGCAACTCTTTTTTCATAAACTAATTGATAATTAATCATATTATCACAAATATACCCCCCAAGAGATCCTTGAGAAGTCAACATGTAAATTGTGCTAGAATCAGAGCATCAGACAAAACTGCTGCCTAGAATTCACTGGACATGACACTGATTCATAAAGATTTTAGAGTAACATCTAGTTAATGTCATAATATTAAATATTCACAATCTCCAAACTACAGGGAATGAAAAATTTCTAAAGTTTAGAGACTATACAAAGAAATCAAAACCACGTGAGGACAGGAAGAAGTGTATATAATCCTGACCATCCTTTCTATAATAGGAGTATTCCTAAAGATGATTTCAGCGAAACTACAGAAGATGACTTGTCTACCAACACTTTCATTCAATTTCAAAAAGATCACTTCTTTCATCCACTTGCATAGTAGTTGGCCAAACATTAACAATAAAGTAGGATAGTGCTTCACTCCAAGACCTTTTCTGTAAGAACTTGATCATACATAAAGATGAGAAGTACATCATGATACTAATGATGATGAGTTTTAGTACTTTTACTCAACTAAAAAAAGTTGTTTTCTTCATCCATGCAATAGTCTATAGAATATCTGGTATAAAAGAATAATAAGTTGGCTCTTGGACTAGGACCCTTTTTCTTGGAAACCTACTGGAAAAGATGAGAGAAATATAACACTAGTACTTTTTAAATAAGAAGACACTGCTTTGCCAAAACATATTAAAATCTGACCCAGGCATGTACCATTGAATTTGTCCAAGGTAAGCCAACTTGATTTGATTTTGCTGGAAAGTTTCAGAGTCCTACTTCAACTCTGGTCTCTCCTAGATCCAAGTCTATCCACTACACATTACTTCCTCTCAGAAATGGATCCATTTGGCTACAGAAAGGGCAAGTGCCACTCAGTGGTCTGGATTAGATTTTATCTTAAGACTAACAAATCAGTAAATACTTATTCCACATCAAAGGAGTGTTTTAAGATCAAGGAAGTATATTTCCAGACCACTGAAGTGTGCCTGGCCCATGGAATCAGGTTTTTAGAGCTCGAAGTGACTTTTTAAATAATAAACTAACTGTCCTCTTTAGGGATGGGAAAACCATAGCCTAGACAGGTGAGACTGACCTCTCTACTGTTACATAGCTTGTTATCCCTTTACATCAGAGGAGAACCCAGGTTCCCCCATTTCCATTCCATTGTTCTTTGCTCCACAGCAGGCTATCTTTCACTGAAAGAATTTATTATGTCATATGTGTAATTGGGCCAATTTTTATTTAAAATATAGTTTTATTATCTAATAAGACTTTGCAATGTTTTTTTTTCCTCTAGTATTCTATATTAATTCCACATTAATCCTGGGTAGCAGCTTTTTGCAGTATAGCACATTTTTTTCTTTTCCTTTGAAAGGATCTTTGAAGCCTTAGTAATCATCATCCATTTAGGCTTCCTGAGCTAAGCGGCTTTTATGCTGCCACTATTTTGCTGTCAATGTTCTCTTTTCATTAAAAAAAATGATATAAAATGGACTTTACTTCAGACACTTTAATTAAAAACCATAAGCCCTAACCTTTTAGTCTTAATTGAAAGCCAAAAGCTCTGCTCAGCTTTACAATTTACTGACTGTATTTGGGTCAGCTTTACCTGGGAGTTTCCAGCCTGTGTCAAAATAACAGAACTGTTGCAGATTTTAAGGATGCTGTAGTTAAAAAACATGACACCCCAACAGACTTTTCCTGGGCAGCAGTGATTCAAAGGGCATTGTTGGCACAGATTTCAGATCTAGGTATCAACAGCTGCTAGATTGGCCTCGAAGCTACTTTAGATAGCTTGACAAATAACCTCACACTCTGGGATACTCCAGCTGTTCTGGAGAGACATATCATTATCACCAAATAGGATTTTCTTAAAAAACAAAAACAAAAATCTGTCCTGTGGTGGCTGTGGATAAGAAACCAACAAGTGGTTTTTATTTCTTAGCCTATAATATAGATTTATTTATGTATTTACGAACTGGGTGTGTTACTATTGTCATCTGCCTTCAGGAAACACTGGCATAGTTTAAAATTACACATTAAAAGTGCCACAACACCATAGAGTCTGTCTCTGACCGCCCCACTCTGTCTCTGAATGACTCTGCGTGCTACCAGATGTGTTGAATGACTCTTCTAAAGATGGCTCCCTGCTATTTGCATCTGCTAAGACTCAAATGGGTTATTTACTCAAGTCCAGGTCTGAAATACATTATGCTCAGTAAATGTGTTCCTGATCTCACTCCTTTCAGATCCGAATATGAGGGCAACTTGTATGTAAAGCTTCCTTCCTACTTTTGATCAAACCGTGCTTTCTTATCTCTATCTTCAAGGTCATATGTAAAATAGAGACAGGTTTCTAACCTTATTAACTGGAGTGGTTTAAAGCAGCTGCTGCTTGATCAGAGATGATTATGACTGTTCAGTAATAAACCCAAGGACCAATTAAAAAGTCATATATCTTCCTAAGTTTCCAAAACACACAAATACTTAGGGGTGTGCACCTTTAGATGGTCAATCTCATAGATGGATCTGCCTTCATTTGGGGTTGGCGTTTGCAGGGTTTTGGTTATCAGAGGCCTGTTTCCACCCTCTAAGTAACCAAGAGGGATAGAATTGTGCATTGGGATTTTTATAAATTCTTTCATTCCAGAAAAAAATACTGCAGATAAAATATGAAAGTTAACCTTGGTCATATTTTTAAAGAAAGAGTACAATTGTGAATTTATAACTGAAAGGGATTTTTGTCATCATCTAGTCCAAGCTCTTCTTTTTACAGATGTGGAAAATGAGGCATAGAGGTGAAAAGATGTGCCCAAGACTATCCTATACAAATAGTAAGTAGGTGAGACAAGATTTAAACCCAGCTTCTTCAACTCTAAATCCATTGCTTTTTCCATTTCACCATGCTGATCTCTGATTGCAAATTCAGGCTCTTCCCCTGCCACATTTAAACAATACTGCAGTGATTGTGCTTTTAAAGATCTATTCATTTTTGACACCATCAGGATTGTTAAAAATTCCTCTATTTGAACTGGATTCATAGTCAGAGGATGTGGGTTTGAATTCCCTCTCTGCTGCTTACTAACTTTGGGACCTTAGGAATATCACTTTATGTCGCTGGTTCTCAGTTTCCTTGTCTGTAAAACTAAGGGATTTTACTGGACTCCTCTGAGGTCCCTTCTAACTCTAAGCCAACGATCTTTAAGCCATTATCTCTTCTGTCCTGTTAAACCTAGCAAAGCCTATTTGCTATTTAAAGTAAGGCTTTGAGCAAATAAGGTGGTTTGGAATGCAAGGAGTTATTAATTAACATTACAGCACAGCTTTAGGACATAAAACCGCAAAGCAGCTTTCTGGCTGGTTGTCAGTGAGGTCATACATGTGTAAATAATCCTTAGTTAACAACAACAACAAAAACTCCCCAGCTTTTTCTTTTCTTTGTGTTTTATCTCCCTGACGATGACAATGGTTCTGTAGTGAGGATTCTTGCAGCTCTAACATTCTCTATAATTCGGTGACAGCAAGAAAGCCATCAGGATCCCTTTGTTCTCCCTGTGCTTCAGAATAATAGAGCATCCCAGGAGCAAATTCCCTGCCATGTTCTTAGGTTTAAATGTGATGGTTGTCACCATTTTGACTTATTACTAGGCTAGGTCAGGCAAGCATCAGAGCTTTAAAGCCAGACTGGACAACTAGGCCAGAAAATAAACAAGCAAAATGATAGATTAGGTTAGGTGTACATGCTAATGCTGTATATAATGTAGATTTTTTATTTGTTTGTTTTCAATGCCTAGTTAGAAAGAACACAAGACCTATAGTCCTAGGATTTGTGGGTTCAAGGTATACCTCTTCTACTTCCTACCTATGTCACCTTAAGCAAGTCATTTATCCTTTCCAGGTCTCAGTTTCCCCATCTATAAAATGAGGGTAGATTAGATAATTGCTAAAGTCCCATCTGGTTCTAAATCTATGGGTCTGTGAATGTCTTCCATGAAAGCCCTCTCCTTGAATGTAGGCAACCCTAGGTTCTTGAAGTCTGGGCAAACAAACAGAAAGCTCTAGCACGATCTAGTGATCAGGAAAGGACCCTCTTGAAACTGTACTGTATCTGTTATCTGAACTGGCAAAGTTCAAAGAGCTTGGTTCCTAGATGTTTGGCTACCAAGCCTTTAAACATTTTCGGCTATAGCAGTTCATGGTACTGAAAAAGACAAGGAGGAGCTGTGAGCTGAATGGGTTAAGGGAGCACCCACACTAATGAATATACATCCCTTTTTGAAGTATTGAAGCTTATAAATGGTCAAAAAGTACTGTTAACCAACATTTGCATTAACCAACATATTGGAAAAAATTCATTTTTAAAAATCTCACATGCTGATAATGCTGACCACTTTCAAGAAATTTGTAATTAAGATATTGTTACGGCTTTAGTTTTTAAATTAAAGTGTCTTAAGATAAACCCATTTTGTAATAATTTTCTTAATTAAAAGTCAACATAGAATAATAGGTACTGCCTACTCCCTCTTTCCTTCTCTTTCCCTCCCCTTCCTCCCTCTTCAGTTCTCTTTCTTTCCCTTCCTTCCTTGTCCCCTTCCCTTCCCCTGCCCCTGTCCCTGGACCTGTCCTGCCTCATCCTTTCCCCACTGGCCTCTCCCCTTTCCCATCCTCCTTAACCTTTCTCTCCTTTTCTTCTTCTCTCCCTCCTTCCCCTGCCATCTCCCCCACCTCATCTTGGACATGATAGTTATCTTCAAATATTTGAAGATTCATGATATGGAAGAAAGAACTTCGACTTCTTCTGTTTGGTTTCAGAGGATAGAACAAGGAGCAAAGGCTGGGAAGGGTATGTGTGGATGGGAGTTTTGGAGAAGTATACCTCGACTTGATATCAGGGAAAACTTCACAACAATTAGAACTGTAAAGAAGTGGGATGGTTTTCTGTGAGTGGTAGTTAGCATGTTCTCACTGGCCATCTTTAAACAGCAGAGACTGGAAATCCACTTGATGTTTATTTTAAAGAAGGAATAATTCCTGTTTAGGCACAGATCAAACTAGTTTCCCATTCGGCTCTGAGTTTATGTGACTTCCTTCAACCCATGTTGTCTTGAGATGTAATTATAAAAAGGGTTTCCACTCTAGATGCACAGTGCACAACTTAAGCAGGGGGCCCTGGATTAATTGAATGATTTACGTAGGTATATATAGTGGTTAAAGTTCATGTTAGTCTACAATAATCCCGGTACTATCAGTACTGGATATATTAAAACTTAAAATGTAGGAGTGACACTACAAAGCATCTGCTATTTAGGATTGAATTGTGTGTTCGTCCTTCATTGCCAAAGAAGACCATGCCATCAGAGAAATAATGACTAGATGCACTTGACTTTGTTTTGAGTGAGGGAGGGCTGTGCAGTTCACCAGTCTCACTTCTCCTCCAGAGCCATCTGAATCCAGTGACCAGATATTCATCAGGATGACTGGAGATGACCCAGGATGGGGCAAATTGGGGTGAAGTGACTTGCCCAAGGTCACACAGCTAGTGTGTCAAGTGTCTGAGGTGAGATTTGAACTCAGGTCCTCCTAACTCCTGCAGTGGTGCTCTATCCACTGCACCACCTAGCTACCCTTAGGATTGAATTGATGAAAGAATGAATGGATTGAGAATTGTTCTTTAAATGGAATTTGTTGTATCCTCATTGGTAAAGCAGTGTTAATTTTACTGACAGGTCATGACATGAAGATACATGTTTGTGTGGCATTGGATTTAAGCTTATTTCAAGTTTGTTTTTTCTTTTTTGAGCATAGGCATAAATGCAAACAAACTGAACATAACACTGGACAAGTGAGTGAGCCTTATCTACTAATCATCTGATAAACAGAACTTTCAGAGGCAGCAAGAAAGTTAATGTGAAAAATTGACAGTGTTAGAAAAAGACTGGTATAGAGAAATTGCACTTAGGAGTTTTGTTTCAGAATTGCAATGAAATTCTAAAAGAGCCTTAAGTCTTTTGTGTTATAATCTTCCTATGTGCAATAATTGGGATAATTTTTTTGAAAATCTAACCAATCATTTACATAAATTACATTGGTGTATGATTTATGTCTAAATGAGTAATGAAGCAGTTTAAAAAATTGACATTACTACTTATGAAATGTACATGCAAAAGAGCATCACTGGTCACTACACAGGAATGTTAAAATGTAGTGCTACCCAGTTAAAATAAGCCTTTTTATATTAAACAACTGATCAATGAAAACCCTAGGTACAGCATAAATTACCAGACAGCTTAGGTTTTCCTTGGAGGGAATGACTGCCAAATGCTGTAATGAGACAGACACATTTGTATTTATATCTGGACACATAATTCACATCACAAAGAGACAGCATGTCTTCACACTTTGTTCACACTTTCTTAGTCACATTGGCACTGAAGTTCAATGCATGGCTACATCACAGCACAGGGAACAGAATTCTCTATATCATTCTGTAAGGCATAAATGGATAAGACTTACTTTTAGGTAACCTAATAACTCCTTTGCAAATCCAGATTTTTATAAAAATTAGAGGTTGAACATTTATTTTGCAAAATAATTTTTCTGTAGCATTCATTTAAAAATGTGATCTCCCCCTGTGCATTTAAAATGTGATTTATTACAAAAAATCAAGTTGTGTATGACCTTTTTCTAGGAAAAAGTGTACACTGTGGATCATAGGGTCATAGGGTTAGGGCTGGAAGGGACCCCAGAAGTCTTACAGTTTAATTTCTTTATTTTATAGATGAAGAATTGAGCTCAGGGGGAACCCAAGTGATTTGCCCATGGTTACACAGCCAATGGTCAGAGTAGGATTTGGCATAGTTTTGATGTATTAGGAGTGAGAATATGTGTATTATTAAAAATTTTTTGAAGAAAAGTAGAATCAAGAAAAAATGATTTATTTGTTCAACAAACAATAATTATTAAGCACCTAGTAAGTTTCAGACAGAATCAGTGTGGGATGATAGCTAGAAAAGTGACCTTGGAGTCAGAAAAACCTGAGTTTAAGTCTTGCCTTTGACACATTTTTTAGTCACTTAAATTCTCAACATCCCAGTAAATTATCTATTAGGGAGAAGAGCCATTCCTAATCTGCATTGATAGGAGAAATTTCTTTATTAAGAATCCTCAACAGAAATGAAGTAGCAGGATACCAGGGCTGGTTCACCCTCTCTTTTTATCTCTGTCTTCATCTCTCTGTCTTTGCCTCTGTCTCTGTCTCTCTCTTTCTATCTTTGCCTGTCTCTATTATTTTGCGCACCGAGTCGTATGGCTTCACTGTCACAAATGTTTCTAAACACAAGAGTTTCTAACACTTAGTAGTAGGCATCATGCCCACAATGACCTTGAATTCAACAACACAAATGCAGAGATTATAAAAATTATCTAATGCTGGATGCTATGCAGAATATTCAAGGGAATGCCTAAGCATTGTATTCACATATTTAACTTCTTTATTTCCCTCGCCTAGATGGGTTTGGTTTAAATTACCCTCAGTGTTCTAGGGTTTCATTCTTGTTTTAAATCTATTCACGAGTGTGCTAGCCCCCAAAAGTATTGCCCCAAGCACTTAGAAAACTTTTTATTCTGTGCTAGACACTTTGTCAAAGTTGGTGTGCACAACACATAACACATGTGTGAGCTGGAAATAAGAGCTAGTTAAGCTTTCCTGGGGCTTATCGTAACCAAAACACTATTAAAGCCCAATAAAGGGAGCTGTAATCAAAAAGGAATTATAATAAAGTCCAGTTAGGTATTAAACTGCATCTCTGGGCTGAATTGCTTTCTTTTCAAGAGGTACAGTGTATACTACCCATATTTCTCATGTTAATAAAATAAAAAGTTTTATCCCTCCATAGCTCTGGCACTAATTCTCATTGTTCCCTCTGGGAATTACTTGATTAATAAACACTTTGGGTATAGGCGGTTTGGTTCATAGGTTTTTCTTAAGACTGGAAATGAATGTTTGCATTTTTAAGAATATACTTCTGAACTGGCTAGTGTGTACAGTTGTGATGTAATGCAACCAGCTTTCAACTGGACCAGTCCTCCTCATTCTCATTTTTCCCATGGGCCAGAGTTAGAGAGTAGTTTACTGGAATTTGGCAGTAGTTGGGTTCCTTTCAAATCTGGAGAAAATAGATGGTATCCTGCTGTTTCTTTTAAAAAACATTTTTTTTGTCTACATTTTGTCTGTCTGGAAAATGTTCAGTAGGGATATATTCTAAATGCAGCAGATGAGATTCTAAATGTATGCAGACAACAAGTCTACCTGGACTAGAATTGATTGCTACTCATTTTGATTACTATCACCAAGCACCTACTATATTCCAGGCACTGTGCGAGGCACTGGGGACACTTACATTCTCCAGGGTAGGGGGAAGGATAATGGATACAAATAAGCAAATAGAAACTATATATGTAATACGAAGTCATTTGGGTGATGGAAATATTAATAAGAGAGGGAAAGATCTTTTGGAAGATGTCAAACTTGAGCAGTGCCTTGAAAAGGAAGGAGTCAGTGTCCCAAGAAGCAGAAGCGTGTATGTGTGTATGTGTGTGTATGTATGTGTGTGTGTGTATGTATGTACGTGTGTGTGTGTGTGTGTGTGTGGCATTCCAGGTCTTTGTTTATTCAAATGAATTTTGTTATTATTTTATCAAGTTCTATAAAGTATCCCTCTGGTAATCTGACTGGTATAACATTCAAAATATGGATCAAATTTGTTAGTATCATCATTTTTATTATATTAGTATAGCCTAACCATGAGCACTGGATCTTCCTCCTGCTATTTTCCTCCTTCTTTGTTTCTTTAAGGAGAACTTTGCAATTGAATCTATATAAGCCTTTTGTGTTCTTCAGCAGTTTGGTTCTCAGATAATTTAGGCATTTTGTAGTTATTTGGAATGAGATTTTCAGTTCAATTATTTCCTCTTGAATTTTGTTTTTATTATTATATAGAAATTCAGTTGATTTTGATGGTTTATTTTATAGCCTGGGGCTTCTCTGTGGATAGCCATTACAAAAGTACAAAGGTAGATGCATACTGTGTGTCAGAAAGAGCAAGTAGATCTTTATATATACATACATATATACATATATCTAATTTTCCCCTCAATTACATGTTAAAACAACTTTTAACATTTAAAAAAAAGTTTTGCGTTCCAAATTCTATCCCTCTTTCCTTTGCAACCTCCCCACTCCTTGAGATGGTAAGTAGAGATACATTATACATACACAATCATGTAAAACGTTTCCATATTAGTCATTTTAGAAGAAGATGAATAAAAAAAAGAGAAGGAAAGAAAGTGAAAAACAGCATGCTTCAGTCTATATTCAAACAATATCAGTTCTTTCTCTGGAGGCAGACAGTATGCTTCACCATTAGTCCTTTGGGATTGTCTTAGATCGTTGTATTGCTGAGAATAGCTAAGTCATTTACAATTCTTCATCATGTAATATTGCTGTTACTGTATACAATGTTCTCTTGGCTCTGTTCACTTCACTTTGCATCAGTTCATGTAAATCTTTCCAGTTTTTTCTGAAATCATTCTGCTTGCCATTTCTTATAGCACAATGATATTCCATCACAATGATATACCACAATTTATTTAGCAATTGATGGGTATCCCTTTGATTTCCAATGCTTAGCCACCACAAAAAGAACTGCTATAAATATCATTGTACAAATACATCCTTTTCCCCTTTTTGATGTCTTTGGGATACAGACCTAGCAGTGATATTATTGAATCAAAGGGTATACATAATTCCAAATTGAAAAGCAAGTGTATCTGACTGAGATGTAGGGTGCAGGGATGGAAAGATAGGTTGAAGTCAGATTAGGAAGGGCTTTAAGTAATGAACAAAGGCATCTGTGTTTTTTATGAATTTTACAAATTGGGAATAAAGTGGACCAAAACTGAAGACAAAGCAGGTAAGCATGAGGTAGTGAGAGGGTAAAGTGAGTGATGAGGTAATAACGGGGCCATCAGGCAAGTTAGGAGTAGAGAGGGGTGCTTCTTATTTCAATATATCAAGGATCCATAATTTTGTTAGGGTTGGGCATTCCTCCTCAATTTCGTCACCTTTGAGAGTTGCTGTGTACCAAAACTGATCACCCTACAAACCTGAAAATGTACCTCCTCTAACTTGTTCTAATACGGCTCCTTCTTGGACAGAGGACACAGATTCCATCCCAGGCTTTTGTGCTAAGGCTTTCTAGCTTGGAAGGACTGACTGGAGTTTCATTTTGCTGGCAAAGATTTTGAAAACTGGAGGAACTTCTATGCCACAAGGAAGCAGTAAACTACAGCTTGATTTGGAAATTAGAAATGGTGGAGGCAGGGAGGAGAGCACATGGAGGACTCAGGGGGCCTGGGTGGGAGGCAGGAAAATGAGAGACAGAGAAAAAAAGCTTACATATGAACTCAGCTGATGAAAGAAAGTGACACAAAGATTGTTACATAAAGTGGAACATTTTGGGAGAAGAAATTAATCAAAATGCATTTATTAAATACCTGCTATGTTTTGCTTAATTGTGTATATTTGTTACAAGAGTTTACTTTTCCTCTTTTTTCCATTAGGGTGGGGAAAGATGGGAAAGGGAATAGATTTGTGCTAATTGAAAGATTAATTGAAAAATTAAGCATTTTGTATATGCCAGGTACTATGCTAAATGTTGGGGATACAATGACAAAAAATGTCCCGCCCCTTAAAGAGCTTATATGCTATTATAGAAGCCAAAGGAGTATGACACAAAGGAGGTGTATGATATCCTAGGCATTGTATCGATAGGCAAAGGAAAGAATCAGAAGATATAGGATGTTTAAAGACTGGGTGAAAAATAAGAATAAGTTAGATAAGTGAGGACTCAAACTCATTTTCTGAGCTTGATTTATGTGACTTTTTATTAATCAGTGATTCGTACAATAGATTATTGTGAAGCTGGCAGGCTTGCTTATGTGTACCATAATAGACCTTGTCCATGACCTTGGAGCTAGTCCAGAACCATAATCACAGCAGGAAATGAAGTACTTTTTCTCCACCCTTATAACCCAAGATGTTGAAGTCATTAGGGTTTACTGCTGAATGGAAGTTTAGAGATCATCCAGTCCAATCCCCTTATTTAAGATGAAGAAACTAAGGCCCGGTGAGATATGATCTATCCAAGTTCATATAGTTAATGAGGATCAGAGTTGATATTATAATTCACCACGGAAAAGATATAACTGGACTTGATGGATGATGGGGTCTTTTGGGGGCCTATTGAGGGATCAGGTTAGAAAGATGCACCAGTACCAGGTCAAGGAGGACTCAAATGCTAGGCTGAGGAATAGGGACTTTATCAGTAAGTTCAGTGTTTGCCAAAACATTTGGTGGATCCCATTTGTTGTATACAATATGACCGGTAGTTCTCTGAGAATATGACTGCTAACACTATTTTGCCTTTTAAAATATCTGAAGTCATCTATTAAAATGCTTATCAAGGTGTGGCAATTTTCAATATGAAATTTTATTTATTTTATTTTTCTCCAAAATTGCACCAACCCCTCAGTTTCAACCTATTCCTTCTTCCTTGGTCAGAATTTATGGGTTCCATAAGTACATTTTAACTCCAGAAGTATTTCATGGCCAAATGCATTATGAAAATTGTATCATAGGTATTTGAGGAGTCATAAGTTGGTCATAGCCAAATCAAGCAAATGTCTGAATGAAAACAATATAACAGCACCCTTTTAATACATACATGCAACTTAGCATATCTGAAAGAGACTGGCCTTGGAGGTGGGAAGACTTGGGTTCAAATCTTTTCTCTGCAACTTACTATGATGAGCACATCATTTAATCTCTGATTTTCAATATACTGATTATCAAAATACCTGAAGTACCAACCTGAGAGATTTGTTGTGAGGCTCAAATGAGATAATATACATAAAATGTTTTCTAAATTTTAATGTTCTAAATACAAGTCAACCGTAATTCAAAAGAGTTTAGATAGAAGTGTTCCTGAGATGGGCTGTCATTCTGCTCCTCATCTCTTTTGTTTAATGATTTCTAGACTGTTGCAGTGGTAAATACAATGATTAATTTTGGTAATTGAATAAAAGTATATAGCTTTGCTCCAGTGAGTATCTTTTGCTCTCCAATATCTTTGCAAGAAAACTCCACAGACGTGGTCTACCAGGTCATGAAGAGTTGGACATGAGTGAACAACTGAACCATTGAGTGTAAGCTCATCTTCTGTAGGTTCACTGAAGGCGTCTTGGAGACAACAACTCCATTATCAAGTAAGATGATAGTGATGGTATGTACTTCCACCTGTACCCACAGTGTTTTGATTTGTCCCTTAAGGAGGAGGAGCCTGATGCAATCTTCCCCTTTGCCTTCTAGAGAAAAGGGGAAATCATTGCTGCTTCACTCAGTTAACTACTTCCCTGGTTTTACAGGATTGTTTGTGCCAAGATTTTCTCATCCTAAGGAATTTTTACAAATAAACTTCCATCTCTGTTAAATGAATGGATCTCAACAGCCACCGCTTTTCACACTGTTCCTCCTCTTCCTCTTCATGCTGCCCCCCCACTCCTGCCCCATCCTGTATTGTAGGATCCAAATTACATTTACAGATCCTCAGTATAGCCTGTTTCCCCTCTGGACTTCTTCCCTTCATTCTTAATCTCCCCAAATACAGTCAAACAAGTATAACCCACATGACTTAGATAGCTATCTAGTTTTAAGATAATTTCAAATGCATAAAACCCCCAAAATAAAATGTAATTATTAAAGAAGTAATAGATGTAATGCTAGGCTGCAGCTGTGAGGGCATTCTCTCCCTTAACCCTTTTCTATATTGGAATAGGTGTAAAAAGCAGGAAATAGGTGAAATCAGATATAGGCAATGGGGGTTTCCACTCTTATTTGAGGGGAATCTGAAGCTAGTCTAACCAGACACCTGTGGACCACTATTCAGAATGACAACAGGCTCGCAACAATTCTTTCCCTATATTACAATGTTTTGTCAATGCCATGGTGAGAGGTGGTAGAGGTGAGTGGCCTCTCAGCCACAGCGCAGACCTGTAGTAGAAAATTCAGCATGAAGACAGTGGCTAGGGTCCCCCCTGACCCTCAGCTACTCATGAATCACTGATATTCTTCATAATCTTCAAGGTCAAAGACTCCACTTTAACCATCTATGTGACCCTGCATAAATCACTTAACTTCTGCCTACCTCAGTTTCCTCAATTCTAAAATTGGTGTAATAATAGCACCTACCTCCCAAGGTTGTTGTGATGATCAAGTGAAATAATATTTTTAAAGCACTTAGCACAATGCCTGACACATAATAGGGATTTAATAAACACTTTTTCCCTTCTTTCTTTCCTTCCTACTCTTAATGATTTCTAGACTGTTGCAGTGGTAAATACAATGATTAATTTTGGTAATTGAATAAAAGTATATAGCTTTGCTCCAGTGAGTATCTTTTGCTCTCCAATATCTTTGCAAGAAAACTCCACAGATGTGGTCCACCAGGTCATGAAGAGTTGGACATGAGTGAACAACTGAACCATTGAGTGTAAGCTCATCTTCTGTAGGTTCACTGAAGGCGTGAAATTATTTTTAAATTATTTTAGCTTTCAACATTCACTTCCATAAGATTTTGAGTTTCAGATTTTCTCCCCCTCCTTCTCCTTCCCCCTCCCTAAGATGGTTTGCAATCTCATATAGGCTCTACTTATGCATTCATCTTAAACATATTTTCATATTGGTCCTGATATAAAGAAGAATTAGAAGTAATGGAAGGAACCTTCCCACTCTTTGTCCTAGTGAAGGAAGAACTTTGTTACTCTCCTAGAACCAGTGAGAAGAGGAAGATGCCTGAGATCAAAGTCTTGTGCTTTCCCTAGCTATCAGATCTCTAGGTTCAGAGAGGAGAGCTACGTATGAAGAACAGTGAACATCTTGTCACTGGGTAGTTTCTTGCTAGGCATTCAATAGATGTAGAATTTTTTCAACATGGAGCTATATGTGGCACAGTATGTTTTGCTTCTTTACATAGTCTGTATTGATCCAGGTTCCTTAAGGATAAATTTCCTGTTATTTCTGATATCAAATGGCTATCACGAACCCCTGCTATTTCTGTAAAGGAATTCTCATGACTTGGCCATTTGGTAGCCAAGTCTTGGTTGACATGCTGCTGATTGAGCGTGGGTGGATAGTCCATGGAGGGACTTTTGATTTCACTCTTAGATCTTGGTTATTTTATAGGTTTCATCTGGAGTTAAAACCCACATTCACTGGTTATACTTTTTGTTAGACTTCGTTGTTATTGCTCTGCCCTAGAAGTATTTCTGTAAGTTTTTAAACCTGTTTATCATGTGCTCTGGGAACATCTCTCAGTCCTCTTCCTCCTTTGTGATGAGAGCATTCATTTTTTGGTATAGCTGTCATGGAGTTAGGAATCCTGGTAATCATTAAGATTATCTGGGATTTTGTTTGGATATTTTCTAATGCACATCCTACTATCACAAAAGTGCAAGAGAAGGTTGGTATTGCATAGATGTTAATTGCTTTGTTAGTCTTTTAATTAGCTAATTCAAGCCATATACAGGCCATGAAGTGATAGCAGAAGTGGGGTGGTTTTATGCCCACACAGCAGTGTGGATTTGTCATTGCTCTCATTGCTCATTGCATAGAGCCATCTCTCTACCCTTTCTCATCCCCTTACTGCTGCAGAATCAGGGATGGTTTCTTAGACCAAGTCCCTAGCAAAAGTTCTATTTCTTTGTCCCTCACTCCCCTGTTTTGTGCCCCAGAATTCTTGTTCTGGCCCTAGTTTTCCTCTGTACTTAGATGAATCTTAATTTAGTCCTGTGTCTACAAGGACCCCATACCTACCTCCCATGCATAGTTTTATCTTTCTTTTCAGTGTCCAAGTGAAAAAGAAAAATGTGTGAGAGTATAGTATTCTTCCACATAAGCTTATGCATGATGATTATTTGCAAAGACCCTCAGAAAATTCCAGACTCTGTCTACTTCAGGGGTAGAAGAATAGGGGAGAGGCTATTAGCAAGTTAAGAGGGAAAGGAAACTTGGACAGAATCAATAGATGTTGTGTTAGAAAGAAGAAAACAAATCCCCAACAGGTGAACATGCCGTTGATGCTTTTAAAATAGGGAAGGGACTTTTAGGAAAATGGTACCAAGAATTGTTCCAAAATGTTTCTATCTCCCATCTCTAACCTGCCCCCAGGTCTTGTTCCCCTGTTCTAGGCTATGGAAGCCATTACTGATGGCTTAGACCTGGCATGTGTGTTTATGGTGCATGTGTGTGTATGTGTGTGTGTGACTGCACATATGTGCAAGTGCACATTTATTTCCTACTATGTGACAAATGGGGGAGGCCAGAGAAGGAGGAAATCGTGACCCTAGTGTAACTAGGGGTGCTGGACTCTTTCCATCTTAGACTGGATTATTATATATAGCTTAATAATAATTGCTATTCAAATAGTACTATAATTCAGCCATATTATGAATTCAGGAGTCTTCTAGGGGCTGACCTGAGAACTTGTCACGAATAGAAAAATGTTTCTCTGGGACAGTGTACTTGGAATTCCAAACAGCTGATTTGCAGATGCAGCTTTAGAACACAACACGTCTGTAAGCTGGGGATTGCCTATGTTAATTAATCTTGTGGTTTCTATTGCAGCTGTTCCCTTGCTCCCTTGGGCTAAAAGAACCTATTGACCAACTCTAGTATCAAACCTTTTTCTGTTTTTAAACATTTGTTGATTATGTAAGATTCTAAAATTTCAGCCTTTAAGTGTCTATTTTTGATGTAGCCTTTGTTGTTTGTGTTCTCTGATTTAAAAAATAATTAAGCAGAGAGAATTTTCTTGTTTTTCTTTTTATTGAGGAAATGGTAGGAGAGGGTCTCAACCTGTGAGTTCATCTTTTGGTATGGAAAATCCTTTCACCCACGCAAATCTGGGACTTAGTTGTCTCAAGCACTGTGAGTTTAAGTGACTTGCCTAGGGTCACACACTCAGAATTTGTCAGCAGTAGAAACTGAACCAACCTTCTTCCTGATTCCAGAGTCATCCCTCTACCTTTTGTTACCTTTTCTTGTTACCTTTTGTTTCTCCTGGGTTGACCAGCTATTTTAAGGTATAGAGGATGCCTAGGTTTGTATAAAGTGTCTTGAATTATTGCTAAACTTTATCATCTTATATAGCTCAACAGAGAGAAATATCATGCCTTTAACCATATGGGATATGATTGAAGAAATTTCAAAAAAAAAATGTAAAGCATGGGATCAAAGATTTACAGCTAGTAATATCAATACTAGCTAATAACAACTAGTCTTCATATAACAAAGATTTGTAAAGCACTTTACAGATATCTCATTTTATTCTTACAAAAACTCTAAGAAGTAGGTGGCCTCACTATCTTCATTTTACAGGTGAAGAAACTGAGGCAGACAACTTTTTAATGACTTAGGATGACAAAGTTAGCAAGTATCCAAGAGATTTGAATTCAGATCTTCCTGAAATCAGGCCCAGCAGTCTACCCATTGCAACAATTAGCTGCCCTAAAGGATCTGTCTGTCTAGTCTAACTCATTCCTTCAGTAGATAAGGAAGCTAAGATTTGGAGTAGTTTCCATTGTATGTCATTGCCTCAGGCTGCTGATAGTCTCTACACTATTTTCCCCTTACTTCCCAAATCAGTTTTAGTTGGAAGTATATATGTGTGTGTATAAGTGTACACATGTGTGTGAATTATGCATTTCTGTGTCTTTTGTACTCTGGCTCTCTATCCTAGATCTTTGGCAGATCCATACATACAAATAGCTATCCTAGGAGAAAATTATGATTTAAACAGAATTTTCTTTGTAGGAATGTTGAAGATGTTTGTCTCTTACATAAAGGTAAGAGAAAGAAAGAATTAAGAATGCATTAGGATGAACATTTTCGTGGCGTAGCCCCAAATATAGCAGTCACCTACTTTTTCTTAATGAGTGGAAAAAGGCAGAGCTACCACTTTAGAAGTCTGAAGCTTTCAGGATCCTATTCTTTTGACTTCTTTCTTTTTTCCCATTAAAAAAATTTAGATTTAAATACTGAAACTTAAATATACAATAAAGAAAAAAAACCATTATAAACTTAAATACAAAATAAGAGAAGAAAAAAAGCATGTCATGTGCATAGCAGAATGTAAGAGAGGATTCAAAGTACATAGCAATAAATTTCCATTTCAAGAAAGCCTATAAAATAAATACTTCACATTGTGTTTAAACTGTCCATCTTTTCTTTGTTTCCTTGTAAGTTTTTTTTTTTGTTCTCTGCTGTGAACTTTATACTTTGCTCTTTTATTCCCCATTTCCAAGAAGGCTACAATTAAGCACAGATATATTTGTACATAGATATAACTATATACATATACACATACGTACATATATATGTATATATATATATATATGTATATATATATATATATATACATATATATATATATATATATATACACACACAGACATATACTTTCTATAACAAGTTCTACTCCTGGTATTTGTTTTTAGTTTTGTGCTTATCTCTTATTTTCTTGCCCTCTCTTTTAACTTCTTTTTAGCACTCTCAGGAGTGACAGAAATCAGTGTGAATTAGTTCCTTGAGATTGCTAGAAATCCCTGGAGAAAACTTGCTGTTTCACCAAAAAGTAGTAGAGGGTGTGGAGGGAGTCAGGCCCGCCCTGATAGAAAGGCAAACACATAGATACCATCGAAACTTCTTCTTTCCTGTGTTTTTGAAATGATTGAAGATGGTAAAATGTTCAGATGTTTCTTCAGCCAAGAGAGAAGTGGAGTGTATCAGTTGTAACTTGAGAAAAAGAGAACTTGAGACAGTGGAGAGTTCTGGATGGTCAAGAGAATATGGGGGCATCTTGTGTTTGTTTTGGGGGAGTGTGTTCCTGCCAGGTGGCTTCTCTTCCCTCTCCTTCCTCTTGGTGTTAAAAGCATGACCTGCTTCTCTTGCATTTGATTAGTTTAACATCAAGTGCAGGGCATTGGATATCCTCAGCTCCTGACCTGAGGGAGACATTTTCTGGGAAACTGTGGAAATTGAGCAAGTATGTGAAAATCTTCTTCTCATGGAAAATCTTCAGACAGACTTCCCCTTCCCATCTTTCCCTTGGACAATATGGTAAAAATTTCCAGGCCTTCTCTCTTCTCTAAATGATAAATGCAGTCACTTCAGAACCTAATTGCCTCTACCAGATGGTAACAGTCTTAAGGGGACAAAAGAGAAGGAGGTAACATCCCCTTTTTCTTCTCACCATGCAAGGACTTAAAATTTAGGACATTGATAAGATCAATGCAATTCATTTTTCTGTTAGAATATTGCTCTATTTGTTGACCAAAAACATCACCTGTTCTGAATTAACACGTACCATTTCCCCCATTTCATATTGTTCTCATTTTCTTTTCTTCCCCTCTCTCGTTTTCTGTCCCATTTAAAGCACACAGCAGGATGAAGTCCTGTATTGCGACACTTAGCAGCTTAAACTTAGATGTAAAACTTAAGAAGGCCGGCCAACAGAGCCTGTCCCTTGAAGTCTATAAAATACTTCACTACCCCAAAATGTAAGGTCAAAGTTTATATATTTTTATGATTCCATGGCCTACATTTTCCACAAAAGTATAGTTAGAAACTCTGTTTAATAGCTATACCCTGAGCAGCTTTCTGAACATACAGTGAAAGAATACGGCGGTAGAAAGAACATAAAGATCAAAAGTCCAAGCTTTCTAGGTGGTCACTGCTCTTCCTGTAAACCACTGGAGCCTGAGGCAGCGGACCTCAGCCAATAATGCTTGTGCCCTATTTGAGCTTCAGAGATGGGGTCACTAAGGTGAGGTCCCTGAAGGTGGAGATTGACAGGGCTCCTTCTTAGCTGTGCTGACAGTGCTGATGGGGTGATCGAGGTGGGTGGAAATAGTGATTGAAGTCCTGGGATTAGTTGAATTGTGTGTGTGTATGTGTGTGTGTGTGTGTGTGTGTGTGTTTGTGTATGTTTACTTCATGTTTTCCTCCTTTTTGATTTGATCTTTTCTCCCTTCTCCTTATTGAGTAGCTTTCTTCCTCTTCTTTCTGGGCCCTCTGTTTCAGTTATCCAATGCTGCTATGTGGTGATTTAGTTTCAAGGTTATTCCAAGTCATCAGTTGTCCTTTCTACCACACCACTCTTCCCCTCTTCACCCGTTCTTTTCTCAGTCACTCCCCAAGGTCCAGTCATTTGCCCTGGCTTCCAAGTCTACACCCACATTTTTGGCATCTGTCCTCCTCACTCCACTTATATGATCTAGTTTCGGTCCCTATCTCCTCTCCTCTGTTTTGTTGTTTCCTATTGGTTTTCTTGCATCTGTTATCTCCCCCTTATAAGCAGTCTTCCAGCTGCCAAATGAAAATTCCTAAAGTGCAGGTCAAACCACATCACATCTCTAAGAAGTTTTAGTGGCTCCCCATTGCTCATAGGATGAAGCAAAAACTCTTCTGTTTGGCCCTTAAATATCTACATAATGCATTTCTAACCTATCTTTCCATCTTTTACATGGTTTTCTCCCTTAGACTCTGTTCTTTTCCAGCTACATTTGCCTACTAACCGTTCTTCATACCCAACCTTCCATCACTTGCTTCCATGGCTCAAATATCTTCCTCCCCTCTGTTTCTTGTAATCCACAACTCCCTTTAAGAAACAGCTCAAGGATCATGTCCTACAAGAGGTCTCCCCACTTATTAATATTTCCCCTGACAAAAGCACTAGGTATCTATTTTAACATAAGCTCCAATTTTCTGTTTGTATTTAGTAATTTTTGTATATTACCCTTATTCCTAATAGAATTTAAGTTCTTTGAGGAGAGGGACCTTTTTTGGTAGGTCCTTAGTAAATGCTTATTGAATGAATGAATAATTAACAACTCAGATGTGAGCTTTTACATGCTTTCTAGTGCTTCCAGGGAGATTATTAGTTCATGACAGTTCATTGGTGTTTGTTGGAGTATTTCCATATTGACAATCTTTCTGACTAGGTGTCTTCAACTTATCACCATCAAGCATATTCTGGCTAGATTATTGCTTTGGGAACTTTTCAGAGGTTTACTTCAGCTTCCACTGAGAGGACAGAATTGATTCTGGCATCCATGGAATGATTTTTGTATCCAGGATCATGCCAATGTATGATAATACTTTTATATTTATCAACTATTTTCTCCTTAAAAGTTAAAAGCATGTAAGTAGTTGAGTGGACCAGGAAGAGGCAATGTGGCATAGTGGAAGGGATGGTGAAGGAGGAGTCAGGAATATGTAGGGTGTTAACTCCAGTTCAGTCTTGTACTCACTGGGTAACCTTGGTAAAACCATCCAACAATCCTGTAAAATGAGGGTGTTGAACTTTAAGGGTCTCTGCAGCCTCTTTTAGCTCTAAACTCTGTAATTCACCATTATGATGGCTTACTCTAGAATCAGGAGAGAAATGTGTATGCTTATACGTCTGATGCCATCTTCATCTGGCATTTCCTACAATGGATTCCTTACTTCAGTGGATTTGTTTCAGAATGACTAGATATGAGGATGTCCTTATCACGTTCACACTTACATGTAGCTCAGCTGTTTATTTTAGGGGGGGGGCAGTAAGTTGTTTTCTTTCAGCCGGACTTTTATTTTGTAGGTGCTAGACAAGGCAAGTGACAATTGATTACACTTTTATGCGACCTTCCCTCAAAACAACAACAAATAAAACTTGACCACAGTGGCAAATGCAAGCACAGGCCACAACAATATAACAAAATGACTGTAGCCCACATTTAAACAGTGATTTAAGCTTTACAATTTACAATGGGTTTTGCACCTATTGTTCCATTTTATCTTCACAATAATTTTGTGAGGTAGGTGCTATTATCCTCATTTTACAGATGAGAAAACTGAGGCTTGAGGATATGGAGTATATAATTACATATGCCCATATAATTAGACAGCCAACAAGCACAGGAGGCAGATTTGGACCTGAGCTCCTTCCTGACTCCAAGTCTAGGGTTTTTTCACATAATAATCCTGGGGGCCTGATCTTTTTGGCACAGCCTCCACCTGGATTAATCCAAGAAAACTTAAGTGGTTTAGCTGTGTCTAAGTTTTCCCAAATGTGGATAATAGCAGCTGAAAGTTTCCTTTTATAGATCACAGCAGAGGGGTGGCTTTCCTGGTAAGAGTCTATTTATTGCTCTGCTCTCAGTGGCCAGTCATACTGGAGGCAGGCCCAGTCCCTGGGGTCCAATCAGAGGTCTTCTCTGTATCTTCTCAGAAGGGATTTTCTTAACATGCCTACCCACTTCATGGGAAAATGATTCCCAAATGTCTCAAGACAAATGTCGGTCAACAAAGTTTGACCCAGGAGCTCATCAAATTTGTCAAGTCTCCTTATATGTAGAATTGTTGCCTTGATTTACTTCAATAGGTCAAGTTCTTTTAGGGTTTTAGGAGAAGTTAGAATAGGAATAAGTTTTTCAACTGAAGGTTTTCAGTGTATTAATTCATTAAACATATACTAAGCACCCAGTTTATCCACTTTGCTATGTTACATGTGCAGAAGAAAGGCAAAGAATATGCAGTGCATGACTCAAGTGAAGGTTGGCCACTTCTTTGCAGTGTAGAGTTTTGGGGAGCTGCCTAGAGAACTTAGAAGTTAAGCCACTTGCTCAGGGTTACACAGTTAGAGGTGGGATTGGAACCCACGCTTTCTTGGCCCTAAGGCCAGCTCTCTGTCCTTAAAATGTAGTTCTTAAAGTGTGGTCTGGGGGCCTCTAAGAGCCCCAGGGACCCTTTCAGGGAGGCTGTGAGTGCAAACATTTTCATAACAGTAATTAAATCTTAATTTCTGACACAGTGCATATTGATAGACATAACCCCTAAAATAAAAGCTCTCTGAGATCCTCAATAATTTTCAAGTATGTACAAAGGTCTTGTTTGAGAGCCATATCACTACTGTGGCCTGCTGCCATAGATGAGTCACTTCGCTTCCCCACTTTCCTCAGACTTCTCAGGGGATGTTTTGAGGCTGAAATGCAATAATCTATGTAAAGTGCTCTGGAGGCTTTAAAGTACTATAGAAGTGGTAGCTATTATTATTTGCATCTCTTTATGGAAGGCTTCTGAAGGAGCAGTGACTTGAATGATTGATAGGATTTGTATGGATGGGGAGAAAGGGATCTTCTAAATGGGAATGGGGATGTGTGGGGTGCCTGAGAGAGGGAAGGGAGGGGTGGCTACATTGTGAACAGAACCACAAAGGCAGGAATATGTTTGTATTAGGAGGAAAGCAAAGAGATCTATCTGCGGAAGGAAGCTGGTGGCACTTCAGCCATTATGTTTAAGGAGGCTGTTGGTGTCTGGCCCTTACCTCTGAACTGGATAAAGATCTGGGGAGATTAGAGATGGGAATTATGTTAGGCATGACACTTGGAACCAGAGCTGGCTTAGAAATCCCCTTTCCCCCTTCAAAGGGTAGTAGTTCTGTACAGTTCTACTTATTCTGAGCTTTGGGGTTGGAGGGGGTGTGGTTTCCAGGAGTTGCATGATCTTTTCCTTGAATTGCAAAGAAATAGAAGGATAATTCTTGATGGGGCAAGAAAAAAAGGGACCCATGATGGGATGAGAGTAGTTATACTCTGAAACCAACCTTGCTGGTTATCAGAATATCTACAGAGCCTGGGTATCAAAAGGGCTTAGATGAAAAAGAGAACTGGTGACTAATCAGAAGATTCAGGGCAAAGGGAGTCTTTGAGAGGCCAGGAAATGAACATTCCTAGACTACTAAGCAACGAATGCTTTGTCTAACCAGATTTCTACATGATATAGTGGAGAGGGTACTGTAATTAAAGTCAGGAAGATCTGAGCTTGAATTCTAGCTTTTTTCACCCTGTGAAAGTTACTTGCCCACTTTCTGCCTCAGTTTCTTCATTTGTAAAATAGGGATAATAATAACACTTACCTTCCCAGGTATTTGTGAAGACCAAATGAGATTATATATGTAAAGTGCTTAGCATAGTGTCTGGTATATAGTAGGTGCCATATAAGTATTAACTATAATAATAAGTATATTATTGTGCTCTACAAACCTAAATGTGCAGCACAAATGTTGGCTGTTATTATTACCCTGGTCTGCTTGTCCCACCCCCTTGTTATGTGTTGGGCCAGCTTCTGATTTTTAGGTATCTTCTTATTAGAATTGTAGAGAAAATTCTCTGAAGTCGAGGTTGGTCCAGAAGTCTGATGGAAAGAAGGATAGGGAATGAATAAGTAGGAAGAGGACTGAGATGTAAAGGAGGTTAGGTATTATATTGATAGAATGTCTGATAGCAAATGGTAACAGTAATCATCTTGTTAGGGTGATGTGGAGTCAATTTAAAGTTTGAAAGCCTCTGGGACCACAGACCCACCTGCTTTACACAGCTAGTGTATTCTTAAAAAGCTGCAGGAAATTGAAGGGTTTATTAACCAGCTTCTGTTTGGGGCACAACACAACTTATATTGTGATGTAAACAATCATGCTCTCATTTTCCAAGCATTTTCCCCTCCCCTTACTATCCCTATTCCCCAGGTATCTGAAAAGTAGTAATTCCTCAGCTTACTTTCATAGAATTTACACTACTTTCCTGCATTTTCATGTCAAAGGGTGGCTAAGGTTTTATGGCCCAAAGGTTTCTGGAGACTCCTAATTCTCCCCTTCTCCATTCTAAGATTTGAAGGAAAAAGAAAGGGTAGAGTAGGAAGGAGGAGCTCAGATATCAAGAATAATAATAAACCAAGGTAAATCCCAGCTATACCACTTACTATCTGTTTGCCCTTGGAACAGTTTGGACCACAGTTTCTTCATCTGTAAAATGAGTGATTGGACTAGATAACCTCTATATAATAATCCCTGACAGCTTAAAATCTATGATCTTTATGAGAATCAATAAACAGTATTATCACAACTTTCCTTAATACCTTAAACACATGTAATTTCTCTTCATATTATAACACCCAATTCTGCCTCTCCTTTGAAAAATTGTTAGACTGTTTTTCACTTGTGCCAGTTAGAACTGAAATAATTTTTGTATGAACTTAAAATTGAAAACTGTCATATATCTCTGTGTATATTTATGCAAGAGCACCATGTAATTAAAATAGTGGTAAATCACTTACAAGATGTTCAAAGAAGATCATCGATTTAGAGCAGGAAGGTCAGACACCATCTAATTCAATGCCACCATTTTAAAGAGTAGGAAACTGAGACTCTGGGAGGGTCAGTGACATAGTGCCAGGGTTGGGGTTTGAGCCTCAGGTTCTCTGATGTCAGGATTAGGGCTCTTCCATCATAACATTATTTATATTCCTTCATTAACTTCAACATGCTTTTAGATGCTTTATGCATGGCTAATGTTTGGTGCTTCACCATTGCATGCTGACCGTCTCCTTTGTACTGCTCATTTTCAGAATTATTAAAAGAATCCTACGAATGGTGGTGGCATGCAGAGCTGAGCCTGCCATGACTATAAAATATGAGAATATAAGCAGGGACAGATTAATCTCAAAATGATTTTAAGTGTTCTAATCCAGGAATAGTTAGAATGTACCAGCTTCATATTAAGTAAAATAAATATTTTCCCATTTTTATGGCTCTTTACTCTTAACCACACACACAAAGCTGTCATACTATTTTCTAAACCTCTGTGCACAGCAGGTGTTTTTTGAAAAATCCACTTGCAATAAACCATACAGTCTTTATTACTTTTTTCACAGAGCTTTTTGCCAAGTAGATTTATGAGAATAAATATATATTTTACCGAGGCATTTAATAATTCTCTGGAGTTGGGGAATTTGTATCCTTATGTATCTATTACTTTATTTTACTGAACACATTTATTTTTTTAAAATTAAGGTGAAAAATTACTCTTTCTTGTGACTAAATATATCAGCCTTACTGATTATATGCCTGTGAGAATCTTTCCCCAAGAAGAGTTCTTTTTTTTTTTATCTGTGTCATCTGAATGCAGTATGTGCGGGTAAATATGAAAGCATGACACTGTCATGTCTTTAATGGGAATACCAGCAGTAAGGTTTTGACTACTTTATAAACACCTGTATAAATCCTGCATGTTAGTCATGCAGTCTCAGAATCCTAGAATATTAGAGCAGGGAAAGACCGTAGGGATCTTCTTGTCCAACTTCCTCATTTTACAGATGAGGAAACAGAGACCCACGGAACAGAAGTAGTTTTGCCTGAGGTCGAGCAGTGAATTAATAGCAGATCTGGGGCCAGAACTCAGGTCTCCTCATTCCCAAGCCTATGCTCTTTCTACTACACTGTTCTGTCTTAGTCTATTTTAAAGGGTATTCTCTTGTGGAGAGCTAGGTAGGGGAAAAGAATGGCTTTGCATTCTAATTTTGACTCCATCCTTTCCTTGGTGGTTGTTATAATTGAATACAGTTTGCATATCTGTAAAATGAGAATGAATAATAACAGCTTTTGTGGTAGCGGACAGTCTGCAAGCAAGACAGAGGGGACAGGAAAAGGGGTATATTTCAGCAAAGTCACTGTACCTCATGGTTTCACCTGGCTGGTGAGGTCAGCAGGTTATCCTGGAGGCAGAGGGCTGGTACCTAGGTGTAAATGAATAGCAGTGGACTTTAGCTATTTTAAAAATAGCTTTACACTTTTCAAGTTATAAGGACTATGGGAAATAGGCTACAACAGAGGTGTCAGACATATCATTATGGGCTTGCAATTCTCCTGAGGATGGCCTGAACGAGATCAAAATGTAGTTGGGAAATGTTTAAAAAAGTAAATAAAAATACAATAAAACACAGATAATATTAATGCATGGTTTTCTGAGTCACAATACACAGGGACCTTATGTTTAATTCCTCCTCTCCTCATCCTTTCTATTTGAGTTTGACATCAGTGTTCTACAAATTTAAATTTTTGGAGAAGCACCTTGGAGCAGGAATGTGTGAAGGTTACTGGAAAGTTGTCAGATGATACAGAATGAGCATACTGCTATTCTTGGGCACACTTCTGATGCTGAGGATGCTGAGTAGGGAGGCACAGTTGTATGCCTAAGGTCAAGCTGATGGCAGAGCAAGGCAATAGGTAGTTAACAGTTTAGTTTTAGAGCTTGTGTTGGCCATGGAGAGTTTGGAAAATGTAAAGGAAATGGTGAAGGAAGGGGAGGAGTATAGATAGAGACCAAGTGTTTGTGTTGAGTGCTTAGGTGTTTGTAAATAGATGTGTGAGAGAGAAGACAGAAACAGTGTGAATCAGTGTATTCTGAGAGAATTATGTGAATAGTGTGGAAAAGAGAAAAAAGGGAGAAGGATGAGCTCCTGAGTGCTGTAGACAAATGCTGATGTGGTCAGCTTTGGCTGGGCATTGAATCTGGTCTGTCTGGCAGGGAGGGCCAGGTGCATTGACAGCATGATGATGCAATGATACACATAATTATGTAGAAGTTTATTTTCTGATCTTTGCTCCCCAACACATCTAAGTTCTCAGAAGAAAGTTTGGTCTGAAAAGTATGTTATGGCAACCATCTATCATCAGCATGACATCCTTTAGGATGTGGGAGAGTCAGAAAATTTAGCATCATCACTTCTCTGGGGATGAGATTTTTATAGCCTTTATAATTTACATCATAAAAATACAATAAGAGAACCACAGATCATTGGATGACCTTGAAGGGACTTGAGAGATCTTATCATGCCACTGAAGAGAGCTTGAGATTTGGAATCAGCGCAGCTAGGTTCTTCTCTGTTACTTAACCATTGACAAGTTACTTCATCTCTCTGGGTTTCTGTATAATGAGGGCATTAGGCTAGATGATTTCTGAGATCCTGAAAGGGATCTATGCCTATAATATTATTTCCTGTTAGTCAATTTTCTTAATGAT
The DNA here is from genome assembly GCF_028372415.1 of Notamacropus eugenii. Taxonomy (NCBI): domain Eukaryota; kingdom Metazoa; phylum Chordata; class Mammalia; order Diprotodontia; family Macropodidae; genus Notamacropus; species Notamacropus eugenii. Next base: position 152,894,964 of record NC_092877.1, on the reverse strand, counting down.
ATCAATAAGAGTTGGCCAAGTTCAACTCATAAATGGAATTGGAGGTCTAATCTAGGCCATATCTGAGTCAGAATCTCTTGTAGGAATATTTACGAATGGTTGAACGTGTGTGGGTCTCTTAAAAAGCCAAAATACAGATGAAACAAAATTATATAAACTGTCCCCTGACTCCTTGAGTTGTGAGGATCATGCTTTGCAAACCTTAAAGACACATTTTACATGTTAAGAGTTACTATTGGTGTAACCTGATGTACAGTCCATGAATATTTACAGTCTCTAAATCAGTAAATATTTTATGACTAGAGTTTTTGGCCTGGAGAAGTGGAGACTTGGGGAAGTGATAATCATCTTGAAGTACCCGAAGGGCTGCAGAGGGAGTAGACTTGTTCTTTTTGGCTCAGAACGAAGAGCAATAGTTGGAGGTTATAAGGAGACAGGCTTAGATTTTATTTAGATGAAAACTTCCTTAAAATTAAAGCTATCCAAAAGTAAAATGGACTTTTACAGGAGGTAGAGACCCAGCAGTTGAACTTGTTATACTGATACAATTGGAGGTCTAGATCAGGATTGGTAACCTCTTGTTGATTAGGTTGTAGAGGGCATTCCTGTACTGGTATGAGTTAGACCAGAAAAGCTCTGTGAGCTTTTCCACTTCTGAAGTTCTGTGAATCCTCTCTCTATAGCATCCCTGAGAAGTCATCATCCTGTTGATACGGTAGGTCTCTACTGACTGGGAAACTTTCTACTCCCTAAGTAGTCCATTCTCCTTTTGGACAGCTCTGATTGGTAGATTTGCTCTGGTGAAGGGAATGCCTGTGTTGACTCATAGGATTTAGGGCCAGGAAGGAAGAGTGGGTAGAATAGTCTGGTTCACCTCTCCCATTTTACAGACGAGAAAATGGAACCCAGGAAAGGTGAGGAGAGCTGTCCAAACCTACACAATTATTAAGTCACAGAGCTGGTCATTCAAATTCAGGTCTTTTAACTCCAAATCCAGTGGCCCTTTCATTACACTGCACTGTTTCTTAATTTAAAAAAATTAACCCATTAAAGTAAAATTCAGATATTTTTAGATATTTGCTCCTGGACTAGCCCATATCAGTGCAGTTCAGCTGTTGCTTTTTCTAAAGAGACCATAAAGATTTTGTCTTGCATGTCAAATATCTTCTAACAAAATCTCTGATTTAGCCCTTTATAAAACTTGAAATCAGCCTGATACCACTCAGCTTGGATTATAACAAGAGATTAACTGGTTTACAAGCTGTGCAAACAGCAAGTGTAGGCTAAATTGAAGAGGATTCTAACTGTAGCAAAAAGGACTCCAAATGTAATGTTTAATATATTAATTTTACATGTTTTTAATATTCATCAACTATGTAGTTATAGGGTAGATTATCAGCAGAGAAAAAAGCCAATCGTGACATTATTTTGCTAAAAAAAGAAACAAAAGACAACCAGACCCTATCCAAACTGCATGGTTTTTAATGATGTAAATGTCTTTGGTGAACTTTAAAAAAAAAGGAAAAGCTTTAGGTTTTTGTCAGCATCTCCACTTTCATGCCTACTAGTTAGGAACATTTACTGATGTCGTTGTAACAAATCCTGAAAAGCTTCATCCTGCAACGATGTCCTTCTGGTGTGTGGCAGCTTATTTTCCTCTTTCATTAAATCACCCAAAACTTTTTTTTGGTCATTTTGTTGCAGGGCCCTTAATACATTCAATAGTCTCTCTCAGTTCCATTCCCAGACAGAAAGGGAAGAAAGACATTAGGGGGGAAGGGAGAAAGCAGGATGGCAGAGGAATGAAGGAATTAGAAGCACCTCTTTTAAAATGTATTATTAGTTGGTGTTGTTCTTTTTTATCATTTTCTCATGAATAGAAATCATTTGGTTAATAACAGTCCTGCTTAGATGTTGCCTCCCTTTTCTAGGTAGGTTTGATGGCTAAGAGCTTCCTGTGAAAGCATTGTTTACCCCTTTTGTGCCGGCTGCTCTTTCACTGACCCTAGAGGGATTCAGCGATGGAGCCATCTCATGTCTGTGACATCACTTTTGCTTCCTTGGTGATGAATTCCAGTGGCCTAAGGTCATGGACTATAAATAATCGAGTTGAATAAATAAATCACCAGGAGTTTGGTCCACCATGAGACGGAGGTCTTCATGGTACCACTTAGCCTTTATATAGCAGCTAGTTTTTCCCCGCTCCCTTAACATTTCTAATTTAGCCACAGGAGGCTTCTGCAAATTAGGTCAATATAATTAACCTTGGTTTATTGATGAGTAAAGTATAGCAGAGATACTCTAATTTGTCTGTGGGATTGAACATGACTTTCCTTATGGGCCCTGCAGCTGACTATTTCTATTTCCCCAGAGATACATGTCCCTTTTTAAAGCTCTCACTCAGTATCATTTCTTTTTCCTTTGGGTGTTTGGAAAGGCCCACAGACATCCTATCTGTGTCCTTCTCCTTTATGCTGCCCTGGAGGGAAGAAATAGCTCCCTGCTTCTGAAAACTCCTGTGGCCCAACAATTGAACTTATTACGCTGATGTCATAAAATGGTAATTACTTCTGGGAAGCTCCTCAGAACCAGTCTGAAGGAGAAAGACTTGCCACACAGTCACCCAATCCAGTGGGATACCACCTTTCAGAGCTCTGTAACTAGGGTGCCCTCTCATAAGATCATAGACTGAGAGTTGGACAGAACTTTAGAGATCAATGAATCCAACTCTTTCCATTTGACAGATGAGTAAACTGAGCCCCAGAGGGATACAATAAATGATCTAAGGTCACATAGATTTTAAATGGCAGATCCAGAGTTTGATTCTAGGTCTTTTGATTCTAAATCTAGACCATTTTCTACTTGTGCCATGATGGTACATCCACAAGTTTCTAAAATAGCAATTTACCACACTACATTAACTGTTGTGTAAGATAAGTTATTTGAAAGGTCTTTGTTACCTTTTAACTAATCTCAATATCAGTTTGTACAGGGGAAAGAAAGGAACTCCCACAACACCATAGACCAGGGGCTCATGGAGTCTGGTATCCTGTTCATGACAGAGAAAAATACTTCAGAGGAAGACAGGAAACCCCCATAACAAATCTAATTGTGCAATACTATATCATTGGAGGAGACTTCTTCCTGACCCCAGCTTATTCCCTCAAGCATGAGGAATCATAGACCTTTGTAATTCTATCCTCACTTAGGATAACTGCAGAGACTGTTTTTAGTCTTTAAAAAACAATCTCATTGTCAAATTTCTTTCTTTCTTTTTTTTGTAATTCAGGAAGCAATTTATCTTGATGATATCTTTTGTTGTTGAGTTGCCTTTTATTATTTGGTGGGGATAGTTTGATTCCACAGCTCAGATCATGTGGGAACATTTTTTTCATCCTGTAGGAACTTGCTTTTCCACATGTGCATCTGTATAGTGAGTGTGGATTGGTTGTCACAGGCTGAGGAAACTGTATCCTCACCATGTGGTAGTAGGTTGACAGTCACTACTTAAATGAAACTTTATGGTCAGTGAACAGTCTGTTTTATCAAGGTTGAAAAAACAGGGATAGGATTTATTTTGGTTCATTTGGACTATCAGGTCTCTGAGGTGTCTACAGTATCAGCAAACATCAGGGCCCAGCTGTTCAGGCTTCTTGGGTATTACATGGACAGCAGAGCAAATATCCAAATACAAATGTCCAGATGTACCATAGGGAGCTCTGAAAAGTCACAAGCCAGTATTTTATCATAAAATTGAATTTGTGGATCTTCTGGAGTTTGGACTAGGTTGGAGTTTTCCAAGTTATTTGTGAGTTTTGTGTTTTAAAAACAAAGATGACAAGTTTTAGAATGGGAAAAGAAAAAAAGTACTCTTTTGCTGTAAATAATTTATTGTTATATTTTTAAAAAACCCTTACTATAAATTTAGGGCCTGGAGAAAAAATGGGAAATAGAACAGCTGTTTTCTAATTTGTCCTTAGAAACTTGCTATGGGACTTAAATTCACTGATTTAAGATCATGATGAAATGACTACTTTTTTCAGATGTAGAACAGGAGAATGACCGGCAGATTTCATTTGGAGATTTAACTGATTAATATGTTTGAAACTGGGTTAAAGAAACATGCCAAATTGAAAATGTTCGTTTCCCAGTTCTGTTTTATCCCAGTCCTCTGTCCTTCATTTTCCCCTCCTTTTTGGTTAGGTTTCTTTCTCACTTTTCCCTGGATTTAAGCACAGACTATGTCCTTTTCTAGTCTGAATTCGACATACAATACACAGCCGTACCACTCAGCTGTTCTTGTTCAAAAGGGAGTGCTGCTTTAATTTCCATAAAATGATTAGTCTTATCCAGAAAATTATTATTACAGCTACCTGAGGACAAAAGAGATATCCATAATTGTTGAGAATATATCCTCATATTCTTATCAAAAATAAATTTTAGAAAGCTACCCATTCAAAGAATTTAATAGAAGCATTATATGTAATTAAAAGAATAACTGGAAGTAGCCTGTGTCCAACAATTGAGGAAGGGGGGATGGTTAAATAAACAGTGACATAATAATGTAATGGAATATATAATGTAATTAGGTTGGAAAAATAATGATGAATGCAAAAAAAATCTTGAAAGACCTTCAGAGAATCATGCAAAGTAAAACAAAAAGCAAAAAAAAGAAGAAAACAGACTTTGACCATATAAAAGAAAATAAATGAATCAGAAAACAAAGAATGCTGATGGGCATACAGAAGAAGTGACAGAAAAATAATCATACTATATACCTTGAAATGAATTAATTTAAATATAAATTTTCCAAAGCAAAAATTTTAATAAAACAATTTACAAATAAATTTAATATTCCTTGGGGAAAAGCAACCCTACTGCCCCTTCCTAGCATACTCACATATTCACCAAGAGAGATAGTTTTTAAAAAGCAGACTTTGCCCAACCTTTATTGCTAGGAGTTTGCAGATGCATTTGTAGTAATGTGGACAGAATTCCATCATTATCTTACAGAACAAAAGCATCCAGTGTTGACAAACTCTTGGTCTAGTGTTTTTGAAGCTTTTCTGGAATGACAATTATTGATGTAACATGATAGACCACATTTTGGTACCACTTGCCTGATCAGACCATTGTGTTGTAAGCCTGGTGGTACCAGACAACACACCCTGATGCAATTCAACTTCTCAGTGGCTTGAGCAACTGTGTAGGACTACAAGTTGTACAATAGCTACTGACTTTAATGGAGAGGGAGTTTTCTCATTTGGGAAATAGAACACCCAAATCCTTCCACAGAATCTTAATTTGATGTTCTCCATTGTGCCTTGAACTGACCCTGAGTTTGCTGGTAAAGTTGTAAAAGTTTTTGTTTTTAATATTTTTTCTAAATTTTTTACCATCAAGGATGATGGAGCCCCCACATTTAGATGCTAACATCCCAGTTCCAGATGTTGTGCTGGAGAACATGGAAATGACACTGAAGAAAAATCACACTAGAGAAAATAAAGATGAGAAAAGCAGCTGGACTATAGCAAATACACATAGAGGAAGTCCATAAGGGAGGCCACATCTTTGAGCATATTGAAGGACTGATTCTTGAGGAACATAGAAGAGGTGTAGAAAAATGCCAAGTTGTATTATTACTCCGAAAAGCAGCAAGCAAGGGAATATAGCAATAAACTCATGTGTGTGCTTTCTTATCTATGCACATTTTAATGAGAATAATGTGTATATACATAATTTTTTAAAAACCAGCTTATTCCCTTTGTATACCTTTCATAAAGGATGACTTTACTATTAAAAAGCATATATGAAGGTACAAGAAGGGAACAGGCAGGCTTTTTGAAATAAAAAAAGGTTTGCTTCTATTTTTCAATTAATATTATTTTTTATTAATCTGTCTCTCCTCCTACCTCCCCTTCCCTTTGAACAATAGCAAAAAAATAAATCAGAAAAATAAATCTCTCAATGCCTAAGTGTATAGCTTGGCAAAACAAACTCCCACGTTAGCCATATCTGAAAATGTCCCTCCTGTATCTGTGCTTCTGCACTTAAGTTTTATCACCCCTGTTGGGAAGGAGTGGCATGCTTTTTCTCCATTTTTTTTATTATTGGTATATCATTGAATTGATAAGTTTTCTAAAGCCTTTCAAAGTATATTTTCTCTATAATGATATCATTGTATAAAACATTGTTCTCCTACTTCAACTTAACTCATTCTGTGTCAGTTCATAGAGTTTCCAGTGAAATTGTCCATTTCTTATTGTATAATAATGTTCAAATACATCAAATTTAGCCCAGTTTGGTCATTCTCCAGTAGAAAAACACCTCTACCCCTTAGTTTCTAATTTTTGGTTACCACAAAAAGAGTTGCTTTAAGTATGATTGTATGTATAGATCCCTTTGCTCTTTCTTTGATTTCTCTAGGCTTAGTAATGCTATAGCTGGCTGTGCATAGTTCGGTCAGATTTCTAGGCATAGCACCACATTACTTTCTAGAATGGCTAGATAAACCCACAGTTCCACCAATGGTATACTAGTGCACCTATTTTCCCACAGCCTCTCCAACATATGTTATTTTCTTCTTTTGTCACTTTGCCAGCTGTGAGGTAAAACCTCAAAGTTGCTTTATTTTCCCTCTCTAATTATTATCAATTTTAAGAATTTTAGAAAATGTGGTTTTTGAAAGCTTGAATTTTTGAAAATTGCCTATTCATATCCTTTGACCATTTAGCTATTAGGCGCTGACTTCTAGTCATAAATTTGGGTCATTTCTTTTTAGATTTTGGAAATCAGGCTTTTATCAAGCAATTTATTGCAAAGATTGTTTCCCAGCAACTTGTTTGACTTCTAAATTTTACTACATTGGATTTTTTGGGATGTAAAAATCACTTAAATTTTATATAATCAAAATTGTTCATTTAATGATGTGTGACCTCTATCACAATTTGTTTAGTCATGAGACCTTCCCCTATTCATAAATCTGAAAGATAATTTATGCCTTGTTCCTCTAATTTATTTACAATGTGACCTTTTTATATGTAGGTCAAGTGTCCATTATCTTGGTGTATGGAGTGAGGTGTTGGTAGAAATCTATTTTCTGAACAGATAAGCTTTTGCAAATGATATTCTATAACACAATTCATCTTTCTAGACATACACTTGACTGAAGGAAGTAAAGAATATACGATTACATTCTTATTATATATAAAAAGCATTTGGTTCAGTAGAACAAAAAACTATCTTAGAGGATCTTTTTTGCAATGTAGTGTCTTCAGTACACGTGAAAATCACATGAGAGTCTTTCCTTGAAAGACAACAACAAATCTTACTTTGTTCGGTGATCTTTTGATTATTCATTCAAGTAGTACTCACAATAGTGTTTGTCATTGTCATGGAAAATGGTCAATGCCCAGTCCAAATTCTCTATAGATGGGTTCTCTATAGATGGTGATGCCCACCACATGCTCTTATTTGTGAATGATACTGTCCTGATTGCCTTGAGCTCTGTAACATTTCAGAAGCTCATGAGATCCATTACCAGTCAGAACAGTCTAGTCTACTTATCCACAGATGATAAGTCAAATGAATGAAGGAAATCTGTTATCTAGACTTTGTCAGACAACTGAATGGATACCATATAGAACAAATGTTTTTAACCTGAGGTTCACAGATTCCCCAGGGAATCTATGGATAGGTTTCAGGAGCTTCATAAACTTGGATGAAAAGAAAAATGATGTCTTTATTTTCATTAACCTCTACATGAAATTTGTAATTTCTTTTAATTATGAATGTAGCAACAAACATTTTGAGAAGTGGTCCCTAGACTTTCCCAGATTGCCAAAGATATCCATTATATATTGAAAAGGTAAGACCTCCTGGCCTAGATCAAATGTGGTTAGGTGAAAGAACCCCTGCCCCCAAACTTGACCATTGGTACTTTGTCCCTTGGGCAGACACCGTAAATGAACAGTGAGTTGGGCCAAGAATTGAATAAAAGTAGGTTAGTAACCTTGATAACCTTTGAAAAATTGTAGTTCTTGTAGTGATTCCCACACTTTCTCCTGAAACAAAAGCTCATATTTTTCAAGTGATTTTGTACAGCTATAAGTCATGGAATTCTATACTCCCCAAAGAATTGAAATTGGGGATCACCTGAAGGGTAGTGTAGAGTTGTATGCAAGATGTGAGCAGGATGCAACATGTGACAAACAAGGAATTATGCAGCAGAAACAATGTGAAAAATGTCATTGGTGAAATGTATCAATAGGGAAAATCAAGGGAACCAGCCAGGTAGGGAGAGTTAACACTTGTCATTCTTTGCTGACCATGTGATGCTAAGAGAGCTAGAAGAAGGTTGCCATAGTATTGGAAGGACTTTCTGGGATAGATTTATGAGAAGATGTGACCAAGAGTCACACAGGATAGGCAAGCATGAATGCCTTGTGAAAAGAGTGCACTGGTCTTTTGAAGAATTGGAATATTTTCATATTCTCAGTACCTCGCAGTAACTTGTACATAGTAAGCTTTTCATAAATGTTTGCTCTATTAGATTTCATTGCAAATGAAATGACACTACTACTGTGTGACACTAATTATTAGGATTAGCATATTAAGTCTAATTTGTAGTAATTTTTAGTGTTAAAATTCTGGTTTAGGAAAAAAATACACCTTTTATGCATGCCAACAACTTAGATAACATCTTTTTAATGTATACAGTTTTTGACTCATCATTTAAAAGAAAGATTAGAGTGGGAAATGTGACAAACAAATGATTCTAAAAATATCTAAAAATTTAGAATTGTCATAGAAATAAAGTCCAGCTAGAAGTGAGGATGTGTTAAACAGCATGGAAGGGAAAACCATTCTGAATTAGTAAAAACTGGACTATTAGCTACTCCTGAATTAGCATTCTACGTTCCATTTCCCTCCATCATGCCTTAAGTGCATTTCTTCCCTCAACTGCATTCTTGGAATCAAAATTCACTTGTCTTATCCCCTGAAGCCCTTAGTTATTATGGAGGCACTCTCCACACAATTACCTTGTCTTTGTTTATTTATGTCTGTGTTGTTTGTATCCAGGTGTGTGCTAGTAAAAGTTTAACAACCAGGCTCTGGGCAGGAGGGGGGCAGAAGGGAATGTATTCACATGCACTTTAAAATTTAATCTGAATTATTAAAACTTTGTTAGGTCTAAACAATCAACAAAACAGAAATTAAACCCTAATTTTTATTGAAGGTGGATTTTCTGATATGTAAATGTGCACAATGAAAATTTAAGAATAAGATTTAAGCTGGTGCCAGTATCCCCTTCACTGTATCATCAGTAAGATGTCAGCTCTTAGGTGGTGGGGATTTGTACTTTTTGCATTTTTATCCCACAAATCCCAGAATCTGCGGAAGGACATAATGTCTTATATACTAAATGATTATAAGGCATCAGAAAAATTTTAAATTTTAAAAAGTTTTAGCTACTCCTCATAAAAAGGTGTCATAATATATTCTAAAGCAGATGGAATTCTAATAAGTACCTAAGACATTTTGTCACTCATTTATTAAAATATTTATTAACAACTCATAAACAGGTGACAGGTTCTTATCCTAGAACATTTTATATTCTAAAGGAGATGGAATTTTAACAAGTACTTAAAATATCTTCACTCATTCATTAGCTATTAATTAAAATACTCTGGTAAGTGTTAGAGGAGATAGGATAAATAAAGGAAGGTCATTACTCTTGGAAGTTTATTGTCTGGTAGGGATGCTAAGATATGTACAAGAATGAGTGTTACACATATGTTATAAAGATATTAAACAAGTAAGTGTGTGTCAAGTGCTTCATGGACTTAAAAAGCACTAAATGAATGTGAACTATGCATATAATTATTATTTAAGATAAATTAAATGGGATCAAAGAATTTAGAACAGGAAGGAAACTTTGGAGACCGTCTTGCCTAACTCCACATTTAATAGAAGAGGAAGCTGTCTGTCGTCATACATATAGTAACTAGTAGACCTAAGGTAAGAACGTAGTTTCCAAATTCTTTCTGTTTTCCCATTGGATAATATTGCTGTATCCCAACACTGTGATGCTTAATTTCAAAGACATATTTCAAAATTGATAGATTCTCATATTACCCTCAAGAGACTTTCTCCATTCTGAGAGGCTAAGGTTGGGGTTTGGATACCTTAAGCTACATGTCAGAAGAGAAGTTTTATTTCTCATTTCATATGTAAAGGCAGAGATGAAAATGAGTAACTGTGAATCAGTCCCACTGTTGATGTAACGACTACACAAAGAGAAACCTTCTTTCGTTGCTATTAGGCACTAGGTTCGAGCTCACTTTGGACCGTGAGATGTTAACGCTGGAGGAGGCCTTCCATTCTCATCCCCATGCCATGGACACTCCCTTCCAGATGGTGTCTTTCTGGTGCAATGTCTGCCCTGGAATTCCTCAATTCTTTCTGGTAGATGTGTGTCTACTATTCTTCTTGTTGTGTGATTAAGGAGAAGGCATTATCTGTTAAAGATCCCTTGCCTCTGCCACACTTCTCAGCCACAGCAATCACTATTTCCCCAAAAATTCTCATTTAAAAAAATATTCATGGCCACCTGATTCTTTGTGTGAGGTGGCCTAGATCCAGTTGCTCACTGGAACCAGGGTGACCTGGTTCTCTCTCAAATACTTTGGGTAACGGAATCTAACAGATGGTTGGTAAAGCATTATAATCACTATTTCACTTTAGTTATGAACCTCTAGCAAGGAGAGCTACTATTTCATGAGACTCAAACAAAAGGGGAAAAAAGCTTCAGAACAGAATCCTTACAAGCCCAGCAGACTCTCGGATTTACAGGCTTCAATGCCAACTTTTAAAGGGAATTAGCTGCTGCTTGTTACCACTCAGCTTGAACCAAATTCTGAGAGTTAATTTGTTTTCAGTTTTTACAATCATTTATATATACATTTTTTCCCCTCTCTCCCCTTCCTTCCTCCCTCCCTCCTTGAGATGATGTACAATCTTATATAGGTTCTACACATACATTCTTATTAAATACATTTTCACCTTAGTCATGTTGCCCAGAAGAATTACAGTGAATGGGAGAAACTATGAAAAAAAAAAACAAAGGATAATGCAAGAGAAAATGGTCTGCTTCATTCTGTGATCCAATTCCATAGTTCTTTGTCTGAATGTGGAAGGCATTTTGCCTCAAGAGTCCATTGGGAATTTTTTAGGTCCTTGCATTGCTGTCAAGGGCTAAGTCTACCAGAAAAATTCCTCACACACTGTGGGCATTGCTGTGTACAAAGTTCTCCTGGTTCTGCTCCTTTCACTCAGCATCATTTCATGTAAGTCTTTCCAGACCTCTCTGAAGTCTTCCTGTTCATCATTTCTCATAGCACAATATTATTCCATTACATTCATATACCACAACTTGTTCAGTAATTCCCCAATTGATGGGCATCCCCTCAATTTCCAGTTCTTGGCCGCCACAAAGAGAGCTGCCATAAATATTTTTGTGCATGTGGGACCCTTCCCCATTCTTATGATCTCTTGGGGATACAGTCCTAGAAGCAATATTACTGGGTCAAAAGTTATGCACATGTTTGTAACCCTTTGGGCATAGTTCCAAATTTACTTTCCAGAGCGGTTGGATCAGCTCACAGCTCCACCAACAATGAATTAATGTTCCAACTCTCCCACATCTCCAACATCTGTCATCTTCCTATTCTGTCATGTTAGCCAATCTGATAGGTGTGATGTGGTACCTCAGAGTTGTTTTGATTTGCATCTCTCTAATCAATAGTGATTTAGAGCATTTTTTCATATGACTATAAAGAGCTTTAATTTCTTCCTCTGAAAACTGCCTGTTCATATCCTTTGACCATTTATCAATTGGGAAATGGTAGCCTTTAAATTTGGACTACATTTTGTCCCAAGTACAATCCCTGAGTTTTCCCAACTCTATACTTTTTACTCATCCCCTTCCCTCTTTGTAGAATTCTGTACCTTGACCTCTTTGCCTGTTGAAATCTAAACCATCCTTTAAAATCTACTCCAGTACCACCTTCTCTATGAAATATTCTCCAATTTTTCCTTTCCTCCTTATGAAGTAAAGACTTCCTCCTCCCTAGGTCTTTGCTTTGTGCTCTTTAATGTTCTTATTTTTAAAAATTGTGTAATTGTTATCTCTGAATTCACCATTTCCCCCTACTGTATTGTAATTTTCATGAGGTCAGGTACCATGAGTCTGTCTAAACTATCTCTCTTAGCATCATCTTCTACTTGTGGTTGTTAGTTGCTTAAGAAATTCATCTCGAATCTTCATAGAGTCATAAATTTTGAACGATATGGTAAGCTAGAAGTCATCTAACTGAGGACCCAGTGAACAGGAGTAGCCCACCTAAGGTCTCACAGCTAGGAACAGAACAGCAGAACCAAGTTTTTGGACCCAGATCACTGGACTCCAATCCAACTAGGAAGATGCTGATTATGTGGCTGAATTCAAATGGAGTTTAAGATTAGAATGCAAATTACCTTTCCATAGAAAGGCAATGGCCCTAATTGCTTTTCTTAACTTGTACAACAAATTTTCCTTTTCTTTCTCAACAAAGTGTAATTATTTTTTACTGCATAATTTTTCAGTTTGTGATGTTTTTCAGTAATGAACCCATCTGTCCTTGAGAAAGGCTTCCTGGACCAGAGCTATGAGGACCTCTCAAAACTCTGAAGTGCTATCCAAGTATGGGGAGGTGGTCAACGCTATGATTATTGCTGGGCGATTCGTACAATACCGGACAGATTATAGCACCCGGAATTTCACCAGTCGTTCTTTTGACTTGAGTTGCTGCCTGTTAAATTGGACAATAGCACGATAAGCCTTTTAAACCTTAGTGCATATTGCTTCCTAGGATGAAAGGAAATACGTATATTTTGACAAGAGGGGAAATTTCATTTTGGAAGAGAAGCCTTAGGTGGAACGTTGTGATGGAAGGCTCCTGGCAGGTATCAGAGAGACATAAGGAGAAAAGAGCCAAGGGCATATTTGATATAATGCACATTGTTGCCTGTGATAAGCATTGTGTTTATTCCAGAGACAGAATGGTATAGAGCAGTGGTATCAAACTCCAGTAGAAATGGGGCCACTAAATGGTACACAAGGATGCCTGTAAACTACTTATTGACTTAGAAAACCACATATTAACATTATCTATGTTGTGTTGTAGTTTTTATTTATTTTGTTAAATATATCTCGATTACATTTTAATCTGTTTTGGGAAATGTTGTAACCCCATTTTTGACACCTTTGTGTCAGTGATGGAGTGCTAGACTCAATATTATAAAGATCCGGGTTCATTAAGCAGACCACATAAACTCTTTCAGAATCATTTTCCTTATCTCTTAAATGAAACCAATAATGTCAAATCACAAGTTTTTATTAAGCACTATGTGTTAATAAAAGATACAGAGAAAGGTAAAACCAAGGTCTCTACCTTTAAGAAGTTCACATTCTAATCCACCTATTTTGCAGGATTATGATAAGAACCTAATGAGATAATGTATATACCAAACTTTACAGACCTTTAAGTAATACATAAATAAATGTCACCTATCATTATGGATAGAGAGAACCATTTATTAAGCACTTACCATGTATGTCAAACACTAGTACAGAGCCATTGCAGACACAATAAATAAATACTTGTTTTGCTTTTTTTAAATCAGCGATAAAATTTGTTATTAGAAAAATTAAATGATCATCAACAAAGCTATCAATTTTGAAAGCAATTAAGTTGTTGAGGAGAATGGCACCTGTGATTTGTAGTAGTCATGGTCTGACTTCTGACTTTGTCCCTTTAGTTGAAATAATTTCTTTGCCTGAACCCTGGATAAATTGATTGTTTGGGCAAGTGAATCAATAAGCTATGGATCCTTTAAGTCAGGGTTTCCAAACTATAAGAAAACATTAAATTCAAGTTATGTGGAAAATCATTAAAATTACTGCACAATAGGTAAAATAATTTATTTATTGTCTTGTTTCCCTTGAGCTTAATTAGGGCAATCTAAAATGATTAATCCCTATTCCCACCCCCACCCCCCACCCCCTGCCCTTGGTGATGAAGAACTCTCTTCATTAGAAAGCATCTCACAAATATTTTTTTTAAAATAACTATAAGATCATTGTATTGCATTTCAAAAATGCAAAGAGTTATGTATTATTGACAATAATATGGATTCCAACATTTCCTTTCTCAGATCAAAGTCATATTAAAAAAGGAACTGTAGGTAATGCCATATACAATGAAAAGTGTGTTACCCAGTGGCTGATCAATTAGAAACAAACCTAGAGAGTGGCATCTCTGATATCTCCCAATATTAACTTTTTGTCTGAAAGCAGAAAAACAAAACAAAGCCAAAAAACCCCCAAAACAATGGCAAAGCCTTACAAAGTTGTCCAACAACTGACAGGAAGTGTCTGGTGGTAAGATTATCTTGTCTCAGAGAGCCCGGAATAGTGTCATATTCTCCTGGGAAATCACCAGCCTGTCACATTGTGATAAGCCTCCCTAGAAGCCATTTTCACTCTTATCTGTAAAACTTCAGCTCACTTGCTATCTTTCTTTCATTTGCTCATTCAACAAACATTTATAGAATACTTATTTTGCCAAAGCATTGCAAGGTGTCTCTACCTCACCTATCAATGTCAAGGGACTGGGTTTATAAATGCAACTTTTGAAGGTTTATTTTTCATGTTGTCTGCCTTTGTGTGTTAGAGATGGTTTTTCAAATCGTAGAAGATCGTGATGGGATGTGAAATGTTTTTTCTATTTGCCCAACTAGCCTGGCTATTACACTTTCCTTTCATCTTTGTTCTTATCTAGATGAGAGCTCTCTTTATCTATTGTTGAGAAGAATTCCTATAGCCTTTTGCATCATGTTGCAGACTAGCTCTTAGGAAAGAGAGTTAGGTGATTAATAACAGAGAGACCACCTGGGGAAATAGGAATCAAATCTTAATTCAATGGAATGGTTGATTAGTTAATCATTAATTAGTTAATTAGTTTAGACTGGTTCATCAGTCCTCTATACCTCTGACAAAGCTTTTAATATATTCTTCTTGTCCACTGTCTGCTGATGGTCAATGTCATCAATGTTTTCTTTATCCTTGAACTTGCATTTGGTCATTGCGTCTTTGATTACATTCTCCTTCCCTCCATACCTCCAACAGAGTATGAAAGAACCAAACTGGAGTAGAGGTCCAGAGATGTGGGTTTTAGTGCCAACTCTGCTGTGTGTGATCTCATCTCACCTCTCTCAATCTATTTCTGTACCTCTAAAATGAAAGGGATGGAATAATCTCTATGATTTCTTTTAGCTCTAAATCCTCTTATCTTTGACATTGATTTTTTTCCACCCTACTAAAAAGATATTGACAACAGGCAGATTAATCTATCTCTTACCTTTTTGCTTATTTTTTAGGATAATGTATTGTTATAATATAGTCTTGTATCCTTTTTATAATAGAGCTTCATGAAATTCAATGGAATTCATGAATTTCATTTGCAAAGGTTCTTAAATAAATAGCACAACCCTTAAATGCCCCTTACAAATTTCAAGGTCTTTTTTATTAGCAATTTCTTTACTATAGTCTGGTGAACATCTTGGTGAGTCATTCACTTTTTTTAGAGGAGCTTTAATCTGGCAAATTAGATATTTATTAACAACTTTTAGAATACCTTACACACAGTAAGTGCTTGTCATATAGTGTCAAAGCTGGAAAGGACCTCATAGACCAGCTAGTCTAATTCTCTCATTTTACATACCAGGAGATTGAGGCCAAGAGAAATAAAGGGATTTGGCCAACATTAGGTAGCGAGTTAATGGCAGAGCTAGGATCAGTACTCAGGTCACTTGACTTCTGGTCCATGCTATACTGGAGGTACTGACTTGTTAAAGTATCATTCATGTCTCTTAAGAGCTATAGTACTAATATGTAAAGAGGAATATCATGTTTTTGTGTGTATATTATTCTCATCTCAAGAATTCAGGAGACTATAAGCCAATATAGTGCATACAGAAGAGTTTTTCCCCTCCTTGAAAAAGTTGCTCTTGTGGTCATTCACAAATTTCTGTCAATTTCTTTCATTTTATGTAAATCTATTCCCAAGAGAAATGGTGCCCCTTCCCAATCATTGAGCCCTTTTAGGCCCTAATGATAATTATGATAATGATAATATATAACAAAACTATTTAAAACCAAAAAAAGTTTTAATTGTAATATTATGCTTGACAATTCTATTGATTATATGATTTCCTAGCAACTTTTGGTCCTAAACCGATTTCACTAATATGAAGAAAATGGCATTGCCAGTTTAGCATAACAAAGTGGGATCAATTTGTAAAAAGTTAAAAAGTTTCTATAGAAAAAAATAAAACTCCATAAAGATGCTATTTTAAAATAATTTCCTTGAGACTAGGAAATCTTATCTCTTAAACTGGAAACCATTTTTGACATACATATGTGCACATGTATTTCAGAAGAACATAAGCTTCTTGAGGGTAGGGAAAATATATCATCTTGTCTCTGTGTATCCCTAGTGCCTAGCCCTGTACCTTTCATGTAGTTGGCACAGTGGATAGAGCACTCTGACTAGGATCAGGAAGCCCTGAATTCAAATCTGGCCTCAGAAATTCACTAGTTGTATGACCCTAGGTAAGTCATGTAGCCTTTGTTTACCTCAGTTTCATCTGTAAAGTGGGGATAATAATAGCACTTACCTCCCACATACCTCATAGCTCAAAAATAGAGAAACACCTCCCAAAGTTGTTGTTGAGGATCAAATGAGATAGTCATTGTAAAGGGCCTGGCACATAGTAAGTGCTATATAAATGTTAGCTACTATTTTTATTGATCTGTGTTTGATAAATGTTTATTAGAAGAACTTATGTGATGGTACAAAACAGGAACCATTGTAAATTAACCTACTTTCATCTCTCTCCCCAAGTCTTTGTTTGATATCTGAGGTTTGGCAATCCTCCTCTGGCCTGAAGGAATGGACAGAAGAGTCCAGTCATTTTGAATAGCCTTATTTTCAGAGAGTTAAATTGTTCCTCCAAGATCATGCTGTTGATGAAGAAGCCAGAAGTAGAACCCAAGACCCTAATTTATGCCTCATGCTGTAGCATAGTAATCTCTCCTTTTCATCAGGACTGTGAGGTGTTCAGGGTCCCATTCATCCTTGCAGAGCTAAGTAAACTGAGCAGGCAGCCATGTATTAGACTCCCAAGATTGTATTGATCGGTTGATAAAATATTTCTAGTTCAGAACCATGACAGAAGTTTGAAAAACAGCCTCCAAAAATGTCATGTAAATTATACCATAAGAAATTTTTCATTTTTTTCCCACAAGGCCCTTTATTGATGCTATCTGTTTTGCGTAGGAGAAGTGGATTGTCAGACAAGACAAAGAAGGCAAAACACCCTGTAAGTCAGGGAGATGGAGGGGAAAAACATGAGGAAAAACTCTCCAGGGCATCCTTTCATTGCATCAAGGTTTAGAGTTACAAAACTCTTTTTTTCACTACAACTTTGTAATATTTGTGTAAAATTTTTGTTGTATAACTCTTTGGGTTGGGTGAGTTTTTTAAAAAAAAGTATTCCTATTTTTAATTCAAAGTACAGTTGTCAGAACCCAAAAGAAAATTAAGTGGATTTAGCAAGTGAGAGCTAGCTTTCTGCAAGGCTATGAAATACAGCTGAAAGACCATGACTTCTGAATCAGAGGACATGTATTTGAATTCTTCCTCATCGACTTGCTCCCTTTGTGCTCTGGGCCTCAGTTTCCTCACACTGGAGAAGGAAACCACTCCAGTATCTTTGCTAAGAAAACCCCAAATGGAGTGACAAAGATTTAGACATGATTGAATAATACATAGCTTCAACCCCTCAAAAAATTGGGGCAATCAGATGGTTTAGTAACCGGAGCACTGGGCCCAGAGTCAGGAAGATTGGATTTCAAATCTGGTTTTAGATGCTTATTAGCTGTGTGACCCTGGCCAAGACACTTAACCCCTGAAATGGGGACACACTGGAGAAAGAAAGGGCAAACCACTCCAGGATCTTTGCCAAGAAAACCCCATGGATGTCAAGTTGGACACAACTGAATGATTAAACACCAAGTAGAAAGACTGCTAGATTTAGCATAAAAAAGACCCGGGATCAAATCTCATCTTTGCAAATCCACTCTTTGACTAGTTCTAAATGCTCTGATCATATGAGCTTAGAGAGAGAAAAATATCAATATCCCTGCAGGTTGGCATAACCAAGCAAGGCTTTATGAAACAAGTACAACTTAAATTGGATCCAAATTTATGGGCAAATGGAAAGAATGGAAAATGGCATTTCAGATGAAGGGCTTAGAGAGTTAAAGTTAAGACTTAGAATTCCTTAAGTAATACTTCTTCAAGAGGTTATGGGTCTGCCTCCAGTGGAGGTTTGGGGTTTAGGGAGAATGGAAGAGAAAATTAAATAGAACAGAACAGATGATATAAGGCATTGAGTACCATTGTTTTCCCAGTTAAATAGTCCTGGAAGATGATCAGCGAGGACAGGAAGGCAGCAACTGCTTACAATAGAAGTAATGTAGACTTCAGTTTCTCTCACATTCTAAGGATACCCAGTGAGATGTACATAAAGGTAAAGAAAAGTAGAATCTATGAGATAGTGCTTCTTATAGAACGACCTAGTC
The DNA here is from genome assembly GCF_028372415.1 of Notamacropus eugenii. Taxonomy (NCBI): domain Eukaryota; kingdom Metazoa; phylum Chordata; class Mammalia; order Diprotodontia; family Macropodidae; genus Notamacropus; species Notamacropus eugenii. The sequence goes on along the minus strand of NC_092877.1, from coordinate 152,876,216 downwards.
CTTATGGCCATCTCCAGTGGTCCCAATTTCTGTCTTTGCAATGGAACCAGATGGCTCCAGTGGAGAAAGCAAGGCTGGTGACTTTGTAAATCCAATTCACTTGCAAGTCATGGCATCACCTTGCTGATGTCATGGTCCTCTTCAAGAATGAAGGACAAACAAAAACCACAGCAGTCCTTGTACTGTAGTTGCAAGGAAGTTTCAGAAGTAGATCAGAAGATGGTGATTCATTAAAAAAATGCAAGATCTACCAATGAGAAGACAGGTTAAACAAAGAAAAGACAGAAAGGCTGTGAATTTGGATTATTCAGGACTCCTTTCTGTTGATAACAGTGGAATATGCTGATGTAATATTTTAGCTTGTGGGAAGTAATATGTTCATTATAGATCTAAGGGAACTCATAAGAAAGGATGGGAAAACCTGTTTCTACAACTTCCCTTCCTTCAAGCAACTTCTTTTTTTTAACAGAATGAATTCAACAAGCATCCCAGATAACCGAGGATCCCAATTTCAATAAATATGAATAGCAAAGGCACTATATTTGTGTTTCTTCCAGAGTTAACATGTATGAAATTCGCATTTGTCTTTGTTAGAGGAAGAGTTGAAAGGGTAAGAGAGGAAGACTTTTTCTCCTGTCTATAATTAGGGAGAGTGAAGTATATTTTAAAATAACAGGAGAAATACTTCAAGAGGAAAAGAAAAAAAATTGCAAGTAAAAATAATTGGCATTTATGAAGTACTTTGGGATTTGCAAAGCACTTTACATATTATCTAATTTGATCCTTTCAATAATCCTGTGTGGAAGATGCTATTATTTTCCCTACTTTATAGTTGAGGACACTGAGGCTGAGAGTAGTTAAGTGACTTGCCCAGCTATGCAGCTAGTAAACACCTGAGATTGGATTTGAACTTAGATCTTCTTAACTCCAAATCTAATACTATACCTACTGTAGTACTTAGATTACTATAAGAAAGAAAAGAATATGAAGAAGCAAAGGGTAATTCAAACCTATGTCAGAAAGCTGGAAATGAGAATATGACACAGAGAAAGAAGGAAAACAGATCATTGAACCTCTGAAAGTAAATTGTAGGTTTGAAGTTATTCCTATTAAGAATGAAACTAGAACATGGGAAAAGGAAGGAGATTCCCATGGAAAGAGAGATAAGAACCCATAGATGCCAACGGGGAGAGAACATGTAGTGATAGCCATAGTTTTGAATGCTTTGTTGGAGGCTGCACCATATGACATACATTTAGAAATTATATTCCTTCCCTGTAATCTATGCCGTGTGACCAAGAGCCTTCTGATGCTTGTCAGACCTGATGATTAATACCCACTTCTGGTGAGTCATGGGGAAAGAAATGATGCCACTAGAAGAATCCTAGAGAATTCTTCTAGGGATTATGAAGTTCTGGGTAAGAAACTAAAGCCTGTAAGGAAACAGATGGTGCTTCCGTGATGGCTGCTGATTGAAGGTAGAGGCTTTAGAAGACAAACACAGGGTTTGGAAAATCAGCAGCTGGCTAAGAATCTAACAGGGTTTGGATGAAGACACAAAGAGCTGACAGAATCTTGGCCAGGGATGGAGTACATTTAATGAGGGCAAAGAAGAAAATAACCCATATATATAATGCATATATATGTATATATATTTAAATATATAATATGTATACATATAATATGCACACATGCTTACAGACTTGCATATCTGATCAAAGGAGCTTTAAGTTGAAACTAGAGTAGGGAAAAGAGAAAATCTGTAGTTTCTGGGAAGCTTTCACACAAGCCCTTGGAGGGATAAGGTAAAGTCTCAGCTTACTCTCACAGATGCGCAGACTAAAATACATTTGCATTTCTATTATTAGCAACTTGTAAATTGATTCCCAAATTCTGAGGTAGGGACGAGGCACTGTACTATTTTATGAGTATATTTATAGGGAGAGGAGATACAATCCTGACCACAATTACCTACTTGCACCCTACTTTCCAGCAGGTCAGTGCACCAGCATGCTCAGGGAATTAAAAAGGAAGACCCTGGATCAACCACACTGAAGTCTCATTAGAGTTATTTTCTGTCTTTGATTGAGACGTCATATCTGCCCAAAGGCACTATGGTTGGGTCCAATCTTTTATCCAGTGACAGGAGTAAATTTCCACCTCTCTCTTTATTTCAGTACCTTTGTTTAATGTCACCTCAACATATTGGAATAGTGTTTCAATTATAAAGAACTTCTGTTGGTCACCTGGTTTTCCCTAGTTACCATGCTCTCAAAACTACCCACTTTGCATCCAGTAAGCTAGATGCCACAGAGAATATATGGTATAATATAGGAAAAAGAAATGTAGTGGGGATTATCAGTAATTTACAGAAGATGATATCCAGGAAGAGGGGATAATGATAATATTTATGTTCTCAGATGTTTATACACAGGCATCTAAAGTATATGTAATAACAAAATAAATAGGAAAATAATAGTAGGATGTAAATTTAACCTTAGAATTGATATAATATGACCTGTGATTTCATATAGAATTAGAATGGTAACTGTTCTTCTAAAAAAGCATATTTGATAAAAAAGGGTAAGTAACCTTTTGCAACAAGAAGATATACTATTGTATAGTAGGGTAAAGGGAAAGTGCTAGTGTTTGAGTAATGATCAGTGGAGGGAGAATCAAGCATGGTGCACTTAATGCTCATGGAGATTATAGACCCCTTAGTCTTAAAGAGGAATTGGATAATGGATTCCAGAAGTAGGTCCTTAAGTAGGTTACACTAATGATGGAACATTTTAGGTATCTACAGATGTTAGAGTTTTCTCTCAGTTGAAGGCAAAGCAGCCAAGAGTGACTTGACTTATCTTAAGATAATTTCATTCTTTGGAAGGTAAACAAGAAGTAGAATTACTACTCAGGATTGCATTTTGATTAATAAAGGGGAATTTGTTACCAAAACTGATCTGACTAGAACTCTGGGAAGAAATATAGGGTCATAATAGATAGGAGGAGAATGTTGGGTAAGTATGATACGTAGTCTAGAATTTGGAACAGTGGGGTGGTCCCTTGGTTAATTACTTCCTTTTTTCCTTCTTCACTGAAGGTGGCACAATAAGGTGAAATACTTGTAAAAAATATAGTAAGAACTTTTATACATATTTACATTTGTATTTTCTTTGGAAGCCTTTCACTGGGGGATGGATAGTTTATAAATAACCTAGGAGACTTGTGTATGAATGGTAGGGGGTGGGGATGAGAGCAGGAGAGAGATAAAAGGGCAATCTAAATAAATAATGCCAATCACCACTCTTTCTCTGTGTGCCTACCCTTAACTATACATCTGTGAGCCCCTTTGGGGAAGATGAATCATTTATCAAGTTCAAGACATAGTATAAAGTTTACACAATAGATGTAATTGATTCTGAGTTTCTTTAGAATTTGAGGAGAATTCTTTAGGGGAAAAGTTGCTGCTCAGGAGCCATGGAAAGATGGTAACTGGAACATCTAACAGCTCTGCTTTAGCCCTTGGCCTTTATCACCACTGTGTTTTTAACTCTTCCTTCACCCCACCCCTACATATTTTGTCTTGATCTGATTGTAACTATCTCACTCCTTTTGCTAGGAATGACTTGAAGGATAGTTCTTTGGGGAGAAAAGCTAACAGCAACTTAGAAATTAGTATGATTTTCATACTGTAACTTGAACTAAAAGTCATGATGCATTCACCCTTTAACAACAATCAGTTTTAGTTGCATGGTTCATGAACCAAATCATTACTGTGACATTGTTTTATGGGAAGAACTGGTGGAAAATGTTCAGACTGATGAATTTTAAAAAAGGACCCATGATACTACTAAAGAAAAAAGCTTATCTCAGTACAGTGACTTTAAAGAGAATTTTAGAGTAGGATCCTCCTAAAATCTATTTGATTCATATCCTGTAATTTATGGGCATGCCACTACTTGATAATTCTGCACCCCACCCCCATGCCCAAATGAGGTAGACATGGAGTCGAATTATTTGTTTTAATCACTCCAGACAAATATGCCTTTACTTCCTACCTTGGATGTTATTTATAATGAATACAAGCAAGTGGCATATTCTTTCTCAGATGTAGGATGATCCTTGTGAAAGAAAAAAGAGTTCTCATTGCTTTTCATGATTAAAGGGATAGAAGTTTGTGGTTTTCCAAGCTACCATTAGCTAAAAACAACTGGAAATTTACTTAGGCAGAAGGTGTTGTAGCTTGCTGAAACTCCCCCTCCTCAAAGTAAGGGATCACAGTTGACAATCAACCTGTCTGTAAATGAGGCAACTACACTGTCACAGTTGTATAATAATTAACAAACTGAACTTATAGCTGGGACTGCCCCAGGCACTGTAAATGTTAACAGGTGCCAGTACTATCAGACTTAAACATTGCACTGGGAATTTCTGTGGGTGAGAGAACACGAAAGAGCAATTGTGTGGTCCTCTGGACTAGGATTCAGAAGATTGTTTCTAGGCTCAACTCTGCTGTCCACTGTAATTCCATAAATTTTTGTTTAGTGCTTACTGTTGCTGGAGGCAGGGGGACACAAAAATAAGTGAAAATGTAACCCCTGCCCTGCCCATTCCATCATGGAGAGGACACCCCACATAAATGGGTAAGTGTATACATAATAGTTTGGGGAGGATAAAAGTGTACAAATACCTTTATTTGTACAAACAAGGCTTTCTATGGGAAATGGTACATGAGTAGAGTATTGAAGGGACCTAAGAATTCTGGGAGGTAGAGGTGAGAAGAGAGTGTACTCCAGCATTAGGGGCAGCCTATGCAAAGGTACAGTGGTGGGAGATAAAATATTAAGTTCAGGGAACATTAAGTACACAAATTTGACTTGAGCATAGAGTATTCAAAAGAGTAAAGAGAAAAATACCTGCAAAAAAAGAGAGGAGAGAAGAGGGATAAAGAGGAAAGAAAGAAGAGAGAAAAGGAGGAGATGAAGGACAGAGAAGAGGAAAGAGAAGAGGAAGAGAGGAAAGAGAGAGAAATGAGGGAAGAAGAGAGGAAAAAAAGAAGGCAAGTTGGGGAAGGGAGGATGAGTAATTCACCAGACCCATGCTTATTCTTTATTAAAGGCACTAATAAGTGTTTCGGACTATCCCTGATCTTTGGAGATTATTGATGTTATGTGTTTATAATTCTACAGCATCAACCACATTGATGTAAATATTTTATTACAAAGTTTACAAATGTTAATAAATGAATATATGTAAGTATAAATATACACATACAAATATAATCTCTAGATCTATCTACCTATCTGTGTATGTATGTATGTATGTATCTATCTATCTATCATCTATCTGATGAACCTTGTAATACATCTACCCTTCCTGGAAGGGCAATAGTGGTAGTAAGGGATTAGACATTTCTTTTCGGTCACAGTATCTTGGTATTGCTGGGCACGAGATTGTTTATTGACTAAGGAAGGCCTGTCTTGTCATTGGATTTAGAAGGGCTAGTCAGGCCTCAGAGTGAGAGTTTGAGATCTACAATTTGGCACAAAGGAAAACAGGAAGGATTAAGTTAATTAGGACTTTCAGAGTCCTTGTTCAATCACTAATGGAGCAGCTGAATAAAGGAAGATCCTTGAAGACTAATGGCTTTTAACCATGATCAGTTCAAAGCTACCTAGACAGTCTTGCCCCTGGGTTTGCTAAAGAACGTTGGATTCATATATAAGGGAAGTGGTCTTCAAGGTCAGTCATCAAAGGAAATATCTTCTGGTCAAAACTACCATTTTCTGAGCTGTTTGTATTCCTTAGAAGCATAATTAGGCAGACCATGAAGATGGTGGGGGATTAGGAAAGTGGATTCCACTTCAGGTCCATGAAAGGGAAGTTAGCTGTTGTCTAAAATATTGAAGTCCTCTATCTTTTTTGACCCAGTTGTAGGGTTTGGGCCTCATGAATTCTGACTGCACTATTGGCATATCTCCCTCCCCAACTCCACAGGCCAAATTCCTCAAATGCTCCTGGAAGCCCTGGAATTTCCTGATTGAGGTGCTCTGAGTACCACAACTGTTTTCACCTCATGACTTTTCCCACCACAAACAGGGCATCTGAAATTTTGAGTTCTTCATGTTGCTGAGCAACGACTGCTGTTGTTCTGTAAACCTGGGTATTTTGATTATAGCCTCCGAAAATTGATAGAAGTTAGGAATCTAAATGAAAGAAGCAGTAAAACCAGCAGACTCCATTATAGTGAATTCCTGAAAAACAAGTCATTAGTGAACACAGGGGCTGACTAGTTGGACAGCTCCAAGGGAAAGAAAAGGGTATGCAAATGCCAAAAGATTTTGGAGCTGTGGCTGTTCCTTGGGGATCAACAGAAGTGGATCCCTATGATGATTAGATGAATTCCCAGAAGATGATTCCCATTTTTTTTAAATGAAGGAGAAAAAAAGAACTAATTTGTTAAACAAAGGTTATCATCTGAAGTAGGAATACCACAGAAAGTGGATAAAATGGCATTTTTCAAAGAACTAAAATATAAAACCAGTGAAATTTAAAGAGTGAAATTAGAAAAGTGGGGACATGATACAGTTTTCAAATGGAAAAAAGATAGAAAATCTTTCTTAAAATACATCAGGAGTAAGATCGTGGGGGATGGTGAAGCCTATAGATACTTTTGTTAAGTGGCAAAGGAAGGCTGAGGATGGATGGCACCCCCAACTCTGGAGGCATTGTATACATATAATAATCTTAGACTCTCAGAGATAAGAAAACAGAGAAATGGAAAAGATAAAGAAGGAGCTTTACCTTTGTGATTGGGGTGACTAGAATTAAGAGGAGCTAAGCCAGAAATACTTCACAGGGAAAGCAAATTTTGAACAAAGTATTCAAGGAGAGGAAGATTGCGAGCCAGCTGGCTTCTTGCTGTCTCTTCCTTCACCGTTTAGTCTGTGTTCTGGCAACAGGAGGTGAGAAGTTTTCAGGAGAAAAGAGAGTACTCTCATTTTTTAAGTACTGGACCGACTTACCAAGGGCTGAGTCAAGACCTGTGGAGGCATTTTACTTGGGGTAGGTTTTCATGTCTTTAGGATAGTGGTATCTTCCAACTAGATAGCCTTTCAATATCTCTTACATGTCTCTGATTCCAAGGTTTTAATGGTATCTTTAACAGCTTGTCACATGTTTTTGGAGATGTTTTACACTCATTCCTGAGTAAGCCAAGAATCCTAAAGAAGTCTTTGATTTTTCCCTTAAAGTTGGTTAAAACTTTGTAGGCCCTGGGGGGGGGGGGAAGACCTTGCCTATCAGAAACTCCACTGAGAACTAGACCATAAGCACAGAAGCCTGTGATTGGCCACAATAGATTTTGGTCCACGTGCTAGAATTCACTTAATTTAGGGCATCGCAGATTGGAAGGAATAGAGACATCTGAGGTCATCTACTCTAAACCTTCCTCTCATTTTACAAAGTAGGAAACTGAAGCCCAGGGAAACTGACTTGCCCAAGGTCACACAGTTAAATCCTGTGACTCTGTTAGTCTACTTATTCTAAAAGTGCTGGTACACTGTCAGCACTGAGAAAGAAGCAACTGCTCACAGCTTGATAGCATAGGAGAAGTTAGATAAAAACTCATTATTTTTTTTTAGAGAAGCAGACATAAGAACTAAAAAAAAGTAACAATCTAGGTCTATTTCATGGACATTATGTACCTCAAAGAGCCTAGAAAGCATCACTGTACTGTATTATTACTACCTGGAACCTTTTCACTTAAGAACCTACAAGATGTTGCCCCAGGTTTGAGGAACTTGGTAGGGTTTTGTACACACAAAAAAGTTAAGAATGCTATATTTAGTTCAACCTTTTCATTTCACAGATGAAGAAACAGAAACCTAGAGAAGGTAAGTGATTGCCAGTGGCCATAGAGATAGAAATATCAGAGGCAAAATTTGAACACAGAACTGTCCTCTGATTTTTAGAGCTTTCTACCATCATGCCATGCTACTTGACATTTTGGTCAAAATAAAGTTTGTAGGGCTCCCTCATTTTTACCTGAAGTTCCATATACCATTCCAATAACAATAAAATCAAAAAAGATCTAATGTTGTTCAAGTGTGCAAGAATGTATGCAGTGTGATTTTTTGAAATGTCTAAAGAGGTTAAATTAAAAACAAAACAAAACATCTGTTGCTTACAATTTATAGCCCCTCAGTTACTGAGAAAATCATTTACGATGATTGTTGTTGTTGTTGTATAGGGGCAGCTAGGTATTGCAGTGGATAGAGCACCAGTGCAGGAGTTAGGAGGACCTGAGTTCAAATCTCACCTCAGACACTTGACACTCACTAGCTGTGTAACCTTGGACAAGTCACTTAACCCCAGTTGCCTCATCTTGGGTCATCTCTAGTCATCCTAATGAATATTTGGCCACTGGATTCAGATGGCTGTGGAGGAGAAACGAGGCTGGTAACCTGCACAGCTCTCCGTCACTCAAAACAAAGTCAAGTGCAAGTCATGTCATTATTTCTCTGATGGTATGGTCTTCTTCAGCAACAAAGGATGAACACACACAGTTTCTCTTGTTGTTGTGTTTGTCCTTTGTTCTTGAACAGGACCATGACATCAAGATGATGGCATGACGTGCAGTTGACTTTGACTTGAGTGAGGGAGGGCTGTGCAAGGGCACCATCCTCACTTTCTTCTCCTGAGCCATCTGGGCCCAGTGGCCTGATATTCATCAGGATGACTGGAGATGGCCCAGGATGCAATGTGAGACTCTGACTGTTTCAGGCTAAGGTCTTCTTTAGGATGATTAATTTCAAGTCAAAGGACCTACTATGTGCCAGGCTGTATAGTTGTAGTCCTGTTGTATTTGTAACCAGATTTGATTCTATTAATGTAGAAACATGAAAGTGTATGAACAGAAGAAAATGGTGTTATTTAAGAATCTTCCATTCTTAGTTTTCTCCTTAATCCATGACACAAGAACTTGTGTGTATAGTAAGATCACCCTCTGCCCTACTACAGTCCTATTGTAATTCTACTCTGTAGTGTGGGAACCCAAGGTTCTTCAAGGCTGTCCCAGTGGAGTGAGTGCAAGCTCTGGCACATCTTGCCAAGTGCTAAAATGAGTAGTTTTTGCCTTGTGACAGGCTTTGTTTTTGTAATTTGAGGACCAGCCCAGCTAAGATTGGAAAGGCTTTTATCAACAGAATGTTGACCATTAGATAATGAAATTTTTTGACCACTGCCACTCATAAAGACCACTTCTTGAGGCAGAGGTGCCAAACATATGTCTTTGGGGCTTTATGTGGCCCACAACACTCCTGAGTATGACTGAATCATAAATGTTCCTATGTGATTTGAATGTGTTGATGTGTTAATTAAGAAAATAAACATGTACAGATGTGTGGTTTTCTAAATCAATATGTGGTCTACAAAGATCCTTGTGTTTAGTTTAGTGAGCCCTATTATTATTTGAGTTTGGCTCCACCATACTAAAGCATTGAACCATTTGCATCTATAGAAGAAATATCATATCTTCACCAATGAAATCATAAATCTTTTGATGTACTGAATTGTGATCTCTCTTAGATAGCTCTTCAGATAGATCAGTGGCCAGAAATTTGCCCAAGGAACTCTGCAATCCATTCATTTCTGAGTTCTTGGTTTTGGATGTGAGAATTCTAGTCTAGTTTTGGATTAAGCTGAAATATATTTAGATGCAACTAAATTTTTTTTCTAATTTACACTTATTGTTAATGAACCATAGGTGTACCAGGTTTGTGACTGAAGTGCTTATATTTTGTAATGTCCCAGATGTAATGAATTGATTCTAGAATGATTGAAATCTATGCCCTGAGGGGCAATAGAAAGTCAAGCCTTTGCAAAGGGAACTTTGATTTAAAAAAAACATGGAGGAGATGCGTGAACACTAGTGTATTGTGTTTTGCCTTCTTCTCCCAGTGGTGTCATTTTACATCACTCTGATGATGGAGTGGTGTTATTTGTGTCTTGTCATTCTCTCAGCAGTTGGTCTTTTTATCACTTTTCTATCAGATGCACCTACTTACCAAATTTACAGTGAACTTGTCCTCCCCTACTTGGCTCCCCTCATCTAATTCCCAGTAAGCAGCTGTTTTCTCTCTTTTTTATGTATCCTTTCACCCTCTGCTTTTCCTCCCCCATTTTCAGTATAATAGAAATGCCTGCAGTGAAAAAAATATTTTAAGGATAGTCTAATTTGACCGTTTTAAAACAAGATTAATTTTTAATAAATAAAATTATGAATACTTCCCTTTCCTTATTTCTCTAAAATAGAAAAAAAAAGAATAAGTCTTATAATTGGCTTTTAAAACCACACACATTAATCATTTTCACTTGTCTAGAGAACTCCACCTCTTCAGTATTTTGGTATCATTAGTCATACTATTTTATATTTTCCTTTTCCTTATTTTATCCTCATATTTTCAGTACTAAAAAAATCCCTTGCTCTGTCCTTATTTGAGTCTATTTTATCTCCCTTCTCAATAGGCTAAATTTTTAGCCTTATTTTGAGTTATTAACATGGTTATACATAAAAAAGATAATGATGGACATATTATTTTGAGAGAAACCTTTTTTAAGGTAATTCCAGCAGTTTTACAAGTGTGGAAGGTGATCTGATAGAAGGCTGAGTCTAACAGTAGCAAGCCCCAGGTGAATATCAGATAAACGGCTCATGGAAAATAACACAAATAGTTAGGAGATGAATATACTTCAAGTATATAGATGTATGGTTAAAATAAGAGCTTTTTGCATTATTTTGTATATTATATGAAATTCAATATTTAATTACGCAAATAGAATGTGTTTTGGATTTGAAATCACCTCAGTGGAGAAGGATCCAAAAAAAGTAAATGCCATAGGAGGATCAGTTGATGGAACTGAGAATATTTAATGCAGAGGAGACTGAGGGGGACATGAATGGCTGTCTTCAAGTATATGGAATTCAATAGTCATCTAGTTAAGCCCATGGCTAAAAAAGAATCTGCATGACAACATATCTGACAACTGGGCATCCAGATTCTGCTTGAAGACCCGCAATAGGGAAAAATCCATTACCTCTTGAAGAAGTTATTCTTGACATCAAGCCTAAATTTTCGTCTTTGTGGCTTCCATGCATTGATTCTTGTTTTGTCTTTGGGGACTAAACAACTTTACTAAGGAATTAATATAATAGTAAAGTTAGATTCGGAGCTTAAGATGTGGTCTTCTTTTGTCCCAGAAGGCAGAAGTGTGAACCATAGCTAGAAGGTGCTGAGAGGAAGGTATAATTTCAGTGTAATGAAAAACTTGACCAAAAGTGGAACAGGCTACTGTGAGAGGCAATTAGCTCTCTTTTTCTGGAAAGCTTTCTACAAAATCAGTAGGACCACTTGATGATGATGTTTTAAAGGGGATTCTTGTTTGGATATGACTTGACCTACATGGTCTCCAAAGTCTCTTACAGTCTGAAGATTGTAGCTGCAAACCAACAGTGACAGATGGGAATCAGAAGCTCCACCATTCATCCCAAGTGTCCAACTCAAAAGAGGTTCATATTCATATGCATATGATGCATTTCATGTATATAACTGGAACAGTTCAATTCACATAGATACTCAGCAAATACTTGCTGGTTGCCTGCTGAGGAAGAAGACTTTCTGATTTGGTGTCCTTTCATGTGTGAAAATATACTTTGGGCATACTCATGAAAATCTTAGTCTGTGTGTGTTTTTTTTTTTTTGCTGTAATTTCTCCTACATGTGGAACTCCTAAGAAGGAAAGTCTCTCACTGATGTAGCTGGATGTGTAACTTGTAGTCTTTGAGAATTGCCATTTAGTGTTGAGAGGTTATGTGACTTACTCAGGCTCACAGAGACAGCATAATAATAGGTCAGAGTTGAGACTCGGTCCAGGCTCCTCTCTGAGGCGACTTCACTATCCGCTCTGCCCTAGCTGCCCTCATTTTATTGAAGCCATCATAAATAAAAAGCTGTGAAATAATTGCCTTCCCATTGGCATATGGCAGGCTGACAGTGATATTTCTATTGAAGATTAGCCATTCATGTCATGTGGAGTGGTAAATAAGAAACGAACTGATCTGAAGGTATACACATCTTAAGTCTGAATGATTTTAAAGTACTTAGATTTAATGCAAATGACTTTTGATATTTTAAAAATATTGAACACTTGAACTCAATAGATAGAGTTACCATGATGGATGAATTTTTCCTTAATTGTCTCCTTGAACTTGAGAAGTTCACCCTTTCACACACTTCATTCCCTCACTCTATTTTTCACCTTGTGCCACTATGAAATAACTAGAAGATTAAGATAGATAGGCAAAAATTTGTATGAGACAGTATGATACTAAGAATTCAGTCTCTTGCTTTCATGCTAAGAGGCCTAGGAAATATGGCAACAAATTCATAGTCAAGGGGATCAGAATAAGGACATCAAATAACCCAGGTTCAAAAAGTCAGGCACTAGAGTCTGGGAGGTGAATTAAGGAGGCGAGGAGCTGGTGAGTCCTTCAGGGACAGATAGTCTAAGTCCAGAAGCAACAGAGATGAAGCATCAAGAGTTCAGGGACTTGAGAACCAAGGCAAAATATCTGGACAATGAGGGAGTCAGAAATGAGTCAAATGTTCTGGGTAACAAAGAGATATCACCAATAATGTGCTTCGTAATGAGACAAAGGACTTCTGAAAGACTTCTTCAGTATTTTCTGCCCTGGTGTGTGTGTGTGTGTTGTGCTGTGTTGTGGTGTGTTTTGGGATATTGAGGGATGATATTTGCTCTGATACTTGAGGTAATTAAGCAGACAAAGCTAGAGTCGGGGGGCGGTTAGGATTGAGGGTGACTGCAGAGAGAGACATAGCTCTCACTCTATTCTCTTAAGGCCCTATTTGAAAATTAATCATGCTTTATTTAAGTACAATATCTTTGCTAGTTACCTCAAAACAATTTATTTAGCCCTAGCTAAGTGGAGCCCAGTGATCCAGAAATCCATTTTGTAAGGTAGAAACTTAACGAAATGAAAATTCATTTCCTGCTAAGTGTCCCAAGTCTCCATCCCCCAAATTAGCTCACTAGCATGTCAACTTCCAAGCTCTGATTTCTGTGATTAAAGGCACTTATTAATTGACATTTGGTTTCTATATTCTGCAGTGAATTTGTGTTCCTGAGACAAATGATCAGCAACATTTGGAAACAGTTGATCCCAGTGGATTAAACTACTGTATCAAGAAGGAATGCAAGTTATTACTTAGTTCGGAAATCACAAAAATAGGACGGCAATCCCCAAAATGTCACTTGAGGGACGTGGGAGTGACAATTCTATGATTTCAAAGCATTAGCACTTCTGGGATTGACTGTGAGATCCTTTTTCCCCTGCACCCTCTTAAGTTGATAGCACTGTTGCTTTGGAAAAAAAATAAGTTGTGCTTTAATGCAGCTATGACTATCAGATGTTTTTTGAGAGTAAATCTCTTTACTACATTGATAAATTTCATTGTGTTCTGTAGTACAATCCTTGGAATAATTGCTATAATCTTGGCTGAGATCCCTCAGCACACAGAGATCCAGTTTATTTGAGCAGCTGTCAAGGCATACCTTTTGATAGTCTGTCCTCTGCAGAGTATACTATACTCTTTGTGGGAAGTATATGTTAATTATGTATGTATATACATGTACACATACATATGTATGTGTGTATATGCTTCTAAAAGGAATTATTGAGTTGGAATATCTATGCCTGGCTATGGGCATGATTACCACATTTAGCACCAGCTTTACATTTCCTTTGGCACTTGCTTTAATATGTGTTTCTTTTATGTCACCACAGCTGTGCTCCTATAGATACAGTTGGTGTGACACTGGAATTTATATGTAATCCAGGGGCTACCTCGGCCTGGAAAAACTGTTGTGGAAAGAGCTCTGTTCAAAGATGATTCTCTCCAAAGAATTTTTAAATTGTAAATAATATGGAAATGAAGCAAAGATTACCTATTTCCTATCAGAAAAATCAGAGCTGAATTGATTACTTAATCACATGGACTTAACTAATTCTTTTGAGAAGAGAAGAGGTTCCTGACAAACTGCCCTTGTTTTAATTACCTGGTGATGGCATACATCTGTGCCACCTACTGGTAAATCCTCATGCCCAGGATGTTTTATGGTGCTGTTTGATAGAAATGAAGTGCTTCTAATTAAAAAGAAAATATATTTTTGTTCAATGTCTTTTCACAATATTGGTGTCTGTCAACTTTTTTCCCCCAGCTCTTGCATGCTTATCCTTTCTTTAACCTTTAATACTTTATCAAAACCCATCTCTGCCCCATCCCAGTTTCTTCTGTATGTTCTAAGCCTTGGATGAAATCACCTATTGGTTTTTGTTTCCTACTTTACCATTTCAGGAGGCTCACCGGTTTAGCTTGCCAACTTTTCTTTCTCTCCCTCAGAAATGCCATTCTGGGTTCATTTACCCCATTCCATTCAGTCAGCTCAGCAATTACTCCTCCTGACATATCATTTCCCTTCAATAACATTATTTGGGATCCAATTCCCTTCTTTCATCTCCAAGAATTCTCTATCTCAAAACCCCTGCCTCTCTCCTGCTGTTTCCGCTTTGGAAAGCATTTGTCAGACAGAATCTCTAGGACCTTTTGACACTTAAGGCTCATTTACACATTTTGAAATGTCTGAAGTGCAGACGCTTTTGAAAATGATTAGAACACAGTCCCATTAAAAAAAGAGAAAAGAGAAAGAACAAAATGGGCTTGGACCCAGGCAGACTAGGTAATGAGATGTTTTAGGAAATATTAAATGTATAATGTGCAAAGGTCCCTGTTACAATTTTTAAAGGTGCATTAGTAGGTTTTAGTTATCAGATCGTGACTGCTAAAATGTACCCACATATGCAGGACAATGGGCCCCCAGGGCTTTAGCATTTCAGTGATGAAAAGAGGTTCTGTCTTAACTAAATATTACTGCACTGAAAAGGTACTTTATATTTTAAGCTGTGCTTAGTTCAGCCTAATAATCAGATTGTTAGCCTGTCAAGAACTGAGCAGCATTATGGATGGAGCTTGAGTCATACATAGCTTCTTCTCCAGATCAGTGAAAACAGCTAAAAGAAGGAGAGCCTGTGTTCCATCTTCTCTCATGGTGTTTATGAATATGTCATATGTGGCCAGGCATTCTTTAAGAGGACTCGTGACTATCTTTTAGACATTTTCCACCTCATGGTTCCATGGCTTTGCACGAGTTGTCTGCAATGCCTGGAATACTTTCTTATGCTTCTTGGAATCCATGGTTCCTTTCCATGTTCCACCCAGCAACTACCTTTTACATAAGGCTCTTGTTGATCCCCTCAGTTTCCCCCTCCCCCCAAATTGCTTCATGTATATAGGAATCTTATACGTACTTTTCCTGTTTACATGTTACTTGAGTAGAATGTGAGCTCCTTGAAGCAGGAATTATTTCTTTTCTGCCTGTGTATCCCTTTGGTATGCCCAGAACAACGATTAGCACATTGTAGGTAGGTCTTGAATAAATTCTTGCTGAAATGAATTCAATTATTTTTTTAAAGAAAACTTAACTTGTGGTAGAAATTTAGTGATTCTGATATTTTCAGTTTAAGAAACCAAAGTATTCAGCTTGGGAAACAGAAGACTTAGCCTGGTGTGTGGGAGGGTGGTAAAGACATGATTTCTGAGGCCTGTGCAACATATGACCCATGGGTCACTTGTGGCCCACCAAAGGATTTCAGGTGACTTGTGAAAAATGGAGAGGATATAAAAGAAAGTAAAGATGTAATGAGTGCTTTATTCATGCTCTGCTTAACACACCTTTCATTAGTCACTGTTGTGCCCAACCATCATGCAGCTTGGCAAGTGGGTTACCACTACACACTCTCTCCTGTTTGTCACATGACCCATGACAACCAACCATCATCAGTTTGTCTCTAGTCGGAGAGGAGCAAGAGTCTCATCTTTCTGCTGTGTTTTTGGTTGTTACTGGCATTGAACAGGGACAGACTGAGTGCAGCCACATGCCAATGTGATGCAGGGCAACAATACTAGGGCTTCTTCCCCTCCCTCACTTTGTGGCCACCCTCCAATTTATATGAGTGTCTGGCGCTTTCTCTAAGGTCAGACACTCAGTTCAGTATTTCTTTGTATATGAGCAGTTGCTTTTTGGTTCTAACACTAAAATTTTGGGGGTGACTTTGTAATATTGGTAATGAAAGCAAACACAAGATCAAATCAGAGCATAGAGTGTTTAATCCAAGTGGACAAATTGATACTTGTTTACTTACATGAGAGACTGAATATTGTGCCTTGTTTGCTGAGAAGTAGTAGCCATTCCAAAAGAATATAATCTTTATCGCCATTTTGAATGAAAACATCCTGACTGAAGCAAATTGGACATCAATGGAAAAAAAAGTGAAAGTGTCCAGATTGTTGAAAAATCTCAGCGGAGAGCAATGTTTTCTCAAGACAATATACTTAGAAGATGAGAAGGCTACGAACTAAGGTTAGTTTTCATATTTCTAAAGAAATTTTTTTGCTGCTGAGAAGTCTATTACTGAAGGTGAATTCATAAAGAAGGGTTTGCTGATTGTAATTTCTGTTTTCTGTCCCAAAAAATTGTTTTTGAGAAATAGTTTAATCATTAGTTATACTTTTACTTGGAAAGCAAGCCTATCTGCAGCCTGAAGAAGTTTAGTGTATTTTAATTTTGTCCCCTATCTACTGCCAAGTTATGCAGGCCTAGTCTATCATGTGGAAGAGGGATTAATTAGCCTTGTCCCCTTATGTCCAGAGGCCAGAGAGAGAAACAATTGGCAGGCATACTGAGGGGCTCACTCAATATATTTCAATTTCAACAAAAAGAAAACTTCCCAGTGGTTTGACTTGTCCAAAGGAGGAAAGGGCGATTTTGTCTCTCACTTTGTGTTCCTCATCACTGGACATCTTTAGATGGGAGCCTTATGTGGTGGGGATCACTTGTTGGTGAAAGTCATGGTGGAGAACAGAATCTTAGTCCAGGCAGGCATTGTACTAGATCTGGAAAATCTTACAGACTTTGTGATTCTATGGAGTATTTTAGTAACTGTTTGGAGGGAATAGTTAGGATTTGGGGAGAGGTGGGACTTTGGCATTACTAGCCCTAGTCCTCCAGGACATTGGTATCATATGCCATGTTTTGTACATTTTTTGTTTATTGCTGTTTTTAATTAGTACATGACAGTGTTAAAGGCCAAAAATGCAGGACCCCTTTAGACCCAATTCATTTGATTCTCTTCCATGATAAGGGATCCTTCCCAGATATGACCAACCATGCCCAAAACACATGTGTCATTGGTCATGAAGAGTAGGATTTGGCTATTTGGGTACAAATGTATCACCAGTTCTGGAGAAATAATTCAAAGTATATTTTTTAGCAACAGTTTTCTACATCCTACATAAGAATACAAGTGATAGATTTTCTCCATTTTTGCCAATATCAGGTTAAATGGCAAAATGGGTTGATTCAAGTCTAAATTCCAGCTAATGGCAAAATGGGACTTTTCTGGAATAAGTTTGATATCACGAAAAGTACACCAGTGACCTGGGCCCTAATTCTAAGTATTGTGTGACCTAGAACAATTTACTCAGCCTCTCTGGTCCTCAATTTCTTCGTGTCTAAACTGAGGGTGTTGGACTATGATTTCTACAATCTTTTCCAGTTCCAAAATTCCCTCGATTCCCCTAAGACCACATGGCTTCTTACTAGACTGGCTGTTTCTTTCAGGTCATAAGGGTACCATTACTGCAATACCTAAAAATACTTTGATACCAGAAATAGTCAGCATTAGCCAATCAGTGGATATTTATTTGCCGACTCTTATGTGCTCATAATGGGCAGCCAAATGTAAAGTATAAAATTGGTCCCTGGGTTTTTCAATGCTTATAAGGGCTGGAGTTGTCATGGGGAGTTAATTTGGGCACTGGGGGAATCTGGTTTAATACTTATTAAATGTTGGTGTAGTACTAGGAGTGAAAACGGATTCTTCAGGTAAGACATTTAACCTAGAATGTAACAGTAAAGCATACCAGCGCCAAACACAAAATTAGCAAAATTCAGTCTTGGCCAAGCTTGGTGGGCCCTGGCTAAAATGAAAAGAACAAGTCTATGGTCTGCTCAGGTCCCAGTGATCAACTGAGGCATTGTTCTTTCGTGTGGTTGAAATTTGATCTTTGTGTTGTGAAATTTTAGCTGCCGTGATTCCCATCTGTGAGGTTTTAACCAGAGCCAGATTCCCCAACTTCTGTTTGTTTTATACCCTTAATGAAACACTGTTGATACACATCTGTGCTCCATGCATCTGGCTGTTCTGGACCCTGAGTCATGGATGGAGATGGATGAGACCTCGGTTAAGTGGAGAAGGAAAGATTTCCTGTCCATTCATGCCTTGTCACTGGGGAAGAGAAAGCAATGGAGAAATTGAATGAGTTACTTTAACTAGAAATAGGAATCCTTGTGAAAAATGAATTGGAAGGCATAGCAAAAAGAACCAGAGAACTATCTAACACCATTCTCTTCTAAACCTCTAAGGCCGATTTTAATTTCTTCAGGAAACTGAGGGGCTGTGTTTCTGGAAGATGAGAGTTTCCCTTACTGTGAAATGTTCCCTGACTTAAAAGTCAACCTAGCAATACAGCAGGAACATTGGATTGGGGATCAAAGGTTGTAGGTACAAATAATGCTTCCTACTTATAACCTGTGTGACATTAGGCAAGTCATTAAGGCATTAAATTAAACTCTCTGAACCTCAGTTTTCTTATCTATAAAAGAAAGTTGTGCTAGATGGTCTCCAAGGTCACTTCTAACTCTTACTCTGTGATTCTTTCTACTGTTAGGTGCTTAGATGTCACTGCTTAAGGGTTATAAATGGCATTAGTGCTTCACAGTCGTCAGGTGTCTCCTTTAGAAGGGGAAAGGACAAGGATTTAGATACTAGTGAAAATAACACTTAGTATGTGGAAGTACTACCTACATACTAAGAATGATAGGTCCCTCTCCTGCCTCCCCATAATCTAAAATAATGATCTTCTATCTGCCAAGTTTCCTTTGTCTCCATAAGCTTCAATAATCTAATCAGAAATAGCTCCCCATGTTCTTTTTGATGGTGGGTCATGCTGGCTAATTAGTTCGTGGTTAGTGCTAATGAGATCCGGCCATAATTCCCTTTGATCCCACTGCTTGCCAGAGAAATGTGAAAGCACAATTGGGGGTGGGGCATACTATTTTCATATTGTAACCACCTTGCTGGGATTAAATATTCAAGATTTGGCCAGGGGAAGTAATAGTGCTTTCTTTTGTACCATTTGTAACTATAAGCAAGTTATAGCAGTAAAGTAAATAAAGGCAGAAGACATTCCCTACTTCATGTTGTTGGTTTATTTCCTCTTACATTTTAAGATATTATGTTATAAAAAAAGTAGATTTTATACATTTTGTGTTTCATACATGGAGACATTGTAAAGTCTTAACAAGAACCTTTGAATTGGAGAGATTGAGATCATCATTTCACAAATTGGGAAGTGAGTAGAGGTGGGAATTTGATGTATTTGTATTCAAAGAACTTGTAGACAAAACTTAACTTTGCCATTTGCTACTGGTGTGAACCTGGGCAAATAATTTCTCTCCAGGTTGAAGTTTCCCAGTTGGTAAAATGAGGAGGTTGGATGAAATGACTTCTAAATCTATGATCTGTAATCACAGTATGAGCCAGTTTCCACATCTTAGTGTGTTAGCTCCCTAAGGGGAGCTTTTCTAGAATGAAAGGACAGATTTCAGGTTGGTGTTGGACAATCATGTTTTAAAATCGAAGATTGTGAAGCTGGTGGCATGTACAACCTAAGCTGGAAGCAGGCTTTTGTGCATCAGGAGTGAAGTGAAGGAGGTATTTGCAGTGCAGTTGCTTGAAGAATTAAGAGATCAAGTTATTAAAGGGGGCATCAGCATGAATGTTGAAGTCCCCAAGGATGATGGCAAGAGATGAAGTAGAAAGTAAAATCAGGCACAAAATACTGGAGAATTACATCAAAGCCAACGACAAGGTGAGAGGAAAGGGTGTTATAAATATACTTCATGGATGTTGGAAAAGGAGCAGTCATTAACAGCAATGGTAATAATGTCACCTGGATGAGGCAGTGAGGTACAAAGAATATACCCACATCTCTTCCTTGAGGGGAAGGATTGTCTTTTTTTTTTCCCATCATTGATGACATATCACATGCTTTAAAAAATAATTGTTGACTTATTGACTTGACTACTATTCTGTAAGTTTTTGTCCATTAGTAAGCAGAAAACAAATAGAAGACGCAGAAACACATAAATGCTTATGTGTTTCTGGAAATATCTGACATTGATGGAGCAAAACAACACATAAAACCAGTTTCTAGAACTGATCTAGAGGCAGAGATGAGCAACCACCTCGAGCTGGATATTTTGGGTGGTAGAAGTGAAAGTGAAGAAGATGGCAGATATCCTAGGTCTTTGACACTGATGCCAAGCTGACTTCTGGGGTCAGGGAGACCCTGAGACTTGTGGTATTTGGAAAAGCAGTTCCATTTGCAAATGGTGGAAGTGTATAGACAAGATTCCAGATATATTTAGTTTTTAAGCATGTGATTATAAATTTAGAGAGAAAAGGGATCCTAGAAGTCATGTAGTTCAGCCTTCTTATTAGATTGATGAAGAAACTGAGACCCAGAAAGGTAAAATGGCTTGCCCATGTCACAGGTAATAAATGGCAAAGCTAAGATTCGAACCCAAGTCCCCTGAGCTAAGCCACTAAGTCACCTCTCTTTCCACTGCACCATTCTGTTTACCTCATATGAAGTCCATTCAATCTATTTGTAGGCCAAGAGTAAATCATGTTGTGGGTATTGGGGTTTTTTGGTTTGTTTGAGATAAGAGAATAAAAAATAACAGGTTGGTTTTGGACCAGCTAAGTTTCTGAGATATTGCCTGACTGAGGTGGAGAGAAGGCTTTCCTTGCAGGCAGAGAGACCTTTAAGTTCAGTGCATGATGATGCTGGACAAGTGCCTTCTCTCAACACTACGGACAACTCTCTAAGATTTCTAGTCAGATTCATCCATGGAGAGAGTTTCTGCACTACACCTTGAGTTACCTACATGGCTGAAATCACAGGTCTTCCCTCCTCTACCTCTACTCCCAGTTTCTTAAAATAAAGATCCAACTGTTACTAGTGTCTATAATCATCTACTGTTCGTCTTTTAACTGAGGAACCACCACTTCCCTCATTGGGATGACACAAGCATAATAGATGATTGTAGCTAATAATTATTCACTTTAGATAGCTCAGGATTTTCCAGGCTTGTTGGGCAAATTGCTGACATTCGAGGGAGGGGCAGATTTTTTGGCCACTGGCACAACCATTTTGTTAGTTCCTTGTGGAATGACTCATGAAGCAGTTTGACGAGCTGAGTCAGGCCACAGATAGTCCTCTCTGGCTGAACTGTAGTCTTCCCATGTAAAGGGATGATAATGAGCAAGGACTACACCCAGTTGGACTCAGACACCTTTGTCCTCTTTGTCAGTTCTTTATTCTCTAGATATTCTCCAGGTCTCCCATGAGGAGGAAGGGAAGTGATGTAACATCACTTTGTAATTCCTTCCTTCTCCTGATCTTTCCCCATTCCTAATGTTTATTGTCAGTTCTTCCCATCTCCATGATGGAAATCAATCAGTTAATCAACAATTATCTTTTAAGATCCCAGACTCATGGATCTAGAGCTGGAAGGAAGCTCAGAGGCTATATAGACTACCCCTCTCATTTTTCATTTGAGACTGAAGTCTAGGGAGGTTAAAATGGCTTGTCAAGGGCACAGAGGGAATAAGTATCAGAGGCAGGATTTTAACCCAGGTCTTTATACTTCAGAAATGGTGCTTTTTCTATTGTACAGTATTGCCTTACTCCTATGCTCAGGCCCTGGTGATCTAAAGACAAAATCTAGAGAGTTTCTGCTCTTGGGGAGTCTACACTTCATCAAAGACATGACATGAGCATATATAATAATTTTATACAAAATAAATGTAAATACAATATAATTAAGGGGAAGAAGGACAGGTGTTAGCACTTGAAGGAATCAGGAAATATCTCATAGAAAAGTGACATGAGTGGAACTTTACAGAAAACCAAGACTTCTAAGAATACATGATACTTTTATTCTAAGAGGACTACAGTTCAGCCAGAGAGGACTATCTGTGGCCTGACTCAGCTCGTCAAACTGCTTCATGAGTCATTCCACAAGGAACTAACAAAATGGTTGTGCCAGTGGCCAAAAAATCTGCCCCTCCCTCGAATGTCAGCAATTTGCCCAACAAGCCTGGAAAATCCTGAGCTATCTAAAGTGAATAATTATTAGCTACAATCATCTATTATGCTTGTGTCATCCCAATGAGGGAAGTGGTGGTTCCTCAGTTAAAAGATGAACAGTAGATGATTATAGACACTAGTAACAGTTGGATCTTTATTTTAAGAAACTGGGAGTAGAGGTAGAGGAGGGAAGACCTGTGATTTCAGCCATGTAGGTAACTCAAGGTGTAGTGCAGAAACTCTCTCCACGGATGAATCTGACTAGAAATCTTAGAGAGTTGTCCGTAGTGTTGAGAGAAGGCACTTGTCCAGCATCATCATGCACTAAACTTAAAGGTCTCTCTGCCTGCAAGGAAAGCCTTCTCTCCACCTCAGTCAGGCAATATCTCAGAAACTTAGCTGGTCCAAAACCAACCTGTTATTTTTTATTCTCTTATCTCAAACAAACCAAAAAACCCCAATACCCACAACATGATTTACTCTTGGCCTACAAATAGATTGAATGGACTTCATATGAGGTAAACAGAATGGTGCAGTGGAAAGAGAGGTGACTTAGTGGCTTAGCTCAGGGGACTTGGGTTTAAATCTTAGCTTTGCCATTTATTACCTGTGACATGGGCAAGCCATTTTACCTTTCTGGGTCTCAGTTTCTTCATCAATCTAATAAGAAGGCTGAACTACAAGACTTCTAAGATCCCTTTTCTCTCTAAATTTATAATCACATGCTTAAAAACTAAATATATCTGGAATCTTGTCTATACACTTCCACCATTTGCAAATTTTTATGCAAAGCTTTTATTCTAGCTCATATTTTCTTTTACCAGTAATGTGTATTATACCATCACCTAATTAATTTGGGAATGGTTAAAGTTTCAAAAAAAGTATAAAGATCTAGGAAATAATATATGTTTTCCAAATCAACTTATTATTCTTGGAGCTTTTTATTCTTTGGTTCATCACTGCATTATAGCACTGGAAGTTGAGTCAGATGATCTGGGGCCAACTCTTGCCTCTGCCAATTAGCTACCTGTATGACTATGAACAGATTTTGTGCCTCAGTTT
Source organism: Notamacropus eugenii (assembly GCF_028372415.1). Taxonomy (NCBI): domain Eukaryota; kingdom Metazoa; phylum Chordata; class Mammalia; order Diprotodontia; family Macropodidae; genus Notamacropus; species Notamacropus eugenii. Next base: position 152,852,739 of record NC_092877.1, on the reverse strand, counting down.
CTTATTTTGTAAAAATGAGGGGTTTGGATTAGAAAACTTCTAAAGTCCCTTCTCGTTCCAGATCTATGATCCTACAACCTATTTGAGCACTGTCCTAACATCAGTAAGGGGACTTTTCCCCCATTAGAGTCCAAGAGTCCTTAGCTTTCCTATACTTTAAAAACACCATTCTGAAAGAAGATGGCTGGTTGGGGAGATATGGAGTTTGAGGAATAGCTGAATGGCAACCATTAATCAAATTTTTCTTTTAGTAGAAAAAATTATGTGCAATAAAACTTGTCCCAGAGATGTTCTTTACGGGCTAAGGATTAATTTATTGACAAGTTTCATATTCCCTTTAGCAAATTGGTTGGTCTGTCTTTGTCTTTAATATATACAGCTTCCTCTAGAATTTTTCTGTTCTGCATTCACTAATATTAAGGTTTCTGTAGGATCAGAATAATCTGGAAGGCTGGAAACAATTGAAAGAGATCACATGTGAGGGACTAAGTCAGTGGCTTGTTTAACCATTTGATTGTCAACTATGTAGTGGTGGTTCTTTTTTAATAAAATCATCATATAATAGTCATGAATTTTTGAAATTTTCTTTTGGATATTGAGTATTTGGGGTGTGAAGCATAGTGCCTAGCACATCGTAAGTAATTAATAAATGATTGTTGATTTGTCTTGACTTGAGGTTGGGATTCAGGGTCAGAAAAATGATTTTTTTTCAAGTAATTGGGAGATGAAGTAGGTATCTGTTTACTAGAGAATTTAAAGATAAGGGAATTGGGTTACAAGGGAATTGGGTTCACAGAATTTAGAACTGGAAAGGACATTAGAGACCACCTACTTCAGGTCTTTTATGTAATGATTCAGAAATTGAAACTCTGAGAAATAATGTGACTGAGTCCACAGTTAGTAAATGACAGAGCTGTGATTAGCATTCAGGTTCTTTGAGCCAAATGGAGTGAAAGTCAGAGATTCAGCCACTTGTATTCCCTCCATTAATGGACAGGATTGGGGTCCACATCTGGGACTAAATCTACAGAAAGGAGGGAGTATTAAGTAGGTCAGTTGCAAATGATAAGGGAGTTTAGGAGGAAAGAGATCCATTAGAACATTTTTGTTATAGTTATTCAATCAACTGTAAATCTACATACTGTTTAGTCCACATGTCATCATATTATTCACAAAGAATTCATGAGAGGCTTTATGAGATGCTGCATTGAAATCAAGATAAACTCTGTTTATTGCCTTCATCCAATATCTATCAAACTATTCATCTTATTTTTAAAGGAAATGAAGTTAGTTTGGCATGATGTTCTCCTAAAGCCCATACTGGCTCTTAGTGATCACTGCATTCTTTTCTAAATGCTCATAAACTATCTCTTTAGAAATATTTTCTGAAATTTTACTGGTTATCATTGCCATAGCGGCCAGTTTGGGGAGCCTCCTCTTTCCTTTTTTCTTATTTTGAACTATGACATTCGCTTGAATTTGGTCTTCTGCCTTCTGGAATTTCCCCTTTACATGATGGTATCTCAAAGATTACTGACAACAATTTTGAGATTGTTTCTGAAAGTGTTGGACTTGTCCCATACCTCAGAGTCTCTTTCTACATGGTATATAAATTTTACTGTATTCTCATCTGTTCACATCTGATTCCTTGATTGTTTCCTGCATGAGCCTGAGTTAAATGCTGTTACAGCTACGTCTCAATTAGTAAGTTCAAATAATTTGAAATTCAATTTAGTGTGAATTATAACATAATAGGCTAAATTTAAGGTGAGCCAGGACTCAGTTAATGAGATGTGTGAGCTACTCGAGGATTGTAACACACCAATATGATGTTAGTCTGTCCTTGCCTATCATTAAACATGGATGCAATGCTCTGTTTTGTATCAAATTGCCAAAAATTGTGTTAATTTATTTTAAAAAGAGCCCTTAATAAGATAGACAAAAGGAAGACTACTTTAGATGGAAAGACTGCCCATGCAAAAAAAGAAGGGACTTGTTCATATATTAGAACAAAGATTTTATGTAATTGAATGGCATAGAATTGGTCATAGTAACTCTAAAATAAGATGAGCTATTGGAACGTCTGATTCTATTGTGCAAAATATTATGAAATATGCATGAAATAAAGTGAAATAAAGGAAAAGGTGAAGTTACATCAGCTTTTTTGCAGTTTGCAAATGGCAAGAATCATTTATAGTGATAGAAATGGAGGACCTTTTAGTTGTATAGATTGAAGCTTGCCATCAAAAATGCATTGTGCTTAGCAGAGCAGCCATGCAGATAAAAGCAAGTATATTTAACGCAGTGGAAGAAAATGGAAATGAAGTGGATAATGAAGAAACATTGCTGCAAGTGTTTATTTGTTCAGTTGCTTTAAAAATCCAGCTCATTGCATGTTGAAGTCACCAGAAAGGTAGCCAGTGCAGATGAGGACATTGCCTAAAGAAAATAGTCAAAGAAAGTGGATACACTGATCAACAAATTTTTAATATGCATGTAACAGGCTTTAATCTGGAAAAGAATGCCTTCCAAAACTTACATTTCAAAGAAAGAAATCACCAGCTTGGATTTAAAGTGTCTAAGAATCATTTAATCATTACTTTTATTGGCAAGTAATGCAGAAGGGGACTTTAAATTAAAACCAGTGCTTATTTATTTTTCACAAAATCCCACCTCTTTGAGAGGCTACAACCATTAATTGATTCCAGTGCTTTGGTAGTCAGATAAGAAAGCATGGCTTTCTAAAACTTTTTTTGAATACTAGCTTTCAAGTTATTTTGGTTCATTGTTGTTGTTCAGTTGTTTCAGTCATGTCTGGCTTTTTGTGACCCCATTTGGGGTTTTCTTGGTAAAGATACTGGAGTGTTTTATCATTTCCTTCTCCAGATCATTTTACAGATGAGGAAACTGAGGCCAACAGGGTTAAGCTATGTGCCCAAGGTCACATAGCTGGTAAATATCTGAAGCCAGATTTGAACTCAGAAAGATGAGTTTTCCCGACTCTAGACCTGGTGCTCTCTATCCACTGCACTGCCTAGCTGCCCGTTATTTCAATCCAGTTGTTGAAAAATATGGCACATACCAGAATGTTTCATTTAAAGGATTACTGATTTGAAGTAATGCTGTAGGATGGTCATCCAACTACATTTGATTCATTGTGTGAGAATGTGAGTGTGCAAATTTGCAGACAAATGGATAAAGCTCTCCATAGTTACTAATGTATGTATAAAGATTTAAAGAAATGAAAGCCAGTCCAATCTAGGCTGCTAATCTGTATCGAATGACAATAATGATGTTTTCATCATTTTGTCAGTGTAGGCTTTTCTTTAGTTATGATATTCAGTAATTTAAAAATTTTGCTTTGTATAGCTACTCTGTTGTAATAAATGAACCAGAAATGCATTTTTTTCTTATTCTTTGCTCTTATATTCTGTTAATAAACAGATAAAGCTTAATTTCAAAAAAATCATTGCATATTTCTATTGTTCTAGAACCAATGACAGTATTTTACATATGTTTAAATGGAGTGAATTAAAAAATTCTACCACTTTATTTTCCACACTAGCCAGGACCTATTTGTTTTTTTCTCTGAATGTTGTGGATGCCTTCATCCCATAATATCTTGATGTTCAAGGACACTGGTTATGTTCATATTTTGCATCAGTCACTAGGCAAAGGGAACTACCACTCTCTTTTCTCACTTGGATAATTACAAGCATGACTTCCCAATTATGCTTGTGTGAATGCTTTTGTCAAGAGTAGCTTATAGCCCTTTATTACTTTTGAGTGATAGTCTTATTAAATGTACTGATTAAAAATAGTACAGGCCCCATCATGACATTCATGTTGGAGAGAATCGCTAGCTGTCAAATGAGATGACACTCTGAATATGAATTCTCAAATAAGCCAATCATAGCATAATAAACAAGAGGGATTATGTTATTCTAAATTTTCTCTCTGTAGCTCTGTTAGAATCCCATAACCTAGATTTCAGGAGAATTTGTTCCTAAAATCATCTTTCTGCTTCTTCAAAATTTTGTCTTTAATCTCATGACATGAATAATTCATTAATTACCAGAAAATTATGAAATACTTAGATTCTATATGTAATATACTCAGCTAGAGTCTCCTGTTTGCCGGGGTACCTGGAATGTGTTTGTGAAGTTAGACTATCTTGTTCATGGGTTAAGGTCTGTGGGAGAATGTTTTGACATGATTTCGCACCAAACAAGGTAGATAAATGGGGGTGTTTCAGAAGTCCTAGAAGCCCAAGAAGTCCTAGACTTCTTGAAGTGGAAATTTTTACAATTACAAAAAAATTTTTTTAATTAATGTAGTTTTAGTTTTCAACGTTCACTTTTATAAGATTTTGAGTTCTAAAATTTTCCCTGTCTTTCTCCTTCCCCATCCCCAAGACAGCATACAATCTGATATAGGCTATACATATATAATCATATTAAACATATTTCCATATTAGTCATATTGTGAAAGAAGAATCAGAACAAAAGGGAAAAATCACAAGAAAGAAAAACCAAAAAAAGAGAGAAAATAATATGCTTCAATCTGCATTCAGACTCCATAGTTCTGTCTCTGAATGTGAATACCATTTTCCATCCTGAGTCTTTTGGAATGGTCTTAGATCATTGCATTGCTGAGAAGAGCTAAGCCCATCAGTTGGTCATCACATAATGGTGATGTTGCAGTTGTACCATGTTCTTCTGGTTCTGCTCACTTCACTCAGCATTAGTCCATGTAAGTCTTTCCAGGTTTTTGAAGTGGAAATTTGTAAGAGGTAGCATGCTGGAAAGAATGTAAAGAGTAGGGGATTTTGAGTTAGAGAACTGGGTTCAAATCTCACTTCTGACATTTACTACCCATGTAACTTTGGGCAAATTGTTTAATCTTTCTGGACCTCAGTTTCCCCACTGGTAAAATGGTGAGGGTGGGAGGTGTTAGACTAGATGATGTCTAAGGTTCCTTTCTACTCTATGATCTTATGGCCTGAATCCAGTCCAGACACCACAAATTCCCAATTAGTTTTTCTTTGAGAAATGAGGAAAAGACTAGGACTTCCTATTGTTATGAGTTCTTCTGTAACCTTCTTATGAAGTCTATCCATTAATGGAAGGAATACAAGTAAGTTGTTGACTTGTATATCTGTGGCTGAATCTCAGACTTTCATTCCATTTGGAATTTGATTCATACAATTTCAATTTTGAATGAAAATCCTAGACTACCACTGGGTCTTAGGGAGCCATCAGAGTTGCTCAGCCACATTAGCTATGAGAACCCCACAGGGTATTCTGGAGCAAGCCTGAGATTCCCTTTGCTGTCCTCTCCCACTGCTCTCTCACCAGGATGTCCTGTTGAGTAAGTTAGGGGAAAAGAGTCAGGATGGAAGCCTCTGCTGTCATCACTATCCCCTTTCCTGTTCTTGAAATTGCATGTTACTGACTAACCCCATCCTCGAAACTAACTCCCAATTCAGAAATGTTTGACATCAAGGATCATTCTAATGCCAAGATGGGGGAACCTACAACCAAAAATCATCACTAAAAGCTTTTTATTTATGGTGTCTTAACCTCTTGTAATTCAGAGTAGTTAAAAGATGGCACCTCCATAAAACATGCTTTAACAAGGGACAGATTTGTGCCCAGTAGGCTTTTTTCCCCTCGTTGGTTGCAGGGTTTTCATTTTCAGATCCTTGGCCACCTCTGATTTTGAGAAGGATTTGGGGAATAGATTGAGGAAACTGAGCTCTCATTAGCTATGCTGGGCTTGGTACTGCTTTTACAAGTCCAGACAAATCAAAAAGGGGAAATTGCTTTCAGGCCTGGTGATCCTACATTTGCAGACCTGTTCGTATTTCCAGATTTCGTCAAGAAGCTTGGAACTATCAAATTAGATCATCTAATCCAGCAATTTCAATAAAACTTAGAATCAGCCCTGAAGACAATATTTTTACTATAAGCAATCAATTTCAGCTCCTAGAGTACATGCCATAAAGAACAAACTGTGTTCTCTTTATGATGAGTACAGGCTTTTTGTTCTGGGTCTCAACCACCAACCAGCGAAACCTTACTCATTATCTAAAAGTCTTTGACTTTTGATATCTCCAAATTGTTATTTTTATCACTTAACATTTTGGGGAGCTTTTGGTGCTCATGTGATAAAAGCATAATTAGATGTGATCCCTGTTTAGTGAATTTATGGTTTAAACTAGACAAACAGGACAGGGGTAAAGAGAAATAAAAACTGGGTTGATAAGTCTGGAAACTTTTATTGTCTTCAAATCTGTCACCAATTGAATGTTGTGTACTCCTGACCTCCAGTTTACAGAAAAAAATTTAGGGGGATCTCAGCTCTAACCCCACGAAAGGACTAGAGGAGCCCCCCAGATGTGGTATGACAGCCTGGAGCCCAGTTAGGAAATCTTGGCTTCCACCACCGCAGCCAGGAGTGGCTTTCCTGGCAGCCAGGAATTTTCAGTCCCTTTGAAGGGAATTTGAGTTTATCTACAATTGTCCACTAGTGAGGATTGCTTGACAGTAAAAGTGTTAAGAGGCTGTTCTCCTTTGTCTTCGAAGGATTCTGTGTCTCTTGAGAGTCGAACCTGTTACAGTTTACTTAGCCATTGCTTTCCCAATTAAACTTTGGGGATCATTTGGATTAAAAAGGTAGCTTGTAAATTTACTATAGGTATAGACTAAGAGCTCACTCACCAGTTCTAGGAGAGGAGTTGGTAACCTTAAAAGGTAGGTTTTTAACCTTCCTCGCATCGTAGTTCTTTTTGTCAGTGAATCCTATGAATTCCTTTTCAGAATAGTGTTCTTAAATACATAAAAGAAGGTAGAGAGGATTACAAAGAACATCAATTATTTTGAAATGGAATTTCCAAAATACATACTTTCAAAGTTTACAAATCCCAGAGCCCCTGTTTTAGCGGTTCAAAAAATGTCAATTTTTCATTTGCTCATTTCATTTGTTCTGTACTTTTTAAATAAGAAAATTCTTTCTTTAGTTTAAATGAGTGTCTGGGAAGAAAGCTAAGATCTGAAGATTGTATCTTTGGGGGAAGCAGCAGTAGTTAAAAGGCAAGGGAAAGAGAAGTGTATAAAATAGATAGATAAAAAAATTTCCTGAGACATTAAAGGAGAATTCCAAGAAGGTGGATGGTCATATCATAGGCTGCCTAGAGGAAAGTTGAGAATTGTGAAGGGAGTAAGTCAGTGATTTTCTGTTTGGAGCAATGTAACATTTCAGTTAATTGAGCTGATAGTATAAATTGAATCATTTCAAAAACACACATGAGTTTCCTGTTGAACATAGAGGAGTAGTCTCTGGTAACCTTAATTCAAACTTCTGGTTTGATTTATGGAAAAAGGAACAGGGATAAGAAAAAAAAGAGGAAAAAAATCAGCTGCTCAGTAAAATCATGCCAAATATCCTACATATGGAAGAACAATGATTGAACAAATATATTCAAGATAACATGGCCAGATTGATCTTCCAAATGTACTGCTTTAAGGTACTGCTTTAATCATGTTACTGTGCTGTTAAGAAAATCTTCAGTGGCTCCTATTGGCTATAGGATAAAGTTCTGCATTCTTCATCTACTATCCAGCCCTAATGATCTTTCCAGCTTCATTAACCACCCTTTAATTTTAATCCCTATGTGGAATGCATTTGGCCTATTTGTTTCGAATGGTAGCCTTCTCTAGGGTGGGGGTGAGGAGGAAAGAAAAAAAAAGAAATTTGTGTGATAACTTTATTATATATTTAAAAGAATAGCAAGTTGTACATAATAGATTTGCTGTTTCATATGCAACCATTCTTTTTTTTATTATACTGTGTTATGAAAATGCTTGTTTTATTTTCTTATATTATGTTATGGAAATGTTTGTTTTAGTCCACAAATTAAAAAATAAAAATCAAATGAAAAGATAAAAAGAGAAATTTTATAGAATTATACAATTTAAAGGGACATTGGAGGTCAAGTAATTCAACATCCCCTCCCCAAGAGTTCTGTGAATTTCCTATCTACAAACCTCCCAAGCAGTGGCCATCCAGACTTTGATAGAACACTCCCAGTGGCGACAAGCTAAGTACTCAATGAGACAGACCTAGTTGTCAGAAAGTCCTTTGTATCAAGCTAGAGTCTTCGTCCTTGTATATTCTAATTGATTATGATGGTCCTAGTTCTGCCCTCTTGAGAATAAGTGAAGGACCTCGTCCGTGTAATAGCCCTTCGAGTGTTTGAATAGAGTGATTCGATCTTCCCTTGTCTTTTCTTCAGTTCATTCAATTGTTCCTCCTATAATTTAGTTTTTAATCCCCAATTGCCTTCATCTGTTTGTTCCCTAACTTGCTGATGTCCCTTTTAAAACATATCTTGTATAGCTGAATACTGCAGATGTTGTCTGACCAGTACAGAGTAGTTTTGAGACATATTTTTTATCAATATAACTTATTGGTGTAACATTTTTGTGGCTACCATATAATATTATTTACTCATATTGAGCTTGTAGTCAATTAGCACTTGAGTTTGTGTGTCTTTCACCCTCTCCCTGCCAGAAACTATTGTTATGGTATGAATTCATGTCTTCTAGGTTTTACACTTGCACACTTGATCTTTTGGAACCTAACTTTGCAATTGTCTCTTTGAAATTTCAGTGTATTATCCTTTGCACCATAATTTCAGTTGGTCTAAGATATTTTGTGATTCAGTTCTATCAATTCAAGATTTAGCTAACCACACTTTTTTTTGACATAGGAAGAACTGATAGCATTGCATCTATGCTTTCCTACAAATCATTAACGGAATTATTGAATAGGACTCAGTAAATTGCTGGGGATTATCATTCAATCCTTTATTCATTCCCTTAAAACATATCATTACCTAACCTACATTTTCCTATATTATCTGAAGAAATCTTTTCTTATCATTGAAAGGTTTTCTTAATCATCTGGCTGAAATTCATTTAAAGTGTACTGTTAGAACTTCCCTTATCAGCTAACTAGTTCAAAAATCATGTCAAGAAAGGAAATTAGATTGCTTTGACATCATTTGTTCCTAGTGAACCCATGTTAATTCCTAATGATTACCACTGCATTTCTTAAGTGCTCACAACCTATTCATTTAATAATCTATTCTAAAACTTTTCCAGGAATAGATAACTCACAAGTACACACTTTACAGGATTCTCCTTCCCTTCCCTTTTCACAGAATACCTACCTAAAGTCTTCAGTTTTTCTCACATTTTTTATGATTGTACCAAGAAATTTAGTTTAGATTTAATCTATAACTTACCTTATTTATTTTGATTTATAATTTTACAGAAAAACTCAATTAGAGCAGCTATCTGCTTTCTCTTTCTTCTTCAACAAGTTTTTCAGTCTTTTGAAAGAGGCCCTATCTGTATCATTGTTTGACTGATATTCCAGAAACAGTTTTGTAATTAAGTCATTCTCATTTCTCTATGTTATATTTCAACATTACACATTTCTCCACATATAGTAGACCTATTTCTTTCTTTATTCTAAATGTGTTTCCCTTCAAACATTTTTGTTTGTTCTCAGCTTATTTTGGTGGTTTCCTTTCTAGCACTTTTCTTACTGGCTTGTGATACTCTTTTGTGTTGGACCTTTGTTATGGAAATCAGAGATCATTAGAGAGCTCCCTATGCAGCTTCATCAGTCATTTTAGAAATTTGCATTCAGTTGATCTCTTTCTATCTATTTTTTATTTTGGGCTGAAATTCCCTCTTCAATACATTTATCAGCCTTTTGGGGGGAATCTATCTATATCTATATCATTGGATCATTCACGATTTTCTGATAACAATTTTTTTTTGAGAACTGCAGTTCCTCTTGAATTATCTTCCTTTTAGAGTTTAAGATCATGGAGCCATGTCTATATTTTTTTCTTAAGTTTTTTTTGAACCTTCTTTCATAAATTTGAGATTATACACCTCTCTATGCTCAACATTTTTTGCCATAGCTTTTATAAATTTGAATGTGATTTGATCACCTTCTCCTAAAAGTCTTATCACCTCCAATTCATTGCTTAGATCCTCCTTCTAATTTAGAATGAGGCCTGCAGCAGCATAGCCACCTGTTACTGCTACTTTCTAAGAGATGTCATTGTCAAAAAAGAAATTTAGGTGGGTTCACCCAGCTTTTATCAAACTTAGACTTACTGAAGATGATTAGCAGGCCACGGAATAACAATTCCAGCAGATGTCTAGGTAGTTGAAGAAGAACTAGATAGTATCCTTTCCCCTCTTTCCTCTTAAACCTTTCTAATTTTTGTATTTATCTTTTTTAATATTTGTCTTCTTAGCACCTCCCTTAATTCCTTTGCAAAGGTGATGGACTATGGTTGTGGAGCACAATGGGCTCTTTCTGAATCATGGTTAGTTTGTCTGAAGTGTTCCCAGCTCCCCTTTTTATTATTTATTTATAGGCTATGGTTTTCTGGGATCACAATAGGGAGAAATACACTGGGAAATGTAGGTGATATAAAAACAAAAGATAAAAAAGTGTTTGTATGTGTATGTTTTCTTCCTCACTATACCGTGTTTTTTGAGGGCAAAGACCTATTTAAATTGCTTTATAGCTATCATAGTACCTAATAGTCACAGTAAGCATTCAGTAAGCATTTGTTGATTTGAATTTAATTTAATTTAAATAGATAATACTTTGCTATGTGTGTTTGTTAATATTACGTATTATATGTAAATATATATATATATATCCCCTCCATAGTTATCATTCTGGTGACTATATTTACCTACTTACTTTTCTCATATCCTCTATCGTCTTATAGTTTCCTGTCTTTTCCCAGTCCACCTTGGCATTTGGATCCCTTTTCTTCTTTAGTGTTTCTGCACATGTTTCCTTTCCTCTCCTTTCTTTCCAGCTATCTCTTTTCCACAGTGCTTAATTCATTCACTCTCTGTCTCTTGAGTCTGCCTTTCCCCATTCTCCCTCCTCTTATCTACCTCTTCCTTCCTTGTCTCCGTTGTCTGCTTTTCTCTACCAAGGACACTTTAATAGACTCTGTGCTGACTCCCCCTTCCAGCTGCTCTCTCTAATATGTCTACTCTACATTCAAAAGGAACTTTGCTTAAGCTTTTGAAATGCTTCAGTTTATAATTTAGACTTGATTAGCTTCTGTGTTATATCCTCACAAATAGAAAATAATAATTGACTCAGCCCCAAATTAAAACATTTCTACTACTGTAATAAGTTAATTACTGAAACAATGCAGAAAATGCATGCTATAATCACACACATACAACATTGTCAGTAACGACATTTTAAAGATCAAGGACATTCTATACTAAACAGCTAGAATAGTGTTTATTGAGCACATTCCTTTTCAAGAAATAGACTTCTTATGAATTCGATTCAGTTCAACAAAGGTTCATTAGGTGCTTGCTGTGTTGTGTGAAGTGCTGAGAGAATGACAAGTATAATGGAGACCTGGTCTCTCTTTCACAAAGCTTACATTCTAGGAGAGGAATTTGACCCTGAAACCCAAACCACTATAACAGAAGAAGTGACCATGATAAGTTCAGAAGTAAAGTGATATAGCAGGATTGAGGAGAAGATAATTTCTAACTGGTTGGGGCAGAGGGGGAAGGTGAGGATCAGGGAAAGCTTCATCTAGGAAATGGCATTTGAGTTCGATTTTGAAAAGCGGGAAAGATTTCAACAGAGACACTATATAGGGAGTGGAGGGGGGGAATCTGAGATTCCAAAATCAACAAAAAAAGAGAAGAGTTTGAACAGAGGCATGAAGGCAGCTGAGTGTGCTGGGTCATTTTTCAGTCCTGTTCCACTCTGTGTGACCCCATTTGGGGTTTTTCTTGGTAAAGATACTAGAGTGTTTTGCCATTTCTTCCTCCAGTTCATTTTACAGATGAGGAAACTAAGGCAAACAGGGTTACATGACTTGCTAAAAGAGCACACACCTAGTAAATGTCTGAGACTGGATTTGAAGTCATGAAGATATGTCTTCCAGACTCCAGGTCTGGAGTTCTATCTGCTGTGCCAATAAGATATGTCTAGAGGGCACTGAATGGTCCAGTCTAGCAGGGATGCAGGATACAGCCTGAAATATTGAGATGACAGATAAAAGAGCCTAGGTTTTATTCAGTAGGAAACAGGGGATCACTGAAGAGCCTTTAAGTAGAAGAATGACGTGATAAGAACTATGAATAAGGAAGATTAATGGCACAGTCACCTGAAGAATGGATTGAAGGGAGGAAAGTGTGAGGCATGGAGGCAGGGACAGTCTTATAATAATGTGTATGGTGGGAAAAAGGACTTGTTTTAGAATAGTGGCAATGTGAGTAGAAATTAAACATATGTACATATGTACATAGTATATATAGTATGTGCATATGTTATACATACACACACACATATATACATATACATCCTCATAATGATACATATGATTGGTAAAAAGGGCCTGTTCTTGGTGGCACTGTGAATAAAGAAGACAGAGAAACACATATATATGCACATGTGTGTGTATGTATGTATAGATATGTATATACGTATGGAGACATATGCACATATATATGTATATACACAAGCACATATTATATATGTTATATACACAATTGTATATACAAATACACATGTAATTATATATAAACACATGTAATTATATACATATATCCAGAATTATGATTTTATTGGCATAGAGGACTTTCAATAAAGAAGCATCTTTCAAGTGGAGACCTGTACCTACTCTTCTCTTTCTTGACTCTGTATATAGAGGACCTTTTGCATACATAATTATTTACATGTTGGGTCTCTCTTTAGAGTATTTGCACTTTGAGGGAAGAATTTTTTCCCTTTCATTTTATCTCCAGCTTGACACAAAATCCCTCGAGCATAATAGACACTTAATAAATGCTCCTTGATTGACTAAACCAAATGTTCTATTTCCAATTTAAGGGAGTTGACTAGAACCTCAAGAGTTTAAGTCACTTGCTCAGGGCCACACAGTCAGTAGGTCAAAGACAGGACTTGAGTCTGGGTCTTCCTAATTCCGGGGTTACCAGTCACTAGAGATATTAAGAAGGGTTAATGACAGATGGGACTTCACAGATGACTGAATGTGGGAGGTGAGGAAGAAGGAAGAGTCAAAGATAATACCAGAACTTCAAAATTGGAAAAATGGTGGTGTCATTGACAGAAATATTAGAAGGTCAGAGTTTGAGATGCAGAAAATATGAGAACGATGATATGGGGTGTGGATGTGGGGAAGTTAAGATACCAGGGTGCCTGAATAGCTCCATCTCTTGACATTTCACACACTCTGGAATGCTGGCAACAACTGTCCTGAGGTAATGGAAATATGGATGATGAGACATCATCTCCTTAACCTCCAGTTTCTGCTCTGAAATGCTGCACTTTTGCCCCTCACCATTATCTGGGAGAAGACAATAGACAGAAAAAAATGATTCATTACTTATCCCTTTAAAGAATTATATCCAGAGTTTCCTGATATCTTGGTCACCAGAACCATGTTATAGTATTGCTCTTTGACCTTCAACTTTCTCTCATTTTTTAGAAGAGAGACTTAGCATTGAATGGAGGTTTTCTAAGTTTTGCCAACCTTGCGTCAAACTGCATGATTAACCATGCACTGAAGAAGTCTACGATCTCTAGAGAATCAGAAGGATACTAAAGTTCTCTATCTCATTTGACTTTCTGCCCATTTCCTTACATAGTCATTCTCAATCTTTTGCACTTAAGGGACTAATAAATTTAATTTGCATACTGGAGAACTCTAGAATGCAGAAAATAAGGGAACCAAAATTTGTATTTCCAAATTTTCAGATTCACAAATAAAACATCATCTGGTATTTTAGTTTATATCTTGGTCCATTATTTCTTAAACTAATTTAACAAGGTGGTCATAGAGTAAGTGTGACTGCTTAGTATTTTTAGAATTTTAATTAGAAGTTTGAGGTCTGATCCTCCAGAATAATCACCACTGAAATCTTATGAAAGTTAAAAATTGGTAAACTGTGTTGTAAGGACTGGTGTCATTTAGCTCAAGAATGTTTTCCTCTCCCCTAGTGTGTTGTGAGTTCCTGGGCACATATGCAGAATGTGCTAGTCACTATAACTCCTGTCAATGTGTGATGTTATAGAAATGTTTTATTACTCAGTATCTTCCTGTTCTGAACTTCAGTTTACTTGTTTAGCATGAAGATTTCATTAATCAATTGTGTGACATTATATTTCTCTTCATAAACCATAGTGCATGAAGTACATTAGGGCTGTCCACACATTGAGTTTTACAGCCACATAAATATCTGCTTGGGTATTGTTGTCTCCATAAGTCTTCTGCAGGAAAATTCATGGACTCAGAATTTTTGAGGTAGAAAGAGCTTAAATTTATCAGTTAGTCCCACCCTTCTCAAAATAAACTACTTAAAAATCTTTCCATTAATTTTTCTAAGAGTCCTTGATAACAAGAAATAAAATGCATTCCAGAATATCTTGGGAAGCCTTAGTATACTTGTGTCTTGGTGACATAGGGAAGATTGAGAGAAAGCAGCTGTAGTGAAAGACCTCTCCTTTAAAAATATTGACATGTGACTCAGTGATATATGGCATTGCTTTATTTGTAGGTGAAAAATGGAAATCAGAAGAGATATGGTCATTAATATGCTGAGCCATCCTTTTGCATGGAACATCTCTCCTTTAATCTAGTGCGACTCAGCAGCCCAGCTCCAGTAGATTATCCTGGAAGGCAAAATTATCACAAAACATATATACATTCACAGTGTAATAATAGCACAGACACAAAGAGAACTCAAAAGGAAATCATCAATTTGTAATATAAGATGTTGGAGATGTAAATAGTTATATGTTAGGAATTTAAGAAAGGTTTTAAGGATAAGTATAGTCTTCAACTTTTAAGTGGTGAATACTTGTTGTATATGTTAGTTTTTTGAACTTAAATTATTCTGTTCCACAAAAATGTTGCATATTACTTTTTGAAAGTGGGACATTAGATTCTCTGTACCTCTCAGATGTGTAAAAATGTGCTTTGCTGTAGAAAATCATCTGTGAAGAGCTTTCTGTTTCCATCTTTTATTTTTATCAAGAATACTTTGAACAAGTACCTAGGCCATTCCCACACAAATTTTAAAGAGATAAGAAAGTAGACATGGAGATAGTCGATGATATTTTATTGAGCACTTGTTTTGGAGTTTTGATAAGAGTTTAATCATTTCAGTCCTATCTCACACTTTGTGACCCCATTCAGGCTTTTCTTCTAAAGATACTGGAGTGGTTTGCCATTTCCTTCTCCAGCTCATATTACAGATGAGGAAACTGAGGCAAACACGGTTAGGTGACTTGCTCAATACATCATAATGATCAGTGAATTTAATGCAAATGTGGTCACAGGGGAGGGAAGTGAAAACTATGTGGGAAATAGTGCTTGGCATTAAGAAAGAGGCAAAACACGTATCATACAAGCAAGCTGAAGCAACAAGGCACCCTGAGGGAGTGATATTAAAATATCTCTGGGAATAGTGATATTAAAAAATAACATTAAAGAAAAAGCATTAGCATCTATCTCCTTTCGTACCTTTAGCACCACCTTATTTGCATCTGAAAACTTCTATATGTGTGGTCTCCCTTATTAAAATGTTCGGGCAGCTAGTTGGCACAGTGGATAGAATTCTGTGCCTGAAGACAGGAAGACTTGAATTCAAATTCAGTGCTAGACATTTACTAGCTATGTGACCCTGGACACTTAACCATGTCGGTCTCAACTTCTTAACCTGTAAAATTAGCTGGAGATGGAAATGACAAAGCACTCCAGTATCTTTACCAAAAAAAAACCCAAATGGGGTCACAAGGAGTTGGATGTGACTGAACAACAACAAAATGAAATCTTATGTGCCTATTTGGAACCTTAGAGCTTTATGAATAGTGAGTGATAATAATTGCCTTATTCATCCATTCCAGTCATTCATTCCAGACTTGCCTGTCACCATCAAGGGTACCACCATTCTGTTAGCCACCAAGTCATACAGCCTTGGCATCATTCTCAACTCCTCATTCACACTCACCCTAAATATCAAAACTTTTGTTAAATCTTGGTGTTTCTATCTGTCAGAATCTCTCTCATCTATATCTCTTCTCCATGCACAAAGGTACAACCCCAGTATAGGCCCTCACAGTTCCAATATGGCAATAGCCTTCGAGTTGGTCCTTGCCTCAGGTTTTCATTTTTCTCCCCACTCCAGTCCATCCTTCACTCAGCTGCTGAAGGAATTTTCCTAAAGAGTAAGTATGACCATGTCACCCCTATAAGCAGTGAGCTCTAATGACTTCCTCTTACTCCCAACACACAGTAGAAGGTCTTCTCTTTAACAATGGGTCCCAATCTTCCTTTCCAATCTTCTTACATCTTATTCCCCTCTACGTACTCTACTGTCTAGCAACATTAGCCTACTTCCTGGTCCTGGTACATGACCCTCATCTCCCTCTTCCATGCTGTTTCATTCCTGGAATACTCTGCCTCCTTAACTCTGTCTTCTGGCTTTCCTAGCTTCCTTTAAGTCCCAGTTGAAATCTTGTCTTTTAAGGAAGTTTTTTCTGGTCTCCCCTACCCCAGTCCATTCCTTTGAACTGACTTTTTCATTTACACTTACATATCTTATACATCCGTAGTTATTTGTGTACTCTATTTGAATGTGAGCTCCTTGAGGTCAGGAATCTCATTTTTATCTTCCTTTAATCCTTAGCACTTAGCACAGTGTCAGGCACACAGTACATACTTAAATACCTGGCGATTGATGGAGTAATTGAGAAAATTGGTTTGATTGAGTTTCTCCACTGGTGCATCAATTTGTAGGTCCCTAGACAAAGAGCACACATTAAGATTGCTGAGAGTTAAACAAATGCTTATTTTAATACCACCACAGAAGAAATATAAAATGGTTCAAAGACTGAGGGCCTTATTTTGCGTTTTGATACATTTTGTTGGCTGCTGTGAACAAAAAGTGCATCCCCTTCTGGCCAGCTTTGGAACCGTGTATGTAGAAAAAATACATTGAAATGTGGAAATACCACAGTTTTCTTGTGTGTATAGAGGGGAGGGTTGAAGGGAAGAGAAGGCAGATAAAATTTCTGGCTCCCATGAAGACCTAATTTAGGTCTCTATACTCTGGATTTTGACTGCCCAAGAACACATTTTCCATTTGTAATTCTGTTTCCATGGAAGCAAATGCCCCCTATATTGTCCTTTTGCCTTATGCTTTTTTGTGGAACCAATTACCTTTGTTAGTTGGGCAAAGCCTATAGCTAATATAAAGATAGTCTGTTAAGCATAGAAATCTTGTATATGGTAGAAATTCAGAATTTCTACAATAACATGAGATGTCAAATAAGATTGATATACTAGAAACATTTCTGGTGTCAAAAAATACAACACCCTTCAGATCAATTTTACTTGTTTGTTTTCCCCATAATTATTAGCTCTGCTCATATTTTTCTAGTCTCAATGATATGTATGTTGATATATAGGCTGCTTCTCCTTTCCCAGGCCAAATCATGCCTTGACAAAATGTTCTGAAATTAGAGCAGCTGCATGCCTGGGATCTTCATCAAAATGGCGGGAGAACTGGATGTATCCAAGCAATAGTTTTTGCACCAAGACCATTTTAACTTTTATACCCACATGCATGCAGCTGCATGTTTAAAACAGTGCAGCTGTAATGTGATGCCTAATGGGAAAAGGTATGAAACTGTACATTTTACAGTCAATTTATAATTATGGAGTCTTCATGGCCATATAATCCATTTTTTTTCTCCTGTATAGTACGTGTATAGTTCCTGTTCATCACCTGAAGACCATCTGTGGCACAGACTTCATAATCCAATTTCTAAGCTCTAAAATTTGCTGATTTTATGAGTAAGGTTCCTTTAATAGATGTCAAACCAGTAGCACATAATTAAATTTTGTGAGATTCTCCAGGGTCACTCAGAGGTAGAACACAGGTCAGCATTCTCAGCCCTTGACCTTACCCTCTGGTGCCTGGCCCAGGCAGCCCTCCTATTCTCAGACCTTGTTTCACTGAGACCTTTCGAAACACCCCTTCCCCCTTGGATTCTGAGCACGGATTCCTGAATGAATTCTTCCTACTCCTTCTGTCTCCTCTGGGAAGACTAGTGCACATAAATTAAGCTTATCTGCTTTGCTTTTCAAAACATATACAGTTGCTGTAAAAATAAAAGATAAAAGCCAAAACAGAACCTGGATTTATGATGGTGTTTTTCCCAGTGGAGAATAAGGTGCTTAAACATTAATCTCCTTAAAAACTGAACACACAACTACTCCCCACCTTCCAACACAGCCCTAGAATTTATAATCATTTATAGTCAGTATCCTGTGGGCATTGGGTGGGGGAGAGATTACCATAATGGATTAGAAAGTGCTTAATGATGACACAATAATAACTGGATTTAACTTAATTTTAAGCAAAAATATGGTGTTATTTTTACCTCATTAGTGCATTTAAAACAACAACAACCTTTTATTCTATCCATCATTTGGAAATAAGAGGCAATATGGCCCTTCCTGGGGTAGGGATTGTGATCAGAGACAAATATGACAGGATTTGGTCTTCACTCAGCAGACAGAAAAAGAGGAGCAACTCAGAAAATGACTTTGAGGATCTTTTGAACACCCTGGAAACAAGCAAGCATCAGGGGTCTATGTTTTTCTACTCCAGAGGGACATACAGTTTTCTAGAGGTAAATTCCCCAGCTGATGTCTTTACCAGAGATATTAGGATCTGGGTCAGTGCAGATATTGAGATCCTAGAGCCATGTGTACACAATATTAGACTTTAGAGTCATGAAGTCAAGGGCTCAAAGCCTGCCTCTAATATAAATTTGCTGTGTTGACCATGAACAAGTCATTTAATACCTCATCTTCCTCATCTGTAAAATGGGGACAATAAAAATGCCTGTGATTCCCACCTCATAGGGTTATTGTGAGGCTCAAATGAGTTGTGCTTTGTAAACTTTAAAGCTCTCAATAAGTACCAGTTGTTTCTGCTGTTTTTTTAAGATGAGGATGATTGATGATGCTGAAGCTTGGCTCAGTAAAGAGCAGCTCCCCCTCCTTCAGGTAGAAGCTGAAGATGAGTATTGGCCTGAAAGAGAAGCTCAAAACATAAAAACAGAAGACTGATGGGCAGATGGGAAGTACAACCTTGACTTCCCCTTTATCCTTAGCAGGGGATGGACTTGAAGAGATTCCACATAATTTGCTTTCCTTCTAATTCTTGGCCAACAAGAATAATGAAATATGAGTTTTGGTTGTAAATGGGATGAGGGAAATAGAGAGCTTGCAAGAAGCAATTCTAGAGAGTAAGACTTTCCCAGAAAGGAG
Source organism: Notamacropus eugenii (assembly GCF_028372415.1). Classification (NCBI taxonomy): domain Eukaryota; kingdom Metazoa; phylum Chordata; class Mammalia; order Diprotodontia; family Macropodidae; genus Notamacropus; species Notamacropus eugenii. The sequence continues at coordinate 152,833,289 of NC_092877.1, read as the reverse complement.
CTGAGAGGTCAAAAGGCATTGGTATAGGAATCTTGGGGGTTGTAGTACCAATGCCATACCCACAGCAGCTGCTATAGATATGAATTCATACTTCCAGGGTAAATTTGCAAAATATAAACTCTCTTCCTCAAAAATGAAACCAAGACGTTTATTCAAACACCAGAAAGCCAAATCCATCATAGTAACCAAGAAATCTGTACCTATTATCAGTGCAGGGAACACAGCCATCCCCAAGCCTTCTATCCATCAGACCTCCTCACCAGCAAGCTTGACTGTGCAAAATCATTCCGTGTCTCACTCATGCTAGTTGCTCTGCTCTGCCTCCTCTCTCTTGCAGCTCCACCTCACTCTCTCTTTCTGCTCAACCCTTCTGGCAAACTCCTTCCACCATAGCTCTGTGTGACTGAGGCTTGGGCTGGGTCAGAGCTTAAAGCAAGTCACATGGGCCTATTAAAGGGCAGGGAAGATCTTCAAATTACCTTAACATTATGGGGGTTAAGGAGAGAAGGGGAGTCAGGGGAAAAGACAAGTACAGAGAAGCAGGGACAGGGTCAGTAGGTGAAAGACAATATTTATTTATTTTGAAAGTTTGTCTAGTGCCAGTTCTTTTCTGGCTCCTCTACTGCCCTCCCATTCACCCCTTCCCCACTATATAGAGTGTTCAGAACCTCTGCTGGGAGGACTCGCTGAACCCTTTTCAGGGTGCTCATCTACCTTTGGCACCCACTTTCACCCATCTCTCACCTGTGGCTACAAGAAGCTATAGCATGTATAGCGGCCACATCCCAAAAAGCTGTTTCAGCAGACTGGTTAAAGCAGGCTAAGGATAACTGAGGGGTCTCAAACCTATCAGTGAGTTGGAAGATGTCTATCCCAAGTGAGGAATGCGGACATGAGAACAATTTGTTTGGACAATCATGAAGGCAGCTTAAGCAGGCACTGTGCAGCAGTGGTTAGAGCTTGATCAGGCATCAAAGAGGTCCAGGTTATCCACAGCATCTTGATCCATCACCAATTGTCTTGACTTTTGTCCTATCCCTGAATTTCAATGACTCAGGAAGACTCTGAGCAACTCTAACTCACTTAAATCCAATTCATAGGCAAGTCAAGACATTACTCGTGATGTCTTCTCCATAACTGAAGGAACACCAACAAAAATTCACGCACCCCACCCCTTCCCAAGATTCATCTGTCTTTTGAGAGACTTCAGAAAGTTCAAAGACAGTAGATTCCTTTGGAAAAGAAGAGGATCCCTCAGGGCTTCCTTCTACCCCATATTCCTTATGGATCCTGGTACTGAGTATCAAGGGGGAGGGGAGAGTGCCATGAACCTCTTATTTGCTAAAGTTTCTGCCTCCCTATATCCAGCTCCAGCTAATTCTACCAAGGAAACACCTTCTATCCTTTCATACTGTCCCTCACTTGCTTTAATCAGCCAGTCAATAAGCATTTACTGAGTGCCTACTATGTGCCAGGCACTGGTGCTAAGGGCTGGAGTTACAAAGAAAGGTAAAAGACAGTCCCTGCTCTTGAAGACTTCAGAGAGTCTGCTTCAAAGTGAAGTACAGAAAAACTGAGAGAGATTTAGCAGGGACAGACCCGTGTTAAGATGCATTTTTATGTTCAAGCAGTGCTGTAACTTAACATTAATTTTATTTTCAGTCTCAGATACAAAATTTCCCTAGATAATTGATCAATGATTCTTTTAATAGTTAAAGTCATCTGTATGTAATTCAAAACATCAAAGCTGTAGAGTTGGAAGGACAGTTGGAAGCCATCTAATCCAAAGGCTCAGAGAGATTGTCATGTGCTCCCAGGCAGTCATTTTCAAAGGCAGGTTTTGAAACCAGTCATACTAAAGCCCAGCACTCTCTCTGTTAGGTCATGCTGCTTCTCCAATTTTCAGACTTTGCTATAATGCTCATATTCATTGTGTTGCCTCAAAACAAAGGTTCCTTCTTATGCTCTTCATTGATATGTTCAATTACTTCTTTTGGATTTTGGCATTTCCTGGGTATATTGATCTTTACAAATAAAAACTCTCCCGCCAGTTTGCTAGAAATCTAGCTTGATCTCTTCTATCTTGTCTGTTTTCTTCTATGGCTACTAAACTGGTCAAGAAAATTCAATAGATATAATTTAGTTATTTTAGAGAGCACTTGATAAAACCTCTTGCGCAATTCTGGTGGAAAAGGAGAGATGCAAGCTAAATGAAAGTAGAGATGGGAGGATTTGGAACTATTTGTTTGTGTGACAGGATGCAAAGAACAGTCATTAATAGCTTGATTTCAGTTTGTCAAGTGATCTCCAGTGGAGAGTCTCAGGATTTGTGATTGGCCCTTTTCCCATTTAATGTAGGATTTTTCCCTAGTGATTTATATGAAGGAATAGATGGTAGGTTCGTCAAACTGACAGATGATAGAAAGCTGAGAAGGATGTCTAACACACTAAATGATAGTTAGGATCTCCAAAAGACTGAGGCAGCTAAGTCTTTCAGTGAACAGAATGCTGCATTTGGAGTCAAAGTGACCTGTGTTCAACCTCTCTCCAGCTGTGTGGCCCTGGGCAAGTCTCTTAACCTCTGTCTACTTCAGTTTTGTCATCTGTAAAATGAGGATAATTATAATGCTTATAGGGTTGTTATGAGAAGCAAATGAGGTACCATTATATATTATTGCCAGTTATTACAATCTTGATATATGCTTATATAATGTATCATATATAATCATATTATAATAAACAATAATTATGTGATATACAATAAATCTAATATATAACATAGAATATATAAACATAAATGTAATATTAGATAAACACAATATAAATTATGTATACATTATCATTCTATAATAAATATTTTATATATAATTATTTATTATGTAATTGTTAGTTATTATTATTATATTGATAAAGAAAAAACACTGTCAAATCCAAGAAGATGAAATTTAATATAGGTAGGTACATGGAAAGTCTTATACCTGAGTTAAAAAAGTTAACTTCGAAAGCAACATGAGAGATATATTACCCAACAGCCGTTTGAAGAATACTGGTATTTTGGTGGTTCTACAAATTCATTATGCAATATAGCAGCTCTCAAAAATCCTAACATGATGGGATTCTTTAAGAGTGGTACAGCCTCCAGATACTGTACCCAGCCCTGGTCAGATCACATGTGTAGTACTATAGTCAGCACTGGGTCCTGTGTTTTAGGGAGCTTGGACGAGGGCAACCAGAATGACAAAAGGCTGCCAGTCTTTGCCAAATGGAAACCATTTGAAGGAACTTGGGATGTTATCCTGGAAGAGAAAAGGTTCAGAAGTGACATGCTAGTTCTCTTCAAAAAATTGAAGGGTTGTCTCTTGGACAACGTAGTAGACTCATCCCATTTGGCCCTAGAGGGCAAAATCAATAGCAGTGGTAAAAATTAGGAAGAGTTCAATTTAGGCTTGAAAAAGAAAAGACTTCCTAACAACTGGAGCAATCCATATGTGGAATGCACTACCTTTGGAGGTGATGGGGTCTTCTTCATTCAGTCTACTGAAACAAAGGTTGGATGACTCCTTACCAAGAATGTTGAAGGAGGATTTCTTGCTTGGATATGGCTTTGACCATCTAACTCTGAAATTCTGAGATTTTATAATTCTTTTCATAATCATTATCTGTTGCTTCTTTGCATTAGTTAACTTATCTCCAGTGAGATAAGTTAATAAGATGCTAATAAGTTAATAAGATACTAATTATGTATGTTTCATACTTTCTGATTTCTGTAGCCATCTAAGTTTCCTTTCCTTCAGCCTTAAAAAAGAAACCCAAACCAAAGACCTTTCTTTCTTGCATTCCACAATCATACTGTAGTACAACGGAAATAACACTTTTGAGTCATAGGACCATGTTTCAAATCCTTCTCTGTCACTTCCTATGCCCATGCCTTTGAGTGGGGGATTTAACTTCTCAAGAGAAGCTAGACTAACTAACTCCTCAGGTCCCTTTGGCTCCAATTATGTGATCTTATGGCATTGCTATCTGCCTTTAATTCAATTTCTGCAGCTCTGGGGTAGGAAAGGCTGCAGTCAATTGTCCCACTTTCTTGGTTAACTCCCTGTTTCCTTTAACTTCTTTAGAACTCATGCTTGATTTTGCCAGTTTGCAAAATTATTTGTTACTCTACCTTTATTTCCTTTGAGTATTCTAATTCTCTCTTTAAGCTGGTTTCTTCATTTTACTTGTAATATCAATCTATCCAAGTTGTAATGTCCTATTTGCTTCCTCAGGCAGGACAGTGGGACCCTTTTTACTTCCTTCATGGTAGTCCAGTGTCTTTTTTTAACAGTGTAAAATCTAGTTAATTATCCCACATGCCTCATAATTTTATGATTATCTCTTCCTGTTTCCTTTCCTATTTCTTAAGCTTTCTATGTTCTCTTCCACTTTTACCCCTCTAGTTTCTTTACACTAAATTATATGTCTTATCACCTATAAAGCCTGCCCCCATAGTCTAGCCTGCTTCTTCACTTTGCACAAATCCTATCTCACCACCTCATTTTCTGGGCTTCTGACTGTCCATAATGAGACAGAGAAGTGTGATGAAATTCTTAGAACCTCCATTTTATTATGCTCATTTATTCTCTCTAGAATTTGGTCCAGTATCTGCTATGCTATATAACTTTAGAGCAAGCAGGGGTTCTTAATCTGTTTGTGTGTCCTGGACCCCTTGGTTAGCCTGGTGAAGACTTTGTACTCCTTCTCAGAATCATTTTTTCAAGTGTGTAGCATAAAACAATTAGGATTATAAAGAAAACTAAGTATATTGAAAAAAAGATGCCATTTTCGCCCATCTAAGTTTGTTAGCAGCTAGGTGGTGCAGTGGATAGAGAATCACAGCCATGGAGTCAGAAAGATCTGAGTTCAAATCTGGATTCAGACCCTTACTAGCTGTGTGACCCTGGGCAAGTTGTTTAATATTGTTTGCCTCAGTTTCCCCATCTGTAAAATGAGCTGGAGAAGAAAATGGCAAACCACTCCAGTATCTCTGTCAAAGAAATCCCAAATGGGGTCACAAAGAATCAGACATGAATGAAAAATGACTACAAACAACAAGAAATGTGTGGAGCCCTAACATCTATCAACAGACCCCTTTGGTGGGGTTAATAGTATTTCATTGTAAAAAGTATGGTCAGCAGCATCTTTATATTAAGTAATTTTAATTCATGATTTTAAATAAGGTGCTAATTTTATTAAGGGTTTAATCCCTAAAATAAAAGTTAAGAACCCTGGGTTTAGAGATGACCTTTCATAAATATTTGTAAAATGTGTTCATCAATAGCCTCCAGGGCACACAGACTGAGGTAAAGTGTTGGGCAAGGAGAGAGTCATTCATAGGGCTAACACCCTCTTGTGAATCCAGATCAGGCAGGAGCAGGGTTTAAGGCAGACTCCTAGGGAGAGAGGGATCCCTAGGATGGGGGTGGGGAGACAAGAGAGATAGGGGAAGAAGGGAGAGGGAGTTCTCTTTGGTGACTAAAATTAGGCTCTGTCATTCTGCTGCAACAGAGAGAGGAAAATGGGTCCTTAGTAGAAACTCTTTCTGATAGAATTGATGGAGCTGTGATGGTGAGGATTGAATGGTATTCATTTCCTTCCTCTTAGATGAATTTCTGGAATCCTTCTGAGGTTTCTGGTGAGTTTAAGCAGGTGCCCAGAAGTACTCTGACTGGTGTCTCTTCATTGAGGTTATATGTACATATGAGTCCATTGGGTAGACACTGGAGCAGATCAGTTACCCTGGGGAAGTGCCCTCAGACTTAACTGTCAGTAAGCATTTATTAAGTACCTACTATGTGCTAAGCACTGAGGATACAGAGAAAGGCAAAAGGCAAGTCCTTGAGAATCTAACAGGATAGATAACATGGAAACACCTATATACAAACAAGCTATAAATAAGAAAAATAGGAAATAATCAATCGAGGGATGGAACTAGAATTAAGAGGGATTGGGAAAGGCTTCCTACAGAAGCTGAATTTTAGCTAAGACTTGGAGGAAGCCAGGGAAGCCAGGAGGTAGAAATGAAGAAAATCATTCTAAGCACAGGTGATCGCCAGTGAAAGTGCCCTGATCAGAGAGATGAGTATCTTTCAGGGTGTCCAGTGCTTCCATCTAAGGCTCTTCTCTTACTCCAAGGTTAATGTCCAGCACAGAGGTCTTGGCACAAATAATTGATTAGATTCTGGTAATTGAGAATATCTTGCAATGTGTTTAATGGTGCTTCTCTGTAAAAAAAAAAAAAAAAAAAAAGCAGGGTCATCAGCATCTTTATATTAGGTAATTTTTATTCAGCATCTAAAATAAGGTTTTACTCTTAGAGTTGAAATCAATCATGGGATCATAGGTCATAGATTTAGTTCTGGGAATTACCTTGGAGACCATGGAGTCCAACCCTCCATTTTATAGATGAGTAATTTGAGGCTCCAAGAGGTTAGGTATTTTCCCCAAGGTCACATAGCTCATGTCTCAGTCAGGTCTTGAACCCCAGGTCCTCTAAACTTCAAGTTTAGCTTTTCATACAATAACACATGTTCAGTCATGTTAGATGCTTCATGACCCTATCTAGGGTTTTCTTGGCAAAGATACTGGAGTGGTTTGTCATTTCCTTTTCCAGCTCATTTTTATAGATGAGGAAACTGAGGTAAATAAAGTGAAGTGAATTGCCCAGAGTCACACAACTAGTAAGTGCCTGAGGCCAGATTTTGTACTCAGACGAATATGGAGTCTTCCTTACTCCCAGCCCAGCTCTTTACTTCCCGTGTCACCTACCTGCCCCGTCTCCTACTGCACACTGCCCCTTTCAATCAATCAATCAATCAGTATGTAATGAGGATAAAATGAGACAACATATGTAAAGTGATTTGCAAACCTTAAAGTTCTATACAAATGCATCATTGTGTTAGGTACAGGGGATACAAATACAGAGAATGGAGCAATCCCTAATATTCTCAAAGAGTTTACATTTTCATTGGGAGTGTGTGAGAGGGGAAAAAGTACACGTATATATTTGTCCACACATATACATATACACACAGATGTAATATATAGAGAAAAATACAAGTAAATACAAAGCAGTTTAGGAAGGAGGAGCCCTTGCAATTGGCAGGCATGTGGGGGTGGTAGTCCAGTGATAAAGACTGGAGGTTCAAGAGTTGTGCTTTAAAGGGAAAAAAGGATGTTGAGAGGTGGAGATAAGGAAAGAATACATTCCTGGCATGGGGAACAATCTATATAAAGACCCAGAGGTGGCCTGTGTGAGGAACCAAGAGAAAACCAGTTTGGCTAGATCACAGAGAGTGTGTATATGTGATGTACATTGAGTTTGGAAAACTAGGATGGGATCAGGTTGTAAATGACTTTAAAAGCTAAACAGAGGAGTTTATTTTGCTTCCTAAGAGGTAAGAGAGAAACTAGTGGGTTATTTTGAGTAAGGGAGTGATATGGCAAGATGAAGTAATGATAGGTAGCAGTTTTTTCCCCTAATCTCCTGACTGCTATAAAAGTAACACAAAGACAGATGATGTGAGAAAATTCTGTGAAAAATTTCTTTTTTGCAAATTCTCTGTTTACATGCCGAATCCTTCACTCAAATGTGAGCCCCTTGACAAGACTGGCGCTGCTTTTCATTTTGTCTTTTTATCCTTAGTGCCTAGTACAGAGTTAACATTTAGTAAGTGTTTGTTCAATTGAAAATGAACAAACAAACAGCTTTGGTGGTTGAGACTAGTTGGATTGGAAACCAGTCTCAATTGGTGAAACCAGGGTTATTGTATGCTTTAAAAGACACTGATTTATTCAGCAAATATTTATCAAAGGCCTATTATGTTTAAGACCCTGGGCTGGTCCCTGACCTAACAGAGCTCATTATAGTTCATTAGAAGAAGATGGCATATGTACAAAAATAGTTTTAATGCACATTGGTATGGAAAGTGAACCAAGGAAGGCAGAAGAGGGTTGGCTGTAGCTGAGAGGTACAAAGGTAGGAGGCCTGGACTTGGAGCCACAAGAGACCTCAGCTAAAATCTTGCCTCAGACATTTATTAGCTATCTGACCCTGGGGATGTCATTTAATGTCTCTGTCTCCTCATCTATAAAATGGGGGCAGTCACAGTCATCCTCTTCTTCATAGGGTTGTTGTGAAGATCAACCTGATGTATTGTGGAGCACTACAAATCACTCTTAGTTCACTGGAGAGATCTGTTTATTTCAATGACATGACAAATTGAGCTTGTTTTAGTTGTCATAAATTCAGTGTAATTCAATTCAGCAAGCGCTGCGCTGAGCACTTAGACTACAAGAACAAAAATGAACACAGTCTTTGCCCACAACGAGTTTTACTTTCCATTGGGGGAAACAATGGGGGTACACAGCTCAGCAAATGATATTTGTCTAAACCACTTCCCAAACTTAATTGGTCTGCTGTCCCCTTTAAAAGAATCACTCAGTGCCTTCCTAGAAATCTACCTTTATTTTAAAATCTCTTAATGTTTTTTTTTTGAAATTTGCATCATTTCAAAAATATATATATTTTTTAAAATGATGCATCTTCATTTTAATAATTTACTGTCAATTTCTGTTTTTTTTCTTCATTGAAATTTTGATGATGCAATATTACATCCTATAACAAGTCATTCCACTCACATACCTCTGCTAATACAGGGTAGATTCCCCGACAATGCAGCACATGCTTGCCTGCCAACACCTGCTTGTTAAGGCCTGTCAGTGAGCAGTTATAGCTTGAGTTTTTTTGTGTTTATTCGGAAAATAATGTAATCACTGCGACTCTAACTCCTACATAAGAAATGAAACATATACGCACGGCTCTGCAAAGGTCTTATCTTCTCTTCAATCCCTTGGCTTCTAGTACAGCTCTTCTTTATTCAACATTCCCTGGCTGCACTCGAGGCCACTACTACCCCTCCAGACAGCTCCAGCACCCCCCAGGGGGCAGCGTCAGCCATGTAGGGGACCTATGGATAGCTAGCCACACCTATCCCTCTCTCTGTCTCTCTGTCTCTCTGTCTCTGTCTCTCTCTCTCTCTCTCTCTCTCTCTCTCTGTCTCTGTCTCTCTCTCTTTCTCTAACTCTATCTCTACACATACAAAATAAATGCAGAGTAAGTTCCTAGGAACAATTACTCACAATGAGGGGGAAGGAGATTAGGAATAGCCTGGTGTAGAAAAGGTGGCTCTTGAATTTATCCTTAAATAGAAGGAGGGATTCCAAGGGAAAAAAGTTAGGAGAAAAAGCATTCCAAGAAGAGAAGGCAATCAAACAAAAAATAGGAGATCAGGAGAAGGCAGTGTTCTCTTTGAGAGACAGCTGGGAAGCCACTTTGCTTGAATTGTAGTTAATTAAAGGGAGTATAATATGAAAAAAAAATTCTGGAAAGTTAAGTTGCTGTTAGATCGTAAATGGCTTTAAAATTCCACAAAAGAGTTTATATGACTTGTCAAAGGCCAGCAGGAGTCATGAAAGTAGGAAGAGGCAAGGAAGATTCAAACTAGGGTTTTGGCTGAGTGAACAGAATTAAATTGATGGATGTGAGAGCTATTGTAAAAGTAAAATGTATAAGACCAGGCATGTAATGGGATATGGGAGAAAGAAAACTCAAGGATGGTTCTTAAAACTAGGTAAATAATAGTCCTTAGCTTTTGGTCTTTCAAAAATAGGTAAGAATATTTATAATTAGTATATTCAATTCACTGACTAGCTCTGAAATATTTTTAAAAATCTGAACATTCAAATATTTTGCTGATTTCCCCTACAATTTTATTTGTTCTATAAATCTATTTCACAAATATGTTCCTCATAAAATATGTAAAAATAAACTTTGCTTTAAGTGTTTTTGCAAATTAATGGAGGGCCCTTCCCCCCACTGTGTTTAAGATGATCAGGAAGCAAACCGTAAAAGGTTTTAAAATGCATGGGGAAAAAAAATCACAAGAAAAACATTTGTTGAGAATGGATTTACTGGAAGTCATCATGCCAGATGCAAACTATTCTAGTACTCATCTAGTAAGACCAAGCATCTGATTCGTGCATCAGTTCCAAGTTTGGCCATTGACTCCTGGATGCCTTTAGATAAAATGCAAACCTATTTGCATCTTATTGTGTCTGTCCAGGAGATGGGTATGGCAATGCAATGATTAAATATAAAACATTTAGTTTCTTGAACGGATGAATCATATTGCCCTTGTAAGCAACATGTCTTCCTAGGATAACAGATCAAAAAGCTAAATAGCAGCAATTTCTAATTCCCCAGAGTATTTCACTTTGAGGTAGAAATCCTGTGGCGTGAGCATGCAGCTGTAGAGCACAAGCTGCTAGGAATTAATGAGCCTAAATCACTTTCTAAGTTGCAGACTTTTGGAAAATCTTTCTGAATGAATTGTCTATGTTGAAGAACCAAACTCCCAGTAGCCAGTTTAGGATCCAGTCTCTCTGTTGCCAAAACAAACTGACAATAATGGACACTTAGCTGTTCAGTTTAAGCCCTTGAAGCATTAGCAACTTCCCATTCAAGTAGTGGATATTGGCTTTGCAAGTAATCCTTAGAGAGCAAATAATTTAATTAAAAGGAGGACAACTTTAGGAGTGGCTATATGTATTTTAATTTTTTTGTTCTTTGTAACTGATTTTGAAGGAATGAATTGAAAAAAATGTATATTCCTTCACTAGGGATAAAAATTCAAAATGAATGACCATCCCTACCGTTGAGGAGCTTACTTTATAATGAGGAAGAAAAACATGGGAGAATGGTGGACAAAGAAAGGTATTCTGGACCTGAAAGATAATGGGATGTGCTGAAAGACTATTGGGAATTATGGATATATCCCATCCAGGAACACTGGAAGAGCTCATTTGAGCCCAGTTCATGGTTTTAGAACTGAAGGTGGTAGGAAGGAAGAGCTGTGATGTAAAAGTTCCTGTTCAACCTTTATTCTGACTCACAGCAAATAAGTATGATTTATTTAAAATATTCCACTTATCTAGCACTCAGATTTGTGACAACTTCAGATACCTGGAATATAGTATGTTTTACTTTAAATTAGGAAGGAGGGGATATTGAACTGAACTGTAAGGAAAAAAGGCAGACCTTCCTAATAACTCACTGTCTCCCTAATTGCTCTCTCTCCCTCTCTTTCCCTTCTCTCTCTCTCTCTCTCTCTCTCTCTCTCTCTCTCTCTCTCTCTCTCTCTCTCTCTCTCTCTCTCTCTCTCTCTCTCTCTCTCTCTCCCAACCCGCCCCCTTCTGTCCCTCTCTCCCTCTCTCTTTCATCCATAGCCATCGTATAAAAGACAAAGTCCAGGCCTATGTTTCTAAACTGTTTCTTATCCTGAAAAACTCGTTTTCTTAACATTTTCTTTCCTTAATTCTTTTTTTATTTGAGTCTTCTTGTACAAAATGACTAATATAGAAATGTTTTACATAATTGCACAAAAACTGTATTGGACTGCTTACTGTCTTAGAGAGAGGGGAGAGAGGGATAGAATTTAGAGCTCAAAACTTTAAAAAGTTTTAAAAATTATTTTAACATGTAATTAGGGAAAATATTATTAAAAAAAGAAATCCAGGTGATCCCTCTGTTTGGTAAAACAATGTATTTCTGAAAAGTCTCATTCCTTGGGCTAGGCATCAGTGGCACAGTGATGATAACGTGGAGTGATTATAAAGAAGATCTGAGTTCCAATGCTACTTCACACACTAGCTAGATGTGTGACCCTAGGCAAGTTGTTTAACCTTTGTCTGCCTCAGTTTCCTTATCTGTACAATAGGTGATTGTGAATCTAAAGTGGGATGATATTTGTAAAGCTTTGCAAACCTTAAGTGCTATACAAATGGTAGCTATCGTTAGCCTGCATCTGTTTGCGTTCTGTTCTGTTGGATGCATATGCCACTGAGGAAAGAGCCTCGTGAAACAGCTGTGTATTGCAAGTTGCACGATGTCTTAAGGCACAACATTTGGCCAAGAGCTTGGGTAGTGTTGTTGTTCTGTCATAAGGGCAGTCATGGCAGAACTTTCTTACTCTTTTCCTATTCTCTTGGTCATACCTGTGAAAGAAGCTATGGGACCCAAAAAATGGAAAAGATTTCTTATCAACAAATGGATGTTGCAACACCAGTGTTTTCCTTCATAGGAAAGAGAAATTTGCAGTACCTCAATTAATGTGTGTAAAATAAAACCGTGTATTACACATAGGAGATGAAGGAAGAGGCAGAACTATAGAAAGTATGCCTAAAAACCGTAAAAACACAGTAGTCACTTAACATAAAGGTAGATAGTCTATAAACTTTAGTGAATTCTGGAGGTCTCTCTGTAGTGCAGCAAAAAATAATGATTAATATTCAAAATGATGACCTTGTCAAAAAAGAAAAGTTAAAATTCTGGTCAGTGTATTCTGTTTTTAAAAGCATTGAAATATTCAATACATGTTCAGAAAACTTTCATTATAACAAAAACCAGTCATTTTGGTACTTAGTATTATAGGATCATAGATATGGAACTGGAAAAAACTTCCAAGGTTAATCAGTTCCTATCCCTCATTTTACAGATGAGGAAACTGAGGCTCAGGGAAGCAATGGGGTAGGATTTGATCACTTGAAAATTTTGCCTTTATGGGCTACCTGTTGCTAAGTTCTGGATGTGTGGTAAAATCTTACCTAACACATAAACTATCTCAAAAAAAGGCTACTTACTGAAATGAAATGAAAGCTAGCAAAGAAAATGTGCAGTCTTAACTTTGGATAGGAAATGGAAAGGGCTAAGATGTTAGAAGTTATGAAAACAGTCCAATGGTCGTCCCATTTGGCTCTACATTAATGGCTTTTACTGGAGACTAAGTTGTAGAGAAGGTACTGGCTTGCACTGGTAGAGAAATTTCCTTACTCAGGAGTTTGATATGCCAATGAAATCACTAGTTGGTCCAAGCTCTTTCTCTCTCTTAGTATTCATTGATTAATGCTCCAAATAAATAAATGTAAATAAAATCTTTGGACAGCTAGATGACACAGTGGACAGAGCACCTGGCCTGGAGTCAGGAAGACTCATCTTCCTGAGTTCAAATCCAGCCTCAGACACTTGCTGTGTGACCCTAGGCAAGTCATTTAACCCCGTTTGCCTCAGTTTCCTCATCTGTAAAATGATCTGGAGAAAGAAAAGGCAAACAACTCCAGTGTCTTTACTAAGAAAACTCCAAATGGGGTCACGAAGAGTAAGATATGAGTGAAGTGACTGAACAACAACATATAGAACCTTTAGGACAATGAATACTTTACCTTAGTTTATTGATGCATTTCTTATTTAATTTTAATTCCCATCCTCCACTCCTCTCCTACAGCCAACACATTCGTTCTCTCCTATTTTTTTTCTTTAAAGCCCATTATACACTAAGAAAGGTGTCTAGTTTAACTATCTTACATGTATACTGCATTTGTAGTTATTTATAAAAGGATATAATTATTATAATGAATGGGATGTTCACATGAAAATAAAACAAGTTCTTTTTTAAAAATTTGGCTTACCACACAAAACTACTAATGCTTATAGTTTGGAGATACTCTCTTTTAATCAGTTCTCCTCTCCTCCCCCATCATATCTCTCTTTTTTCCCCTGCTATTATATCTTGCCCTGAAGTTATAATGCTGATTTTACCCCCTACATTAAAGTCACTGGGCTATGGCAATTTCTTGTTGTAAATATAGGATTTGTCCTTTAAATAAACAAGCAAATAAAAGCATAGGACAAAAATAAGTGTAAGACATTTTCAGCATTAGTAAAAATAACATGGCTACTTGAAAAGAAAATGATCTCACTAGAATTTTAATTTGTAGAAGTTGTACATGTTTTAATATGACTCAAATAGCAGTTACTAAGAATACCTAACAAGAGGAGGGTCTTTAAACAATGAAGAACAGATAAAAATGTAATATTTGTGACCTTAGATACATTTTTTGAAGCGTTTAATCTATTCATTACTCAGTTGGGTGTTACATGTGATGAGAACTTGGGTATTAGTAAAGGTTTAAATTGAAATAATGTGGGCTTTTTTCCCTCAAACTCCTTTTTAGGTAAACTTGTTATACTAGTTTCTGACTGTTTGATGTCACAAAAACAGGATGGAAGAATGTTAATGTGACCATTTTTACTAATCAGCCTAATTTTTGAGTATCCTTTATTAAGATTCCCAGACCTAGGATCTGGGGTGTTCTGGTAAATGTTTAACAAGGAGCTCTCTGGAGAAAAAGATATACTTTTCAGTTTAATCTGCATTATTAATATTTTCTCCACCATTTTAAGTCTAGAGACCAAGAGGATTACTAAATTATAGCTCAGAGTTTACAATCACAAGGGCAAAATCCAGCCTGACGGTTTTCATACAGCACCTAGTTAAGAAAATTATTCTCAGTAGCGTCACCAAAACAATAAATGAAGCCCTGATTCCTAGGGTTTGCTCATTTCCATTGCTTACACTAAAAATTTAACAATCAGCTTTCTCAAGCTGGTAGGAATCAACTCTGCCAGACCACTGATCAGGATAACAAAAGGCCAAAAATTGGGAAAACAAACGGAAATGTGTTGTAGGGAATACAATGCTATGGCCAACATCAGGAAGACCTAGGTTCAAATCTGACCTTACATATTTACTAGCTGTGTGATCCTGGGCAAGTTGTTTAAAAAAACAAAACAAAACAAAACAAAAAAAACAACCTCTGTTTGTCTCACTTTCCTTATCTGTAAAATGGGAATAATAATAGCACCTACCTCCTGGGGTTACTGTAAGGTTAAATGATATAATAATTGTAAAGTTCTCAGCCTAATGCCTGGTATATAGTAAGTGCTATATAAATATCACCAGAGTACACCAATTAATCTATTGCCTCATTTGTGCAGGTTTTCCCTCTGGAGGGTAGATCTCAACCTCCCTTCTCACCATGCCTCTTCATCTCTTATGATTTTTATCCATGTCATAAACATAAATTGTCTAGCATTCCAAAGTCATTCATTAGGGACTTATTTGTTATGTGCTGAGTTCCAATGAAGTTCTAATGTATTAGAATGGCAACTTCTTTATAGCAGGCATTGTTGTATTTTTGCCTTTGGTTGAATCCCCAAAGCTTGTCATAGTGTTTAATGCATCACAAATGCTTGATAAATGCTTGTAGATTGATTGGTGCTCAGGATAGTGTGTGGAAGCAGCATGGGGAGTGGAGAATGAAACCCTGCATCCTAGAAGGTTTTACTAGCACAGCATGAAATCCAGCATTGAATTGTCTAAAACGGTGTGCCCACATCAGAGAAGGTACTGTGGCTCTATGAGAAAAGCAGAATTGCAATAGCTCAAAAAAATGTGAGGTGCATAAATGTCCCTCCCAAATCATCATCTGGACTATGTGTGACCTATGGTAGAGCCTTCTGAGCTTGTATTTGTCTAATTAGACAGAGCCAGACATGCTGTACACTGACCTCGACATTATGATGTAATTTTGGTTCTCTTAAAGCACGAAGGACAAAGACCACTATCACCACCACCACCAATAACCAGCACAGCATGAGATTTATAAAGGTTTCAAGTGTAGGCCAGGCATGGGTACAGTGGAATGAGTGCCCTATTTGGAATGTGAGATAGATGAATGGATGGATGGATGGATGGATGGATGGATGGATGGATGGATGGATGGATGGATGGATAGATGGATGGATGGATTGAGTGAGTATTTATCAATGCTAGCCATCATGTTATAAGCACTGGAGTAAGGCAGTCACTGCCCTCAAGAAACTTTAATTTGAAGATGACACATTATTCATAATTCTGCTTTCCAGTTTAATCCACACAACAACCTTTCAAATACTTGAAGACAGAACTCATGTCTGTAAGTCTTCGAGACTCTAGGAAAAATACTCCTGATTCCAATCTTGGTCATTCTGGATAAACTCATACTTGTTAATGTTCTTAATAAAATGGGATACCCTGAATGATGAAGGAAGACTGTCATTACCATCCTCTGGTTGCTGTGCTTAGGGCCTATTGACCTTAGACTTTGTCTAAGGTCTAACCATTTTTATCTCATGATGCAGTCTTCTCTTATAGTAAGTTTGCAGTCCACTAAAATCCCCAGATCTTTATAGTATAAATAGTTTTCTAGCCATCTAGCCATATCTACTACCTTGCTCTTATAAACTTGATATTTGGGGCAGCCAAGTGGTACAACTGGTTAGAGTACTGTCCCTGAAGTCAAAAGGACCTGAATACAAATCTGGCCTCAGAATGAGTCTGCCAGGATTGCCACAAGCCGTTAGAGTACTGTCCCTGAAGTCAAAAGGACCTGAATACAAATCTGGCCTCAGAATGAGTCTGCCAGGATTGCCACAAGCCCTCCAATATTGACTTTTCCCATCCTTTTACAATCTCTGACAATTTAAGTGTGAAGTGATACATCAGAATTGTTTTCATGCTCATTTCTTCTGTACTAGCCCCTTATCCACATCAGTAATAAAATGTTAAGTAGCATGGAGTCAACGAAAAATCTGTTAGGACCATAGATTCTTAAATGGAGAGCTATTTAGCTATGCTAGTATCTGAGACCCTTGGTTCCTGATGTGGAAGAGAAAGGCATAATTTAGAAAAGGAAAACAAATGAAGCCATGTTAATCTCTTAGTGTTCTTTAAGAGGGTTAAGAGTGTAATGCACTTAGGAAAATCCTCTAACAAGATGCTTCATCAAAGACTATTAGAAGATTGAATCACCATGGGACTGAAGTAAATGTTTTCTTTTAGATTTGCAGTACCTTTAAAAATAAGAAGTCACATATGTGGAGCACTTAAAGTATACTGAATGCTTTCCTTATGATGACCCTGTAAGATATGAGGTACAATAGTTTTTCTTTCCAGTTTTACTATGCCCTCACTTTTCCATCTCCCAGTTCTGCAAAATACAACCTTTCCATATGTTTCTTCTACATTTATCTTCTCCTTCATCCCACCACCACTTTTGTCATTTATCATAACTTATCTGGAATATAGTAATGATCTCCTTGTATCCTTTCCCTTTCTAATTCGTATTTCACAAAACTAGTTGAGCTTTCTTTATACATTACTCCTCTGTTCAAAATCCCTTGATGATATTCTTGCATTTATCAAATAAAACGTATATTTCTAAGTCTGCCATTCAAGGTCCCCCAAAATCTAACTATGTCCTGCCCTTCCCACCATAGCTCACAGCACTTTTTCTTATGTACTTTTCACTCTAGTCAAACTGGATGAATTGTATGTCCCCCATTCAAAAATATTAAACTTTGTAACTTTCATGTTTTCTTATATGCCACTATATCAATGGCCTTACTTACCTTTTAATCACATTTTTTACTGAAAGACCATGTGGCAGAGGAAAGAGATAAAAGAATCACAGATCTGAAGGACCAGGGGCCTTAGGAGGGTGAAATTGACAGGCAATGGCAACAGCTTGCATATGGAGAGGTCAGGGAGGAGTAATTTAGGATATGTTGATCCTGGGTCAACATAGAGGTGGAAGCTGATGGAATCATTCCAAGTGATATGGTATGCAGGGAAAAGGGAAGGCCCAGGACAGAACTCCGTGGGACACTTCCAGGTACAAGGCATGATCTGGATGAGGATCCAGCAAAGGAGACTAAGGAGTGGTCGGGTAGGTAGGAAAAGAACCAGGAGAAAACCATGTCCCCAAAACCTAGAGAAGATAAGACAACCATGATTGGAAGTGTCAGAGGTTGCAGAAAGAATAAAGAGAATGAAGATGGAGAAAAGGTCATTGGATTTGGCAACTGAGAGATTAATGGTAACTTTGGAGAAAGTAGTTTCTTTGTTTTTTTAGAACTGAAAAAGTTTTATTCTTGAAATTGCAAATCTCTATTACATTCAACTTGCTTTAAAAAGAATGTGTGTATACATACATACATGCATGTGCTCATACATATACACACAACAAATTCAACACAATCTTCAAAGCTGTCCTGATTGTCTGTGCTTCCTTATGGCTTGCTTTCTATTTTTTTCTGGGCATTTAAAAATGATTCAATGGTCTTTTTTTCTTTTCTTTTTGGCAAGTCTGTTATTACCTTTCTTTCTCCTCACACCCCTAATTAGAAAAAAAAAACCCTTATAACAAATATGCACAGTCAAGCAATACAAATTTTCACATTGGCGCTATCTGAAAATGTATGTACTTTGACTCTCTGTTAGGTGATGGATAGAACGTTTCATCATTGGTCCCCCTGGAGCCTTGATCAGAGTTGTTAAGTCTTTCAAAGTTGTTTTTCTTTACATAATTGTTGTTTTCATATAAATTGTTCTCTCTGGTTCTGCTTACTTCACTCTGAATTAGTTCTTTCTTGAAAATTTTTTTAAATGTTTACTTATTTATTTTTAGTTTTCAACATTTATTTCCACAAAATTTTGAGTTCCAAATTTTCCCCCATCTCTACTCTCCCCCACCCCATAATGCCTTGCATTCTGATTACCTCTTCCCTCAACATGCCTTCCCTTCTATCATACCCCTCCCTTCCCTTATCCCCATCTTCTCTCTTTTCTTGTAGGTCAAGATAGATTTTTATACCCCATTACTGTATTTCTTATTTTCCAGTTGCATGAAAAAACAATTCTCAACATTCATTCCTAATACTTTGAATTCCAACTTCTCTCCCTTCCTCCCTCCCCACCCATCCCCACTGAGAAGGCAAGCAATTCAATATAGGCTGTATATGTGTAGCTTTGCAAAAGACTTCCATAACAGTCATGTTGTGAAAGACTAACTATATTTCCCTCCATCCTATCCTGCCCCCCATTTATTCTATTCTGTCTTTTGACCTTGTCCCTCCCCAAAAGTTTTTACTTCTAATTACTCCCTCCTCCCATTTGCCCTCCCTTCTATCTTCCCCCCACCTCACTTGTCCCCTTCTCCCCTACTTTCCTGTAGTGTAAGATAGATTTTCATACCAAATTTACTGAGCATATTATTCCCTCCTTAAGCCATATGTGAAGAGAGTAAGCTTCACTTTTTCCCTCTCACCTCGTCCCTTTTCTCCTCCACTGAAAAAGCTTTTTCTTGCCTCTTTTATGAGTGATAATTTGCCCCATTCCATTCCTCCCTTTCTGCTCCCAATATATTCCTCTCTCACCCCTTAATTTTATTTTTTTTAGGTATGAGAGAAAGTAGTTTCAGTGGAATGACAAAGTTTAAAAGCTGGACTGTAATGGGTCAAAAAGAAATCGAGAGGAGAGGGCAGAAAGTTGGAAACACCTATTGTAAAAAGACTTCTTGAGTTTAGTTGTGAAGGGCAGAAGAGAAATAGGATGAAAGCTGGGATGGAAGGGATCAAGTGAAGGTTTTTTCAGGATAGGCAAAGCATAGGTAAGTTTGTAGGCCAGTGAAGAGGGAGGGATTGAAAATAAAAGAAAGAAGAGGGATGACAAAGGGGGAAATCTGTAGCAGGAGACAGATGGAATGAGATTATTTGGACAGGAATGCCCTCCTTCACAGTTCAGGCAATCTCATATTATTAAGGACATTAACAAGCATGAGTCTATCCAGAGTGACCAAGATTGCAAGGTTCCTGGATACCAAACCATACAAAGACTGAGTAGATGGAACCGGGTGTGTTTTTCCTGGAGTCTCAAAGACTTATAGACATGAGTTCTGTCTTTGAGTATTCAAAAGGTTGTTTTGTGGATTAGTTTTGGTAAGGAATAAGATTACTTTATCACATGAGACAGGGCATAAAGAGGAGATAATGGCAGAAGGCATATTAGTGTTATGAAATAAAGAAATAGGGAAAAGAGTGAGTTCATGGCAAATGACCTCAATTTCTTTTATTAAGATATGAAGCAAGGTTCTCAACTGAGAGGCTGGGGGGGAGAGGGAGAAAGAGGGAAGTTTTAGGAGGGATGGAAAGGTTTGGAAGAGTTGTGGTGAAGAGTGGGTTAGTGAATTGATAAGGGGAAAAATAGTTGAATTGCCTAGCAACAGTGAGAGCCCAATTGAGGTTATGTAACATAAATTTATAGTGGACTCAGTCAGAAAGATTGCATGGTTTTCTCCATCTTTGTTTAGTAACAAGTGTATTGGAGTGAAGGTGATGAACAGTGGTACTGATCCAAGGCTGTGAGGACTGTCACAGCACAATTGATGAAATGATAAGAGGATTATGGATTCAAGAAAGAAAGACAGTATAAAATTGAAATTGTTTGCCGAAAGGGTCAAGATGGATAAAAGAGGAGATGGCCTAGGAGAGAATTGAGGAGTCAAAGGATTGGTGGTCATGATACTACAGACAGAGCTGGATTTAGTAAGGGAAGGCAAAGGAAGAGTTGGAAAGCCAATAAAGTACGATAAGATAGGGGGATTTCAGAATTCTTGAACATGGAGGTGGTACATATGTGGGTTAATGGCAAGATCAAGGATATGGCCATCTTTTTTGTGTTACTAGGAAGGGGGTGGATGAGTAGTAGGTTATAGGAAGTGAATAGGTTGAGCAGCTGAATGATTTGGGTGTTTAAGGGAGAATTAGTATATAAGTTGAAGTCCTCTAGCATGAAAGCAGAAGTTGGGGGAAGGGGAGAGAAAAACTGTGAGCCATATACTGAACTCATTGATAAAGGAAAGAGGTTAACCTGGAGGTCTATAAACAACAGTGACCAGGACTTTGATTGGGTGGAAGATGTGGATTGTACTGAAGAGAGACTTCTGAGTGATAAAAATAGAGTAAGAACCTGAAAGTGACAATGAGGAGTTAGGACCATTCTAACTCCCTACTTTGACCAGTGAGCCAAGGGGAATGAGTAAAAGTACAGCTAATGCTGGAAGGGGTGGCCAGGAAGTCTGTGTCATCAGGGGAGCCAGGTTTCAGTAACAGATAGTAGTAAGTGGAAAGAGTGGGAGATAAAAAAATTCAGCATGAAGGGAAATTTGTGGAACAGAAATTCAGAATTTGGGTGGATGTATTTGGGATGGGAGGGTTAAGGAGGATGGGAATAAGAAATTGGGTAATGGGGGATGGGATGTGGATAATACTCTGCAAGGGTTCAGAATCACTAAGTTGTGTAGTCTGAATGGCTGTGAGAATGTTTATCTTTTAGTCGAAGGAACCACTCCTCTTTCCAGAGGACACTAGACTGGGTTGGAGACAAGTACAGGATGAAATGGGAAGCACTTAGTTAAATTGTCAAGTGGGAAACCTGGGTTTGAATCCCATAGCTGATCCTTACATTATCTTACAACAAGTCATTTAGCCCATTCGTGAATCAGTTTCTTGTACGTGGGGGTCAATAACCACCACCACCACAGCTGCTATAGCTATCATATACAAAGAGGCAGTATGGTGCAGTAGATAGAACCAGGTAGATTTGGATTCACATCCTATGTCAGGCACGTGCTCACCATGGGCAAGTTACTAAGGTCTCTGAATCTCAGTTTTTCATCTTTAAACTAGGGATAATAATAGCACATTTCTCTTAGAGTGGTTGAGAGGATCAAATGAAATAATACTTATAAAGTTCTTTATAAACTTTAAATGCTATAAAATAGAAGTTATTATCTTATAATGTTATAAATATAAATGAAATATGCCTCATATGTATATATACTTATAAAGTGCTTTGTAAGCCTTAAAGCATTACAGAAACTTTAAAGCCCTATAGAGAGATAAGCCACTATTATTCTCTCTCCACTTTTCAAAGCCTTTGATAGCTCCCCATTGATTATTGAATTAAGTCCAAATTTCTTGGCCCAGTCTTTAATGCCTTCTACAACCTGGTTCCAGAGTACCTTTCCATGGTTATCTCACACTGCTTGGTTTTATGTATCCTGGGCTCAAGCCCAGCTTGGCTACTTATCTGTCATTCCCTAAACATATTCCAGCCCCCTTTTCTGGATCTATCTTGCCTTTCCTTAGTTCTGGAATATTGGAATGTCCTCCCTGCTATCTCTGCCTTTTGATATTCTGTGCATCCTTTAAAACCCAGCTGCAACGCCGCCCATTCAACAAAAACCTTTTATGGTTTCTGATGGAAATAATTTTTCCAGCCCCTGAACTCTTCTATCCATTTGCTTTTGTCAGGGCGCACCATCCCTGTGACTTTCCAAATTAAATAACTCTCTCTACTTTGCATGTTTTCTCCCCTTTGCAGTGAAAGCTTCTGAGAGCAGAATCGTTCCTTGTTTTTGTTTCTTTATCCCCCATGGGCAACATCATCCTTGGCCGTCAGTCAGCAAATGAGCCTTCATTAAGTACTTATTATGGGCACTGCACTAAGTACCCAAGGATACGAAAACACACTAAGCACATTAATGCTTCATTCATTCATTCACCCTACATTGTGTCATACTTATTTGTGTGCCTCCTTTATCACTACAACCAGATTATGAATGACTTATGGAGAGGGCTTTCTTATTTGGACAATGGCGTACCTATCTCAGAACCTAGGTGCTTTATAAATGTTTCTTAAATTTGTGCTATATAGGAGATACTTTGTAACCTAGACAACTCTCCAGCCCTTTTGTTTACTGTGAGACAGTGTCAAGCTCTTAATTACGATAGGACTTGTCAGCCTTGTATCAAATCAAAATAATAAAAGGCATTGAAATACTGTTGTTTGGAGAAATTGGAGAAACTAAGCTTTTCCTTTTGGAGAGCAGCAGTGAAAGTTTGCCTTGTTTTTGACAACCAGACAATCTATGGTCAGTAAAAGGAGCAACATTTGACCATCCTGTCATTCAGTTCTGGTTTCTCTTGCAGGTAAGAGCATCAGATGCTGACACAGGCCAGTACGGCCACATTGAATACTTTCTTTACGATGGATTCCACAGCTCTGAAAAATCACAAGCCTTCCAGATTGACCCACATTCTGGCCACATCTGTGTGTCTCAAGACATCGACAGGGAACAAGATCCCGCCACCTATGATTTATTAGTGAAAGCTCAGGATGGGGTAAGTCTTGCTGGAGGTTTTGGCTGATCTAGAAATGTGTTTTTCAAGATTCTTTAGATTCTGTGTGGAAATAAAATTTCCATGATAAGCTATACTGTGGAATCTAAGGCAATACAATTCCTGTCATGAGATTAGAGAGGATTTTGTGATTGGCTGTCTGGACCTCAATTCACCAGCTAATCTGAGTAAATCAGGTGAATAGGGATACCCACCCCAATGCATTATTCAGATTGATTGTCTGGATGAAACAAAATGAATTCAGTAAGTACTTGGCCCTTTTCCACTCTAAATTTGTAGTCTTGGCATTTGAGCATAAAAGGCTGGGTTAAAGTATAGATAAGGTATAATAAAATGCCTTTTCGAATTTTTTTGGAGGGGCTATGGTTAGACTTGAAATGGCATAGTTAATAGAGATATGCATAAATACCCAAGCAAATATGCATAAATTAGTTTAAATTTAAAAAAATAATTCATGAAATATTTATTTATAACATGAATGATATGTGACAACTTGAAGTAGTCTGGCATTGCTGTGTTACTCATTATTAGGTGGAAGGGAGGAAGTATCTTGAGTATTGTATCCAATGAGTGGTTATTCTTTCTTTCAGTAAACATTTATTGGAATATATCTTTCATTTCTGAAATATATACAGAGGCCAGCTCTGTATATTTTGATGTTTGGAAAGAGATAATATAGAATTATTGTACTTGTCTTAGAGGAACTTACTGACTTCTTAAAGAAAAAAAAGAAATGCATACATTGAGAAAAAATCACAAAGCATCTTAGAAAAAAAAATCTACTGGATTTGGAAACTGAGGACCTGAGTTCAAATCTAAGCTTTCTTTAAGTCAATAGTCCTCATAATGTGGTCCTCAAACTTTTGGGTGTCCTCAAGACTTTTTCAGAACTTCAGGGTCAAAACAATTTTTACAAAAATAATTGTTATTCAGTCACGTCTTACTCTTCATGACCCCGTGGACCATACATGCCAATACTGTCCACCAGATTTTCTTGGCAAAGATACTGCAGTGGTTTGCCTTTCTCTTCTCTGGTGGATTAAGACAAACAGAGGTTAAATGACTTGCGCAGGGTCACTGAGCTAGTGAGTTAGTTTGGATTTGAACTCAGG
Source organism: Notamacropus eugenii (assembly GCF_028372415.1). NCBI lineage: Eukaryota > Metazoa > Chordata > Mammalia > Diprotodontia > Macropodidae > Notamacropus > Notamacropus eugenii. Next base: position 152,809,157 of record NC_092877.1, on the reverse strand, counting down.
TCTTCCTGACTGAACCATCTAGTTGCCCTGTGTCCCCCCCCCCCCCCCCCGAGTCTTAGCTATTTCACCTCCAAATTAAGTTGGATTAGGTAACCTTTCAGATCTCTTGCAACCCCAAATCCATGATTCCAGGAGCCTATAAAATAAGTGAAAGATACTGTAGTGAAAATTATGTCTATCTATAAACAAAGAAATGAAAAAGTACTTACTAGGTGATTATTATGGGCCAAACACTGGGCTAGGTGCTGGGATACAAACAGAAATGAAAGATAGTCCTGGACCCTCAAGTAACTTACACATTAATAGGGAGATTCAGGACATTTGGAGAGCAGGGGGCCAAGGAGGGGGAGGAGGGATTTTTGGTCTTGAAATTTATAGGGCTGATAATTAGGTTGACACACCTAGTTCCAGGAGCATTGACGGAAATAATTCCTTATGGTTTCTGTACTAAAAGGGGCGGGAACAGGAGCAGCTAGTGAAGGGATATCCAGGGAGGACACTGACCAAGATGTAGAGGGTTACTGAAATAATGGGCAGGTGGTGAAGGGTTGTGGGCTAGGTGAGGTAGGGAATGTCAGGGGTTCTGGTAATGATGGAGCTAATTCCTCCTCTGCTTGGTTTCCTTTTTTTCAAACTGGAGAGGGAGTGGATAGGGAGTGGTTTCAATCTCCTTTCTCAGCCCTATACTGGAAGATCTCTTTCTTGTCTTTGAAATGCAGGATCTCATCTCTTTCCTCTACTCTTTCAACCTAGAATTTACTCTCACATAAATAATTTGTCGATAAACACAAGTTCTCCCACAAGGGAGGGGACTATTTAAACCTGGAGTTTCTTGAGCTCTCTGAAGCAGTGAGATCTCTCTCTCTGTCTCTTTCTGTTTCTATCTCTCCATGTGTGTCTCCTCTCTCTGTCTGTGTGTGTATGTGTGTGTGTGTCTTTCTTCTCCATCTGTCTCTTTCTCTCTCTTTGTTCTCTCCCTTCTCTGTCTTTCAAAGAGGGGTGATTATAGGGGATTCATGAAGAAAAGGTTCACACAGTTTTTGCTAGAACTTGAGAAAAGTAATGAGAATAGACTGAGAGAGGGGAAGAAGGTTCAGAAGATAATGGCAGGAATGAAAAGATGAGGTCAAAATAGGTCGGAATTAATAGGGAAGCTGAACATCAATTTTATTTAACTGAAATAACAAGATTATTTTGGTGGATAGCTGTTGCAAATACTGTTCCGTCCTCAAAATTTTCTTCCACTCCTGCCTTGCCTCCTTCAAAAAATGAAGAGATTTGTGAACTTAGTGACAACCCTTTAGATAATGGGTCATAAATGTTTGTTTTAAAATATTAAATATAGGAATCTTAATATTGTATACAAATTTACTAAAATAACTTGAAGACTTCCTGGGTAAGATAGAAAAAAGAGGAGCTTGTCTTAGGATGTTTTGTGAATTGCTGGAAAGAGACATTTTAAAAGAAGGTGATGTTCAGTCTGAGCAAAGAGGAGACTCATGGGGGCCAGTTCCCACCTTCCATTCAAGAATCATAATTGTGAGCTCTAAAGGGTATAGAATGAAAAAATGAAGGAATATTAATATTTGGAATTGGAATTGTATTGGAAGGCAGGGCATAGAGCCTTCAAGTATAGTGTATACTAAAGTGAGGACTGAAGGATGGAGATAGGGATCCAAGATGGCAGCTGTTAAGTGGAAGAACCAATTATTTTTAATGATGAGAGCCTGAATTGTCAGAAACAGAAGAAAAGAGATAAAAAAGAGCAGAATTCCTAAAGCAGTAAGAAACCAGGGGAAGACTTACTGAAGGGGGAGAGAGGTATCTATGAACTCAATGTTCTTTGGATTGAGGTGTAGAAAGGGTGGGTACCTGGTACCCAAAAAAGAAAAGACCATATTCCTTCAGAGTCTGCTAAAAGGTGGTAGCTGAATTTGGGACTTGTAGGTAGGATGGATGAATTATCTAGATCTGTTACACCAAGGACTATGAGCTGGGGAAGGGGCCTGGCAGGGGCTAAAGGAGGGATGGTTTACAAGAAGCACCTGGAAAGAATTGTGTAGCCCTTTAAAAGTTGTCCATACTGAGTGGTCTTCATTGCATTTTGGATACTACTTGACTGTACATAGTTTGTACTCTGCAATTAATTCAGAAATTGCTACTGGTGCAATGGAAAGAACACCTGCCCTGGAGTCAGATAGACCTGAGTTCAGATTTACCCTCAGATACTAGCTGTGTAACCGTGGGCAAATCACTTAACCCTGTTTGTCTCCATTTCCTCATCTGTAAGATGAGCTAGAGAAGCACTTTGGCAAGCCATCTTTGCCAAGAAAACCCCAAATAGGATAAGAAGAGTCAGACATGACTGAAACAACAAATTCTTTCATAATGTAGTAGTAGCAGCTAGGTGGCATAGCAGACAGAATGCCAGCTCTGGGTTTAGAAAGACCTGAATTCATATATGACCCCAGACACTTACTAGCTGAGCAAAGGACTTGTCTTTGGCGTCTTTATCTGTGAAATGGGGATAATAATAGTATCTACCTCCTAGGATTGTTGTGAAGATTGAAGGAGATAAAAATTTGTAAGGCACTTGTCTTAGTACCTGACGCACAGCAAGTCCAAGGAGCTATATTAAAAAGAATGCTAGAATCGTATGAGATTTGGGTTCAAATTTTACTTTTGGCAGAATTTCTTCTCTTTCTTCAAATCTTCTCTGTCAGGATTTCTCCTTCATTTTGCAACAATGGACTAGTAGGAAGGGAAGGGGAATAAGCATTTATATAACACCTCTTATGTGGCAAACACTGTGCTAAGTGCTCTTAACAAAAGTTATCTCATTGGATCCTCACAGCAACTCCAGGTGCCATGATTATCCTCCTTCTACAGTTAAGCAATCTGAAGCAGGTAGGGGTAAAGTGAGACTTGCTCAGGGTCACACAGTTAGTTTCTGAGGGTGGATTTGAACTCAGGTCTATCTGACTCCAGACTCAAGGCTCTAACCACTGCACCACCAGCTGCCTTGACATCACTTTCTGAATTTGCTTCCTTTTCTGTAAAATGCGGATATTAATACTTATGGTATAGGGCTGCTGAGAGAATCAAATAAGGAATATATATATATAGTGGTCAGTGAATCTTAAAGGCAATAGAAATGTCTGTTGTATTATTTATTGGTGATGATACCATGTGTCGTTCTACTTTTCCATATAATAGAGAGGTAAGTTTGGAAAGGTGGAATAAGTTGTTGAAAGGCCTTGCATTCAGCTTCATTATGTTGCAGGGGATACAGAGGCATGATGACAACAGTGTCCCCTAGGTAGACTCATCTGACAGTGGTTGAGAGGAGAGACTATGCCTGTCAAGGGTAAGAAATGTGGTGTTGTGGACCAGGAAGGGCATCCATCAAGTCGAGCCCCATGAGCAAATAGAACTAGTCCTGGGACTAATTCTAGTCAATACCTTTATTGATGGCCTGGCCAGATGAATTGAATATATTTATCAAATATCCAGATAATGGTAAATCAGCCAAATAGCTCGTGCTGCAGAAAAGAGCAGAAAAAAAATGTTTTTTTAAATGACCTTGGAAAATGAAAGGCTGGTGCTTACAAAAGCAGAATGTAATTCAATTAAAAGGTAGGTGTAAGGTGGTAGAGCTAGGATAAAACAACAGTACAACAGCATAATTGCAGAATAGGAAGGAAGCAGCCAGGCATAGTTTTAGCAAACAAAGACCTTAGGTAAGGTGAGATTTGAGTATAACTATGCAGCAGACTGAATGAATTATCAACACATTGCCTTTGTGGGGAGGAAAAAACTCACATTATTGATTGTATACCATGTGTGTGGTCGTCCTTGGTTGTTGAAGAAGACCACGCCATCAGAGAAATAATGACATGACTTGCACTTGACTTTGTTTGGAGTGAGGGAGGGCTGTGCAGGTCACCAGCCTCACTTCTCCTCCAGAGCCATCTGAGTCCACTGACCAGATATTCATCAGGATGACTGGAGATGACCCAGGATGAGGCAAATTGGGGTTAAGTGACTTGCCCAAGGTCACACAGCTAGTGAGTGTCAAGTGTCTGACGTGAGATTTGACCTCAGGTCCTGCTGACTCCTGCACTGGTGCTCTATCCACTGCACCACCTAGCTGCCACGATTATATACTGTGGAATTTGCAGAGAAGACCATGAGTGATACAGGTCAGGAGACCCTGATATATATTAGAATACTGTAGTTTGATTTTTTTTTTCATTACAAAACAACATGGAGAGTCCCAAGACAGAAAACAGCAGTGGGCAAAGACATTGGGCAGGCAGTCCTACAACACTTTTTTCTACAGGAAAAAGAAGTTAAGTGATTTCACTGGGAAGAGAGAAAGTTAAAGGGGGGAGAATTAATTCTCCTCTTCAAGCATATATAAAGGGTTTTTTATGAAAAGGATGTTATCAGTTGTTCTGTATTTTTATGGGCAACTGAAGAAAAGATAGATTCAATGAAATAAAATAAATAAAAATCATTGCAGATTGTATGCCAATTGTTTGACATAAAGGGGGGTGCAACCATTTTGTGAAGTTTTTAAAAACTATGCCAGTATTACTTAAAAATCATTCATTACGAAATTGTCTTTGGTGCAAGATTATTACCTAACTTACTCAAGGCAGCTTTGCCTGTTCCCAGGCTCCCCTTGCTCCTATGACTCTTCATTGGGTTGAATGACAATACAGTTAGTATGGCAGCACTCTAAACAAACCATTCTAATTGGCTTTCAGACAATGCTTGTGCTCTGAGAGTCCTAGGTTCACAGCTCGCAATGTGGGAGACATAAATGTGAATCCATATTCCACTGGTGAATATATTGCTGCTCTGTTTACCTTTTAAGTGACGTGATAAATAGAATTACACCATGCAACCATCACACGATGAAAGGTTATAAGCCAATCTTTGGACTGAAAGAAAACAGAGCACGATGATTACGCAGTGATGATCATTAAGTGGTGAAATGCATACATTTAAAATTTTTTTATTCATTTTGAACTGAAATGCAAAATGACCAAAAGAGAAAATATTTTCATGTACACAGCACAACATAAAAAGAGGATTCAACATAAAACCATGAAAAAAGTATGTAAGAAATGCTACACGTTGTTTTCAAGGCTACCCTGCTTTTCTATGCTTCTTTCTAAGTTTTCTTTTGTTCTCTGCTGTGCAGTTTTTTCTCCCTCCCTCCCTAGAGGAGGCTATCCTTACATACACACGCACACACACACACACACACACACACACACGTATATATAATGTATGTTAAACCATACTACACATATTTTTATTTTTTAGTTCTTTCTCTATAGCAGCTTCTTTCATAAATCCTTTGAAGCTGTTTTGAGTTTTTATAATACTCAAAATGACAGTCATTCAAAGTTGTTCTTAGAACAATATTGCTGTTCCTGTGTACAATGTTCTCTTGTTTCCTTTCCTTTCATCATATAATCTTTGTAATATATTGTTGTAGTTCCCTAGTTAGTTTTTATTTAGAATTTTTGCATCCATTTCATTACCGAAATTGCTCTATAATTTTCTTCTTTTTTTTAATAGCCATACGCCTTTAATACCATAATATTAAAAAGTAGAATAATAAACAGTATCATATCCTGACTGCTAACTCTGGATATTACCAAGGTTCTGTCCTAGACCTTCTCTTCTCCCTCTAGAGTACTCCACCCCCTCTCTTTTTTCTCTGTCTCTCTGCATTTAACTATCATTTGCATGCAGATGGCTCCCAGATATATAGAACCAGACTGTCTTTTGGCGGTGCTCCTGTGCTACATCTTCAATTTGTTAATGGTTATTTCTAACTGGATGTGCCAGAGACATCTTAAACTCTACATGTCCCAAATGAAGCTCATTATCTTTTGCCTAAATCCTCTCCTTTTCCAAATTTCCTTATTTATTTTAAAAAACAAGCATCACCATCTTTTTGAAAAGGTTTGGGGTGCTAGGAACCCAAGAATGTCAAGGCAGAGTTGCCTGGGACAAATTCATACACTTGAGCCATCCCTTAGTCAAGTGGCAAGATTTATTGTGACACGAATAAAAGCAGGCAAGGGTTCTTAGAGAACCTGCAACTTAATGGGGGTGAATCTATATAAAAGGGGCAGGGAAAGGAATGTTAAGGATGCCCATTAGGTAATGCAAGGGGTCCAAGTGTCTTTGGGAGCAGGCGTCAGTGATCTATGGAAGGGAAAATTCAGGGAGTCAGCAGAGACGAGTTTGTTTATACCAGACATTGAGGTTGAGTTTTTTCTTTAGTTGCCAGAGCATGGCCTTTGGGCAGGTACCCTGGGAAAGAGTCCTTGGGCCAGACCTCTGCATGGATAGCTTTTATCTGAGCAATTGTAGAGTCAACTTTGTCTGTGCTTGCAACAGGGTGGGGGATGGCTGGGTTTCTTTGACATGGTGTTAGGACTTTTGGGGGTCCAGATCCTACCAACCCATCATTTTCAGTCTGCAAAATTTATAATCTTGGCATTATCCTGAATCCTCACCCTATAGATCTAATCAATTGCCATATGTAGACATTTCTACCTCCCCAACATCTCTTCTGTCTGACCCCTCCTCTCCAATCACACAACTACTCTGATTTAAGCCCTCTTCATCTCTTTCCTAATTGACCTCCCGGTCTCAAGTCTTTGCCCACCCACTCTGTCCATCTTCCCCCTGTTGCTGCCACAGTAATTTTCCTGAAATACAGATCTGATCATGCTATCAATCAAACAAATATTTTCTCATTTGGAGGAAATTACAACTGGTTCTAATCATATTAAACCAGATTCTAACCAAATAAAGAGGAAATCCTCTGTGAAATAGAAATGATTACGGGGAATAAGCATTTATATAACACCTATTGTGTGCCAGAAGACATTTTTTTCCTCACTCAGTTAATTAAACTGAGGCAAACAGAACTTCCTTCTACTTCTACGATAAAATATGAACTGGTTTATAGATCACTTAAAGTTAAACCCCAACCTTTCTAGTCTCATTGACTATTACTACCTTCTTGTACTCTACAACCCATCCAAAGTGACCTCTCTGTTCCTCACACAGAACATGTCAGCTCCCACCTCCATGCTCTTACCCTGGCTGTCCCATATGCCTTCTTTACCTCTGTCTCATTGAATCTCTCTTTCTTTAAGGTGCAACTCATCATCTTTCTTCCTAAGCACTCCTCTCTTCCTAACTGCTGTATTATTGTCCAGTGAAACACTAGACTCTCAGTTACTCATGTTCATGACCTTGATGCCATCTTCCACACCGCAGTCTCTCATCTTCCATGTATAATCGGTTGCCAGTTCTTATGCTTCTACCATTATAACATCTCTTGTATATGCCCCCTCTATATTGTGATGCTACCACAGTCTTCACTGGGGACTCTCATCACCTCTATGTGGACCACCACAGTAGGCTACTGGTGGGTCTTCCTGCCTCAACTCTCTCCAGTCCATCAGATGTCAAAGTGATCTTCCAAAAACACAAGTGGAACCCTATCAATCTCCATCTTCCCCCATTCAATAAATTCCAGGGGCTCTGGCTCCCTATTACCTCCTGCATCAAATGCAAAATCTCTTGTTTAGCTTTTAAACTCCTTCATAACATGAGCCTTTCCTATCTTTCCAGTATTCTTACACCTGACTCACCTCCATGTACCTTGCAATCTAGTAACACTGGTCTCCTTCCTCTTCCTCAGATAAGATACTATCTCCCGCCTCTGGGTATTTTCACTGGCCGTCCTCCATGCCTGAAACTCTGTCCTTCTTCATCTTTGCTTCCTGGCTTCCCTGTTTCTAAGTCCCAGTAAAGTTCACCCTTCTCCAAAAAAAATCTTTGCCAGGTCTTTTTAAGGCTAGTGCCTTTCCTCTAAGATCACTCCCCATTTACCCTGTTTATATCTTGCTCATACACAGTTGTTTGCATATTTTGTCCCTTATAAGACTGGGAACTTCCTGAGACCAGGGACTGATTTCTGCCTTTCTTTGTATTTCTAGTGCTTAGCAGAGTGTCTGCCAATACTAAGTACTTAATAAATGCCTGTTGACTTACTAGTGACCAAGTGACTGACTCAGGTAACCATGTTCTCCATAAAGTCTTTCCTGAACCTGCAGTTTTTAGTCTCCTCTCTTCTGAACTACTTTGTGTTTATTTTTGTATACATTTGTATTGATTCACTTTATGTTTGTGCAGCATATGTTTTTCAGTGCACATGTTGTCTCCTCTAGAATGTAAGGTCTTTGAATAAGGATTGTTTCGGTTTTTTGATATTAATCCCCAATGCCCAGTGCAGTGCCTAGCACATAGTAAACATTCAATAAATATTTGTTGATTGATTGATTAATGGAAAGAACACTGGATAAATCAGAAGAGCTTGGTGTGTGTTTCAGAGGGACTTATTAGCTGTGTGATCTTGGCTAAGTCATGCAATATCTCCAAACAACCTTTCCCTATAAAATAAAGAAAATAATACTCACACTACTCCCTTCATAGAGTCTTTGTGAGGAATGTGCTTTGTAAACTATACAACATGATGATATAAGCCTGGGCTACTGATACGCCAAGGAAGTTGAGGACTTTATGGAAGAGAGCAGACTAGGCAAGGAGCAGGGTGAGATAGCCTTTTGGAGCCCTTTCCAGCACTGCCATTTTCTGATTTTCTGTTGTTTTCCAAGAAACAAGAGTGTGCTTGAATGTAGCAGCCAGTTCATATAAAAAATCTCAAGTTGTGCTGCAGCATTAAGTAACTTGGGAAGTAAAGGGGGAAATCCTGAGCAGCAATGCACTTTTCAGTGATGACTGAAAGATGGACTTTCTTCTGCTTACTTGACATTTTTTGTCAAGCACACCTCAGCTTGATACATAGCAGCCACTGAAGTTTGCCAAGATCATCTGTACCAAGCTGATGGTCTGCCTACCATCATCTTGGTTGGATTGGTCCAACCAAGAGATTCCAGAATTCATTTACTGCTGATTTTTTTGGTAGAAATAACACTTCAGGTGAGTCAGATGAATCTACTTAAGAGCTATACATAGCTGTAAGTAGGGCAAGGTGACTGAACCTTTGTACCAGAGCACTCAGCTTAGAATTCAACCAATGGGCTTTACCTCACCCTAAGTGAGTACCTGAATAGACCTTGGTCTAAAGGGGCCAAGGTCTCCCAGTGCATCCTGGGTCATCCCCAGTCATCCTGATGAATATCTGGTCACTGGATTCAGATGGCTCTGGAGGAGAAGTGAGGTTGGTAACCTGCACAGCCCTCCCTCACTCCAAACAGAGTCAAGTACAAGTCATGTCATTACTTCTCTGATGGTATGGTCTTCTTCCTCAATGAGGAACATAAAAACAACAGAACTTAACACTCAATTAGCAAGAACATTTAGTGAAAGTGGGAAGCTGGTAGATGACTTGCCCAGGGGCTGCACCCCAGTTGAGGCCCTATTTACTCTAGCCTTCTCTGCACCAGTGAAAGTTTCTCCGACACTTAGTTCTGTTAACAGGGGTCAAGATACAGCCTTCTATTTGATTGAGACTATGTTTCCTGTCACTTACCCAGAGCATGTGTGTGCTACCTTAGGCACAGAAATTCTGGCTTCTGGTTTTGGATATCTCTAGCAGGTTCAAGAGAACCATATAAGAGACTGGATACAAATACCACTTCATATTCTGGATTTGGTTTTCTACTCCTTTAGTTTATCAGGTTGTCTTTACCAGAAACTTTTTCAAGTACATTTGGTTATTTATAGTTCTTCCCTGGTAAAGGAGGAGGAGTTCTATGATCAAAAGAACTTTGGGTCATGTGTTGGTCTTTTCAATTATATTTGCATTTCTATTAGCAATTTACATATAATGGATAACTACATGGAAGACTTCTTTGAACTAAGATATTTAAAGATCCCAAGGATCTGAAAACTTTACCAGACAAGTTGAGAGTAAACAGTGAATTTTAGGTAGCAAAGATAGACCTTTTCCAAAAACTTGTCCCATTACAGTAGCAAGTAATATTATGATTCATGTTTTTAATTCATTATTATGGGATATATGTCCAGCTAGGCAGTTAGGTGGTGCAGTGGATAGAGTACAGTCCTGGAGTCAGGAGGACCTAAGTTCAAATCTGGCTTCAGACACTTACTAGATGTGTGGGCCTGGGCAAATCCTTTAACCCTGTTTGCCTCAGTTTCCTCATCTATAAAATGGGCTGGAGAAGGAAATGGCAAACAACTCCAATATCTTTGCCAACAAAACCCCAATGGGGTCACAGAGACTTGAATATGCCTGAGATGACACCAACAAAATATGTCCATTAAACTTTTTGGATGCTTTTCAAGGGAACAGGACACTGGAAAGAACACAGGACTTAAAAATCAGTGGGACTTGATTAAAGTCTCAATTCTGCTATATACTAACCATGTAGCCATAGGCAAGTGAGTTAACCTCTCTGGGTCTCAGTTTCCTTATCTATAAAATGTGGGGTTTTGATTATATGGCCTTTCAGGTTCCTTTCAGCTATAAATCTGTGATGATGAGCAAATGGAAATCTAGTAGGTGTTCCTCTATTGTGGAAACTACTTTTGCTGGTCAATTACAGACCTGTGGTGGAGAGAATTATTGACATGCTGTAACTGGTTTAGTTCCACAATTGAGGTTTCACATATCATGAAACACTGTCTGCAAACATCCCATCATTCCAGCACAGAGCCTGTATCAATGCCTCTGAAGACTTGTCCTATTCCTGATCTTTAGGGACAAAGTCTTCCTCTTGTCAAAGGAATTTTGATTCAAGATTTAGTGTTGAGCTCGTGAAAGAGAATTGGAGGGCTAAAAGGAGAGTGGGCACAGAAGTTGGAGGATTTGACTTGTGCCCTGAACATGTGCCTGTGAAACTCATGGCTGAGATAGCTTTCCTGTCCACACTGCTGAGTTAACACATTTTGTTTCTAAGGACTTGAATGACGATGGAATTCACATAATATGAACAAGAAATGAAAAGCGAATAATACTGATGAATCAATATAAGCAGTTTGGAGAGGTATATTTCAAGGGAATGAATGCAGAAGTCAATGAAAGCAAAGAAAAAGAGAGACAGGTTTAGAGGTAAAGGTTTTTTCAGGTGACCTGTAGAGATATATTTTGGGAAACATCTTGAATGCCAGTGTTTTCTGTTTAATCCAATACCTTGGTCCCCTTGTATGATTTTTGAGCATGCCTTCACTTCCTGCAAATGAGATAAAGTGGCAGCAGGAGAGCAGAAGGGTTCTACAGGAACCACAGGAGCAGAGAGAAGGAATAGGGTAACAACAGACATCTCATGTTCTGAGCTCAAAGCCTGTAATGAAGAGAAACTCTACATGTTCATTCTCTCCCTCTTTCTCTCTTCTCATCTCTCTCTCTCTCTCTCTCTCTCTCTCTCTCTCTCTCTCTCTCTCTCTCTCACAGACACACACACACACACACACACACACACACACACACACACACACACACACACACACACACACACACACACACACACCTGAAAGGCACAATAGTAACAGAGTAAAATTGAATGATCTTCATAAAGATGGTGATGATGGTGATGGTTATCACCAAAACACATGAGGAAGAAAAGCAATAAAACCACCCAAGTCACATGGGTGTATTTCACAAGTAGAAATTGATTTGCTGATAGACAGAATCTGTTGCAAGTATAGGCAAAGAAGCCCTTTGCACAATTCTTCCATAAGCTGTTCTGTACACCAAATAGTAGAAGAATGGGCAAAACCATTTTTAAAAAAAGTAGGCTTCCTGGGGCTTCTATTAAAGTTTCTTTTCTCACTTTAAAATCTGTTCCCTAGTGCTCTGATCCCTTCTTCTAAAATACTAGAATTATACTATCTAGCTGCAGTTTATAATTTTATTCTGTAACTATAATCTAAGTTATTTTATAAGATGTAATTTATGGAATCATCACCATTTTTTTATAACAGTTATGCAGAATCCTTCAATTTTATTCCATTCCTACTGTGCCTCTCATGATGTATGTGTGTGTGTGTGCGTGTGTATGTATGTGGAGAATTTTTCTTTGTTCTGGGCTTTGAGCTTCAAATAAGAGATGTAAAGATGAATGACAATTACATAAGTTCAGGGACACTAAGTCAATGGAATATCTTGTTTTAGAATTAGAATTATAGATTTCAAGCTGGGAAGAACCTCAGCCTTCTAGTACAATCTCCTCATCCTACAGATGAGAAAACTGAGGTCCAGATTTGCTAGCTGACTTAGTCAAGGTCACACAAATGGTAAGTGGCTGAAACAGGATTTGAACTCAAATCTTTTGGTTCTTTCTTCCCATCTGACTTCCTCATGGCCATCAGGGAAACATTATTTGCCAGACATCTTGACAGAATATAGTCTGGGGATCTGAGAAATTTTGGAACCTTTAGGCCTACCTTTCTACTCTAATTACAGAATCACAGAATTTAAGAGTTAAAAGAGACTTTATTGACCATCTAGTCTGATATATTGATAAAAGGAATATATCAATTGAATTAGAGGCTGATAACATATCACTCTAACCACAAGTGGTCATCCATCCAGATCTCCAAAAAGTGGTAGGGGAAGAGTAGGGGTGGGGTAGGAGAGTATTGGGAGGGGGATTACAATATCTTTTGAGTAATCCCACTCCATTAAAATGGGGCTGAAGCAGGCATAGAGTACCAGTAGTCTCCCTGGGGAATCTGTTCCAAGTTTGAATCATTTCCCAGTCAGGGTAACATTGGCAAATATGATACTCACATTAGGACAAGAAATTTCAATTCAGGGCTATTTTAGAGTTAGCCTGCAAAGCAATATAGGAAAGAATGAAGGAAAAAATGCTCTCAGACTCTGACGATGAACCTCTTCCAAGGGGAATGTCACTAGAGGGCTCTGGAATTGCCTTTTCCACATAGGAGTCCTCTATGCCAAGGCCAACTAGAACTTGGAACTATTGATTTCAAGAGGGTTGACTCTTCAGCCTTTTTCTCAACTCACTAGTCCTGGGAGATTTCATATCCAGTCTAAGGTTGGTATTGCTAGTCTCTGGATGCTTAGAGAAACCTAACTATGGCTCCTAAATACTCAGCTGAAGTTCAGAAGCCCCATAATGCCCCCCAAAAGGGGCACCAGAGATAAAAGGAAGATTATAGTGACTCAGTTGACAGAATTTTTTAAAGTAAAATGTTAAATAAGATGAATTTTGAAAAGATAATTAGATGAACTTGAAATGTGACATTACAAATGTTAATATAGCATATAAAAAATTTCCCCAAGAATTGACCAAAGCAGTCAATTTCACATAGAAACAGACACTTGGACATGCGTGAGTTTGAACCCTAATAGTGTGAGATTATAGAATGCGCCTTTAAGACATGCCCAATAAACTCAATTAAGAATGAGATTTGAAGGCATGAAAGAATCTTTTCTTCCTACTAAGTCAGGTCTAGAGCATCACACCATGTGACCCAATCTGCTCTGGCATTTTTATGGATGAATTTGTAACATAGATCCTTTTTCTTCATGCAAATAAGCAATGGTCCCTGAAACCATAAAGAAAGTCAGCAGTAGGCGAAAGCCTAATTACATAGATGCCAGGAAAAACATACTAATTACATTCAATATGAATACGCCTTTGCTTTGCACATTGGCTTGCTGGTATTAAATACACGTAGTCTCATTTTCATCCGCTACATGAGTCTTCTGTGCATAGACCCCCTGCTTACTTCAAAAGAAACATATTAAAGGAGAGAGATGGTAGTAGGGTGAAAATTAAGTTCATTATGTTTGGGAAACTTGTCCCCCTGAAGCATTTCTTCCATAAAGATGGAAAAGATTGCTTTTTGCCTTGAATTTCTCATTTACAAGGTGATAGAGCTCACAGTTCTTGATGGTTTTTGAGCACTAAGCATTGGATGTTTGGTTTGCAACTTTGTAGTTTATATTTTCAAGTTTTTGATTATTTAAAAATGATGCATTTTGATTTGATACTAGGGCCAGCCAAGTCAACCTCCCTCTAAGTTTTACTCCTCCCAAAACAATTGATTAATTGTTCATAGGAAGAAGTATTAAAAATGCTTTAAGATTGTTTTGGGGGGAGAAAATTGATTAATACCCAAAGGAGAACATTTATATATATATATATATATGTATATATATATATATATGTATATGTATATATAAAACAGAAAAACAGAAAAGAAATATTGTATATAAAACTATACATCTCACTGCATAAGTTGATTTTGAAATACGTATATACATATAAATATATGTATGAATTATATGTATACATACGTATAATGTGTATATATATGTGGGTACATATATCACAAAGTCAGCATGTTGTTTCTAAACCTTGTCTCCACTTCTCTGGGCTCCCCTCTATACCTCCATCTTTTCTGTGCAAGTAAAATATTTTTCATTAACTCTTTTTCATTTTTAGGGGTATTATTATCATTAGCCTTTCTCTTCCCAGGAGTTACCTGCCTCTCAATAAATACTTTTTAAAAACTACCTCCCTTTAACAAGTTATCCTAGGAAAGCAAAAGAAATTTCTTTGTCCTATTGTGGTCTTCTCATCCCCTTGAGATCTGCCACGTTGGCGTGATCTTCCTCCTCACTGAACCCCAGTCAAGGCTCATTGGAGCTCAGGCTGATTTTCTTGATGGTAAGCCTAGCTAGAAGATCCCTTTAGTTTCTTGTGCTTGGGACTTATGGCAAATCTTTTTGTACTTCTGGGACAAGTGACGTAGTTTACTGTTATAAGATTAGACTTGGTGGTCTTGAGCTCACCTTAAGGAAGGCTGGAGCATATATAGAATCTAGGTATAGAAAACAGTAACAAAAATGTTTTTAAGATTAGTACAGTTGTGTGCCCTAAAATCATATCTTTCCAAAAGTTAACTTGTTTTCCTCTCTGTATCTATGTACCCCACAAAATCACAGTAGCCAGCTCCAGACAGTCACTAAAATCAGAGTATAAGTTCCCACTCTCAACAGGACACTTTGGAGCACAGCCTCCTCTATAATGGCAGCACATAGTTCTGTTAGAACAGGCTTTCCCTGATGAATAGATCCAAGTCTCTGTGCTCTCCAATATAGCATCACCCTTATGTGAATTTTGCTCTGTATTAGTGTGTCTGAGTTGTATTCCAGGTCCTGTTCTCCTTCTCTCTTTCCCCTTTCAGTTCTCCCTTTAGCTTGTCTGATAAAACTTAGCATAGAAATGATTCTTACTGTTTTACATGTTATTTCCCCCATTCAAATTCACCACCCTTTCACTTCTAGCTGGCCTAGGGACCTTTCCTTAGATATAAACTGGGTTTCCAGGCAAGGACTTAACCTATTGACAGCTGCAGCTGTGTAGGTGGGGAGGAGAAGACACGAATCATTAGGGGAACCCTACGTTATCCTAGGAAGGACTTCCTTATAACAGAGGACTGTCACAAATGCTAATGTTTCTCTTTGAATTTCTTGTATTTTTTAAAATGTGGTGAGCTTTTTAGATCATTGCAGGAGTATATGTGCTCTTTCAAGTCATTATCTTAACCAAAATTCCTATCTTTTAACTTTGACAGCATGGTACTAAGGCTGACCATTGTGACTGAACCAAGTTCTATTGTCTCTCCAAGTCTTCCAAAGAAAATACAATTATCCTAGGAATTCCATTTCAGAATGCTGGTGGTATTTGTAGCTAATTTATTTTTTATTGGCAAATTAAACCTCCACTTACACTCATAGCCATATTAGTTAACTATCTTATTTAAATAGCTGACCATAGTTACCATTTCAAAAACCATTTTCTATATTGAAAATTAAATACATAAGTATATAATATCACAATAGGTATTTGTTCGGTCACGGATTTACCCTTTATAGTTAGCAAACGGTGAAAAAAGTAAGGTCAAATTTTACTGAAATTAGGTATTTCTAATCTCTAGTTCTTGATTTTAAAACCTACTGAGAGTATAGCATCGTGAAAATATAATGGCAATTGTATCTTCAGATTACTTAAAAAGCATTATGCAATGGGTAGGAGAGGGAAATTTAGGCTTGATCTGAGTTAGGGAAAATTTCCTAGCTGTTAGAACTATCTCTAAATAGAATATGTTGCTCTTGAAGATGATGGTTTTTTCAATCATAGACCTGCCCACTTATTGAATGAAAGAACAAATATTTATTAAGGGCTTACCATGTACAGGGCATTTCACTAAATGCTGGGGACACAGACAAGAGAAAAGTAAGACAGTCTTTGCTCTCAAGGAACTTATAAACTGTTGGGGGAGTGAACACTGATGGAAGATGCCAGCTACAAATGAGACAGAAAGGTCCCATTGTCTTTAGGGTGCAGGGGGAAAATAGATGATAATGCCCCTTCTCTAATGTCATTTCCACTGATAAAACTGCATCACTTTTTGATGTTGAACCATTGGACAGTGCCAAGAGCCTACAGGTAGTGTTTTCTCCACTCCTGTTGATTGAAGGAAAGGACTTTCAAAGAGAAATCAGGATATAAGAAGTGCATAACCAGCTAAGCAGGTGCTTCTAGAGAATGGTTCAGCTCGAATAATATTCTTGGTTATAGATCAAGCTTGTTTATGGGGGCTGGGAAGAATGAAGAAATCTTTTTCACATAAACTGTTATCTAACTCTGCATCTCCTATCCTAGACTTGTGAAGTTGGTTTTGTAAAAACAAGTGGAAAGTTTTATTTAATTTAATTTTATTACTATTTATCTTATTAGACTTAGTCCATTATTCTAATCCATCAGAGATCTTCTTGGGTCCTGAATTGGCCATCCAATACATTAAGTCTGCCTCCAAGTTTTGTGTTATCTTCAAATTTGACAAGCATATTATACATGTCCTCAATCAAGTTAATGATAAAAATATTGAATATATTAGGATGGGAAAAAATAGGCCCTTGCAGGACTCTGGACTTGGAATCAAGAAGGCATGAATTCAAATTCTGTCTCAGATGGTTATGTAATTATAATGTATTATAATATGAAATATTTTAACATAATTATTAATATCCACTAATATAATATGTAATGGTAAGGTATAATATATCACTATAGGTATATTATCATATGCCTATTGCACAAACAGTTGTACAAACAGGACATATACAAATGGGATTTTATTTTTAATACTAATAAGATATATTCTGAAGCTATAAAACCAGGATAGGACTACTTAGCACACTGTGGTAGTCACCGACTAGATATCAAAAGTCAAAGACATGATTTCCAAATGGGGCAATACTTCTGATTAGTTGGATGACCCTCAGTCTCCTCATCTATAAAGGTAGAGACAGCACCTTTCCTTACAACTCCTTAATTCTGTCATTGTACCATTTTGTAATTGTCAGTCAATAAACATTCAATTGTGTGACCATGGGTAACCTACTTAAATGATATTGAGAGTATTAGGAACCATACCACAAAAGGATCATTTTAAAGGAACTGTTAATATTTAACCTGGAGAACAAGAAACAGGTAATCTAAAATGATCTGAAACATTCTTCATGTGCAAGAATAGCTAACGTTATTCCAGTGAACCCTTGGGATTGAATGAGGACAATTAATTTTGGGAGTAAAAGTTGCAGAGAGGAAGAGTTAGGCCAGATATAATGGGCAAAAGAAGTCCAAATTATTATAGGTATCCACTTGGCTGCCTTAGGAGATTTTGGGTCCCTCACTCCCACTGAAGTTCTTCTAGCAATAGATGAGTGAGAAATTGTCTGGCATATTACTGAGGTTGTTCAAATTCATTGATGGGTTGGATTTCATGTCCTCTACTGCTTCTTCCAACAGTGAGATTTTATGATTCTGAGAATATATTTGGGATAATTGCTTAGTTAGATATCCTGCCAAGCTTTCTTTAAACTGGATTAAACAGATGGACGATGAGATGGGCCCAGAACTGTAAAGGATGAGGAGAGCAGGCTGGATAACTTTCAGGAAACTGCAAAGTTTTTTATTGATCCCGAGCTTCCCATGAAAAAGTAAAAGTCCATATTCTCATTCTACATTTTGCCAGCGTTGCTATGTGGCATTGTGATGTGAAAAACCACTGCCTCCAAAAAACTAAAAATGGATATTACTCAGAGGACAAAGGAAAGGTACATAGTGTGTGTGAACAGGGTGCAACTATACCAACAAGGAACTCTGAGGAACGGAGTTAAAGCATATCATTAAAAAATGGAATAGAATGGGATGAGTATTTATAAGCACTTTCTAGGTGCTAGGTGCTTATTAAATGCTTTATAATTATAATCATATTTGATCCTTACAACAACCCTGGCAGGTAGGTGCTAATACTATTATTCCCATTTTATAGTTAAAGGAACTGAGGTAGGTAGAAGTTAAATGACCTATGCAAGTTCATACAGCTAGTGTCTGAGGCTGGATTTGAACTCATGTCTTTTACACTGTAGCCCCAGCATTCCAAGGTTTTGTTGGAATGTGGGAGGCAATTTACCATTAGAATATGATCCTGGAAGGATGTGTGTGGTTCAAAAGGAGATGAGCAGGGGACACCATTGTATATCAAAAAAAGATATCCACATTTGTGGAAATTGATGAACTATGAAATTAATTAAGGCAAGGAGACATAGTAGAGAGCATTTGGGTAATAATAAAAGTCAACTTTAAGTGCTTTACATATACTCATTTGATTTGATCTTCACAACAACCCTTTGAGGTAGGCACTTTAATTTTATTACTATTTTAATTTATTTTATTAGACTTTTATTAGCCCATTATTCTATTTGGCAGATAAGGAAACTGAGGCTGAGAGATGTCAGGTGATTCACCTAGAATCCCACAGCTAGTAAGTCTGAGGCAGAATTCAAACTCCAGTCTTTCTTCCTCTAAGTACCTCATTTAATCAATGCAGTCACCTTGTGTCACAAAGGAGGAAGAAAGTATATTATAGACCACCCAACCTTAAGGGGAAAAGAGATGAGCTCTCCATGCATTCTGCAAAATTGCAACAGAGACTATATGTATTATGACAGTGAAAATGTAACTTTTCAGGCATCTGATGGTTTTCTCTCTCTACTAAAAGGAGAGCAGTTGATAAGTTCTTTCTTGGTTTCCTGTGAATTTTACCTTTCCAGGAGATGCAAAGAAAGAAGAAAGGAAGGAAAAAAGGAAGGAAGGAAGCATTCATTAATCACCTACTATGTGCCAAACACTGTTCTCAGTGTTTTACAAATATTTTTCCATTTGGAAGAAATAACAACTGATTCTAACCTTCTTCTACCAAATTCTGATCAATAAAGATGAAATACTCTGTGAAATAGAAATGATGGGAGGGAATAAGCATTTATATAACACCTACTGTGTGCCAGGAGATGTTATTATATTATCTTCATTCAGTTGAGTAACTGAGGCAAACAGGGATCAAGTGGCATGCCCATGTTCACACAGCTAGTAAATGTCTAAAACCAAATTTGAACTCAAATCTTCCTGACTCCTGGGTAGGAGCTCTATCCACTGCATTCACCTAGATGCCTATGAAAACCTTGGAAGACCATGACCATGTTGAAATTTGTGATAGAAAAGGAAGGAAATACTATTTACCTTAAACTTTAAGAAATTGGATTTCAAATAGTTCAGTTATAGAATAGGCAGGAATCCTATGACCAAAGATACTGAAAAAGACAGATCAAATAGAAGAGGAGACTCTTAAGGAAGAAATTTTGGCAATGCAGTTCTGACAAAGAAAAGAAAATCTGGTTTAAGAGATTAATGTGCCTTCATGGGAAATATGTTGAAGAACTCAGATTTTAAAGCATATGTGTGAGACATGAGGAATAGTAGGTAGCTAAAATGAGTAGAAAAGAGAGAAAAGATCTGATAAAAATAACTACTGCGAAGACTAAATTCAGTGATAAAGTCATGTTGATGGCAAATGGTAATGACAGCAAAAAGGGCTGTATAGCCATGTTAGGAACATGAAGGCAACAAAGGAAAGGAGAATACTTCTGCTTGGTGATGAAAAATGCCACCAAAATGGTTAAAAGAAAATCAGAATCCAAGATAAGTGAGAAGAGCATCTCACTCCCCTCAGTCAGTTTATGTTATCTATGAGAATGTACAAGAAGATGCACATGTGATGGCTGATATGTCCCTCATCTGAGAAGAATCACAAATAGCTGAGTAAATAGGTGAGGTGATTTTAGATTTGGAGAAAGGCACTGATTTTCAAAAAGGAGAAGAGGAGAAATACCTTAAGCTATATTCAGTGAGCTTCACTTCAATTCTTTGCAACAGTCTACAGTGGATAATGAAAAGAATTTTGCTTGAATACCTTAAACAGAATGTATAATCACTAAGAGGCAACATAGGCTCATTAAGATCAAGACTTGTCAGATTTGCCTTGCTTCCTTTTTTAGACTAATGGATCAGAGAGATACCATGGAAATTAGAGTTAAGGCACTGGGCAAAATCACTTATGATACTCTTGTGGACAAGATGGAGATATTTTGATTATTAGTTAGATTTGGAGTTAGTTGACTGAGTTGGCCCAAAGAGTGTCCATCAATTGATCAGTGTCAGCTTGGAGGCTGGTTCCTGATAGGGTATTGTAAGGCACTGTTCTTGGCCATGTTTGGTTCAGCCTTGTGATCAGTGGCTTAGATAAAAACGTAGATGACATGTTTATTAAATGTGTAGACAATTTGGGACTTGGAGAGATTGTTAATAATTTGTTGATAGTGAGAGCACAAAATGACCATGACAAGCTGGAACAGTGGGCTGAAGCTAACAAAATGAAATTTAATAGGAAAAATTCTGCATTTGGGTCCAAATAAATCAATTATACAAGTCTAAAATGGGGGAGACATACTCAGTAAAACGTTCATTAGAAAAGAAGATAAGGATTTTAATGAGCCAAGCTCCATAATAGTTGTCAGTGTGATATGGCAGCCCAAAAATCTAACACCCCTTTAGGCTATATTAACAGGAAGAAGCCATCTTGGTAATAATTTCACTTTACTCCAATCTGATCAGATAATACTAGAATATTGTGTCCTTTCTGATGCATTTCATTTTAGGGGAAAAAAATGATTAACTGAAACACATCCAGAAAGAGGATGAACAGAACGTTAAGCGGTCTAGAAATCACACTGCTATATAAGAACTAGTTGAAGGAACTCCAGGAACTGGCTAGCCTAGGTAAGAGAAGAGACAAGGAGCAAATCAACGTACTCCTTAGATGATTTCTGGGAGAATCAAGTAAGAATGTATACTATCTAAAAGTCAGTTATTTTGGGGTTCAAGGAGTGGCTATATCCCAACATGACTGAATGATTATGAGGTGAGAGCAAAGGGTATTGATAAAATTTCCTTTAAATATATATACACACACACATACACATATATGTATATACATATGTATGTATTTCACCCCAATGGAAATAGCGCATAGCTCAAGGCATTGCACATACTAGATAATATCTATATGTTAACTTTGGGGGGGGGGAAATCTAGCCATAATAAGTGTTATTAAGGAGATAAGCAGGACCCCAGGAAATATTAGTGCTGAGTGTCTTGTCTTGTCCATTATGGTGTATCAGGAAAAGAGATGTTCTTTTTAGTCTGTCTTCATGTATTTCCCATGAAATAAATGGGAATTTGGCCATCGTATAACTAGGCATCGTTCCTTTTCCTTTTATTAATTAGACCTTAATTTAGGTTTGTATTTTGTTGATTCTTCGCTTTCCTTTAAAATAAACAAAAATCATACTTCACAGGAATCACTTTGAATCATCGAAGTTTTCCTAATTGCTCCTTCTTGAGTTGTATTGTGTTCAAACTTAGTAACAGCCCTAAGAGATGACATGTTTTATATATAAAAATTAAATCAGGTTCCTAGGCAGTGAAGTTGCGTATCATGTTTCACTTTAGATTTTCTCAGTGAAATTTTTCCTCTCAATCCCAGAAAGGAGGAGCTTACAACAGAAACCCTGACAGACCCTCCTGAGTAATTTAAAAACACTAAAAGTGAATGGTGTGACTGCTCTAAAGAAGATGAGAGAGATTTCCCAAACCCCCTTATGTTTTTGTCCTCCTTGGAGGGAAGAGAATGCCAGCATTCCTACATTTTTAAAAGAAAGAATTAAGAAATACACTGTAAGCTTCAAGATTTTAGACAAATAGAATTCTTTTGAAAACTAAGAGTTACTCACCAACAACCTCATCTAAGAGACAATTTATTACGTCTTGAGGAATCCCTTAGCTCAATAAGATTGCCTTATTTCCTCTCTGTTGTTCTGTGGGATGGTTTAAGGTTAGGACACCAGTGGCAAAAATAAATCAATAAAAAGGATGAAAATGCATTTTGGTCTCTGCCAACAAAGTTTGTGCAAGCAGCTATCAACTGAAAATAAGTTATCTTAAAAGTTTGTAAGTTGTTTCGCTGTTGTTTCAAGACCCTAGAGCAATTTTTTTCCTATAGAATCAATGTTCCCAGGCTAGCCCATAAACTTCCTTAATGCTGGAATAAAATAGTCCTGAGTCCAGAGATTAGATAGTCATGTGCTGGCTTAGGAGGAAGAAGAAGGATTCCTTCTCTTGTGGCAAATTTACTAGAGAATGTAGGCTAGAGCTGCATAGATGGCTTCCAAACTGCTTTGTTAGAAGAAATATCTACTTCCATGAGACCCCAGATCCATCTGAGTATTTTCTTGTATATATGGCCAGCCATTAGCAAATTCTGAAATGGTGAAAGCTTATCACTGGTATTGGCCCCCAAGTCTTGCTGCCCTTGACTTCCATCAACTAGAGACCCTTTCTAAGACCCTGTTTTCTCCAACTGCCCTTTCACCCTTCCCCGACCATTTTGGGTTTGTTTCTTTTAAAAAATAATCATTTTCCAATACATCCAGATCTCTTTTTCGACAGGAAAACAATTAAGAAAAAATGACCAACAAAGCAACCATGCCTGGCAGTGCATGCCGTATTTCTCATTTGTAGTCCTCCTCCCATGATGCATTTCAGTATATATTCTTTTGAACTGAGTTTATTCTCTGTAGTTAATGTAGGTTCAGCTATGTTTCAATGTTACTTTCTTTTGTATTACTCTATGGGTTATGCATAATAATATCTAGCATTTATATAGTTTTCTAAGGTTTGCAAAATGCTTCTCATATACTATCTAAATGTATTCTTACCACAACCCTGGAATATATTATACCCATTTTGTAGATGAAAAGGCTGAGACAAAAAACAAAACATTAAATGACTTGTCCCAGAGTCACACTGTTAGTAAGTGTCTCCATTGTGACTTGAACACTGTTCTTCCTGACGTCAGATCCGGGCACTTATCTTCTCCACCAACCAGCCGCCTCATTGGTGAGTCATTTTCTTGATTCCCACCAGAGCTATCTCAAAAAGCAATTTTAAAAATTCGAAGTATTGTGGTTTGGGATTGAAATTCACAACTTTTTAATAAGTTTGTTCCATTGTTTACACATAATCTCTATCCACAGCAAGCAATACCTTGACGGATAGGCAGTAAGGAGTAATGGTAGACAAAAGTGTCAGGAAAACCTGACTGCTAGTCACAGCTCATATGTGTGTGTGTGTATACATATACACATACACATACACATACATATACATGTATACACACATCCCCTATACATACACACAATATGTATATACACATATCCCATACATACATATATATACATATATATATACATACATACACACACATATACACATGTGTATAGCTGGGTGAATCTGGGTAAGAACCTAACCTTTCTGACCTATGATTTCCTATTCAAAATGGAAATGACAATACCTCCCCGCCTAGCTTAGGGCCATGTTTCAAGGATCAGCTGTAACAGTTTATGTGCCAGGGCTTTGAAAATCAAAGCACTGTGTCAATGTATTGAGGCTTTCTTTTCCTACTTGGCTCAGCACCATAGAGCGATGACCACTGTGCGGCATTCCTCAAGGTCTCTGTTTGCCTCTGTCAGATTCAATAGAGCTAATATAATATATTTTGTTTGTCACTTGCAAATGGCTTTCATTAGTGCGCCTGTAAGAAAGGCACATTGAACAATCTGCGGTCCTTGTTAATTACTGAGATGGTTGTCTTTTAACAGGCCCAGCCTTGGACCCGAGGCCAACCACTAACCCCACCCCCCCACTTCAGTTATAGAAAAGGAATAATCGTACCTACAAGGGAAGCTAGTGGAATTATGAAGTTAATGCTTACAAAGCACTGAAACTCCTTGGGTAAGAGGCACGATATAAATGCAAATTAGTATTGTAATTAAGTAATGCTTGAATTGCATTGCTATGTGAGCATTGCTAAGACGTTAAGGTAGGGGGTATTGTTTGCTAGGTAGCACAGGGGATGGAGAGCTGGGCCTGGATTCATCTGCCAGAGTTTACATTAGGCTTCAGGTACATACAGCCAGTAGGCTGTGTGACCCTGGGCAAGTCACTTAACCCTGTTTGCCTCAGTTTCCTCATCTGTAAAAATGAGCTGGAGAAGGGAATGGCAAACCACTCTAGTATATCTCTGCCAAGAAAACCCCAAATGGGGTCACAATGAGTAGGACACAAACGAAATTAGTGAACAATGTTGTTAAAATATGCAGCAGAAGACAAATCAGCTGGTCTAAACAGTAGTGACAAGAAGCATCATTTTTCACCAATCAGTTTGTTTAACCTTTATTGAGACTCTGATTTTCATAGAATCTTAAGAATTGGAAGGGACAACACCCCTCACATAGACCCCCTTTCTATTTTCACAGACACCACGCCAGTGCAGGCCCTTATCACCTCTTGCTTAGCCTATTGCCACAGGATGGGGAACCTTGGGTCTTGAGGTCACATGTGACCCTTCAGGTCCTCAAGTGCCACCCTTGGGTTGAGCCCAAGTCTTACAGAACAAATCTTTTTATTAAGTGAACTTTTCTGTGATGTTTGGATTCAGTCAGAGGGCTACACTTGAGGACACAGAAGGCCACATGTGACCTCAATGCCACAGGCTCTTCACCCCTGGGGAGCCATTTTGATTCTGAATCCATTCTTTACAAAGGTAGCAATGGGATTTTGCTGAAGTACGAGTCTGGCCTTGTTACTCCCCTTCTCAAAAAACTGCAGGGGCTCCCCAGCTTCCCAGAGGAAAGGAAAGGAGAGAGAGAGAGAGAGAGAGAGAGAGAGAGAGAGAGAGAGAGAGAGAGAGAGAGAGAGAGAGAGGGAGGGAGAGAGGGATTTTGTGAAGGTAGGAACAGATTTGACAGGGAACTCACCAGAAAAATATCTGACACATAATAAATACTTTATCCATCTAAATGCTTCATTATTATCTGACTCACAAAGTAGCACATCCCATTTTCAGACAAATTTCATTTTCTGGAGCATCTTTCATCTTTGAGCCCAAATCTCAGCCCCTCACTTTTTTCACCTCCCAGACATTGCTGTTCCTGAAATATGCAGAGTAAATCCTTTTCCACATAACCACCCTTCAAATATTTGAAGATGTCCTGTTTCCATAAGGTTTTTCTTCAAACAGCATATTACTAATTCCTTTTAACTCCCCTTAGTGGTCGACCCAGGGGCAAAACTGTCCAGAAGACACTTGTCAATACAAGGAAAATCTTGGTTATTAGCGAGCCATAGATTACATCGTATTCAACTTTTTTTTTTTTTTTTTGCTTAAAAGGTTTTTTTTTCCCCCTAAATACCCAAAGTAATGCATTTTGGCTCTATCATTCTGTTTGCTCTGTCACTCTCCTATTTAAAAACCTCCAGTGACTGTCTGGCCTTTAGGATCAAATATAAAATTCTCTGGCTTTTAAAGTACGTCATAATCTCTTCCCTACCTAGTTCTCCAATCTTCTTACACCTTATTCTGCCTTGTATGCAGGTTGTCTCCCCCATTAGAGCTCCTTGAAAGGAAGAACTATTTTTGCCTTTCTTTATATCCCTAGCACAAAGCACTGGAATATAGTAGGTATTTAATAAATGCCTGTTGACGTGGCTTCACCTATCATTCTTGTGTCTGCTCTTTGCAGGCTAACTTCTGACTCTGCTACTCTATTGAAACAACTTCCTTAAAGGTCCCCAATGACTCCTCCTAATTTCAAAATTAAGTGCCTCAATGGTCACATTTTTGACCTAATGACTGGATCTTATTAAGGAGAAGTTTAATGGTCACCATGCCCTGTTGGACTGGAGCTGAGATGCTTGGTTCATGGCCCTGAAGATATAAGGCCCAGAAGCTGGTGATAGGAAACATTTCCTAACAAAGACCACAAGATTAACTGAGGGAAGAATTCAATGGAGAGCAGAGAAGTCCAGAAGAGAATGTGAGGAGGATGGTAACACCCATTAGGGTAGCAGTAGAGACACAATTCAATGCCCAAGTACAGATCCAACAGAAAGCAATGTTCAGTGGGGAGCAGACCCAGATAGAACAGTGTAATGATATCACCAGAAGATATTGATAACCATACAGCAGAGATGTTAGACAAGCCACAATCAGCATCATGTAGCTCATGGTGCAGCCAAAACTAGGTTAAAATGTCATTGGAAACATTAAGCAAAATAAATAAAAATAAAATAAAGCATAGATAATGTTAATCTGTGGTTTTCTAAATCAATATGTGGCCTGAAGGTATCTTAAGTATGGTTTAGTGGCCCCCATTTCCTTTTGAATTTAACACCACTGCCTTAGGATAGCAGAGATGTGAAGTGTCCCTTCACATATATGTCCCCAACAAACATGTTCTTTAAATGTGTGACTTTCCCTATGCAGGATCCCTGTATGTGTCTTTCCAAAGATGGCATGTGTCTATAAGCACATGTTCCAGGTTATTGGGGAGAATGTTTCATTGCTCCTTTTCTCAATATGCTGTCACAATAAATGAATTTGATTTTTTAAAAAAAAAAAGTTATTCTGATGTGGTTTGTTTGCACATTACAAACAGTACATACTACTCTAGTATCCCTCTCTTAAAAATGGCAGAAATCTGTTTTCTCTTCCTTTTCCCTCCTATTCCATTGGGAAAAAGAAGAAAAAGAAAAAAATCACATTTCTAATACCAAATATTCATGGTCAAGAAAAATGTAAATTTACTCAGTAGCTATTTCTCTCTCTCTCTCTGTCTCTGTCTCTGTCTCTGTCTCTCTGTCTCTCTCTCTCTCAGTCTCTCTCTCTCTCTCTCTCTCTCTCTCCTTCTCTCTCTCTTTCTGTTTCCCTTTCCCATCCTCCCCACAATCTCATTTGCTTTCAAAGAGGTTATTTTATTCCCTTGTGTGAATCTTGCACAAAAGACATCAGTTTTTGTTGTTGTTCAGTCATTTCAGTCATGTCTAGCTCTCTGAGACTCCATTTTGGGGCTTTCTTGGCAACGATACTGGAATACTTTGCCATTTCCTTCTCCAGCTTATTTTACAGATGAGGAAATTGAGACAAACAGGATTAAATGACTTCCCTGGGGTCACACAACTAGTAAGTGTTGGAGGCAAGATTTAAACTCATGAAGATGAGTTTTTCTGATATGTATGTATATATGCATGTACATATATATACAACATATAAACATGCAACCACACACACACACACACATATATACACACACAAATATATATGTATGTGTATGTGTTTTTTCTGCATCCTAAATCTTGCTTTGAACTAATCAGGTCTTCTACCTGATGCCTGAAAGTTACTACTGGCATGGGACTGGTGAACCACAGTTTTAAGTGGATGTCAGCACATATGTTGACCCTCAGGTAGCTTTTATGGGATGTCCAGCCATGAGAAGAGGATGCCAAAGGTATGATATAATTTTTTGTCATAGATATTTGTGTATATGTCATATTCCCCTACTAGATTGCAAGTTCCAAAAGTTTTACCTGTGTCTTTAGTAAACCTTGTGTCTTCCTCAGCCCCAATCACTAGGCTTTGTACACAGGTATGTGGGTGGTGTGTAACAGAAGGAAGTGCACTTAGCCTACAAATCAAAGTCTTTGTTTAGGGACTGAAGAAGCATCACAGGTGCTATACACAAATCTTAGCCTTTCTTCCCTTAGGATATTGTCTGCCCTGCTCCTCCCAACTGCCTTTCTCCACCCTATCCTTAGTGAATTTAATCCTCCTTTCTGTTCACCTTCATGGAGGAGAAAAAGAAGAAAGGATATGAATAGGAGAGTAGACAAGAAGGAGGGAATTCAGAGGGAAGAAAAGGAACTTCAGGTGGAGATGTTAATCTTAGGAGCTCAATGAAATTTAACTCTCCAAAACTGCATGAGATTGCCATTTCCTCTTTCTTCCATCCAACTGCACTTCACTGACAACTTTTTGGAACGCAATGGTGGCAATGACTTGCCTGCCTCTAGTGCATTCCTGATCTTCCGAACTGCTGGGAGTGCTGATGGCAGCAGCTGCAGCCATCGCCCCATCAGCCACCTCCGTCTGAGATTCCGTACTTCCTA
This sequence comes from Notamacropus eugenii, assembly GCF_028372415.1. NCBI lineage: Eukaryota > Metazoa > Chordata > Mammalia > Diprotodontia > Macropodidae > Notamacropus > Notamacropus eugenii. Next base: position 152,780,625 of record NC_092877.1, on the reverse strand, counting down.
ATCAGCTTTGCCCTTGAACTTCACTGCTCTGGGAAGCTGACAATTGTGGCTGTTTCCAGAGGAGGATTTAGCAACCTTTCTCAAACTGTGATCCACCGAGCACCTCCAGGGCATGTCATTCTCCTCCCAACCCTGGTAGAGTCAGACATCTGTTCATCCACACTCTGCCTCCCCCCTTCTACTCCCCACATGTATCTTACACGTACAAACACGCCAATCACCTTCTCTCCTCTTTCTGCCAAGGTTATTATTCCCTCCTCCTTTCTCTGCTCCCTTAGGTTTAAAAGAAAATTAGGAAGAGGAATGACTCAGTTTAAAAATCCTGGCTGTTGTAGCCTAGCATGATCAAAGCAAAGTGCCAACATACATTAGGTAGAAATGGAAAGCTGTGCTTTAATGTAACCACATACACCGCACCTAAGAGAAGGGGAAAATACAATCAATGCTGGTTTGGGGGATGGGGAGTGGGGGATGGGACAAGAGAAGACTCCATCTATTGACAATGTGACTGCTTTCTGGTGCCCTTCCTCAGCTCCTGGAACTCTCACACAACACCCTTTTTTGTTGTTTCTGAGTCTCAGCAATTACTTCTTGTGGTTTGGGGTGGGGGAAGGTAATTAATGAGACTGGCCACATGGTGTTGAAAGAAGGTTCTTCTATAGCTTTCTGAGAGACAAGTTTGGCATTTTAAGAAGCCTCATTGACTTTTCCAGGACACCAGAGGGAATATTTACTGAAGAAAAGCAGAAATATATTAAATAGTCCCCCAGTGGTCTGAAAGACTAGAATTGGCCCTACTTTTAGGCTTGGTAGGCAATTCATTATCCTGTGTGATATCAGTTAATGGCCTCTCATCAGTCGTTGGCAAGTATTATCAAGTGCTTACTGTGTGCCAGGGACTGTGCTAAAAGCTGGGGATACAGTGCAATGCCAAATGAAGTCCCTGCCTTCAAAGAGCTCAGATTGTAGCAGGACAGACGATGATGTGTAAGTAACTAGGTACATAGAAGTTACATACAGAGTAGATCCAAGATAATTTAAGAGGGGAAGGCATTAGCAGCCTGCAGGGCTAGAAGCAGCTAAGACCTCTTACAGAACAGCTAGGTAGCCCAGTGATTAGAGGACGAGGCCTGGAGTCAGGAATACTCATCTTCATCAGTTCTTATCGGCCTCAGACACTTACTAGCTGGGTAGGATAAGGCTGAAAGCGTAAGTAACTAGGAAGATGATGGTGCCCTCAACACAGTCATAAGGACTTTTGGAAGGGAGGAGAGTTTGGGAGGAAAGACAATCATTTCCGTTTTGAACATGTTGGGACTGAGATGCCTATGGGGCATCCAGTTCAAGATGTCTAAGGGGTATTAGAAATGAATAACTGAAGCTCAGGAGAGAGACTGAGGCACGACATTGACTCTATAGATATAGAGTCATCTGTCTAGATATGACAAATGAGTGAGAGCTGGTGAGATCACCAAGTTAAAGAGAGGAGGGGATTTGAGATGGAGCATTAGAGGAGCCTTCTATCTTTAAAAAAACCAAAAATTCCTATGCTAGCTTATTTAATAGTGCCTGAAGTTCCTTCAGAGATTTATTTATTTTTTATTTTTCATTTTTAACACAGTTCATATCATGTAAAACAATTCCAGCTTTTGGTTAGGTGATACTTCTTTTAAAACATTTACAATATAGACCACAAATGAATTGTTTTTTTTTAACATTAACCAACTGAGACACAATAATAACTATGCATGCTAACTTCACAAGCCCTTGACCTAATTGTCTCCACACTATTACTAAGAATTAAAGGACCCTAACTTATTGTTGTAGGTGTAAAATCCTAAACCTAATAGTTTAATTTTAGACTTAACCTCAGATGTTCCCCTACTAACAATCTATAATCTAATAGCTCTGGAATTAAGCTTACAAACCTTTTGACTATAGGAAATTGCCACTAAGAGTAGGGACATTGCAGGGAAGCAATATCTCCCCAATTTGATGTCACTTTCAGGCAGGAGTAGATTGTCAACTTGCATTCAGTCAGGCTTTAAGTCTGCTAGGTGTCAGTGGGGAAATTGAATCAGAAGAATCCTACCTCAGTCCAGGTTGAACAGCCACTCTTTCCCACCCTTCCCATGAGATCACCTTTCTCAGTTCATACCAGCATCTAACAGGCTTACTGGCATCATGGATTGGAGGCTCAAACTGCCTTTCTTGTTACCCATACCTGGAGTTAGACTCAGAAGAACAGTCAATTAATAGTCCCATAGCATCTTAAAATAGCAAGTTCCAATAACCAGGTTTCAGATATGACTATAATTTCACATTGGCTAAGGAACATCTTTTGAGGCAAGTCTTAAGTGGCTTACATGGCTTTCTATACATGTTCTAGTTCCTGATTAAATAACAATCATAAAATCAAATCTACCATTAAAACCTTAACTTTTCCATCAATGCCAAATTTTAACTGAGGATACCTGCCTCTAGGAAACTTAGATTAAAATTCTTTTCCCCCAACTAAAGATATCTCTGATTTAGTCTCAGTAATTAATTCAGTCAATTGTTTTAATACTAATTGCTTTTACACCACTTTGTAACATGTCCAATTTTTCCCCCCATCTCTCTTCTCCCCCCACCCACTAATACTTTTTCATTCTGATTACCCTTTCCCTAAATGTACCCTCCCTTCTATCACACCCCACCCTTCCCTTATCCCCATCTTCTCTCTTTTCTTGTAGGGCAAGATAAATTTCTATACCCTATTACCTGTATTTCTTATTTCCCGGTTATATGCAATAGTAATTCTCAACATTCGTTTCTAATACTTTGGATTCCAACTTCTCTCCCTCCCTCACTCCCTCCTTACCCATCCCCACTGAGATGGCAAGCAATTCAATACAGACTAAATAGGTGTCATTTTGCAAAAGACTTCCATAATGATCATGTTGTGTAATACTAACTATATTATCCTCTATCCTACTCTATCCCCCCTATTTTTTATTCCCTCATTTGACCTTGTCCCTTCCCAAAAGTGTTTATTTCTAGTTACTCCCTTCTCCCATTTGCCTTCCCTTCTATCATTCCTCTCACCCCACTTGTCGCCTCCTCGCCTACTTTCCTGTAGTGTAAGATAGATTTTCATACCAAATTTAGTGAGCATGTTATTCCCTCCTTAAGTCATATGTAGAGAAAGTAGCTTATTTTTCCCCTCTCCCTTTCTCCCTTTTCTCCTCCATTGAACAAGATTTTTCTTATCTCTTTTATGAGTTATAGCCTGCCCCATTCTATTTCTCCCTTTGCCTCCCAGAATTTTCCTCCCTCAACCCTTAATTTTTATTTTATTTTATTTTTTTGTAGATATCTCTTCTGATTCAACATAGCCTGTACTCTGTGTGTGTGTGTGTGTGTGTTTGTATGTACAATTCCTTCACCTACCCAAATGCTGAGAAAAGTCTGAAGAGTTATAAATATTTTCTTTCCATGTAGGAATGTAAACAGTTAAGCTTTACAAAGTCTTTTATGATTTCTCTTTCCTGTTTACCTTTTCATGCTTCAATTGATTCTTGTGTTTGAAAGTCAAATTTTCTCTTCAGTTCTAATCTTTTCCTCATGAATGTTTGAAAGTCCTCTATATCACTGAATGACCATTTATTCCCTTGAAGTATTATACTCAGTTTTGCTAGGTAGGTGATTCTTGGTTTTAATTCCGGTTCCTTTGACTTCTGGAATATCCTATTCCAAGCCCTTCAATCCCTTAATGTTGAAGCTGCCAGATCCTGTGCTATCCTGATTGTATTTTCACAATACTCTAGTTGTTTCTTTCTTGCTGCTTGCAGTATTTTCTCCTTGACCTGGGAACTCTGAAATTTGGCCACAATATTCCTAGGGGTTTTTCTTTTTGGGTCTCTTTCAGGAGATGATTGGTGGATTCTTTCAATATTTATTTTGTCTCTGGTTCTAGAATATCAGGACAGTTTTCCTTGATAATTTCATGGAAGATAATGTCTAGGGTCTTTTTTTGATCATGACTTTTAGGTAATCTTATAATTTTTAAATTGTCTCTCCTGGCTCTATTTTCCAGGTCAATTGTTTTTCCAATGAGATGTTTCACATTATCTTCTATTTTTTCAAACTATTAGTTTTGTTTTTTAACTGCTTGGTTTGTCTCATGGTCATTCATTTCCCTGAACTCAATTCTCTCTTTTAAAGAACTATTTTGTTCAGTGATCTTTTGAACTTTCTCCTCCATTTGGCTAATTCTGCTTTTTAAAGCTCCCTTCTCCTCATTGGCTTTTTGGACCTCTTTTTCCAATCTAAGTAGCCTCTTTATAAAGCTGTTATTTTACTCAACATTTTTTTGGTTCTCCTTTAACAAGATACTAACTAGCTTTTCAAGCTCTTCTATTGCCTGACTTCAATTTAAGTTCACTTTGGAGGCACTGGAAGCAGGGATCTTGACTTCCTATGACAGTATGCCTTATTCTTCCTCATCTGAAAGGATGGGAGGAGACACCTGTTCACCAAGAAAGTAACCTTCTATGGTCTTATTTTTTTTCCCTTTTATGGGAATTTTCCCAGCCAGTTACTTGACTTCTGAATCCTTTGTCAAGAGGATAGTCCTATTGTCCCTCCTCTCCCCAGTATCATGTTCAAGGCTGAGATTCAACTCAGCTGCTCGATTCCCAGGGGCTCTGGGTAGGGGCAGGGCCATCACTCAGGGTTGAGGCTTAGATCAGCTGCTCCCTACCACCAGAGGCTTTAAGCTGAGCTGCTTGGACAATGGACCCAGGTTGCTTCCCTGTCACCAAAGCTGCCTGCAGTCTGCTGCCGCCTGCCTCTGCCATTGCCTGGGGCTATTGCTGGAGCAGCCCCATTCCACTCTCACCCAGTTTGGAAAACCCTCCCACACTGACCTTTGAAGCTTTCTTTTGTCGCTTGTGAGTTGAGGGATCTGGAACCTTCCCTGCTGGGAACTCTACCTGGAGGTCTGTTCAGGTCCTTTTCCTCCCAGTGCCCTGTGACCAGGGCTGTGCTCCATTCCACTCAGTGTCCTATGTGATATACCTTTCCTGTTGGCCTTCCAGGTTACCTTTGGCTAGAAACTTCTTTTGCTCTATTGTTCTGTGGCTTCTGCTGCTCTAGAATTTGTTGAGAGTCATTTTTTACAGGTATTTTGTGGGCTGTGGGGGAAGCACTAGAGTATATGTGACTTTTTACTCTGACATCTTGGCTCCACCCCCAGGGATTTATTCTTTTGGGCTAAGACATCAAGTCACATGTTTAAAGTACATAGTCACTGCTTTCATTTCTCCAGAAGAACTGTTAAGAGCAAGTCTCTCTTTAAAACCTGATGCAAGCATCTTTCCATTAAAACTGTTAAAAGCTACGCTGTTTTTTTAACTAAGGATCCTTTATGGCATTGAATAATATATGATGCTTGATGGACAGAAACAATCCCACTAAAATAAATTTTCTCAAGTGAGAGATGAAGAGAGATATTTACTATTAGCAAATAGTTTAGTTATACACATGTAAGAAACAAATCCATCACAAATGGCATCTATCACTTGAGAATATAATAATTAATAGTAACTGTAAAGGCACAGACACACATTCCTGTAAATAGGATACAGTTATATTACCTGTCCTAAACCCAGGCAGTCTATCTTATAATCATAGGTCTAGAGCTAGACGGGACTTCTAACATCATCTAGTTCAACTCTGTTACTTTACAAATGAGGAAACAGAGGCTCTGGGAGGCTAAGTGATTTACCCTAGTCCTACACTTTGTAAGTGACAAAGGCAGGATTTAGACACAGATCCTCTGACTCCATAGATACTGCTCTTTACATTGTACCAGTCATGCAGTGGCTTTCAGCTCCTAACCTATTAGAAGGATGGGAAAGTTGTGTCTTCCTTCTTCTTTACTCAAAAGATCACTTTCTGTCACTTTCTGCTCTGCCTACCAGGAAGAAAGAAGAAAAACATGAAGACAACAAGACCTCAAAAGCCTGCTTTGCATTTAAGTTCCATCCATTTATTTGGTCTAGATTCTGACTTCTGAATATTCTCTTCACACCCACTTGGCCTCCAGATCCGCCCAGCCAGCGCTTGGGGTCTGAGATTCAAATGTTGCTTCCCAACCTCAGGGCTTTGGGCAGGGTCGGGGCTGCTATTCAGTGTGAGATTAATTTCAGGTGCTCAGGTGGGGGCAGGGCCGCCTCACAGGCTCAGTTTCCTCAAGGGGGTTTATGCAGAGACCTTCAACAATGGATCAGGGCTCCTGCCTGCTTGGGGAGCCCTGGTCTGCTCCTGCCTCAGCTGCTGCCTCCCGAGGGGGCCCAAGCTATGGGGGCACCCCACTCCCCTCACGACCTGCCAAAGAGATTCTCTCACTGACCTGACCCTCGTCACCTGTGGTTGGAGGGACCCGCGCGGCTGCTGGAGATTCTGTCCCTGAAGCCTGTCCAGATCCACTCCTCTCGACACTGCGTGGCCAAGGAGGGCTGGGCTCTAGGTCCGCAGTGCGAGGACCTTTTGCAAGAGGTTTTTAGGCTCTCTGGAACAGAAATCTCATCTGCTCCATTGCTCCATGGCCTCTGCTGCTCCAGAACTTGTTGGAAGCTCTTTTTTACAGATATTTTATGGGCAGTGGGTTTGGAGCTAGTGTATGTGTGTCTATCTACTCTGCCATCTTGGCTCCGCCCCCTCGGTCTAGATTCTGGACCTCTTAGAGTCTTTACCCATCCTCCTTAGCACCTCCTTGGAGGCTGAAGGCAACATTACATCTTTATCATTCCCAGCGCTATACCAGAGCCAAAGGTCAATGAAGGATTTTCCCTCTTTCCTCTTCCCCTACACTTCTTTTATTGAATAAGATAGTTTTGAAACAGTGATTTTTCATTGATAATAGCAAAAAAGTTATGGTTTAATCTTTCCACATGCCTCATCAGGACTTCATTTCGTTTGGATTGGAGCAGAGTAGGGAAGGAGTGAGCCATTCTCCCTTCCCCTCCCCCATTCAAATGACTACAAGGTCACTTGGTGTCAGATGGTGATTATGATATTGCCAAGGATGGCTAATCAATCAGGACCCTAACATTAGGCTCTTAGAAATCATTAACACCCTATCTTGAAATAATTTATCCTATTAGCAGGAAGGCATTTAGACCCTGAGGGAATGAGACTTAAGATGATTGAATTTTGATGAGGAGAGAGAAGAAGGCTAGGTTTGGAGCCTGAATAATAATATATGGAGAATAGGCCTGACCAGGTGGTGGTAGAGGGAATCTGGACAATTAAAATTAGAGAGGAGTAGTAGATAGGGCACTGAATTTAGCAGCAGAAAGATCTGGGTTCAGTTCTTACTTCCGAGAACTACTTAGCAAAAAAAAAACAAACCAGCAATAAGAAGGACATTAAGCGAGTCACTTAATCTCTCTTGAGTCTCAGTTGTATCATTTTAAAAACAAAATAGCTAATGTTTATGCTGGTGAAAAAGAATACCTATCATATTCCTTAAACAAAGAGGTGATTAGATTTGATGGACTCAAGGTTACTTCTGCTCTAAAATCTACCTATTAGTATCATTAGGAGGTGTGTGTGTGTGTGTGTGTGTGTGTGTGTGTGTGTGTGTGTGTGTGTGTGTGTGTGTGCGAGACAGACAGAGACAGAGACAGAGAGACAGAGAGAGACAGAAACAGAGAGACAGAGACAGAGAGAGACAGAGACAGACACAGAGAGACAGAGAGAGAGATCTGAAATCAGGGAGAAAGGCCTACCCAAAAAGAAGATGTGAGAGCAGAAAAGACGAACCTCCTAGGTTCCCCCAACAATACCCTATTTAAAGGTGTAATACTTTAACATAAATACCAAGAGTACTTGAATCATTCAGCAAACAGTTATTAAGTCCTTACTCTATGCCAAATGAAAAAAAAAGGTAGACAAAAAGGAAAATGATTCCTCCTGTTGAGAAGCACATACTTAAAGAGGAGACAGTATGGATATGGATAACTACATATATACATAGAAAGTATATTCAGACTACATTCAAGGTAACCTTAGAGAAAAAAGCACTAGCAACTGAGACACTGGGACTTATGTCATTTGGGTATCTCTACTCTTGAGATATAATACCTATCTGTATAACCTGCTTAGTGGTTTAATAAACAGTTAAAGTATTACACAGTATTACTAAGAATACTAAGAATTGGTGTCTTATGGTTAAAAGTGCTGTAATTTAAAAAAAAATGTTCGTTGTTTAAGAATTCCATTCTGTTTTCAGTCTGCTGGTTATCCTGCCATCCATCATTTAGCAGAGCTGTGTTTTTAATAGTTTCTCATTTATCCAACAGGGTGGACTAAGCGCCCAAGCTTTTGTTCGAGTGGAACTGAAGGACGTAAATGATAATCAACCTGTTTTTAGCCCGGCCTCCTACGTGACGAGCATCAGTGGTCACACACAACCAGGCACGGAGATTCTCAATGTTGTCGCTACTGACCGGGATGCTGGAGTATATGGAGAGGTGGCCTATGAGCTCATTCCAGGAGACTTCTCCTCTCTTTTCACAGTTGACTCTGCCACAGGTATGTGAGAAATTTAGGCCGGGCTAGAATCAATCTTAGGATGATTTTCTTCTGAAAGCAATAGTTTTTTTGTGAGAGTGAGAGTACAAGAACCAGAAAATTAGATTGGCTTGTTTGGAAAATATGGAGCTATTTCTTACAATAAATGATACTTTGTTATAAAGAATTGGATGATATGTAATTAATGCTCAAGAAAGATGAGCAAAAAAGCTATTTTGCCAATACATAACCTCTAAATGAAATATGTTATTATTATTTTTTGTCCAATCTGTAGTATATTAAAATACCCTTTCTGGGAAGGTTGTCTTGCTTATTAAAATGTTCACTTATTAACTTTCTATACTTGGAAGCATCATTTTCAGGTACTGACAAATAAAATCAATGAAAAGAACACTGAGCCACCCTCAGAAGAACTGGAGTCTAACTAGCTATGAAACCGTCAGTGGGTCACAGTCTCTCTGATGCTCTTTTTCTTCATCTGTAAAATGAAGGCAGTAAATGAGTTTTTTTCACATTAAGAAAAAATCCATTATTCCAAAGGACACCAGGTACAGAGTAATTTTTGCACCAAAGGCATCTATCTTTCTGAAGAATCATTGGTTTCTGTAAAGCATCACTTTCCTCTGTTTATTGTTAGTGGAAAGATATTTAAGTATCTTAGAAAATAGGGAAATTTTGAAACTCCAAGTGTCTGCTTTAGCAGCCACTTACATGACTAGGTCTTCAGCGAGCCAGGGAAAAGCCTCTAGAGCTGACAAGCATAGAATCTCTGTGGGAGATTCACGAAAGACATGGAATAGAAAAGCAGGATGTGCAAATGTGGAGTGTAGTCTACACCGTCAGAGACTTCCTATGTTGGTTGACTGCTTAAATGCTCTGTTACAAGGAAGGGCTTAGAGGACAGTGAGGGGTGGAATTGAAAAGAAACTCAAGAGGAAATGATTATGGAGTTAAAACCAGAAACCACAATAAATTAAAAGAAAAGAAGTAAAGAACGTGGTCATGTAAATCAATTGCATTCCGCACCAAGGTGAGGGAGTGGAAAGAAGGGAATAAGCATTTTATAGCATCTGCTAGGAATCAGGCTAAGCACTTTACAACAAACCTATGAAGTAAGTGCTATTATTAGCCTCATTTTACCGTCGAAGAAAGAGGCAAACAGAGTGATTTGCCCAAGCTCAAGATGGTACGTGTCTATGGTTCTATTCAAACACAGATCTTCCTGACTCCAGGACTAGAACTCTATCCATTGTGCCACTGAGTAGAGAGAAACCAGAGACAGAGAACCCAGGTTCAGTTATTAACTCTGCCATTCATTTTCTCTGTAAAACTGGGTGAGCCACTTAACTGCCCTGAGTCTCTATGTCCTCATCTATAAAATTAAGGAGTCCTACTAGAGCTTTCAGGATCACTTCCAGCCCTAACTCTATGATCTTATGGTAAGTCAATTATTTCCCTATCCCACTCTTGGGCAAGTACTTATCCTGGACCTCGGTTTCCTCAGTTTTCCTTCTAAATGAAAGGATTCATTAGATGACTTCTAAGGTCTAGAACAATGATACACCAAAGTATCAAGGTATGCATATTAAGACATGTTTGGAGGGAGTAAAAAGTTTAATAAAAAGAAACTAAATTTGCCTTTTCTGTCAATTCCTTTAGAATGTTTGACGTTTGCAAAGAAAGGGTGTGATGTGTGTTTATAATGACTAGGAATTATGGAATCCCATAACTCTTGAACTATAGCTTGCTAAAAAACATCTGTTTGGGAGCCACGTCTCAAGGTGGAGTACAGCAGCTGTTGGCCTGAGCATGGGAGCATTCTATGACTACAGAGGGCAAGTAGCAAAGGATGCTGTGTTCGTTTTAGATTAGCAGAACTCTGAGGCAGGTAAACTGGTCATCCTTTAAGTCTGTGCTTTCTCAACCTTCCTGCTTGTTGTTCATTCCCCACCTTCCCAGAAAGTCCCAAGGGACTGAGATTAACTTGCTTTTTAACCTGTGTAGTTTACTTCATGTGGTTTAGCAATCTTCGGCTCTTGTGTGGTACTGTCCAGGGGATTAGATGTTTACTCTGGCAGTCATCTGAAGACAGATCTTTCCTTGTTCAAAAACAATGCCAGTGACGTAGCCCCCAAAACATTCCAAAGAACAGAAGAAACTAATCTTTTTAGGAAGTCAGACTGCTTATCTTGGCATTTTCATAATTTACTTTAACCATGGACCTTAACTCCCTGTCAAATCAGGGCCTCTAGGGCATGGTAGTTGCCAAAAACATATAGGTCAATCAATAATCAGGGAACACAATCTCTAAAAGCATTTAGCTGAAGGTTTCTAAACATCAGAGATGCTGCCCTCAGCTCCCCCTGTTGGACATTGGAGATGGATAAGATGCACTGTATTCTAATAGAAAGGGCCCTGAGTTGTTCTGATACTCCACCTTTAGCCACATGCTCCCAGTTCTGGTATTTGTTATGAGGTAAATGCCTTGGCTTAATCACTGGGAACACTTGACGTTGTCGTTATCTCATGCTAGCATCATAGCCTTTTTATAAAGCAAGGACCAAATTCATAATGGAAGTAGCCCAAGGTCATTATTGCTGGCATTTTTTGATGTGGGAGCATTTGGGTTGAAGACACTATTCCCAACCTTATAACACTTAGAATCTGGTTGTACTTAATCAGGGCTCATGAGTAATTCATGAAGTCTGGTAATACTTTAATATAACCTTTAGTTACAGAATATCAAACAACATTATGAAGAGTTACTGGGGGTTTTTTAGGGTAGAAAAGAGAATCTACTACACAGGCAATTCCCCAAATTTGGACGAGTTTTATGCAAAAGGTTTGTTTGTAAATTGGTTATTTGAAGTTATGAACACAACTGAGACACAATTTGGTAGAATGGAATAAATTAGTCAGTCAGTAAACATTCTTAAGCTTCTATTCTGTGCCCCTGAACTAACTCGGAGTCTAGCTTGAAGTCCTAAGTCCTTACTCTGGCCACTTCCTGGGCCATGTGATCATCCAAACGTTGCCTATTTTCTCCGAGGCTTGGATTGATTTTCTGCTATTTGAAAAAAAAAATGAGAGGCACTGTGGAAGACTGAATAGAATGCTAGTTTGAGTCAGGAAGACCTGGGTTCAAGTCCTATCTCTGATACAGACTGTATGATTTGGGGTGTCAGTTTTTGATATCTTAGGCAGCTTGCTAAGACTAAAGTTTCAGAATAACTACCAATGATCTCCTTAGCCTATTAAAAGTTCTCTATGTATGTGTGTATACACACACAGAAATATATATGCATATGTATATATATATATATATGAATATATATATGCACACACATATATATATTTATACACTCACATAGGTATTTATCCCTCCTACCTAGCACAGAGTGAATATAAATACTAAAAAGTAACTGTTTCTCTTTTACCCTGGAACCTTGAGGGTTTTACCCTTCCAGTTTGATTTTTTTTAATTAAAAAGGGCCATCCCTTGAGTAACTACTTAAAGATGCTTATTCATTGAATGGGTGTATCTCACTCAAAGTGAGAATCTGAAAAGACCTTAACCTAAAATGGCCAGGGTCACACATTGTGTGCTGGGACATCTCCAGTCATCCTGATGAGTATCAGGCCACTGGACCCAGATGGCTCAGGAGAAGAAAGTGAGGTTGATGACCTTGCACAGCCCTCCCTCCCTCAAATCAAAGTCATCAGCAAGTCATGTCCTCACCTTGATGTCATGGTCCTCTTTGAGAATGAAGAACAAACACAGCAAGTATTTATGTATGTATAGAGAGCTGTCTGTGATACTAAGAAGGTAAATATATATAACCATATATTCACACGGATATTTATAAATATGTGTATTCATATATATTCCATAGCCAGCAATATCACTTCATTTATATTTCTCAGATAAAAGGTGACACTTTTATTTACAAAATACTAAGAGCAAAAATATGATTGTGTATATAATAATAAGTGTGGTAGAAACTCCAAACTAGGAAATAAGTAGCAATAGCATTTAACAGGTTCTACAACAATGATTTATCATTGGGATACACCAATAAGGTCAAAATCACCTGATGGTCACTTCCCCCTTTCCTGTTTTGCATCTCAGAATTTCTGAGCCTCAAATGTTCTGAACATCAATGTTGCCTCTCTCACTTTGTCAGAGTAAAAAGCTTCACTATGTGCTAAAGCTAATCTCTCTCCCTCCCTCTCTCTCTCTCTCTCTGACTGTCAGTTCTTCTTTATCCCACCAAGTCTCCTAGACCTGGCTCAGCAGCCGTCTTCTTTCTCCCATGAATCTTCACTGTCTTCATCACTAGTTCTTTTGCATTTGGCTACAGACCAGCTCAGGGAACTCCCTTAATCAACCAAACAGGAAGCATTTGTGAAGGCATTGTGCCAGGTTCTGGGAAGACAAAGGCAAAATGAAATGGTCCCTTACTTCCCTTGACCTTGCTATTTCACCTAGTTATTGTCCCATGTCTCTCCTCAGCCCTACCGCTAAGTTTCATTTAAAAAAAAAGATGTCTACATTTTGTGTTTCTACTTCCTCGCTAAGCATTCTTTCCTGACCAACATGAAATCTACCTTCCTTCCACACTCTTCTTTAGGAACTGCTTTTCTCAAAAAAATATCACCAATAATCTCTTATCCAATTACCTTTGTTAGTGTTCCTCCTATCAGACATGTGGTCCTCCCTTGTCCACCCTCCCTTGGTTCTCCCTCTGCCTTTCACTTTGATCATGTTATATTTCCTGTGGTGGCCCTTTTTCTTATTTCTTGAGTGGAGCCAGCAAAGGAGGCATAGTAGGTTCTGCAACAAAGGATCTTCTCTAACCTCTCTAAACAATCCTTTGTAATTACACATCTTTAACTATTACCTCAGTGCCTATCATATTTCCACTCTTGATCACCCTTCTTAGGTCTAGATCCAAACCTCTACTTACCTACTTGATGCTGCAATTCAATTTGATCAAGCATTTGTTAAACTCCTACTATGTGCCAGGAATCACTTTAGATGCTGGGGATATAAAAACAAAAGCACCCCCAAAAACAAATATAGTTTGTTTTGAGCCAAATAGTTCCTACCCTCAAGGACCTTATATTCTACTTGGAGGATACAATGTGTACACTAATAAGTGTAGTCGTTGTTATTGTGTTTGTCCTTCATTGTCAAAGAAGACCATGCTATCAGAGAAATGATGACATGACTTGCACAAATTTTGAATGAGGGAGGACTATGCAGGTCACCAGCCTCACTTCTCTTCCAGAGTCATCTGAATCCAGTTACCAGATATTCATCAGGATGACTGGAGATGACCCAGGATACACTGGGAGAGTTTGACCCCTTTAGGCCAAGGTCTATTCAGGAACTCACTTAGAGTGAGGTAACGCCTACTCAGTGAATAGACCTCTTTAAGAAGTAGCCAGGGGATGGCCCCTTTAATGAGGTATACAAAAAAAGGACATCAGGCTGGGAGGGAAACAGCAATGGTTACTATTGATAATCATTCTTAAGCCAGGAGGGTCCAGAATACAAGGAAAAGGGAGGAGGATGAGAACACCTAAGAATGGAAGAAATGGGCAGCTTCAGTGAGGAGATCACATCTGAGCTGGACCTTTATGAGAAGACAAGGTTTGTGAGGAATAACAGTGAAGAGGAAGTACATCCCAAGTATGGGTCTGACTATGGCAAATGCACAGTTAGGAGACAGAGTTATGCATTCTGCCTGAATCTTCCACTGCCACCTCAAGATCCACATATCTAATACATATATTACTCTCTTTCCTACTTCTATCACCCCTTCTGACTTGACTCTTTCTTTCTCAGGTACCACCATTCACTTAGTCTTTCCCGTTTACAACCTTGCACTATCTTGAGCTCATCTCTCCCTTGCTCCCCATATATGATCAGTTACAAAGCCTCCAGAATACTTTTTGGGGACATCTGTCTCTTTTTTATTCCCAATGCCATCATCCTATTAAAGACCTTCATTATTTTCTCCCTAGACTACTGTAATATGCATCTAATACTTTTTCCTGGCACTACTCCTTCCCCCTCTAATTTGTCCTTCGTTTGATGCCAGATTAATATTCCTTACATATAGATCTGATCATAGCTGTCATCCGTTCAAAGATCTTGATGTTTGTCTCTTGCTCTCCAAGTAAAATTCAGACTCTTTTTTTGACCTGGCATTCAATGCCCTGTGCAACATAGTGCCTACCATCTACTTTCAGACTGTTTCTCTCCATATATTCTATGCCGTAGTCAACTTATGCTGTTTTCTGCCATTCTGCATATTGTGCTCTTGCCTCCTTTCCTGCTTTTGCTTACGTAGCAATTCTATTGCCTAGAAGGTCCTCACACTGTGTTTTTGACTTTTGAATTCCTATCCAATACTTAAATCCAAGCTCAAATTCTGTCTTTACTGGGGAACTTTTGCTGACCAACTCCAGCTTTCTCCTGGAAACTTCCTAAAGACATAGTTTCTGCCTACTTACTTCATATGTGTGCGTATAACATTTTGGGTTACTGTTACTTGTATATGTTTCATATCTTCTTTCTAGACTTTAAGTCCCATGAGGGCAGGGGCTACATTGTATCCAGACTGTATATTATCCTTAGCAACCAGAACAGTGACTCTTTTCACAGAAGGACTTTAATGCTTAAGCAAATGTTTATAGTTTCTTATTGAGTGTAGGCAACTTCCAAAGGTCCTATGAATTGTAGAAATAATGAGGGTATTTAATTATTTCTTGTGTGGTCCTGATCTACTCACTTTATTTCCCTCAGCCTCAGTGTTTTCTCCTGCACAGAATTACAGGGTTCAGCTCAATGCCCTCTAAGGTCCTTTCAAGTTCTATATCTATGATCTTGTGCTGCTAAATAAGTCATGGAGAATTTGATTTTCAAGCTCCATGCACATTCTGAACAAATGGCCTCAGTGGTTTTGCCCTAAGGCCTGTGATCTAGATGGGGTGGGGAAGTGGAAGGGTAGTCATGGGATGTCAGCAGCTGGGAGAGGGGTGTGAAAGAGAGGGCAGAGTTGGTAGTATCAAGTTAGAAATAGGGGAATAGTTATGTGGATAAAGAATGGTAATGGGAAATCTTTGGGGCTGGGGTTTTCCTTCTTGTCCTGGCTTCCTTGTGCCCATTTTGATTGCTTTTTTTCTTGACTTGCTTCCATCATAAAATGCTCACTAGGAGGCTAGAAAGGATGAGAAAGAATAAAATGGGGATAAGGCACAGTGTTAAGGTGGTCATTTTCAGTTGGATAGGTTTCCACTTTTCTCATAGCAAATGCTTCTCATACTATAGCCTCCTTCCCTTTGCTGCAGGGAGACATAGACACAGAGGGAGAACTACTCAGGTAACTAGACTCCTTACACTGCTCAGCCACGAAGAGAGGCCTCATCTAGCTTTTTTCTTTCCAACGTAACCAGTTCTACAGCCACAATCTAAATGCCAAGTTGGGGACACCAAGCCAGAAGCTTGTGCCCTTTCCACTTTTAGCTGCTGTTAGTAGACAATCTCAGAATGGGAGAGAGGCTGCTATCCTGATAGGCACATTATTCCTATAGCTCAACCACCCTGCTTTCCTGACTGTAGTGACAAGAAGGAACTGATAGGAAGAGATGTGTTGGGGTTGAAAACTTGTCTCCCATTACTCCCTTTCTTTTCCCTTTGCTATTGGTCCTATCTCACAACTTAGAGACCATACTCCTGGGCAGGGGAGGGTGAGAGCATCTGCTGGCTAAGAGGAAGAAAGAGGTATCCAGCGATAGTAGAATAGGGAATACAGTAGGATAAAGAGGAAGAGAATGAAATTTTCAGTGGCAGCAAAGAGTTCCAATTTTGCTCAGCTGGGGTGAATATTCATGTGAAAAGGTGTTGTACTGTATACCAAGATAAAGTCGAAATGGGCACACAATTTAGATATAAAGGCTGATACTATAAGCAAATTAGGAGAGCAGGGAGTAGTTTATCTGTCAGATTTATGAAGAGAAGAATTTATGACCAAACAAGAGATAGAGAACATTATGAAATGTGAAATGGATGATTTTAATTACATTAAACTGAAAAATTTTTGAACAAAGAAAGTCAATGCAATGGCAGAAAGCTTGGAAACAGTTTTTACAGTCAGTGTTTCTGATAAAGACCTTATTTCTAAAATATATAGAGAACTGAATCAAATTTATAAGAATACAAGTCATTTCCCAATTGATAATTGGTCAAAGGATACAAACGGTCAGTTTTCAGAGGAAGAAATTAAAGCTGTCTAATAGTCATATAAAAAAATGCTCTAAATCACTATTGATAAGAGAAATGCAAATTAAAACAACTCTGAGGTACCACCTCACACCTATCATATTAGTTAATATGAAAGAAAAGGAAAATGAGAAATATTGGAGATGTGGGAAAATTGGAACACTAATACATTGTTGGCTGAGTTGTGAACTGATCCAACCATTCTAGGGAGCAATTTTGAACTATGTCTAAAGGGCTATAAAACTGTGCATACCATGTGACCCAGCAATGCCACTTCTAGGTCTGTGTGCCAAAGAGATAAAAAAATGGGAAAAGGACCCACATGTACAAAAAAAATATTTATAGTGGCTCTTTTTGTGGTGGCTAAGAATTGGAAATTGAGGGAATGCCCATCCATTGGGGAATGGCTGAACAAGTTGTGGTATATGGATGTAATGGAATACTATTGTGCTATAAGAAATGATGAGCAAGTGGAGTTCAGAAAAACTTGAAAAGACTTATATGAACTGATGCCAAGTGAAGTGAGCAGAACCAGGAGAACATTGTATGCAGTTACAGCCACGTCGTGCAGTGATTAAGTTCGATAAGCTTAGTTCTCCTCAGCAATGCAAGGATCAAGGAAAACTCCAAAAGACTCATAATGAAGAATGCCATCCACATGCAGAGAAAGAACCATGGATTCTGAATGCAGAGGGAAGGACACTATTTACGTACTCTCTCTTCTGTTTTGTTTTGTTTTTCTTTCTCATGGTTCTTCCCATTGGTTTTAATCTTCTTTATAACATGACTAATGTGAAAACATGTTTAATACGAATATATATGTAGAGTCTATATCAGATTGCAAGCAGTCTTGGATGGGGGGGAGGGAAAAAAGGGAGAGAAAATTTAGAACTCAGAATTTTACGGAAGTGAATGTTGAAAACTAAAAATAAATTTTTTAAAAAAGAAGGTGCTGTATGGTGGAATCTGCCTATTTGTTCCATTAAGCATCTGACATTAGTAAAAGTTTTTATTTCCAATGACTACTATAAGTATTTTGATTGTTTCTTTAGAAGATAAATCAGAACTCTCAGTTTCTGATATTTAGGAACAAACCATCTGGTTTGTGATTTATCTTATCCCTTTTTTTCTCTCAGCAATAATTATTTTTGGCCATTTGCAATTATGGAAGGTGAGAAGGAAAAGGTGAAACTCAAATCAGATTATTTTCCAGCATTAGTAAAGGATTTAATAGGAGAACAGATAAAGATGTTGTAGAAAATTGGGTTTCTCAGTTATCTATGAGTTTCTTGTACTCAGAGTTTTTTCTGCTGTTACCATGAGTAATTAAGAAGTAGATATATTGCTGCATTTATTTTAAAGAAAATTAAAGTCAGGCATATCCAGAATGCTTGGATAATTTATTTTATTTTACTGGGAAGTTCTATTAGTATCTTTAAAAAAAAAAAACCCACATACACTTTGTGATAAACTGAACCCACCTTATAGCAAAGACAAACAATTAAGCAAAGTCACCCTACACAGTGACCCCATCTAGCAGTGTATGCCTCATTTAGTACTTGTGTTCCTCACCTCCCTACCAAGAGGAGGTAGTGGGGTTCCTTATGTCTTTGGGTACCAATATTAGTTACTACCATTATTGTTTTCTTTTAATTAGCTTTTACAAAGGCATATTTACTGAAAAGTTATAGCAAGTACTGTAGTGCAGTAACATCTCACAGTGGGAGCATATCCTCCCTTCTCTAAACCTTGGACTCTGGGGATAGTGGGTTCAAATTTAAAGTGGCTACTGAAACAACAAAAACAAAGAACCCTCTCCCTAATCCCTCTGGGGAATGAATTCCTCCCAGAACAGTCATTGTCTTCTTCCTCTGGAATCTTTATCAAATTCACTTCTGAGTGAAGCCTAGCTTATGGATGAGTTGCTCCCTTACTCATCAGGTCTGGGTCCTTAATTTAACCAGTAACTGCTGTCACCAGCTTTAGGACAACAGTTGTAGTTGGTGCTGAAACTCACTCCTTTCCAGTACCTCCTTGACTTAGGATCCCTTCTCTCCCTCTGATTGGAAAAGATTGAGTATGGGCATCCGAGAGTTCCTCCCACGTCCTCCATTTATGGAGGGTGCCCAGTACAGTCTGCTCATCTTGTTCCACCTGGATGTAGGTCTTCATCTTCCAGGTACCCTTCCTCTGCCAACTGTCCCCTGTCTTTTCAGCTACTTTTTATGTGTCAAAGGTGGGCACCGTCTATTGTCTTTTTTTGCTTTCCTAGTTCTTAGCATAGTAACCGGCACATATAGGTACATAATAAATATTGATTGACTGACTAACTCATTGAATTGTCAATGACACCTTGGATGGCTATGATAGGTTTTACAATCTTAATGGTGATTTGGGTACTTCCATTAAAGCATGTACATTCACTCAAGATCAGAAAGGTTAAATATGACCAAGACAGAAAAAAAGCAGAGGTGCCACCATGTGTTCATGGGCATATGGCTGCCTGGTGGGGAAGGGGTTCCTCCATCTGATAGCTCACAGCAATTCTTGCCTCTCACAACCGGGGAAAAAGTGAGTCATTGTCTTTAATTTTAGTTCAGCTGCCTTTTAGAAGTGCTTTCATTTACCTTATAGTAGTTTGATGATGATGGATTTAGAGTTGGAAAGGACCTTAGAAGTTAACTAGTACAGCCTTTTCATTGACAGATGAGGAAACTGAAGCTGAGAGGTTACATGACTTGCCCAAGATCACACAGGCAAATGACAGAGTCAGAATTTAAACCCAGACCCTCTAAGTTCAAAATCAGTAACCTCAATGATTTATATTATTCTCTTAGTATTTGGGTAAGTTGTAAAAATGTAATAACTGGAATGGAAACCATTCTTAAAGCTTATTTAAGTTGAGTGATTCACATACCGTTGCCAATCAGGGCTATTCTATCTCATTTCTCCAGTGCACTTTTTTCTATATTAGTGATTGGTGGTGTAATTGATTAGACATATTAAACTGTACCCCAATGGGCTAAGTATCCTTAACTCTGAGGTCAATAGAATCTAAGGGAGAACTGAACCTTGGTGTTGTTTTTACTTCCATTATTACTGCCTGTGTCCCACCATCCATTCAACAGACATTTTATTAACTGCCTACTAGGTAATAGGTACTATTAGGTGCTGAAGATAAAGTTACTTAATCTTGATCCTGAAGGGGCTTACATTCTAATGGAGAGAAAACAAGTACATAAATAAAATATAAGGAAATGGGGAGTAGGCCTGTGATTTCATTGGCACATAAGGAACTTCCCAGTGAGGAAACTCCCTGCACCAGTGAAACTTATGGTCTACAAAACTTATGGTCTTGGAGAATAACCTACAATACTGGTATCAAACTCAAGAATACTGCTATATCCAGATTAAAATGTAATTGAGAAATGTTTAACAAGCTAAATAAGAATAAAATACAATAATGTTCATTTGTGATTTTCTAAATCTATGAGCAGCCTGCAGGGATCTGTTTCTCTTTGAGTTTGATACCACTGGAAGAAAAATGAAAGTCTTGACTTGCCCCATAGCATCTAGCCAGCATGTGTTAGAAGTGGGATTTGAGCTGGGGCCTTCTTGACTTCAAGGTCAGGTTTCTACCTTGCTTTCATAGAGGAATCTGGGGGAGCTGTTGATCAAACACTGGGATTAGAGTCAAGAAGACTTTGATTGGAATGCTGTTTCAGATACTTAGTAGGTATGGGACCCTAAGCAAATCATTTGACTTTTCTCAGTTTCAGTTCCTTCATCTGTAAAATAGGGATAATAAAAGCATCCATCTGACAAAATTGTAGTGAGGTTTGAATATAGATAGATAGATAGATAGATAGATAGATAGATAGATAGATAGATAGATAGATAGATAAATAGATAGATATGTATGTATGTATATATGTATGTATATAATTTTTATGTCTTAAATTTCTGTGGAATGTTAACTATGAAGGAAGTAAATACAAAATAGATCAACAGACATACATTAATGAGGAAGGCATCAGGAAAAGTTTCATTCCATTTGGAATCCTTGTTACATTCATCTGGGGATGTATTAACAACTCTTGGTTTGGTCCCGTTGATGTGCTTTTTGGCCTCCTGTTCTCCCCTCTGTGTGTGGCATGAGGGGAGACGTTTGAGACCAAGTTCTCTTATGACAAAGACTCCAGGCATCACTTCTGGATTCTGATGAAGCAGATTTGCGTGAGGGGAAAATTCTGGACTTTGCTCTTGTTCTCCAGATCCATCACCTTGGCAGATGGCCATGTGGTCTGAATTTAGATGGAATACCATAATTCCTTCCTCCGCCATTCTCCACTAGTAGCATAAATGCCAGCTGCGTAAACCAGAACCACATGTACCACCCTCCTTCTCAGGACTGAAATCACTCATATGGAACAATTCTCTGGAAATTTATGGAGAGTAGTCCCATGACATTTTTCTCTCCCTGATAATAATCCCAAACCTCCTGGGTCCCAGGAAGTAAGTGAGCGTAAGGACTAAGGACACAGGCTATATATGCCCTTTTCTTCCTCCCACTTTTGAGGGAGCATGGCATTGTGGAAAATGGGCTGGAATTAGATCCAGGACATACCTGGCTTGGAATCTTGGTTCTACCCTTACTAGCTATGTATTACCAGGCAGTTCTAAGAACCTCAATTTTTTCAGCTGTTAAAATGAGGATGAAACCCTAGAGGACGGTTGTGAAAAAAAGTGCTCTATAAATGTGAGTAGCTCTTATTTGCCCCTTGTTGTATAGAATACCCCAAGGTCCACCGATAACTTTCTGGCCCCCAGATTAAGAGAAGAAGCACCCCTATGTAGATGCTGAGAATGGAGTTGGGATGAAGAGGGGAGAGCTCTTACTGATTCTTTCACAGAGTGAGTCATTTTGGGACATCCTGAGCTTGGAAAACATACTGCTATACACATACATACATATCTACATATATATGTGTATGGACATATATATATGTATTTGCAGACATTTATATGTGTATGTATATATACATGTTTATATGGGAACATGTGTACATGCATGTTTGCACTAAAGGGATTCCACTTCTCATCCTTGCACTATTGGACTACAATAACTCCTACATATAAGTTTTTAGTGCGTAGGTGGAGGGGGAGGATGAAGCAGATAGATTTCAGACCCTAAAAATTTTTGAGCCATCACTAAATTTAATCCAATAAGCACTTATTAAGTGCCTGTTGTATGCTGTGTACTGTGATATGTTCTGGAGATAGAAGGACCAAAGTCAGGCAGGCTTGGCGCCCAAGGAACTTGTATCCTCTTGGAGAAAATGTAATACAGCTAAGTAGATATAAAGTATAGGCAACGTGTTCTCCCAGGTTACTCCAGAGTTCTCTTACAGAATCTTTTGTATTTATTTATCTTTGTGCTCTTTGAAGCAAACTACTATTTCCAATGGAGCTGGCAAACCCAGCTCTCTGAAGGCTACAACTCTTCTGCCCCTTCTTGTTTGTACTGTGACCAAGACTCCAGCAATTGGCTCCTTGAAGAAAAAGAACCAAGAGTTCTTTGACTCATTGTGTGCATGTTCAGATGAGGCCTGGGACAGAGGAGGTTAGAAGGGGTGGGACCCTGGGGTGGTTGCTTTTCTCTCGTGGGTTTATTTTCCTGTTTCTGTTTCTGGTTTTCTAAGTTTGTTGTTGGTTCCAAGAAAATCGTTGGAAAATGTGTTTAGGCACCAGGAGAGGGAGATGTTGAATTGGGCCTTCATTTTTCTTTTTCCTCAGTTAGCTGAGTTCTTTTGATGTGGGCACGAGGCAAACCACACTATTTAGAGTTTTAAAAAGAGGAAACATGAGAGGCATATTTATTATTAGCTCTATTTTTTAAAGTACTACTAATACCATTATGGGCTAGATGTCATTTTAAACTTTCTATTGTTTGTAACATTCCCTTTAGGAGTTTCAAAAGGACCATTCTTTAGTTTTGAGATTGTCCTGTTCAATTTGACAAAACTTTTTTGACTATTAGCGTCTTTATTTGTTTCCAATACAGACCGTTTTAAGGGGAGAACTTCACCACAAGTTTTGACATTTGGGTCTGATTGTTGCCCCACCATCCCCAGCTCCTTCCATAGGAAATTCCTTTGGTTTTCTTCTTTTTCTAACAACAGCATCTGTGATAGCAAAAACTATTCCTAGCGTGGCTAGCCAGTGCAGAGGAACAAAGGCAGAGTTCATATTGGCAAGTCTATGGTCTGTTCTTTGTTTACTCACGTTATAATGGATACCACATCTCAACTTAGAGGTGCAGCATATTTACAGACACAGAATGATAGGTAATTAAAACACAGAAGATGCGTACTACTAACAGCATGACACCAGACAGGCACAAATAATGCTTACAAGCTTAGTAGAAGTTTTTAATCATTTTTTTTTAGTAGAAGGGAGGATGATAAGGTTTAACTTATATATATATATATTCTATATATATATGACAAAATACATTACTACTTACTTTTTAAAAGTAGATTTATTCATGATAGTTTAATGCTTTAATTTTACACCAAGAATGTGTCCAGCCCAACAATGTGCATAGCTTTTACCATCCAAGCCTATATTTAGAAAATTCTGCTGTTGCATAAATTAGGGTATGCCTTTTCCTGCAAGTCAGAGAATATAAATTGGAAAATAAAATCTAAGCTGTTTAATTTGTGTTATACTTGTCATATAAATCAAGTATATGTTCTAGAAGGTATCAATAACACTTTCAGTATGCCTTTGGGATAAGTAGGTGAAAGTATAACAGAAATAATGAAAATGCCATATTATTATTTCCCATAAAAGATCTAAGAATTTTATTAAAATTCCTACTGCTGATGACTTGGATCCTCAAAACTTGGCTATGTCTTCTTTTCAGTGATCTTGGGGGTGGATGTCAAGCGTTATCTTTTCAGCTCAAGTCCCCATGGAAGCCTTTCATATCCTCAGACAGGCTTCAGTAGGCTTTTGAAAAGAAGTATTTACTAAAGTAAAACAGCAGATATACTTGGTACAAAACATCCTTTCTCTCCTGTCCCAAAGTCTGTGACCCATTCTCTCACAAGTAAATAAGGAGTCCAAAGAAAGCAGACCCAGGCTTAGAAAGCACACATGGCAAAAGGATATATCATAGTTCCCAGTTGCTAAAAGTCTTTTCATCAGGGGCAGAGCCAAGATGATAGAGTAGAAAGGTGCACATACTCTAGCTTTCCCCCACAGCCCATAAAATACTTAAGAAGTATGACTCTCAACAAATTCTAGAACAGCAAAAGCCACAGAACGACAGAGTGGAGGAGATTTCCAGCCCAGGGTGTCATGCAAGGCTGACAGGAAAGGTCTGTCACACTGGACACAGAGTGGAGCATAGTCCAGCCTTGGCCATGCTGTGCCTGAAGGAGCAGAACTATAGCAGGCCTCGGGGGAGGAATCCCCAGCAGCAGTAGAGGTTCATAGATCCATCAACCCAGAGGCACCAAAGGCAGCTTCAAAGGTCAGTGAGAGGGTTTTTTTCACCTCTGTGACAAGGGAGCAGGGTCGTCCCTAGCCCCAACTCCAGGTGGTGGCAGCCGCAGCAGCAGCAGTGGGCTGTGGTGACTGTGGCAGGCAGCAGGCAGCCTCCATTGTTGGAGCACTCAGCTTAAAGCCCCTAAGGGAATTGAGCAGCTGATCTCAATCTCAGCCATGAACTTGGCCAGGAAGTGAACTCCTTTCCCTTGATTGTGCCACCTTGGAGGCACTGAGATCTTACAGGTCCCCAGAGCATATCCTCCTCTTGACAAAGGACTCAAAAGCTGGCTGGGAAAATGCGCAAAAAAAGGGGGAAAAAATAAGACTATTGAAAGTTGCTTTCTTGGTGAACAGGTATTTCCTTCCATCCTTTTGGATAAGGAAGAAATATGCTTATCATCAGAGGAAGTCAAGGCTTCTGCATCCAAAACCTCCAAAATAAATATGCAGTGGTCTCAGACCATGGAAGAGCTCAGAAAGGATTTTGAAAATCAAGTAAGAGAGGTGGAGGAAAAATTGGGAAGAGAAATGAGAGCAATGCAAGAAAATCATGAAAAGCGAGTCAACAGTTTGCTAAAGGAGACCCCAAAAAATGCTGAAGAAAATAAAACCTTTAAAAGTAGGGTAATGCAATTGACAAAAGAGGTCCACAAAGCCAATGAGGACAAGAATGTTTTAAAAAGCAGAATTAGTCAAATGGAAAAGGAGGTTCAAAAGCTCACTGAAGAAAATAGTTTTTTCAAAATTAGAATGGAGCAAATAAAAGCTAATGATTTTATGAGAAATCAAGAAATTACAAAACAAAATCAAAAGAATGAAAAAAATAGAAGAGAATGTGAAATATCTCATTGGAAAAACAACTGACCTGGAAAATAGATCCAGGAGAGACAATTTAAGAATTATGGGACTGCCTGAAAGCCATGATCAAAAAAGGAGCCTAGACATCATCTTTCATGAAATTAGCAAGGAAAACCCCCCTGAGATTCTGGAACCAGAGGGCAAAATAAATATTGAAAGAATCCACCAATCACCTCCTGAAAGAGATCCAAAAAGAAAAACTCCTAGGAATATTGTAGCCAAATTCCAGAGTTTCCAGGTCAAGGACAAAATATTGCAAGCAACTAGAAAGAAACAATTCAAGTATTGTGGCCATACAATCAGGATAAACCAAGATCTAGCATCTTCTACATTAAGGGATCAAAGGGCTTAGAAAATGATATTCCAGAAGTCAAAGGAAATAGAATTAAAACCAAGAATCACCTACCCAGCAAAATTGAGTATAATATTTCAGGGAGAAAAATGGTTATTCAATGAAATAGAGGACTATCAAGCATTCTTGATGAAAAGACCAGAACTGAATAGAAAATTTGATTTTCAAATACAAGAATCAAGAGAAGCATGAAAAAGCAAACAGGAAAGAGAAATCATAAGGGACTTTCTAAAGTTGAACTGTTAACATTCCTACATGGAAAGATAATATTTGTAACTCTTGAGACTTTTCTCAGTATTTGGGTAGTTGGAGGGATTATACACACACACACACACACACACACACACACACACAACACAGAGTGAGTTGAATAGGAAGGGATCATATGTAAAAAATAAAATTAAGGGATGAGAGAGGATTATATTCGGAGGATAAAGGGAGAAATGGAATGGGGCAAATTATTGTTCACAGAAGAGGCAAGAAAAAGCTTTTCCAATGGAGGGGAAAAGAGGGGAGGTGAGAGGGAAAAAGTGAAACTTATTCTCATTACATTTGGCTCAAGGAAGGAATAACATGTACACTCAATTTGGTATGAAAATCTATTTTACACTACAGGAAAGTAGGGGAGAAGGGGATAAACAAGGTGGGGGGATGATGGAAGGGAGGGCAATGGAAGGAGAGAGTAATTAGAAGTAAACACTCTTGGAGAGGGACAAGGTCAGAAGAGAAAATAGAAGAAATGGGGGGCAGGATAGGATGGAGGGAAATATAGTTAGTCTTACACATCATGACTATTATGGAAGTCATTTGCAAAACTACACATACATAGCCTATGTTGAATTTCTTGCCTTCTCAGTGGGGATGGGTGGGGAAGGAGGAAGGAAGAGAAGTTGGAACTCAAAGTTTTAGGAAAGAATGTTGAGAATTGTTTTGGCATATAAGTGGGAAATAAGAAATACAGCTAACGGGGTATAGTAATTTATCTTGCCCTACAGGACAAGAGAGAAGATGGGGATAAAGGAAAGGAAGGGTGTTAGAAGGGAGGGCACATTGGTGGAATGGGGCAATCAAAATACAAAGCGTTTTGTTGTGGGAGGAGGGAAGAGATGGGGAGAAAATTTGAAACTCTACATTTTGTGAAAATGAATGTTGAAAACTTGAAATAAATAAATAAATAAATAAATAAAAATAAAAGTCTTTTCATTCCATTCTTGGGGTACTCAGGGAGTTCCCTTCAAGCACTCTGATTCTGGATCTATCTATCCTTGGCTCCTGATGCAGAAACTGCTGTCGATTGACCTGGAGATATGACTAGAACATGTGGGGGAAGCTGAGTTCAAAATCCATTGGCTGGACTTTTCAAAGCTTACAAAGTCCTCCCTTTGGTGGGAGGAGGGGGATGAAGAGACCGAGGATAAAGTCAGAGCTGTGGCCTTTCCTTCCACCCCAAGCAGTTCCTTCTCATTATGCTGATGAATGTCATACTTGCCCCAAACTTTTGAATGACTCTCGTTCTTTAAAACTGATAGATGGCCTCTAGGACTTGGCCAAATTTCCCTGGCCTATCTCAGTATACTTTTTGCTCAACATTGCTACAGTTTGATGAACATTTTTGACACTTAGCCTAAGGCCCAAGAGTGAGAGTGATTAATTGGACATCTTATCTCTTTAAGTGAGGTGGACCTAAGTAAATCAGTTACCCCTTCTTTATATTATATTAACATGAAAGACAGCATGATGCAGTGTATGATAGAGGGGCCACCTTTGGAAAGGAGGAGATCTTGGTTCATGTCCTGCTATAGGCAATTTATTTAATCTCCCTGATCCTTTAGGGCTACTAACTTGTAAATTATAGAGGGCTTCTGAAAAGAATGTAAGATACAGAGAGGTAGAAAGAATCCCTACATTGACAACAATCCCAAGTCTCTCTAAGACTCTATTGTATATTATGTTAATATGGCAGCTTTGCACTTTTCAAAACCTTTTTACATATATATGTATGTGTGAAAATCTTCATTATTATTCCCAGTGCACGGATAAAGAAACTGAGGCACAGAGAGGTTTATTCATTGCCCAAAGTCAGACATCTAGTTGGTAGCAGGATTGAGATTTGTCCAAGTGCTCTTTCTACTTTTTACTCCATTTTACCACAGAATTTCAGATCTCCTCTGTTCTAAAAATCAGAATAGAAAAAATTCTCCAGACTGTCTCCTATGCAAATCTATCCTCTTTAATAAATTTTCTTTGCATAATTTACAAATGGAATAATCAGTGTTTTTCAAGTGATTTTCTAAATAATCCTCCAAAAAATTAATCATCAGTTCATTAATCTACAGTGAACACTGGATTCTAGTGAGTCAATAACACAGAAAGTCATATTCCTCAATCTCTTTGTAATTCATTAATCACTGGATCCCATATAAGTTGTCTGTGCTTAGCAAGGTAGAGTGGAGAAAATGTTAGAGTCAAAGCCAGTAGAGACCTTGGTATGAGTCTTATCTTTGATTGTAACTGCCCTGAATCTCAATTTCCTCAACTGTAAAATAAGGCTGATTATAATATCCATAGTACTCTAGTCTTAGGGTTCACAACAAATGAAATCCTATATGTGAGGTGCTTTATATATCCTAAAAATGCCATATTGGTTATTATAAGAATAATCATGTAAAATACATTGTTTTCCAGTTAGAGGACATTAGATAACTTTATTTTTATTTTTTAAATTTTATTTATTTGTTTTTAATTTTCAACATTCACTTCTATAAGACTTTGAGTTCTAAATTTTCTCCTCCCCAAGATGGCATGCAATCTGATATAGGCAATACATGTATAGATGATATAGTAGTACCAAGGTAACAATAGGTTTAGCTTTCTGGAAGAGGAAATCATGAAACTTTTTAAAATTTATAAATGTAATGAACTTTATCATAAACTTAATGATTATTTAATCAATCAACTAGCTGGCATTTATTAAGTACTTATTTTGAGTCATGTACTATGTTAAGTTCTGGGGATACAAAGAAAGACAAACATGATCCCTACCCTGAAGGAACTCACATTCTAATGCAGGAGATAGCATGCAAATTAATAGGTATATACATGATATATGGCAAGTAACGTTAAAGGGAAAGGTTGTAGCAGCTTGGGATAGTTGGGTGGGAACCAGGAAAAAGATCTTGAGGAAAGTAGCATTTGAGTCTTGGAGAAAAACAAGGAATTCTAAGAGGTAGGGAGGAAGCAAGAGTAACATTCTAGGTTCATGTAATAGGTAGCTAGTGCAGGAGTGAGGGACTGCAAGGTAGCTAGTGGGTCACAGTGTTTGAAGGGCAAGAGAATGTACAAACACTGAACATTTAGGAAAGGGCCAGGCTGAAGAGTTTTAAATGTCAAAGATAAGACTTTATCTCTGATCCTGGAGGAATTAGGGAACCACTGGGATCTATTGAATAAGGAGGTTAATGGTCAGACTCAAGCTTTGAGAGAGTTGCTTTGGCAGCTTTGTGGAAGATGGATTGGAGTGGGGAGAGACTTATGGAAAGGAGATCCATCAGGAGGCTATTACAATAGTCCAGGTGTGAGGTGCTGAGAGGTGGTAGTGACAGAAGTGAGAAGGAAGTGTATGCTAGAGATTTTACAAAGGTAGAATTCCAATTAATTTGTTGAAGTTCTCTTTCTCCCTTTGTGACAGAAAAGACAGATTATCTGGCTCCTTTTAGGATGCTTAACTTTAATAATAATCCTCATGTAGAACTTTTTTTACATTGAGGTTTGGTTTTTTTTTCCCTCTTCTTTTCAACATTCCATGGCCCATATGGCAGCAGTGATGACCTACAGCTAGGGCATTTCCTGACTATAAATTACCAACTGGTTCAAGGGCGCCTCATCTTCTCCAGATGGTCATTAACAGCCAGAACATGCCTGCCACTGAAAATCACTGTTGCTTAATTAATAGATGTACCTAACAATATTTCTTTTCCTATTTCAGGTGTCATGCTCTTGTAACTCAGAACAAGTCTTTGCCTCTAGGTTGTTATTTTAGCTGAATCAGTTTTAAAAGGACTTTATCACAGCAGCTTCTTGCCTCTAAACTAATAGGAAAAAAGACAAGGTGAATAGCATAGGTAAATATTATCACCCTTTGTTGTCTGTGATATGTAACTCAGAGCACATGATGAGGTAAACATAAACAAATCAATGTCTTCTCAGATTAATCTGAATATCTTTCCCCCCCAGTGAAAGTAGTTTCTGTTTCCTGTTGTTTGGGGTAATTTGTTACTGTACTTCATTTGTAAATTAAATGGAAAATGCCACCTATCCATATGTAACTGACACACTTTCACCAGTCTTAAAATGTGGCATAAATAAGTTAACATTTCAGTAGCAAAAAGAGGCAACCACTTACTGTGTAAAATAGACGTGACAACATTTGGGTGAAATCAGCCTACTCCATTCATTTCATTTTATATGTCCTGGTCCCTCTAACTGTTCAGGGAATCAAGAGTTTATTGTTTTATGTGCCAGGAAAGTCAGTTTTCTAAGGGCTGTTCATATGCAAATATTACAAAGAGTGTTGTTTGACTTGGCTGATTGAGGAATGTTCTTTCAAAGGGATTTGCTAGCTGCTTCATAGTCTCCACTACTAGGGCTTATAATTGACTTTGAAGGCATATAAGTAAGTCATTGGCACAGGGGATCACTGGCACAGCAGAGCAACAACTCCACTTCTGTATTAATTTCCCAAGTCCATTTCAACCCATTCTCCTTCTCCCTGTCATTTTTCCATCCGTTTTCAGTGGACCTCTCTGTAAGCACAGTGGAAAAGGTACAGGGTGAAAGGCATGCTGAATTACAATGAGAGGACTCAGGCTTTGCTATTTAGTGCCAATGTGACTTTGGCAAGTCCTGAGACCTCTCTGACCTCAGTGTCCTCATGTGTAAAATGAGCGGGTTGGACTGAATGACCTCTGAGGTCCCTACCAAGCTTTAAAACTATAATACTTTGAGACATCCCATGAGATTCCTTCTTCCCCAAGGGACTGAAAAGTGGTAAAATTCACTTCATGTGGCCAAAAGTTAGATGAGGCATAAGTCAAAGGGGGAAAATATTTATTCACTGGAGACACTGATCTTGGTCATATCTTTCTATCATCTTAGTTCCAAAGATACTATGGTTTTGTCAAATGTGTGTCTGGAAACCAGGTCTGCTATGTTTAAGGCCTTCTCCTGTTCTACCAGTCTATTACTTCAGTGGGTAATACCTATTTCCAAGAATATGACATACAGTTGGATGGTTAAGCTAATAATAGCTAATGCCTGGCACACATACTCATACACACATATACATAGATACACAATATATATATATATGTCTACATAAAATATACACACATATACATACATATACACATACATAATGTATATACATTGTGTATATACATATACACACATATTTATCACTTTAAGATTTGTTGAATGATTTATATGTATTAACCCATTTGATCTTTACAAAATCCTACGAAGTAAATGATATTATCTCCATTTTACAGTTGAGGAAACTGAGGCAATTAGATGTTAACTCACTTGCCCAGGGTCACTCAGCAAGCAAAGCAAAATCTGAAACCAGGTCTTCTTTCCTCTAAGTCTAGTGCATTCTCCACTGTACCACCTAACCATAGTTACTCCATCTGTACAGGTATCTTGGACTTGGAATGAAGGTAGACGTTGAACTGAACTCAGGACTGGAGAGAAGGAAGAGAATGTACTGAGTTGCATTTTGGGAATTATGAGATTCATTTAAAGATTCCATTCTACTCCTTGACATTCCCTTGCATTTGAAAAAAAGGAGAAAAATCATTTTCTGTTTCGCATTCTTTGCTAGTGGCATTCAATCTTCATTGTAATACTGACAAGTCAGGATCATTAAATATCTAGTGCCACAGAAGTCAAGATATTCTGGCATTGAAAATGTCTATTTATCTGAAATTCACTCTTCTCCCCTCCCCAGTTCCTGATCTGTCCTGCCACTATTCTTTTGCTTTATTTTCCCCTTCCCCATCTTAGAACATACCTCTATATTGATAGGTTTATAAGATCATAGATTTAGGGATGGAACTTAGAAGTAAAATGAGGATGTTGAACTGAATGACCTCCGAGGTCCCTGCCAAGTTTTACATCTATAATACTTTGAGACACCCCATAAAATTCCATCCTCCCAAACTCATATCCTTTTACAGATGAGGAAACTCATCTATAATACAGAAATATTAAGTGAGTTGCCCAGTTGAAAAATTGTAAGGTCCTATCAAGCAGTAAGGGTCAGAGTACCAGACCTACAGCCAGGGGGATCTAACTTCAAATGTGGTCTCAGATATTTACTAACTATGTGACCTTAGACAAGTCACTTTACTTTCACTTTTGCTCAGTTTCCTCATTTGTAAAATGAGCTGGAGAAGGAAATGGCAAACCACTCTAGTATCCTTGCCAAGAAAACCCCAAACAGGGTCACAAAGAGTCAGACATGACTAAAACAACTCAACAGCAACAAATCAAACAATAAAGCTGGCATTTGGACTACTCCAAATCTCCTATGCCAGACTGATCTAATGAAATCTAGAAAGGTGAGAGTGTTCAGTGTCACAGTGACCTGAGTAAACAGGCTAGCAGTGGTAACATTTACAGTTATTCTTTGAGTAACCTCTAAAATGGAATTAAAGAATGTGCCCCATTCCCTAAACCTAACACTTTGGTTGAATGTAAACTTTTGGACCATATACTTACATGGTCTTAGATCAAAAGGAAAATGAGCACACAGGCCATCAAACAGACCCAAACTGCAAACCCTGAACTCTATGAGCATTTATTTAAAAAATGTTTTCTATACTGCTCTTTCCTTTTGCTTCACGATAAAGTAATTAGTGACAATGAGGATTTTGAGGAAAGTCGTCCAGTGTATTGGAAAAGCAAATTCAATAAACATTTATTAAGTACATTTTTTGGTGCTAGGCACTGTACTAAGCCCTGAGAATACAATAAGAAAAAGAAAGACCATTCTTATTCTCCATAAGTTACAGTCTAATAAAGGGAGACACGACAAAAGGAAGCTGAAATTGGGGGTCAGGGGGTATAGGTTTATACAGCCTGTATTCCATATCTTTCTAAACCATGACAACAGATGAAAGTATGAATTGTTCTTTTATTTCCCCCTCCTTCTCCAGAGAGGTAGTGTGGCATAAAAAACAGAGAACTGACCCGGGATCTAAGAAAACCTGGGTTCAAGTCCTATTTTTGACACCTCTGGCTGTTACTTAACTCTGAATGTCTCTAGGCAGCTCTCTGAGTTGCAGAGAAGAGGCCAGCATGTATTAATAGAGGAATTTTCCTCAGCAGAGTTAACTATACCAATGAAATCATTGATCCAGCCTCTGTCTTTATCCCTATCATCATTATCATCATCACCACCACCACAACCACCATTATCTGAATCCAGGTGTAGAAAGGTGACCTTGATCTGCTTGTGCTTCTGGCAGTAAAATATTGCTTCCCCTACTGACTCCAGTCTCTTAACCCCATAGATGGGGATTTCTTGTACCTGTAATTATCTGGAAAGATATTGACTGATCAGAAAGGCTGGTTTTTTTCCCTCCTCTTTCCCTGTCTCCATCCTTTCAATGATTCTCACTCACATACATGTGTGGCTTCTCCCCTTTCTCGAAACACCCCTTTTCTTCCTACCTGCCTGTGATGGATTTCCAACCTATGCTCATCCCATCCCTGGCTATGGACCACCTGATGCCAGTTCTGTGCATTAGTTTCCCTTCCCTGAGTATCACAGAAAAGCACGGAGTTAAATGAGGCAACTCCCTCCCTTCAAGGGACCACTTTCAAATTGGTTAGGCAGGGTGGTCTTAAACAGCCAGAGACCTGATGAAGATTTCAGACCTTCCACAATAAGGGAGAAAGGCAGATTCCTTGAGTAATATATTTCTATATCTCTAAGCACCATTAATCAACCCTTGAGGTACATTAACATTATATACTTAGCTCATACATCTTAAAGTATGCATAGAAAACTTTCAAAATTCAATTTGACTTTTTCCTGTTCTACTTATGAACATGGCTTACAGCAGTTGTCTGTTATTTTTCATTGCAAATGTACAATGTTTCAATAGCATTATGGGTTAAATAGGCTTTTGTGGGTTGGCCTGGAAACCTAACAACCGTTTATAACATTGTTTCCATGGAAAAATGCATTCTGAGTTCCAAACAACTGACTTACAAATGAATTTTTGGAACCAGGCCCATTTGCAAGTTAGGGACTGGCTGTATCTGTCTTCTGCTGGTCCTAAAGTACATGTCTAATGTTGTGAAGATCTGAATAGGGTTCTGTAGGCTAAGCATCAGTGGCCATTTCAGTGAAGGAGAAAGGCACAGATACGATTTCCCACCCTTGTCAGGCATTAGATTGCTGGCCTGGTACCAAGACTGAAAGATGCATATTTTCTCTGTGAGCACAGCTTCTTCTGCCATTGGCTTGCAGCCAGGAGGGGATATCAGTATTACAGAAGACAGTGAATCTGGTGATGGCAGCTTGCAGTCTTACTGGATTATCTGCAAATGATGCTGATGCTGGTCGTATGTGATAGCTGCTTGAGTGACGCATGGTACCTAAGAATCAGCTAACTCTTTCATGAAAGAGAAAATCAGGGGAAAGTATTCTCGTTCAGTGGGATATTTGAATATCTGGTTGCTTCTAGATTCAGAATCTTGCAGAGACAAGAGTTCATAACTCATTTAAATTTTGTACAACAGTATTTTCCTGGTTGCAGACATTGGGAGTTGAGCTTTTCCTTCATTAGAATAGCTCCAGTTGCCAAGAGGAAGGGAATTCCACAGATAGATTATATGCTTTATCAAATATGGGATAAGCTGGATAAGTTTGTAGTCAATAGACAGGATGAAGGATAGGGACTGGATCTATGATTGTCTTAGTAGAGGAAAGTCCCAGGTAAGGAAACTTCTTTTATCATGACAGATAAAGGCCTTTTCTGCCACTGTATTAGAGAGCTGCCTAGAGCAGAGAGAAGTTGAGCGACTCATCTGGGGTTACACAGCTATTATGTATCAATGGTGGGACTTGAAGCCAAATCTCCCTGACTTCAAGCACAGCTCTTATCACAGAAAAGCTGAGTATGTACTTAAGAGACAGAAACCAGAGACCGTGCTAATCATCACCTTTCTCAGTTATGATTTTGAGGTCTTATCGTATAGTGACTTCAAAAGTCTTGATTAAAGGGTTGCATCTTATAAGGCAGTTACCAATATAGAGAAGCAAGAACAGTCTGAAGGGATGAGGAAGTTGTTCTCTAGTATTTCAAAAGGCATGATTTTATGTGGGAGATGTTTAATTTCTGTCTACTTCTGTTCATCCTAGAAGGTGAGAAAGATGCTGCTTTTTCCCTTTGGGAGCGATCATGGTCTTGGAACATTACTGGTAGGATTTCCATTTGACTCATCTCACCAATTGTTTCTATCACATCATTCAAATGTTCTCTCTTCCTTGTGAGAATTCAGTTAAATTTAGCAAACATTTATTTAGATTCCAAACTCTGCCCTTTCCTCGTTGTTGGGTATGCAAAAACAACAAGGAAAAGAGAAATCTTTTCTGCCTTCCAAGGACTTTCAGTCTGAATAACCATTCCATCAGAACAACTACTGTTTTTCATTTTTGTCTTTGTATCTTTAGTGCCTGCTATAGTATAAGGGCAAATTCGTTGCTGTTGGTCAGATGTTTTAGTCGGGTTTGACTCTTTGTGACCTCTTTTGGGATTTTCTTGGAAGAGATACTGCAGTTATTTGCCATTTTTTTCTCCAGCTCATTTTACAGATGAAGAGACTGAACCAAACAGGGTTAAGTGACTTGCCCAGGGTCACACAGTAAGTGTCTGAAGCCAGATTTGAACTCAGGAAGATAAGTCTTCCTGCCTCCAGGCCAGATACTCTTTTCCACTGTGCCCTGTAAAGGCAAATAATAAGTGCTGAGCTGCCTTGCAAAGGCAAATATTAGGTGCTTAATAAGTATGTGTTGCTGAATTTTAATTTTGAATTCTGAATTCAAAACTTAATCAATAATTCTATCAATTCTCTTGCCTGAATACCAGAAAAATCTGCGATTTTCATAGTATGGTTTATGACCTGTGTGACCTTGAGCAGGTACTTAACCTCACCTGCCCCATTTTCTTTGTGAAATGTGTTTAGACCTATGTAACCTATTAGATCTCTTCCAACTTTAAATCTTTGGTCCAGGTGTGGGAATTCTCTCCAACAAAACAAATACAACCTACCTGTGGCTTAGGAGGTAAATTCATGATTATTTACACCAGAGCTTCCTAAACTTTTTCCACTCACGATTCCTTTTTGCCCAAGAAATTTTTATGTTACCCTAGACATATAGGAATATAAAATAGGCATACAAATAAAACATTTACTGATAAACCATAAAGAAATTAATTTGAAATCAATTCTTTGTTATACATATTATTTTACTATTTATTAAAGATGAAAGCAAAATTGCATACTAATGAAATGAATGTGATTGTTTATTTTACGTAAAGAATTAAATCTTGACAGAATATTTGATACTGTAGGACATAAAGTGTCTTCGACATTTTTCAGAGTTGATCAATATTTTGATTTTGTAATCATCAATGCTGAGTGTGCTGCTGTATGTACAAAATGGCAGAAGTATGTTCAGAGCCATTTCAGAAATTGTTGGAAATTCTGTCCTAATCTTAAGCCAAAATTCATTTAATGATTTTTGTACGTACAATAAAAACACTGCAGTTCGTACCATACAACAATCTCAAATCTGAGCTGAGGTGTTTCTGGAAGCTTTCGTTGGTGTTGCATGGACGGAGGCTTGCAGTGCAAAGTGTGCATGTTGTGTGTTCAGAACTAAGGCTATAGTGAAATTTTTCAATGTAACGCAGGCTAGTGCTGCCAGAAACACCTCGAATTCATTACACATTTAATTTTGAATTAATTTTTGGTCATTGAGCATTCAGAAATATTTTACTGCTGCCAAATTTTTCTCAACTCCCACATTCCGTCACTCTACCCCACATGGATTTGTGACCCCAGTTTAAGAAGCACTGACATATGGAGGTAAAGTGACTTGCTCGGGGTTACTCTAGTAATGTCCTAATAATGTCCTGATCTGAACTCAGGACTTCTTCCTGTCCAAGTGCTCTATTCTCTCTACTGTTTTCTTGCCAGAGTAAAGACATGTGCCCAGTAATACCAATGGCTAAAGGGAATGATTGTTAGGAGATCTGAAAGTTGAAGGCTGTGGAGAAGATGGCCAGGCTGGAGCTTCTGTGGCCAGTTTGAGTTGTTGTCTCCCCAGCTCTTACTGCTGCAGGGAATAGACAGTAGTAGGAGGGTGGGGGTGGGCTGGAGTGGAGTTGATTATAATTCTTCAGGGTTATTTAGGAGCACCATGAAATCAACAGATTGCTCATTATTCGAGGGCACTGATTGGGACCAGCTTGTCTTGGTGTGGGTAATGTTTGAGCTTTCTAGGAAAGTCAGCCTTTATGATGAAGTGTGTTTGTTACCTAAAGTGAGAAGACAGTGTCTGGTGCCCAAGAAAAGAGAAGTCATGGAAGCTTAGAGACAATAGGGCTAATGAGCATTGGGCTTCCTCCCTTTCCATTGTCACCCCAGCATATAGGGGGCATTTGCCTTTATTGGATAGGATGGGCTGGCTACTCTTGTACCCCATTGGCCATCAGTATAGGAAAAATAGGTGATGACATTAAGAGCTCACAGTGAGTTAGTCCTTGCTATAGGGTTTGCAAAATGTTTTATATATATTATCTCAGTGGAGTCTCATAGCAGCACAGTATAGTAGGCACTGATCAATCAGCTATCAAATAAATGCTTATTAAGTATCTACTGTTTGTCAGGCATGATACTGTAGGTTTTATTGCTAATTGTTTTGATTTTAGATGTATTATTGTCACCATTTCACAGCTAAGGAAACTGAGTCACAGAAAAGGCAAATAACTTTACTCATTGTCACATAATTAATGAGAAAGGAGAGATTTGAATGAAGTTCTCCTGATTCCAAGTCCAGTATTTAATCCATTATGCCACACTGCCTCTCCTTGCTGGTATCTGTGAGATCAAATTCTATCTTGTCCTGCTGTAAAGCCAGATTCAGACTTAAGAGGTTGTAGTAGAGAAAGATGACAATTAATACTTGTTTACGTGGGGCTTTACAATTTACAAACTACTTTACTGACAACAATCCTGGTAGGCACATGACTTTTATTATTCTCCTTTCATAGATTAGGAAATAGAGTCAAAGACATTAAAAGACTTAGGTCTTGGGCTAGCAACTTTCCACGCCAGGTTTCAAAACCAAGTCTTCTGACCCCAAATCCTTTGTTTAGTTTACTGTATATATCATATCAAATTGCCTCTGATTCTATGATATCTGCCTTTATCTTATTGAAGCCATAGAGGTGCAACAATATTGAGATGAGTATTTTGTATTCTTTTGGAACTGGAGTCTCATCCATGTGCATAATCCCCATTCAGTGATGCAGAGCACCACCCGTCTATGCCTTCTCTTCCTATGTGATCCTTATCTGTGCCTATACATAAATCTGTCGTAATGGATCCATCCAACATGCCAAAGGCCTATCTACTCTTAACAAAATATCAAGGGGTAACAAAATATATACCATTCTTAGTAAAGGACCAGCCTGTCTTTCTTTCTGATCATATATATCCTCAATGATATTTTTTAAGCCACTTGAACATAAAAAGTGTAACTGTTTAACATGCTAGAACCTACATAAGCCTTCCATGTATCCTTCTGTTTTCCTTTGGATTATTTGTAATATGTTTCAGAAACCATACATTGATTAGGTCTGTAAGTTTTTATTAGTAATGAATAAAATAATTAACTCATTTGGAGATATTTCAGTTATCTGGAGGAGAGGGCTTATTTTGAGTAAATTGAGTAAATCCATGCCTCACTGTGTTTCTGGCATTTACATTAATCATCTAATAAATGAAATTAGCAAAGAAATAAATGTTACAAGTAAACAAATGAATAAACAAATAAACACCTCCTCTCCACAGGTCGTAGTGAATCTTGATGATGATCCACTTGAGAGAAACAAAAAAGGGATTCCAATGCAATTAAAGGAATTGAAATGCAATTAAAATTCTTGTACTATTGCTTTATGCAAATGCCAGCCATGTACAATGAGTACACTGAAGATTCTAGGTACCTTACTGAGATGGAAGGTGGAGTGGAAACTTGGCGCTGGGGTTCAGTGGTAATTGAAAGAGGCAGGCAGGTAGTTAAGGAATGACAGGGACTGGAGAGTTTTAGGGGAAAAGCAAAGTTAGAGACAGAAAAGAGATCCTAGGTTGTAATGATGAAGATGGACTCTGGTCAAAGAATTTGATTCAAGAACTGGGTGTCCAGAGTCAAAGGAAGGAAGACCCAGAGGGTTCACCCATATAGAACCAAGGGATAGAAGTTGAGTACTTAGGTGACTGTGATATGTATACAGATATGTATATGTATATGTATATGTCTAATTTTTCTCTTCCCTCTCTGTGTCTCTCTCTGATTTTCTCTGTTTCTGTCTCTTTTTCTCAGCTATCACCTCCTACAGGAGGCCTTTCCTAATGTCCCTCTCCAATGCACACATCACCTCGGTAGTACCTCTACTTTCCCTATAAATGTTTCCTTGAGTTTATTTTGTTTATGTTTTAATTTTGTATGTAGTTTTATATGTGTACATCCCGTAACAGAATATAGTTATATGTGTAATGTATTCATAGTTATGGTTATATATGTACCTCTACAACAGAATATACAGTTTTTTAATTATTTAATTTTGGTCTTCTTATACTCAATGATCATCACATGTGTCTGGCACATAGGAGGCACTTAATGCATTCTTGGTCTATTAATAGGAATGCAGGGTGGGTAAAGAGAACTCTACCCATATCTGGGTTTAAGAATACATTTGGGCCAATAAAAAAAAGACAAGTGTCTCCTATACCTCCATTCTCCCTTAGCTCTCCAAGGTTCAAGACAGGCAGAAGACCAGAAAAAAAGACGAGTAACAAAGACAAAATTGCTTAGTGCTTCCAACTTGTGCCAAGCTAAGTAACCTTAAAGTCCGAACTTGGGTTTTATTTCAACTCTGTATGGTTTGTATGCTAAGGTTCCCTCACGCTGCAGTAAAGATTGATTACATGCTTGAATGCGCTCTGAGGGTGCTTTACTGCTGCTGACAGAGTGAGGCTGGAGAAGATAAAGTGGGGAAAAAGTCGGGGGCCCTTGGGAGAGCCTGATGGAGAGAGCCTTCTGTTTGGGAGCTACGTAGAGCAGTGCCCTGTTTCATCTCTGCACATACTCATGGAAATTTCTGGTAGGAGAAGGGCTCTTAACCTTTCTTGGGTGTGTCATGGACCCATTGGCCAGGATGCTGAAGCTGTGGACTCTTCTCAGAATAATGCTTTTAAATGCATAAAAATGCATAGGGGTGCAAAGGAAAGCAATTACATTTTTACAAATTGTCAAAATATTTTAAAAATACATAAAAAATTTTCATGGATCCCTAGTTAAGAATCTCTGTCATAGACTTAAACCCAGGTATTTTAAAATAATTGAGAAAGCAATGTAGTAATAGGTATTTTGACACATTCTCGTGCTTTATTTTAGACAACTTTCTAATTAAATTTTGATTACTATAGCTAAGGAGGCCATTTTTCACAATTCTTTTTCTGTTCCTCTCTATTTCTCCACTATTGTTGAACACAGAGCTGTAAGTAATAATATTTACAAAAAGTGGTTGAAGTGAGTTGGTGCTAGGGAAGGGGTGGTCAATGGGAGCCTCAACCATGTTGGGTGAGGGAGCTACCATGATGAAAGGCCCCAGGGAGGGAATGATTTGGGACTGGCTCAGCCCATGCAACCCAGGGGGCTTTGACTGCTATGTCATGGCCCCTTTGCCCTATGCTGGTCAAGGCTCTGATTAACCCTAGGAGAAGTGTATAAAAGAGAAGTATGTGGGGTAAGGAGGAACAGAGAGACAAAGCCCCAATATCCCAAGGTGCTTGACACCTTTGCTAGGCCAACAAAGACTTACAAGGCTGTGATCTGGGTGGGGGTGGGGAGCCTCCTATAATTTTTAAGAGGAGTTTTTGCCTAACATTTATTTAATACTTTGAATGAGTAATGAATGAACAAGCATTTATCAAGCCCTTAACTTTGTACACAGGTCTATTGAGAGGCTGGTTCTTCTTGGCTCAGTGGACAATCTTCTCTGACTTATCTTTGACTCAGCTTCCTCCCCAAAACTGGAGATTTGTGGGGTCAGGGAGGTGGGGAAAAGTGGCACATCCAACCTGAAACTTCTAGTTGTACATGTGTTTAATCAAGAGGCCCACTGGAAAGGGCCATGGCAGATATATCCCTTGAGAGAGCCCATCTCCACAATGCTCCATGTAGCATTCTCTAGCCAGAGCTGCTCAGGGCTTGGGTGGTCTGGAGGTTCTTCCCCTGTCTGCCATGACTGCATATTTGCTTTTGACTGTACTGTCTAGGTCTCCCAAACATGTCACTAGAGCAACAGGGTAGCCTTCTATTATTTTCACAGGAATTGTTTCATTTCTTAAATCTTTTAAGCCGCAGTGCCTAACATTGTGTCTGGTGTATAGTAGGTACTTTATCAATGCTTGTTGATGATCTAATATGTGTCCTAGTCTTAGTCCATCACTAAGGTATTGCCCATAGAATAAGCAGGACAATTTCTTTAATAGAACACCAGAATACACCAGGCTTGATAGTAGAAGATGAGTGCAAAGAATAGAAAACGTAGGTATTTATGATGGTCTTTGGTTTCTTAAGGAGGATCAGAGGAAACTGAGCTATAACATGACAGCTGGAATTAAGGCTAAGATCTCTCATGCCTAAACCCTGGTTCTAGAGATTAGTTTTGGTTCCATAAAGGAGAAACTGAACCACTCAACTGGATCTGAGTTCTTGCCCTCCATGCCAAAGGATATTTGCTTCTGCCTAGGAATAGCTTAATAACCTAGGTAAACCACGAACTGGCCTAATTGTTTGCCCTAATATTCTGGTTAACCAGTCGGGATAGCTTTGGCTATGTTAGAACAAACTAGTTGACCTAGGGTGGTGATTTCAATATCTATCTCCATATTGTTCTCTAAAAGCCTAGTGACCATTTTCTAGTCTTTATGTGGATTTATAATGTAATTTATTATGCAATTAACTTGAAACAAGGAAACCAAATGAACATATACTTACAATAATTTGTACTTAATTAATTGTTGGAGAAGGAAATGATAAACCATCCCAATAGCTTTGCCAAAAACAAAACAAAACCCCAAACCCAAATGGAGTAGTAGAGAATCAGACACAACTGAAATGACTAAACAACGAAATGAGAATAAGGTCTCAGGTCTGGGTAAGTGGCAAAGATCTTCTCTGAGATAACCTTGAGCATCCTGCAGCAAGGATGCAGGGATAGTGATCATGTAGGGATCTTCTCTTTCCCTCTTCCATCATAGGATCATAGATTGTGAATTGGAAGGGACCTGAGAAACCCTCTAGTCTATCCCTTGAATGGAGGCTCAAAGAGGTTACATGACTTGCCTGAGGTCCCACAAGTATTTGAATGCAGCTCTTCTTCCTTCAGACCCAGCACTCTTTCCACTCTACCACACTGCCTCTCTAAAATGGCCTCCCATTTACTCATTCAGAATTTGCTTTTATTATTGTTAGTGTTTTCCCATTTATGGTAGATCAGGTTCATGGAAAGAGTGCTTTAAATTGAATGTGGACATTTTTTGATCAATGAAAGCATTCTTTGAATGTGTGCATTGTCTTTTAAGAGTGGCAGAGTGGGTGGCATAGTGTTTAAATGAACAAGCATTTAAACAAGCATAAATGTTCTTTCTGGGGTCAAGACCAGAGTTCAAGCCCTGACTTTGATCTCTACTGGCTATAGGACCACAGGCAAGTTTTCCAACTTCTCAGCCCCAATGCTGTTTCTAAGATTGTAATTTACCAATGAGTTTTTCTTGATGGAGAAAATTTCCACGCTGGGAACCACCCCTACCACCCCCACCCTAACACACTGGCCAAAAGGATCTTAAATCAGGCCAATAAATAAATAATTAGTCTCCCAGAGAATTTTAGATTAGGTCAATAAATAGTCTCCCAGAGAGAATGTTTTATATAATACATGGATGTATATATCCTAGTATATTTATTAAAAAATAATAAAATGAGAAGAAACATCTATTTTCTATGTAGTCACATAGAGTAATCATGTGTTTTGTCTGACTTCACCGAGGTTAATCAAGGGCAGAGTTGGAACCAGAGTCCAAGTTCTTCAGCACCATTGGAAAGGTTGTAGTGGTAGTTCAACAAAATGGGGCACTTGTGGCAAGAAGGGAAAGAGATTTGTTTTCGAGGCTTCTCCTTGACTATGGTGGAAGTCAAAGGTTTGAGGCTCTTTTACAATGAAGCAATTTGGCACATGATCAAAGCCAAAGAAATTCAGGGCAAATAGTGATTGATTCAATCAATCAATAAACATTTATTAAGCTCCCACTACTGCCAGGCACTGTGGTAAGTACAAAAAGAGGCAAAAGACAGTCCCTGCCCTTGAGCTTATAATTTGATCAAGAAGACAACATGCAAGCAAATATATACAAAGCAAGCTAAAGGCAGGAAGTATTTAACAGAGAGAAGAAATTGACATGAAGAGGAATTGGGGAGGGTTTGCCGAATTTTATGGGTAGGCATGATAGAGTTCAAGTTGAAGCTACTAGGTCATCAAGAGAGTAGCAGTGCCCAACAATTTGATCTCTAATTCCTGTACTAGCTACACAGAAAGAAAGCCATCCATTTTAGGATATCCTTGGATTAGTTTCTCAGAAAGTCAGTTGAGTCCAAGACTTATCAAAGATAAGTATGGAAATTTTTCCCCAGCCAAAAACCAGTCTGAATTTCATGATCCAAGAAGGAATTTTTCCTTGCCTGTGGCAGAAATTATTAAGATAAGAATTGTAAACCTAGTAAACAGGGATAGGGCTTGAGACTATGATTTCATTGGTAAAGTGAACTCCTGGATGAGGAAGATCCCTCTCGGCAATTTATAGTTCTAGAGAGTTGTCAAGAGCACTGGAATTAGACTTGCTCTTTCCTGAATATGAAGAAATAAATATCATATTTAAAACAATATTACATGTGTTCTATTACTCTCTAAGTCTGTATGTACATGTGTGTATGCATGTGTATGTACTATCTATATACAATCTAGGTATGTTATTTGTGGTTAATGAAATTGGTGTTTGAAGTAATTTCTTTAAAAAAAACAACTGGATTTCAGAGCTATGGTCAGAAACATAACTCCCTATTGTACTGTTCTTTCTATGAAAAATGAGATGCAAGAAAGGGTTCCTTGCCAAGGACCGAAAATCCTTCCTTGAATGGGAGGAAGGTGGCCTGGAGTTGAAACAGTTTCTCAAGGCAATGTCAGAGAAAGGGATGTGGTTAAAAGAAGGGGGGAATGTCCATGATCCAATCCAGTTTAGCTTTTCCTCCATCTAGAGCTTTGAGTACACACTGCCTTTTAAGGATGTAAAGCCTTTTTTGTTTCTTTCTCAGAATTCACTAGGAAGTTAACAGATACTGAGTTATTTAAAAGAAGTTGGCAATACATTTCAGTTCAGCAGACATTTGTCAAGTGTTGAAATCATAGTGGTAGGTGTTGGGAAAGGAAAAATGAAACTCAGAACAACTGCTGTCCTCAGGAAGATTACTCTCTTGGGAGACTAATGGAGGGAAAGGGGTTAGATGTGCAAACATAGAATTCTGATGTAAGATTAGTTTGAATGAAAGGAAATGGCTGTAAAAACTCTTGAGAAATCTGAGAAGGGGAAAGG
Source organism: Notamacropus eugenii (assembly GCF_028372415.1). Lineage (NCBI taxonomy): Eukaryota > Metazoa > Chordata > Mammalia > Diprotodontia > Macropodidae > Notamacropus > Notamacropus eugenii. The sequence continues at coordinate 152,735,977 of NC_092877.1, read as the reverse complement.
TCATTTTTTCCTGTAAAGATATGGGAAAGTTTCATGGAGAAGACAGCACTTGAGTCAGACCTAGAAGTAGACTGTGAGAATTTTCATTTGTGAAATCAAAGAAATATTTAAAATTTATTTTATTCCATCATGCTGCCCTAAAAATTATGCCCTTTCTAGAATGATAATAGTAGAGATAATATATTAATATTAATAATAATAGAGATAATAATGCATTTATAGAGCACTGTAAAACTGACAAAGTGCTTTGCAGATATCTCTTATTTGATCCTCACAACAAACTTGTGAGCTAAGTGCTGTAATAATCCTTGTTTTTCAGATGAGGAAACAGAGACCAGGTGAATCTAAGTGACTTGTTCAGTGTCACACAGCTAGTAAGTGTTTGAGTCAGGAATGGAACTCATGTCTTCCAAATTTCAAGTCCATCAGCATTGTGTTGTGACACAAAAGGTCTGGATACGCTTTGAGCCTGGCGTTGTCCGACTGACCCTCCCACCAAAGGCTGGCACTTGTTTGCTTTGTAAACACTTAGGCTTACAAGGCTCAAAATATAAAATACTTGTATTTACAGATAGGATTAACATCGGATCCTATTGTGAGTCAGACTGTGCAGTGAGCAACTTTTTCCCCAGAAACCTATAAAGGCAATATGACATAGGAAAAAAGTTATCTCTGGGTCCTTAAATTTTCAACCTCATTTTGGGTCATGGTAAGTAATTGCTTTGGTTCTTATTGCTAGTGGTGTGTCTTCTGCTTTCAGAAATATCCTCCCTGTTCGATCTTTTAAATCAAGGGAAAGCATTCTCTCTTCTCAATACTCTATCCCTCCTATCCCACATTCCCTCGGGGCATCTGAGTGAGATATTTAAATTGTCCTGGGGCTACTTCAAGAAAGATCTACAAAGAGGGAATCAGGTGCTTTCTTGAAAGGCTTTACTAGAGTTCTACTAAAACCATCCCTAGAAGATAAAAATATAATATTTTATATTCTCAAATCTCTACAGAAGTAAACTACATATTCTTTCTTAGAAATGTATTCGCATATATAATAGTTTTGGTTGTCAGAAGTTTTTCTGTATATCTAACTGACACTTTATATTGGAATTTCCATCTCTGCCTTAAAATTTGACCAAATCGAATCACCTTTTGACTCAGGTTCCTCATCTGTAAAATAAAGGAGTTGAATGAGAAGATCTCTGAGATCTTTCCTTGCTCTAAATCCTATGATCCACATCCATAACTGGGAGTAACTTGTCCCTCTTCTGAGTTGTCATGCCCCTTTATACCTCTCTTACTGCCATTTCACAAGTTTATCTTGTATGTTAGTTATTGACATACAAGTCTTAGCTCCCCTGTGAGCTTCTTTGGGACAGGGAACATGTGGTGTTCTTTTTCTGCTTCATGGTGTCTTGAACATAGTTGGCATTCAGCAAAGTACTGAGTAAGTATATCAAATTAATAAGTAATGTTTAAACTCATCTTCTTTCATTCTTAGTGCATTTTGTTTTATTTGGCTAATTTAAAATATTGTGAACATTATTGTGGAAGGATAGAAAGATGAGTAAGCTATGACTTTAGCCCTTAGGAGCTGTAAGTCCATAGGGAGAGGTAGTACCCATACAGATAATAATTGTAGCTCAATGGATAAAGTGATAATAAGAGGTACAGTCATTCTCTGAGAGTCCAAAGAAGGGAGAGGTCACTTCCGGTTGGGAAAGTTGGAAGACTTGATTTATTTCTAGCATAAGTTCCCTTCTCTCCTCCAACACTGCCTCCACTCTCCACCCTGGTGCAGGCCTTCATGATCTCACATGAATTATTTCAATAATTAGCTGGTTGGTCTGGCTACCTCAAACTTCTCTTCACTCCAATCCATCCCTCATTCAGCTGTCAAAGGGATCTCCCTTAAAGTCTAGGCCTGACCATATCAACCTTCCTACTCACTATATTATAGTAGATCCTTATCACCTGCAGGATCAAATATAAAACCCTTTGTGTGGCTTTTAAAGCCCTTTATGATCTGCCTGCCTGGCCTTTCCAGTCTTTTTTACCTTAATTTCTCTCCCATGTACTCTGAGAGTGACTTTGGCCCCATTGCCATTTCTCAAACAAAACACCCCATTTCCTGACTCCAAGCACTTTCTGTGGCTATCCCTCATACTTTCTTTTGTCATGTCTACCTCTTGGTTTCTCTGGCTTCCTTCAAGTCCTAGCTAAAATCCCAGCTTCTACAGAAAGCCTTTCCGATTACCTCTTACTACTAGTACCTTCGCTTGATTAACTATTTCCAATGTATTTTACACACACACACATATGTATATGTCTATATATAAATATGTATATATATGTCTATATATATATACATACACACACACACACATATATCCTTTTTGAACATGGTTGTTTGCATGTTGTCTCCCCCATTAGGCCGTGAGTTCTTGGAGAGCAGTTTATATTTGTCTTTTATTTGTATCTCTAACACTTAACATAAGTAGGCAATCTATAAAGGTGTGTGCACTAATTGATTGACTAAAGAAGGTGACATTTCTGTTTGTCTTTCAAAGATGTGTAGAATTTCAGAAGGCAGAGATTATCTCTCACCATCAACTGTGTTGGCCTTTAGGTCAAATCATTCACCCTCCCTGTGCCTCAGTTTCTTCATGTATGAAATGAGGAAGTCAGACTTGTTGGCCTCAAAAGTCCATGCCAGCTCTAAATCCATCTCTATGATCCTACGACATTCTAGGCAGAGGAAACAATGTGAAGGTAGGAAATATTTAAGAAATGACAAGTAGTCCAGTCTGACTAGAACATGAGGTTCAGCAAGGCAGAATCATGGGAGATAAGATAGGTTCCCTCAAGTTGGGAAGGACCTCTGCTGCCATGCTAAGGAGTCATAATTTAAATTATTTTAAAGCTGAAAGGGATCCAAGGGATTGTCTAATGATCTAATGATCAACTAGTTTTACTGATGAGGAAACTGATTTGATCTATTAGGCAATAAGAAATAGCTAGGGATGGAAGTGGGGAGGAGGAGGAGTATTGAAAAGGCCAGTAATATGAGGAGAATTGTTTCTTAGCGAGTTTATTTTGAAAACAATATAAAGAATATGCTGGGGAAGAAAAAAAGACCAGGAGGATGGAGACCAGAAAGAAAGACACTGTTGTGATAGATTGCAGGAGAAATCACAAAGATTTGAACTTAGGTATTAACAATGAAAATGAAGGGATGGCTAGGAAAGGCATAAATCTGAGCAAACCAGAGCATCAAAAGCAATCTCCCCAATCCTGAGCTCATATAACCTGATTGAAATCATCATGAAAATGCTAGACTAACTATACTCTATTATGCTTTCCATTGAATTGTAAACATTGGTCAGACTGTATATGGCAATGAGATGGGTACTCGAATCACTATGATGCCCTCAGGGCACAGATTCAACATTTATAGAGTTTTAAAAAGTTGACTTCTGTTATTCGCGACTATATAACCTTTTGGGTGAATCTGGTTGGTTTTCCCCTGCTTGCCTCAGAAACTCCAGCTATCAGTCAGTTGTCTGATTCAATATGCTAATTTATGTGTTGCCAATGTCAGACTTTTATAGGAATGATTTTGATTATATTCTAGCAGAAGCAGACTTCCTTGCTTAACCTGGCATACATTTTACATATCTTAGATATTTTCCATATGGTGTTTGCGTCTTTAAGAGACAGGAAAGAAATGTAATCTTAAGAGAATAGTTCACACTGAAAAGGGCAGTGTGGAAAGCTGTATGAATCTAATATATATATATATATATATATATATATATATATATATATACACATAATATACATATATAATATATGTATGTATATACATATACACACATACATATTTACATGTATAAATATATATACATATGTACACACACATAGATAGATAGATAGATAGATAGATAGATAGATAGATAGATAGATAGATAGACAGATAGATACATAAGTTGACATTATTCTTTGGGGAAAGTGTGTATAAAGCAGCTATCATGAACGGGATGATAAGAACAATGCCATTCCAGGTTATTTAATTATGCATGAAATCTCAGAATGGAGCAGACCAAATGATTCATTCATATCGACACCTTTTCTCCAGGATGGTAGGTGCCTCAGGTCATTCTGTAATAAGGTCATAGTTTCTCTTCATAATGTCAATCTCAGAAGAAAGAGGATGTGCCTAAATATTCCTTGTTTATCTTTATAAGGCATGTTTTTCTCCTTTGTGAATTTACCCGAGCCTCCCTTAAACTTAGTAACAATTTATTCTAAAATAGTCTCTAGGTAAATTAAATCTGACAACTTCATTAACATTCTGAACTTTACAGGGTATTCTTTAGTTCTAGAATTTTATGGAAAAGTCAACCTTTGTAATGTACCCTCTCTTCACTGTACTGTAGACTCTGACCCACTTGCCCTCTTATCTTGAAATATGCCTTCCCTACCCCTTGCCTGCCAAAGACTATAGATTCTTCAACCACCTGCACTTGATTAGTTGATTGAAGACTAGCAGTCATCATTGTGACCCAACTCCCCCTCCAAAAGATCCTCCCAACCCCACCGCAGTCAGTGGGTGTGTCCTCAGGGGAGAAGTATGTGACCAAAAACATGACTATCATTCTCTCTGCTTTCAATGCTCCTCCTCTTCATATCCTTTCCTTTCCTCTCAAACTGGCCTTGTACACTATATTCCATCCATCACTTATCTCCATACTTTTACCCAACTGAAAGGTGCTCCTTCCTCATATACCAGGGATAATCCCTTTGTTCCTTCAAAATATAGCTCATCTTGCTACCTTCAACATGGGACCTTTCCTGATCGCCACCCCATCCCCAGTTAATAGCATTCCCTCCTTTTTGAAATTACTTTGTATTTATTTAAATGAGTGAATGTGCTTACAGTATCATACCCCACCTTCTTGAGAGAAGAAACAGAATATTTCATTTTTGTTCTTGTATTCATAATGCTGAGCACAGTGCCTTGCACCTAGTAAACTTTTAATAATTATTTGTTGAGTTGAATTGGAGAGTTATCTTAAAGAGACAAAGGAAATTTGTAGTGACTTTTCTTCCCCTCCCCCCAAAATATCCATGATTCAAGGGCCTATGCCCTTTCTCTGCCTCCATCACCTCATTTATCTCAAGGTAAATTAGCTCTTCACTCTTAACCTCTTTCCCTCTCCCTCCACCACCAGGTGTTGCAAAATATGGTCTTTAAATCCTTGAAAAAGTGTTAGGAAAAGTGATATTCCCTATAGTTTATGACATGATAAAGAATGGACTTGTATTACTATATAGCCTATTTCTGTCTCAGATACTAATTCTCATCACTAGACAAAACACATTTTTGAATTTCAGTTTCTTCATTTGAGAGAATTTTAGAAACCATTCACCTTCTGCTAATTTAATAATGACAGTTTGTGAGGATTAATGAGTTAATGGGCACAACATGATTTGGAAGCCTTGAGGGGAAGGTGCTGAGTAAGTACTTATTTTTATTATGATTACAGTCAAACATGGCCAGGGGTCTATTTGTAACAGGTAAGGAAGCCAAGGCAGATTCTGGTCTCCACAGAGAGTCTCTTTCCTTCTCTGTTTCCCCACTAACAGGGGTTACTGAGCTCCTGTTCCCCATGACATATATTCCAAGGTGTTGTTATGGTTACATAATAAGCGTAGGAAAATCATCTCAGTAAGATAGGTGCCCTATGATTACTGATAAAATAGCAAACCCAAAGCATCATTTTGTTTCAAAAGAGACAAAAACTGAAAAGGAGATTCAAGGTCGGTAGCAGTATGAAAGCTGTGTGAATGACATTGCCAGTCTCTCCTTCTAAACTGTATTCTTATTTCTAGTTCCAAGACTAGCCCATGCTCCCATGTCAAGGATCAAAACATTCCTCTGTTCTATAGTTTCTGGTGTTTCACATGACAGATACCCCCAAATTCATCAAAGAAGGGTGTGCTTGACAGATCACAGTCAGAATTTAAAAACATACTCACCTACTCAAGAACTTATGGGGAAAAGGACTGACCTGAAGGATTTAAAATGATAAGCATGGCAGCCAGATGGATGGAGAGCAAACTTGGGGTTAAGAATGCACATCCAGCCTTTGCCATCTGCCTACTGTCTGAGACTAGGGTCAAGTCCTCTCTGTAAACCAGTCATAGAGTACACAGAGCAGAAGTGTGCCCTTGGCTTTGGGCCAGGACTTCATCTGAAAGAGCAATGCTAAATATAGGCCATTCGGTCTGTTTCATTCATGGATATTTATTTGTTCTAACCACTCTATATATGAAGTAAAAAGTGCATAGCAAACTGTTGAGCCAATAGCTATATATAAGAAAAATTAAGAGCTTCGTGTTTTGATTAGTAAAGCTTATGGTAATTTATGTCTTTTCCTTTTCAGAGAACAATTTATTTTCTTCTATATATAGTGCCTATACACATAGATCATGAGTATTAATGGGTGAAGTCATATGTGCTAAGTATAATTTGGAAAATATTAAAAAGATGCTTTTAATGCCGCTGTTTACTTTTCATTTTGGCCATTGGGGAACATTTATTTCTCAGGAAAAAAATGCCCCTTTTAACAGACTTCAGAAAATTGATTGCTATTAATCAAGGAGTGTGATTCATGTACCTCAGAGAATATAGATTTTCAATGTAATCTGCATTTGGGAGGAATAAAAATCAAAATATGGCAGATGAAGAGTAAAGAAAATGGTGGCAAGTTACTGAAAAAGAGAAGAATTTCATTCACTGGGATCCACACGTAAGTCACATTAATAGTGAGTTCTTAGAACTTTGATCAATAATTCCAATGCCATTATTTTACAAGTGAGCAAACCAAGGTCCCAAGATCAAACCGGTAGGAAGCTCACACAATCCAAGGTCTGGCAATTTTAAATGCAATGTTTTTCCATAGGATTTAGTGCTGGAAAGGACTTTAGATCATCATCTACTGAAGTCTAACTATCTAATTTTAGAGAAAAATCAAGGGGTTTGCCGAATGTCAACCAGAGAGTCCAGGGTAAAGCTGTGATTTGAATCTAGTTCTTCTGAATACAAATTCATTACACTTTCCACTAAACTCCAACATGTCATTCTATTTTATGTTTTTTGTTGACATCAGTGTTTGTAGTGAGGAAAAAGCCATTTTTATTGGGAACAACAGTGGAGTTGGAACTGGAAAGAAAGCCAAATGTATATCCTGGCATCTGAGCTGAATTTGTTCGAATCTTTTTAAGCCCAAAGCCATGGGAATTTTATATTCTTAATACAATGTCTTAAATTCCACAAGACTGAAGTCAAGGAGAGGGAACTGGTATAATATGGACAATGGAAGAGTTTCATGGGAGAATAGAGCAGCTTTTAAAAGGCTTAGGAAATTTGTCCCCAAAGTGAGAGGCATTTTGTCTAGAAGGAGTTGTCAGAGTGAGGCAGTTCCTTACTGACTATCCCAGAGAGTTACACTGAAGTGGTTAATGTTCCAGTTGTAAGTAGAGGGCTCATTTGTTTATAGGTATTTTACTAAAAAGAAATTACCATTGGATTTCAATTACATTCAGTTCAATGGAAGTATGTCCTTTATCGTGAATTTAGGCTTAAGAACAGGGTTGTCTCATTCCCCAATTTCCCCAATTATAGGGCTGCCCTTAGAGACAGGGTTTGTCTCCCCTCTTTACCCTCAGTGTCTTCCCTGGCTCCCCTCCAAAAAGAGGAGGTCCACATAGCTTATTGTTCAACACAGACACATCAACTATATTTAGCATCATATAATTATTGATTTAAAGCTGAAAGAAACTTTAAAAGTTATCTAGTCCAATACTTTCATTTTACAGGTGAGAAAATTGAGGCTCAAGTAGGTTAGTAAATTACCCAATATTGTGCAGGTAGTAATGGCAGAGACAAAGATCCGAACCTACATTCTCTGACTTTAGATCCATAACTCTTGGGGTGAAACCTGCCTTTGGTTCAGTCATTCCTCAGGTCCCTACTCCAGCTGGTTCATGAGTGGGTCACAGATAATAGACAAGTATGTCCCTATGATCTGGAGCAATCTTCTCAGCTTTTAAACACTGAAATAAATGACCTTCATATAAGGTCACAGATAGAACTTTGGATTGCTTTAGTCACCTGTCTCAAGCACTGCAAAAGATTTTTATTGCATTATAATTGCTATCATAGATCATTTCAAGACAAATAGTGCTATTGCAATCCATTGGATGCAGATTGATCATTCCTGAATAGGTAGATCTCTAGGATCCACAAGATGCAGGGGTGGCCTTGAATACGTATATACACACACATATGTATTATGTGTTATTTATATATAATATACAACACATATATAATACACAACACACACATTATACATACAATGTATTATATACACACGTATATATGTATTTACATGTGTGTATATAGCCACACACAATTATACATGTATGCATGTATATTGTACATGTATACATGAACACACATGTATATGTGTGTATAAATGAGGCTATTTTGGGGAATATGCATGTATGTGTAGATAGAATAGGAATTTGATACAAATGACTATAGATCTCTATCTATCTATACATATACACACCTTATACATACATTATATACACACACTTACACATACATACATACTGTCTAAGCAGCTTATGTAGAATCCCATAAGGATGTATAAGGAGCAGTGTGTATGTGTATATAATAGGTAGATATAGCTCTTTATCAAACAAGAATGAGATAGGAATGACTATAGATTTGTATCTATCAATACATACATTAAAAATATATTACACATTATCTAAATAGATATATATTACATACTATATTACATATATTATCTATTAGCCATATATGTATATGCAGACATACATACTTACTCCCTAAGCATCTTTATTTGCTGTTAAAATGCCTGCTCCAATGCTAGTTGCCCACTATTCTCATGCTAACCTACACCCTTCAATTGTCTTTGTACCTTCAGCAAGGTGCTGGTCAGAATTTCAAATTTTTGGTATCACCTCTACCTTATCAGAAATTATCTTTAGGAGCCTTCCCTCTACTATGTGAAAAATAGATAGAAATTAGTCATATCAACTCATCTATGTTAATAGCTTTAAAAGATTATAATTTGTTTTTTGTTATCCAACTTGTGTCTGACTGGTGAACTAATTGTAGACAAAGAGGTTGACAAATTGCCCTACACCTCCGCAATATAAAAAATCCATCTTTTTTTTCAAATTTCTTAATTTATTTGCTTTCAGTTTTGATCACTTCCATAAATTCCAAATTTTCTCTCTCTCCTTCCCTGCTTCTTCCCCAAGATGGCATGTAATTTTATATATACTCTACACATACATTCCTATTAAATGCATTTTCACATTAGTCATGTTACATAGAAGAATTAAAACGAATGGGAGAAACCATGAGAAAAACAAACAAATCAACAAACAAAAACATAAAAGAGAAAATAATCTGCTTCATTCTGCGTTCCAGCTCCATAGTTCTTTCTTTGGATGTCGATGGCATTTTGCATCAAGAAAACTTTGGAGATGTTTTAGGTCCTGGCATTGCTGTGAAGGGCTAAGTTTTTCAAAAACAATCCTCACACACTGTGGCTGTTACTGTGTATAAAAAGTTAATTTTCCCTGGAGAGTCTTAAGAACCTTTAAGGAGTTAAAACAAAGTTGGAAACAAGAAACCTGTTATTGAACCTTGCCAGCTCTGCCAGTAAGATGTGTGGCTTTGGGTGTTGTCTCCAGTGTCCAGATTTCTTAAAAAAATTGGGGATAATAATATTTCCATTTGCATAGGGGTTGTTGTGAGAAATGGACTTTGTTAACCTTAAAACACTATAGAAATAACGGTTCTCCCTTACATCATCAAGTAGAGAGCCATGATGCCTACCATGAGTTTTTGCCCTAAACTTTGCCTCTAGTTGCTTTTCCCTGGAAGAAACTGGAATAGTGGATAGAACACTGAGTTTAGAGCCAAGAAGACCCAAATTTAAATCCTCATCTCATATCCGATATGATGCTGGACAAAACTTTAGCCTTTCTTGGCCTCTGTTCACCGATCTTAAAAATGGGGATAATAATAGTACCTACCCTACAGGAAAGAGGAAGGTACCTCAGAGGTCATTAAGTCCAGCCTCTCCATTCATAAAATGGATGCTTATGTGAATTGTCCAAGGTCACACATAGGAAGCATATCATGCAGGGTATGAGCTGAGGCCTTCTCACTCTAGGGCCAACGTTCTTTCCACTACACCTGTGCTCTCTTCTTCTATCAGTTCAAAGTCTTATGCCTTCCACTAACCATAATGCCTCATTTTTTTGCCTTGTTTGAATACCAGCCCACCTTGCCCTTTTCTTTAAAACATATTCCCATTTAAATCAGTTAACTTAATACAAAATTTAAATTACATTGTAGTTCCAGAGACTAAACATTAGTAAAAGTATAGCTTCTCTTTTGAAATACAATACAGTTTATCTTCCTCCACCTACTGAAACAAAAGTCTTTAATTAGATATTTCAGGTTTTTCCAAGCCTTGTGCCAGACACACAAAAAAGGCTTTGTTGATCTTAGGCATTTTCCATCCCTCTTCTGCTTGCCACCAGTGGAACAAAGCCATTCCATGACAAAGAAAAGAGAATTTGCAAATGAAGTCCTTGTCTTCGTAATAATGATTAACTTGTGTGGAGTTTGGTGGCAAATTGATCTGGTGACAACAATAGTTATCCAGAAACAACACTTTCCTGTGCCAGAATTTAGCACTTTACAAACCTTAATGAATACCCCAGACTGGGGTTAAACCTTCCCCCACATTTCACAGATGAGAGAATTCAGACAAGGAAAAGCAAGAGTGACCAGCTTGGGGGCCACACAGTGAGTCGGTCAGTGGGGTTTCTAAACCTGTAAAAAGCTTTGGCTAGAATTTGGTAGATGGGATTAACGAGCTTCTTGTTTATTCCAACATGACCTGCTTCTCTTTATAGAGTCCTTTTTTTCTGGCTGGGGAGCTTACAATACTATCTTCCCTTGGTTTGGGGGCTGTCAGAAGTTTGGCTTCAACTTCTGAGCTCTTTGTGAAAGGAGAGATGGTTCTGTTGGGTAACACATGTGGCCTTTTCAAGCAACACCTAGTGAAAGACAGAAAAGAGGATGTGCCCGGTGTTGTCAAATTCTTTATATGCTATTATTGGTTGGGAGAAATTTGAAAAAAAACAAACAAACAAACCTCCCCCTCTTCCTTCCACTATCAGAGCATTTTCCTTTTGGCAAGCAGGGGTTTTCCTTCCTGCATGAGCCCTCCTTGGAGTTTTTAAACTAACACATCCTACCTGCTAACTTTCCTCTTGGTAATGGAAACCATCATCCAGGAATGGTGTGAGAACTGGAACATGGTCCAACCTTGGCTCTTTGTTGCTTTTTTCTCCCTCTTGCCAAATCATGGAGAACTTGAACTTTACTGGTAAAACATCTTTATTAGAAAGGTTAACTTTTGTGGGGTGGTGAATATGAACAGGCTTGGAACAAAAACTCGTACGATTTTTAACTGGTAGTGTAGGAAAATCCATGTATTTATTTGATTGAGGCTTTTTTTTTCTGTCTAATTTTACCAATAATTCATTTTTCTAAGGCTATTGAATGCCTAAAGCATTACCATTATTCATGGTGTCTCCCAAATGCTTTGAAGAATTTATCTACCATTGTTTCTTTTTTTATTTCTTTGTTATTTCTTTTCTATGTCTATGGATAGAATGAAGTTCATAGAGTTCAAGCTAGAAAGGAGCTTAGAAAACATTTAGTACATGCACTCATTTTTCAGATGAGGAGACTAAGGCCAAAGAGGAGAGAGAAGAGCAAGATGTGAACCTGAGTTCTCTGCCTTTGGATCTAGAACACTTCCTGCTGTTCCTGATTTCACCTTTTTTTCCTTGATGCAGTCAGCCTAGAATGCTTGTTTGTCCCAACTTTGCAAGTTCTTATACTAGAATGAGACCCCTGAGGAGTTTTGCTTGCTTATTGCTGCACTCTTCATTGATATTCATTACTGAAGCTTTTAAACATAGCATGAATTCTATTTTTAGAGAGACGTCTCTTGCAATTGCTTTTAAGGCTGAAAATCAAAAGGCCTAATCTAAACCTTCTTTGGTTGGTATGTATTCTTGCTTTCTACACAGCTGAAGGTAAGGAGGCTTGCTGTGCTGTGCTTTGTCTGTTGTCCACCTTCTCCATACTGCTGACATTTTAAGAAAGGGATTCTAGGTTTCTGGAAAAATCACTATTTCTGCCTTCATTTGAGGCAGAGCTCTTATGGCTTAAGCAAATGTGTCTTCATTTTTTGTTGGGAGGAGGAAATCGATGAGAAGGTAGTATAATTATCTTCACAAACTGATATTTGTTGGAAAGTATCCACAGTGTACCATGTCATACTTTTACTGGAAAGCCTCTATAATTTCTCATTACCTACATAATGTTAGTTCTTCACTACTTAATCCAAGGGCATCCCCAGTCTAGCCTTAACCTGTACCTTTTTAGGCTCATCTCCTGAAATTAGGGATTCTTAACTATTTTTGTATCATACCTAGTTAAGAACCAGTTAAACCAATTACAGTGAAAATAAAGATGCATTTTTTTCCCTATCCAAGTTCATGAATCCTTTAAAATCTATCCATAGACTCCCAGCATCTATGGACCCCATGCAGTGATAAGCTGATAAATGTTTAATAACTGATTCTCTGTGTCACAGCTAGAGTTAAGTTTCCTGGGTCCCTGCCTTTCGTTCTTTATTGTATTAGGCAATTCAGAGAATATCCCTATGTTCCTATATCCCTATTTCAGTGGTCTAGTAGTCTGATGGTATCAAACTCAAATAGGAATAAAGTCCACTAAATTGTACTTAAAAGTTCCTTGCTGGCCACATATTAACTTTAAAAAACACATTTATGTGTTTCTTTTTGTATTGGTATAACAATCATTAAAATCAGAGAGGAACTACATTTTCATCTTCCATAGGATGCACTTGGGAGTGCCATGGGCTACATGTGGCCCATAGACACATATTTGGAAATTGGTGTAGACCACACCTTTGTTTTGCCTTACAGAGGACAGTCTCCTATCTGTGTCATATCCACTCTTTGTCTAAAATTCTATGTAAAGTTTGAGCCCCAGGTGTTTTGGGGAACCTGGGATTAGATATCCAAGAAGCTAGCCTGCTCATGGCTCTAGGGAAAGTGTGGGGGAAAGGTGCTCACCCCACTGACCTCTGTTCTCTCATGACTGCCATTCCTGGGGAGCAGTACCACTCTTCACAAATCTCTCTCCTTTTTGTCCTGTATATATGTTTTTATTTTCCTCATTGAACTATGAGACTTTGGGGGGAGAAATTATGCTTTTTTTACAGCATAAGAAGCAATGCTTTGTAGTAAATAGAACAAGACTTAGGAAGTCTTGGGTTCAAATTCCACCTTGGACACTTACTAGCTGTGTAACCTTAGGCAAGTCTCTTGATTTCTTCAAGACTCAGTTTCCTCATCTGTAAAATGAGAGCATTAAACTTGATGACCTTGAAGGTCTTTTCTAACCCAAAATCTCTGATCCTTTATCCCCCTCAGTTCAAAATGTTGTGAATAGTAGTCACACTCATTCAGTATGTTTTTGGTTGTTATAAAAGAGGTTATATTTCTGCCCTCAGGGAATTCCAGGGAATAGACAACAATCCCCAACCCACTCCATATTCTGTTCTGTGCTGTTATTATTGTACGGTGTGACACTGGATAAGTCATTGCTTCAGGATTAACATACATGCATCAAATAGCTAATATGTTCAGTAAGTGGTGGGGGCTGGGTGGAAGAAACAAAGGTTGGCTTGATAGATGGACAATATGTCATGATACAGAGATACATATATATGGCATGATTCCTGCCTTTAAAGAACCTATAGTTTAGTAGGAGAAGCAGAAAGGAAAATAAGAAATAACCCCAGAACAATAAAATGCCTGAGTGGGCAATATTAGGATCGAGAGCCAAATGTGGGCTGATGTGGGTAGAGAAGGCTTCATTAAGGAGGTGGAGCTTGAGTTGAACCTTCATATATTAGTAGGATTTGACTGGTCTGAGGGGAAGGAGAAAGCAGGCAGGGCAAGGGACTACCAGGAGAGAGTGACCAAGGCACCCTATTCCTCTCACAAATGCTTCTTTCTATTTAATATTGACACTGTTACTCCAATGCTTTTGTGAAGTTACTGATGCTAGTACTTCCTCCAGTGGTGCAGTTTGAGATCACAGGCTTCCAAGAGCATGGATGTAAATTTAAAAGGTCCTACAGGGTCTGTCAAGTCCAATATACTCATTTTGTGGTTGAGGAAATGATGACCAGGGAGGCTAAGACTTGCCTAAGGTAACACAGATACTAAGCATCATATATGTAGGATTTGAACTTAAATCATCTGACTCTTCATCCAGTCCATCCATGCTTTCTCTTTGTGGAAGATTCTTGACCATGCTTTCCTATAAATCCTCCAGATAAGATCTGCCCATACTGGTGGCATCATTTAAGATTCGTAAGATTCCAGGGCTATCCACACATCGCTCTACTGTCTATTTGTTGTTTCTTATTCTAGGTACATGACTCACACATCTGAGAGACCATGGCCAAGTTGGAACAGATTTCAATGATGACTCAAATCTGAGGATCACTGCTGATATATATGCTGGGTTCTGATTTAATTAATCAATACTCAGAACAGACGTAAGAGTAGTAAGTCTTAGGTCTCAGCAAACCTACTTGAGGTTCTCTTTTCCAGGGCAAACATGATTGGAACTTTTGGGTATAGAAGTTGAGTCTCTTTGCTGTACCTAGACATAGATCCTGATGCCTAAGAAGCATTGTTTGCAGCTATTTTTGGTCAGCTTAATGAGGAAGAGGCTGAAATCACCATAAAGCCGGATATATTAGCTTGTGCTATTCATTGTGTCTACCCACAATCCAGTACTCTTTAGAGTAGTGATGTGAAATAGAAATGGAAGGCATTAAATATACATAAGGATCCCTGAAGGCCATATACTGACTTCGAAGCTATATAAGCATGTACATATGCATATATATAAACACACACATACATTTGTATGTATAGATGTATGTTTTTATTAATAAATCAACACATAAAATTAGATAGGAATTACATTTTAATACTACTTGGAAGTAGTATGGGTCACATTCAACTCTGCAGGCTATGTGTTTGACTCAGTTTGCTTGCTTGTTGCTCTTGGTCTTTCATTCTTGAAGAGGACCAGGAGGGTGATGTCTTGAATTGCAAGTGAATTAGATTTAAGTGAGGCAGGAGGGCTGTGCAAAGTCATCAGCCTCACTCCTCAGAGTCACTGGAATCTCATGGCAAGATGTAGATAGGGATGATTGATGATGGTTCTGGATGCAGTGGGAGACTCTCTCTTCCTTAGAGCACTCCTGAATGGTGTTTTCTATTGACTATCTCACTATATAGTCAGTAGTAATGTGTAGGTTAGACTACAACAGAATGTTTTGCTTTCCTTCAGAGAGTTATGGCCCCTCTGTGGATTCCTAATTTCTAGACACCTCTCCCCTGCTCCTCCTTTCTCACCCAGCATCTGGCAATTCCATTGCAAAGAAAACCAAATTCCTCTATGGTACTCTTCAGATACGGATTATAGTCATTGTTCAAGGTTTTTGTTAATTGTTTCTTATTTTCCCTTCCCTCAGGGATTATTTATTTAATATCAACACTTAGTCACTTGGAGTCTACTAGTGTGTTTTTGACTGTCTCTGCCCGTGATGGTGGTGGGCTCACATCTGTAACTAATGCAGACATCACTATCCACATCCTCCAGACTGCTCTGGCACCTGCCATTTTTGAAAGGTCCAAATATGTCTTTTCCATTCACGAAAACATGCCTGAAGATAGCCCTGTTGGAACTGTGAAGGCAAGAGAGCCTTTAAGTAAGTGGTCATTTCCCCTGTTGCATTTAGAGATTTTATAGTTAGAGATTTTCTGTTTGGCCCTACATCTTAAAGTTATGAGATAATTCTTCCTTTCTTCCTATATTTCCCTGCCTTACTCAACTTATTCCAGAAGCGGAATAAAAAAAATCAGAAATTAAGCTTCTACTTTCTTTTAATTTATTTCATTCCTTCCTATTTTTTTCTTGTAGAAAACTAACATTTTTATCCATCTGTAAGTAGAAGAAGGGAAGTATATAAATGAAATTGTTTCGGTATTTTTGTGACTAGAAAGAACCAGTGATCTTCTGAATACTCATCCCTTTTATCTAACACACACAAAAAATGAAAGATTAAAAAGAGAACACTGGTTTGGTCTTTGACTATTCATCCTATGTTTGAAGGAAAAACCAAACATTCCCAGAATGACCCAACTGTGTTCAGTTTTATATGGTAAACAGGACATGTTGTGGTGAGACTCCAAGGCCATGAAAAAGAAGATATTAAGAGTTCAGGAAGGAGTAACAGATTGTGTTATATTCTTCACAGATGTCATTTAGAATAGCAGTTGAATCTTTCTGCTTATCAGAAGTATCACTTTAATTTTATTGCTTTGCTCTCCCCCCTCTTCTTTCCTGTAGATTCTTTGGAGACAATATCTTATAGGATTTCTTCTGGGGATCCCTATGGGAGTTTTATTATTGACCCTAGGTTTGGTGTCATTCGTACCCGGAAGCAGCTGGATCATGAAACACAGCCCAGAATTATCCTCACTGTTCAGTCACAATTGGGCAGCTCTCCTGTCTGTGGTAGCACCCAAGTCAACATTACTGTGATAGATGTCAATGACAATCCTCCCATTTTTCGCACAGCTTCTGATTCACTGAGATTATTACAAAATACACTGCCTGGTACTGCCTTATATATTGCTCATGCAGAAGACAAAGACAGTGGCCAGAATGGATTCGTTCAATATACCATTGAAAACCAGAGGTTGAGCATCTTCACCATTGATTCGGATACTGGTGTCATCTACCTCAGTGGAATCCTTGGGCAAGAAATGCAGCAGAACTGGACTCTATACATCAGGGCTAAGGACTTAGGAGTTCCCCCCTTAACATCTCTGTTAATATTGACAGTGACTGTTGAAAAGCCAGACTTGAAGCCTCCATTGGCTTTTGAACACTTAGTCTATCAGGTAGAAATAAGTGAATTCCTTTCACCAACAACACAGATACTCCAAGTCCGGGCCTTCTCACTAGAGCCACATCATAAGTCATCCCATATTGTGTACTCACTGGAACCCAGCACAGATTCTGTTGCATTTGGCATTGATGCTTCTAAAGGTTGGATTTCTTTGCAGAGGCAGCTGAACTATGAAACATCCCAAATATACCATCTCAAAGTATTTGCCTGGAGCCTGGAGGACAGGTTAAGGCAAAACGTGAGCACGACCATAACGGTTCATGTTCTAGATGAAAATGATAATTGTCCAACCTTTTTGCATGATGTCCTTTTTTTGCAAATTGAAGAGAACCCCACACCCCAAGGGGTAATAGGAACAGTTGTAGCGACTGACAGAGACTCTGGAAAAAATGGACAGTTGTCATATTTCCTTTTGTCTGATGGAAAATTCTTCAAGATAAATCCCAACACAGGTAGGATTCTGATATCTTACTTCTTTTCTCTTAGCACTAACAAACATCATATTTTGGTAAGTTCCTTATGGGTAAGAATTATTTCACTTTTTGCATTTGTAGTCCTATTTTCTTGTGGGGTGACTGGTATATAGAAAGTACTGAATAATGCTTTTTAATTGCTTGACTGATGTAGCAGCAAGCACCCTGACCCATCCAGGATGGCCTGCTAGCACAGGTTCTTAGATCTGCTTTTCTAAAAGAAAAGCTACTTCTGAGGGGTCAACAGTCTTCTTTAATCACATTCACCAACAAAGAAAATACAAGCAGAGAAATAAAGACCAACAGACAGGGCTCCTAACTGTCTGACCATAAGCAATACATACACCACAGATCAACAGACAGATCCTGCTGTCTGACTATTATATACATACATAGTTACCAGAGAGAGAAGCTCCAACAACTGGGTTTTCCAGGCTGGGGGATTCCTTAGTGGCTACTCATAGTCTCATCTGGCCCATGAACCTTATTCTAAGCCCCCAAAGCAAAACCTCTCCTCAGAGTATATTTACACTTTTCAGAGCCAGAGGGCATGACCCTATGACCCTGTGCCTCATTAGCAGTTAACAAAAAGTGTGGGCCTTCCTACAAAACAAGCCTCCTCTAATCAAGCTTTCCTTAATGGACTCCCCCTGAGGCCTATTAATGGGCAGGAAGATCTTTGTATAACAGTCGACTAGAAAGCGCATCATATGTACGTGTATGATTATAGCAGGAGTCCAGGAAGCAGCATACGTTGTTCTACTATTGTGTGAATTTAGGAAATCAGAGTTGAATGTCACTTTAGCAACTATGCTGTCTAAACTGGAAACATTCAATTGTACTTCACAGCCAAAGATTACAACACTGCTATTCACCCAGACTTTCTAGTTTATGTGAATTCAAGTGGTGATAACACTTTTCACGCGAATTAGAAGCAAGACAGAAACAAATCTGGTGAGGTCCTACTTACAAGTTCTAGGATTGCAGGTAAAGCTGGAAGAAACCTTATGGAGGTTCAACCCACTTTATTCATAAGGAAACAGAAGCCAAGGGTAGTGAAGGAATTTACTCAAGGTTTTTTAGTTTCTAGTCTTTGCTCTCCTTCCTTGCTCCCCTCTATTTGGTATTCTTTCAGAAAATCTTTTGCAAAATATCAAAATCCTTATCCACCACACATGATCCTCATCAGTGTCAAGCTTTAGGAAATAAATCCCTTGACCAGATGTCAAAATAATCCTAGGGCTGGATGTCTCTATTTATGCCTTTTTAGGAAAACACACACATACATACACACTCACAAACTCTAGGGTGATAGTCCTGGGGGTGAGGATGGGGAGGCACACATTTCTGATCCTCTGAGGTCCCTTTCCATGCCTTCCAGGATTCAATGATCTTATTACTTAAAGTTATTTGTTCACAATTTGCCAAATGAAACGTGTGGCAACCCATGAAACCACATACATGTTTCATCTGGCAAATAATGAATTATTACGTACATAGTTTATGAACTCTTTATGAGAGTTTCATTTCTAAGGTCCCTTCCAGCACCCAATATAATGAAT
Organism: Notamacropus eugenii; assembly: GCF_028372415.1. Lineage (NCBI taxonomy): Eukaryota > Metazoa > Chordata > Mammalia > Diprotodontia > Macropodidae > Notamacropus > Notamacropus eugenii. The sequence goes on along the minus strand of NC_092877.1, from coordinate 152,716,720 downwards.
CTTTATGCCAAGGAATTAAGTTGACTTACAACATATAACTGTCAGATGGCAGGACAGATTTCTAAACTATTTGTTTCAGTATTTTTTAGAGATAAAAATACACTAGGTAGCATTACCTCTGCTAACTACTTTCCCTCCCACGTCTATGAAAAAGCTCCTTAATCTCCAACATCAAGAGTATGCCAGTAAAACTTCATTTGGTTTAGTTTGAAAAAGGCAGCAAAAAGGAATTGCTTTTAAAAGGAGGGCTGTGTGCAAGGGGACACAGCAGCCTGTGACTGCCATCTTAGGCTCCATTCTTTTGTAGATGTATTGGAACAAAGCCCTGATGCTCAAGTTCTCTAAGGGCATAGTGGTAGAAACTAGCCCTAGTTTGCAGGTGAAGAAAGCAGTGTAGACAAGAACTAGTGTGAGTGAGTTGGTGCAGAAACCAGTAAGTTGTTGAGCTGGAGGAAAGGAATAAAATTGTGACCCAGAAGTTCTTTTGTTGGTTTTGGGAGCGGGGGTCAGGAGCTCAGGAGTTTCTCGGTTTGTGACTCAGGTATGGAGTTAAAGCATGAAACCTGTGAATGAGAGAAAAGAAAAAGGGAATGAATTCCGATGATGAGTTTGGTGAATGGTAGGAGACTAACCACACAAAAACAAATTTACATAGCACTTACTATGTCTCAGGCAGAGCAGCAAGGTGGAGCAGTAGATAGAGAATGGAGTTAGGAATTCTCATCCTCATGAGTTCAACTCTGACTTCACATACTTACTAGTTGTGTGACCTTGGGCAAATCACTTAATCTCATTTGCCTCAGTTTCATCATGTGTGAAATGATTTGGAGAAGGCTATGACAAACCCCTACTCCAATATCTTTGCCAAGAAAACCCCAAATGGGGTCACGAAGAGTTGGACAGGATTGACACAACTTAACCACATGTCCCAGGCACTGTGCTAGATACTTTATTTTCATCATCTCATTTAATTCTCATAGCAACCCTAGGATATAGATATTATTATCTTCACCATTTTATAGAAGAGAAAACTGAGGCAATCGAGGCTTAAGTGGCTTGTCCAGGGTCGCATAACTAGTAAGGCTATGAGGTCGGATTTCATCTGGCTGAAGATCCAGAATCAGCTAAAATTGAGTTCTAGAGCATAATTAAGTAGGGACAGAGGGACTTGTGTTGAATGAGAGAGTAAGGAGGGTGGAAGTGCAAAGATCATTTGAAAAAATGGATCTGTTAAAAACTCTGAAAATGGTAGAGGGCAGTGGTAAGCTGACTCATAATAGTTACCATTCAGTTTTCAGTTCAGTATTGCTAGGTAGTACGATATAATCATTAGAGTGGAGAAAGATAGAGTTTCAAACCCTGACTCTAAGATATACTTCCTTTGTGACTTTGGACAGGTCACTAACCCTGTCAGTGCCCAAGACAACCCTTTAAGATGGTAAGTTGTGGAGGAGATGTCTGTTTACAGTTAGGGAGTGGAAGGATTTGTTGAAGGAATTTCCAAACCAAGGAAATCCTTACACAAATGAAATAATAGCTCTTGATCCTCTGACCGACAAAGGACTACTATTATAGTCTACTAATTATATATTCTTAGTGTGTAATTCGTTATTAGTGTAGGGAACCCCACAAGGAAACTCCCTTTATCAGTGCTCACTGGCTTTTCCCTGCTCTGAAGTTTCTAGTCTTTGAAAGTTGCCAGGGAGTGGTTAACTGTCTTGCCTAGGGTCATATAGTCAATTTACATCAAAAGTGTAACTCAAACCCAGATCTTCCTGACTGATGCAAGTTTTCTATTTTCTACACCACATCACCAATCTATTATTACTTGTGAATGTAATAGTGCCTTAATAATGCTAAAAGACATAGTATATCACGTGATAGAGTAAATATTGTCTTCAAGACAATATTCTCATATATGAGCATTTTCCTAAAATGCACAACTAGAGGGAGCTAGGAAACAGAGACCCTAGGAGCCAGAGGACCAGAATGCCCTCAGATTGTGCTCTTTATGGACCCTTATTGACTCTGGGACAAGGTTTTTGACCTTTTTATACCCAAATCTTGGCCTCTGAAACATGAGGTTAATTCTACAGAATGACATCACTCCAGGAAAATGACAAGAACTCAAAATGCTGCATATGCAGCTTTTTATGTATGTTACTAAAATGGCTATTTAAGGATTCAACATATTTTGTGAAGTGATGAATAAAATTGATATGCGGACTGAAGATAAAACATTACTTAGGGTGATACACAAAAGTTTCCCATCTCCCCACAATGGTACTTAAGAGCACTGAAATATATATGGGGGATAAAAGAATAGCACTTAAAATCATCCCATTATTCCAGACTTTCCAAAAGTAATTTATTTTAAAACATCCATTAGGGAGATCATGCTGTTGGGATGCTATGGCCAAAGAATGAATCATCTAGTGACCACCTTTTTGGTGGCAAGTCTTTCAGCTAAGGTAACATTGTGTATTGTCAGACTATTAAACTGGGGCAGAATGTCTTAAGTAGCAAGAAAAGCATCATATAGTCAATAACCTACAAACATTTATTAATGTGTTAGTGTTATACATTTGTAGGCAGTTAGGTGGTTCAGTGGGTAGAGTGCTGGCCCTGGAGTCAGGAGGATCTGGATTTGAATCCAGTCTCAGACACTTACTAGCACTGTGGCTCTAGGCAAATCACTTAATCTGTTTGCTTTAGTTTTTTCATCTGTAAAATGGGGATAATAGTGCCACCTACCTCCCAGGGTTGTTATGAGGATAAAAATGAGACATTTGTAAAGTTCTTAGCCCATTTCCTGGCACATAATAGATACTATATAAATACTGGTTATTCGTATTATTATTTTTATATTATATCATATATTTTAATATGATATATTAAATTACATTAATTAAAATAGATATTCAAATAGATATTAATACATAGTATTTTAGAGAACGTAGTTGTTTATCTAGTATCTTTTGTATATTTATAGTTAATATAAAAATTCTGATGTTTATTGTCTTGATCTGTTTTATTTTATCCTGTGTCCTTTAGGTGAAATTATAAATTGGATGGCATTAGATCGAGAGCTGCAAGTACATCACCAGCTGATGGTTCTAGTGACTGACCACGGTTCCCCACCACAAAATGCCACCATGATCACTTATATCTCAGTTACAGACCTCAATGATAACAAACCATATTTTCCCCAATTTCTTCCTGGAAAAGAGTTCAAAATTAAGGTTTGTGGAGCCAAGTAATTTTAAATGAATCTTTGGTATAGTAGAGAGAGCTGTCTATACTAAGGCTAGGACCTTGGACAAGCTCTCACTTCCATCTCTCTCATACTTGCTTTCTCTGCTATAAAATACTGGAATTGCATTTAGAAGATACTGAAGGTCTCTTGGAGCTTTAGGGCTTTGCTGTGATTCCATAATTCCTGCTCATATAAGACTATGCATCATTTGTTTTGAGCACCATCTTGTGGTAAAAAATCTGAATTTTTCAAATACTATCTCAGTGAAGAGTTTAGTTCATCAACAAGTAAACAAGTAACCACTGGGTCAGAACTTTGCAATTTTTTGGCAAAACAAATCCTAATTGTATTTCTTTTTTACTATTTGAAAACTATTAATAGCAGTTGTTCTTATCAGAATATTTATCTTCAATTCGAAAGATTACCTTAACTTATGTTGAAAAAATGATATCCATCTCTACAGAGAGAACTAATGAACTCCTAGTATAAACTGAAGTATGATTTTCTCACTTTATTTTTTTTCTTTTTTTGGGAATATGAAAATAGGTTTTGCATTATTATATAAAACTGATTTATTACTTGATCTCTCAGTGGATGGGGGACTGAATGGGAGAGAATTTGAAATTCCAAATTTGAAAAGACTGATAAAAATAAGTAAATAATAAATTGAAACGTTGAAAGAAAGATCACTTTACCAACCATTCATGAGTTTGACCTGATTTGGAATGTTTGCACTGATCTCTCTGCACCCTTATCCCACTCTATCCCTCCAGGCTCCCCCTCCTCACTCCCCATTCAAAGCTAACTAGACCTCCATGAATCATCTCATGCTAACAAATCTTGCTAATATGATGCTCTAAAAAAAAATGATCCAGTCATCCTATTCTTATAGAAACTTACTGAATAGCCACAGAAAAGGTGTTATTTTGACACAATGGGTCCACATCATTGTATGTATTTACTTCACCTGGATGAACCCTGATCTCACGCTAAACACTTAAATTTGTTAAGGAAGTTACTATCTCTGATCCAGCTCTCCAGGTTAGGGACCATATAAAAGCCAGACAAGCCATTATCTTTGTGCCCCCTGAGTCATTGAAATATTGACCAGATTTGTGCATGGACTACAGAAATGTGAAAACATGAAATGTGTCTACATGGTTAGGAGATTCAAGTCAAGCTCCTCAAGTTTTAAGAGACACATATTTTGTCCTTGCAGTAAGGTTTTGCATTTTCTTCCAGTGTGATTGCCCATGACAGCCCCTTTGTGTATAACCTTTATGGGCAAACATATGTACCACTTTTTTCCAGTACTTGACAAGAAGGGCTTAGTGGATCTGGAATGAGAAGGTGCTAGAATCCCCAAAGGAAATTCAGAATCTCAGTGTTTTCAATTTTCTTGATTTCCTTCTTTTAAAGAGTCAGTAGAATCTGTCAAATACCCTGTAGGGTAGTTGGCTTGTCTTTAAATGGAGCTCTTTAAAATGTGCAATTTGGCATATTTCCATGGCCTCTACCCAGATAGCTTTACAGAGAATAAAACTGAATTTCAGGTCAATTTTCAAAGTAAATGAGAAGAGTTAAACAGATGATATTCTCTCATTTAAAGGCTTTCTAACATATTTTATTTTTAATTATAAAATACACTTGTAAACCATTCGCTTTTATGGCAGGTCCTGGAAGGTCAAACTGCAGATATGTTGGTTACCACTGTATTTGCAAAGGATCTTGATTCAGGAAACAATGGAGAAGTTTTATATTCATTATCTTCAGGTAAGATTTTATAATTACTATGGAGAGATTACCAGAAGTCTTTAGGAGAAATGGAAGGCTGACAGATTTTGCAGTTTGTATGTTCTATTGAAGATGGGGGGAGGGAAGGAAAGGGCAGAGGGAGAGACAAGAGAGAAGAAAAAAGAAGAGAAAAAGAAGGGAAGGGAAAGAAAGGAAGAGAAGGGAAGGGGAAGGGAGGGGAGGGAAGAGAAGAGAAAAACATTTGAAATTATATGAGCAATCTCTCCGGTTATTCCATTTTTGTTGCTATCCCTCAGTCCACTGTGGTTCCCAAATGCTTCAGAAGGTGAGGCATACTCAACTGTGATGAGTATGATTTTAGAATTGGGGACCTTAGCCTACTTTGTGTCATGGACCCATCTGGCAGACTGGTGAGACCCATGAGTCCCTTCTTAGAATCATATTTTTAAATGCTTAAAATAAAATACCTAACACTATAAAGGAAAGTAATTTTCCTGAAATAGTTATCAAACATTAAAAAAAGTTGAGGAATCACAAGTTAAAAACTCTTTTCTAGAATATCCTTACCAACATACTCAGAATCTGTTCATTCTTTTTAAACTGAGGATAACCTTAATAATCTTTCCTAGCATTCCCAGTCAGTTAGAACACCCCTTCAATGTTCTTTTTGACTGCCTTTTGTCTCATCCTTCTTTATGGTGAAACTTGAAGAAGGAACAGTTTTGTAATGGTGTGATCACATTTTAATATAATCAATGTTGAGTGAAGTCCTTTCTGGAACACCTCCCCCCCTCCTGCTCTGGCACCATTTGTTTTCTTTATGGATATTTTTTACCGCCCCCCCTTTTTAACTTGATTAATTCTAGTTCTTACCCTTCTCCTGATCAATAGACAAGTTAAGTATTGTGAAAAACAATATTTGCATTAAATTGTATCCATTGCAATCCTTTTAGCTTGATTAGCCCTTAGATATCCAGTGCCTTCTCTCAAGAAATCCTTGCCCCACTGCAACTACAATTGTTTTCAAGATAGTGACTGTACTGTACTTGATGGGCAATTTGAGGAATTTTCAATGATAATTTGCTCGCATATGACTTTCACCATAATTTAGAACCTAATTCCTGTATGCAATATGACTTTACTGTAATTATGTTTGTACTCATTTGAAATGACCTTAATTTTGAAAGCGTAATGGAAAAAAGGAAGGAGTTTGAAAACTTAATGGAAAAAAAATGATAGTATGCCTTCTATGTCAAAACAGAAATCTTCTAACTTTCATAAGTCATTTTAATATTGTGAGGCAAGGATTACATTTTTCTCAATACATACCATTGTGATATAAGCAGAAAACATATTTAAGTTTCTGGGAATTCTAAAGGGAATATATAACTTTGTTGAATATCATATCTGAAAATTACATATGTACACATGTATATACACACATACACATATAATTTTCATACACACATACATTCATATATGTGTGCATGTGTTCATGCATATGTGATAGGTATGTACATCTCATGGTTCAAAGTTCATTTGCTCTAACTCAATTCTCTGTATCTGTGTAAGGGTCAGAGTTGGGAGAAGCAAGATCTTAGTCTTCTGGCTTCTACATTTAAGAGGGAAGAGACTTGATTCCAGACTCTCTTCAAGTTCCTAAAGGGAAACAAAGACCCTGTGAAGAAACTCATAGAGAATCCAGCACTTTGCTCATGTCCCCATTTCCAGCTTAGTACACTAGAGCATTTAAGAAGTTTCTTCTTGGATGGGATCTCAGACTTTCTTTCTTGGTTGAGCTGAGATTTCTTGTTCCCAATGGGATGTCATTCACTCTGTTTGTAATTTGGTATATATTCTCATCTGTAGATTTTATTTGATTTCTTTTTGCTATTGACTTTTAAAAATAGGTTTCTTTGCTATGTGCTAAGCATGTTCATTGTGCAAATACCTGTTGGTGGGAAGGGGATCAAACCTGGCTTGACCCACATCATCCTCATTAAGAGACAGTAAACATTAACTTAACTTGAAACTAAAAATTATTTTCCCAGACTAACAATATTTAAGGGAGCAGATAAAATTCTATCCTGGTAGCCTTTCTCAGAGGAGTGCAGAATGACCAGCCACTGGTCCTAAGGTCCTGCCCCTGCTCCTGACAGGAATCAAAGTTTCCCTTGGATAAAAGTAGGGGGAGGAGATTCTAGATATCCTTTCTTACCTCCCTGTCAGCCATATCTATGTGTATATGGATATACAAAACTTATGTGGCCAAAACACAGAGAAAAATCCTTTACAAATCAAAAGATGTAAAGTTAAAGATAGATGGCTGAGCATCATATATATTGAGTCCCTAAGTTATACCTTTCTTTGCAAAAAAGTACTCCCCCCAGATAGTATACCAGGTTACCTAATGAGGACATCATGACCATCTTTCCAAGTTTACCTTCTATTTACACTGTATGTATCTTGTATGCATATAAAATGAACATAGTTGTTACCCCTTGCCTTCGCTATTAGAATGCAAGGTTTTTGAAATAGGAACCATGTTTTTACCTTTCTTTGTACCCTTAGCACTTAGATTAGGACAGTGCCTGGCACATAGTGAATGCTTAATAAATGCTTTTTGATTAGTCTTTTTTTTCCATTATAATTTCAGTTCTCAGTTGACTTACTTGTGATCAAATAGGGTAGAGAAATTTTCTTTTTGTATTTCTCAAAATGTACTATATTTCCATATGCAGATGAGCAGTAACTTTTTAAAGTCATTTCCTGACAAAGTTGCCTATATTTCTTGGGTTTTTAGGATTAAATATGTTAGCAATAAACTTTGATTTGTTATAAAAATAGTGAGGCTTGGGGCGGAGCCAAGAAGGTAGAGTAACAGCTCAGACTTTCTAGAGAGCTGCCACCAAGCCCAGCCAAATACCTGTAAAAAATGGCTCTAAACAAATTCTGGATCTGCAGAACCCACAGAATGATGAAGTGAAGAAAATCTTCAGCCCAAGACAGCTTGGAAGGTAGCCAGGAAGTGTCTATCACACCACGCAGGGAGCAGGGCGCAGTTCAGCATGGCCCACACAGGCACAGACAGGACTTGAGCAGTCCTTGGAGAGAGTGAATCTCTCTCACTTGTGGCAGTTTCCAAACTTCAGGACCCCAAAATGCCGAGGACAAATTGGAAGATCAGGGGAAAAGCCTAAGGAACAAATGTGGGAGAGTGGAGTGGTCCAGCCCCAGGGTGGCAGAGGGAGAAGGGGACTAAGGAAGCTGAGGCAACCATAGCAGCAGCGGTGGCAACTGCAGCCACTGTTTCTGGAGCGCTAGGCCCACAAATTGTGGAGGGATCAAGTGGCTGACAGTACACCCCTTCACCCCCATTGGAAGCAGATAACTCCCTTGACAAAGAGCTCAAAAGTGAAGTAAATGGCTGGGGAAATGAGTAAAAACCAGAAAAAGAATCAGACTATAGAATCTTACTTTGGTGACAAGGAAGACCAAAGCATGCAAACAGAAGAAAACTAAGTTAAAGCTTTTCTATCCAAAGCCTCTAAGAAAAATATGAATTGGTCTCAGGTCATGAAAGATCTCAAAAAGGGTTTTGAAAATCAAGTAAGAGAAGTAGAGCAAAAATTGGGAAGAGAAATGAGAGTGATGCAAGATCATGAGAAACGAGTCAACTGCTTGCTAAAGGAGACCCCAAAAATGCTGAAGAAAGTAACATTTTAAAAAATAGACTAACCCAAATGGCAAAAGAGATCCAAAAAGTCAATGAGAAGAAGAATGCCCCCCAAATCAGAATTGGTCAGATGGAAAAGGAGATCTGAAAGCTCACTGAAGAAAATAATTCCTTAAAGATTAAAATGGAGCAGATGGAATCTAATGACTTTATGAAAAATCAAGAAATTATAAAGCAAAACCAAAGGAATAAAAAAAGCAGACAATGCAAAATATCTCATTGGAAAAACAACTGACCTGTAAAATAGATCTAGGAAAGATAATTTAAAAATTATAGGACTATCTGAAAGCCATGATCAAAAAAAGAGCCTAGACATCATCTTCCAAGAAATTATCAAGGAAAATTGCCCTGATATTCTAGAACCAGAGGGTTAAATAAATATCAAAAGAATCTACCTATTACCTACTGAAAGTGATCCAAAAAGAAAAACTCCTAGGAATGTTGTAGCCAAATTCCAGAGCTCCCAGGTCAAGGAGAAAATATTACAAGTAGCCAGAAGGAAACATTTCAAGTATTGTGGAAACATAATCAGGATAACACAAGATCTAGTAGCTTCGACATTAAGGGATTGAAGGACTTGGAATACGATATTTCAGAAGTCAAAGGATTTAGGATTAAAACCAAGAATCATCCACCCAGCAAAACTGACTATAATGCTTAAGGGGAAAAGTGATCATTCAATGAAAAAGAGGACTTTCAAACATTCTTGAAGAAAAGACCAGAGCTGAATAGAAAATTTAACTTTCAAACACAAGAATCAAGAGAAGCATGAAAAGGTAAATAGAAAGAGACATCATAAGGACTTACTACAGTAGAACTGTTTGCATTCCTACATGGAAAGATAATATTTGTAATTCTTGAGACTTTTCTCAGTGTTTGGATAGTTGGGAGGATTATACATGTATAAACAAAAGGCACAGGATGAGTTGAATAGTAAGGGATGATGTCTGAAAAAATGAAATTAAGGGGTGAGAAAGGAATATATTGGGAGGAGAAAGGTAGAAATGTAATGGTACAAATTATCTCTTATAAAAAAGGCAAGAAAAAGCTTTTTCAATGGAGGAGAAAAGGGGGAATATGAGAGGAAAAAAGTGAAACTTACTCTTATCACATATGGCTTAAGGAGAGAATAACATGCACACTCAATTTGGTATGAAAATCTATCTTACACTACAGGAAAGTAGGGGAGAAGGGAATAAGTGGGTATGGGGGAATGATAGAAGGGTAAACACTTTTGAGGAGGGACAAGGTCAAAAGAGAGAATAGAATAAATGGGGGGGGCAGGATAGGATGGAGGGAACGATAGTCTTTCGCAACATGACTTTTATGGAAGTCTTTTGTATAGCTACACATGCATAACCTATATTGAATTGCTTGCCTTCTCAGTGGGGATGGATGGGGAGGGAGGAAGAGAGAGAAGTTGAAACCTAAAGTTTTAAAAACAAATGTTAAAAGTTGTTTTTACATGCAACTGGGAAATATGCAATACAGGTAATGGAGTATAGAAATCTATCTTGCCCTACAAGAAAGTAGAGAAGATGGGGATAAGGGAAGGAAGGGATGTGATAGAAGGGCAGGCACATTTGGGGAAGGAGTAATCAGAATGCAGTGTCTTGGGGTGGAGGGAGGGGAGAGATGGAGAGAAAATTTGGAACTCAAAATCTTGTGGAAATGAATGTTGAAAGCGAAAAATAAATAAATTTTTAAAAAAACAGTGAGGCTTTGTTGGGGACAGGTAGGTATGAAGGGAAGAGTATAGAGGCCATGGCATTTGCTTTTTATTCTCTGCCTTTTTATTTCAGAGGATTTATGAGGTTTTTTCCATGCTTAATATTTTTTAAACCATTATGACTGACTTGGTCAGCTTAAAATGTGATTGAAGGGAGATTGTGCAAGAGAACATAACTGATGCTTCCAATACCACCTTCACTCTAAGTTTCCTCACTGGTTGTTATTTTTTTCTTAGCTGTAGCTCACGTTCATGGGCCATTCAGTCTATACTTGTGACTATTTACTTTCCATTGGCAAGGAAAGAATGAAAAGCCAACTATCATAAAGTAGAATTACTTCTCAGCCTGAAAGGGAAGGAATGAAACTCTTGCAATCCTTTCATGGAATTGACTGCAGTCACTACCATAGTGCTATGGGATATGTTGTATTTGGTTTTGTGTGATTGACTTCTAGGAGGGAATAATAAGAGATCATTTAAGTTACAAATCTCTAGAACAAGCAGTGGATTAAACCTACTTATATTCTTAATCTCCCAACGATTGATGCATGTTAGGAAATATACGGTTTTTAGTACAGCTGTGCTTTTCAGAAGCAGAAAACAATGTTTGTTTTTACGGAAAGAACCAGTAGGATTATAGTTAGTGTAATGGAATTTCTTCTACATTATCTAATTTTAAAATGCTTCTGTAACCCATTTTCCACTTAACTCTAGATGCACTCTGATTGGGGTTCAATGTGGGAATTTTGGATCATTATAATTTATTTCATATGGCTTGAGCCCCCACTCAGTTTCTTGGGAATGTCCAAAGCTTATCTAAATTCAGTTTTCACCTTATTCATAGACCAGGCAGGAAGCATCTATTAAAATAGTAGAATATTTAATTGAGAAAGAATTATAAAACAATAGAAAAAGTATCTATGATTTTATAATCCTGTGTAAGTCTCATTGCTTACTCCCAAATGAATGAAACTTTGTTCCCACTTCTCAGCAGAAAAGAAACAGTTTCTCTGAGAGTCATACAGGGAAAAAGATCTCACCAGCTCTCTTTCTTTCCTTAGAACTAGAATACGGTAGCTATAACTTTTAGTGTAGATGTCTACTTGGGATCATGGTGTTGCAGTTTACCTCTCTGCTCTCAGACATAGTTTCTCCTTAATCTTTGGTATTTCAGGAACATGCTAGGACTTTTGGGTTCCTGGATGTCACTATCACAGTCTTATAAACTCCTTAGTTTGATTCTGTTTATGTGTCTCCTTTTCCTCCCAGTATCCCAATGTTGATATGAAAAAAGATAATTCTTTGTTTCAGAAAGAAACTTTTGATCAGTAAAAGCCCTATCCAATTTTCCAAGGACACTTCAAACCACGTTCCCCCTCCTGTTTAATTTTGTACTTAGTTCATTCTCTGTCAGCGGTGTCCAGAGGAGATAAATGCACTTAGGGACCAGCTCTGTGGGTGAACATTCAAATGCATACCACTCTAGACAATGTCTACTCTTTTCTAGTCACTTGTTCCTCTGCAAATAGGCTGAATTATTAAATGATTATAGATCTCATTGAGGATTCTCTATAGTGTTCTGGGGCTTGATGCAACCAGACAAGAGCTTCTGGAAGACCTCACCATCTATTGGGAATTCCTCTGTCATTTGCTGAAATTCTCCATGGAAAAGTTCTAGGGAAAAGAGAGAGATATGTATAGATAGAAGGATAGCTAGCTAGCTAGCCGGATGGCTGGAGATATGTGTGTGTAACACAAACAGCAAAATATTCACAAAGATGTCTACAATTATCTTATTTCATTGACAAAAGCATCACAAATAAAGGAAAATTATTTTTAAAAATCTACTAATAATGGTATTTGTGCTGCTAAGTCATCTATAATGCTAGTATTTCTCAGAGCTATTTGGCTTGTTGCAAGTTCCAAATTTCAAGCAGGATTTTTAAAAAATTCATTTTTGCTGTTTTGTAACTCTATCACCATCATTCTCTTTTTATATATATACTAGATCAGTATAGTATTTAAGGCCTGTTCATTTTTGAAAAGGCGAGGTACACTTGGGCAAATGGATCTCTTCTTTTGTCCTTGTCAATTAACATTAGAGTCTTGATTCTGTTTTCATTTAGAAGAGAGTTCAGATCACTTTAAGATTGATGCCAACAGTGGGGAAATAAGAACAACGACCCCACTCTCATATAACCATAGGCCACACTACAGAATGATTGTTGTGGCAAGTGACCAAGGAATGCCTTCTCTTCAAGGACATGCAGTCATTTACATTCAGGTAGGTTTTTCTTCATAGATCTTTGGCCTCACTGCTCCTTGTTCCAGTGAACGGAATGAGCAGGAGGCAATTATTTGTGTTCTTTGAAGGGAGAATTTCATTCGTTACACTTGATGGGTGCAGCTTGATATTGACAACAATTGTATGAATTAGGAAGGAGATACATTTTTAGAGTTAACTGTCCTGGAAAATCTTTGCAAAAAGTTTTCTTATGCATTGTATGGTTTAAGAAATCTTCGCAGCTGTTTCTGTGCAAAAAACATCTCCTGGGTTACCTCTAAAAGTATACTTGCCACTCCCAAAGACCTGTGGAGGGCAAGCTGCACACAAACAGAATCTACATAATAAATTCCATTACTTATTATTTTTCTTGAAGTTTTACAGAAGTCACTCTAGGACTTGCAATTTTGAATTTTACTTTAATCATGGTGAACAAATGAGCTACGAGTAGTCTCCTTAGAGGGAAAAAAATAAAATCAGCAAAAAGCAGTAAAAAAAAAAAGGGGGGGAGTATGAATAAATAGATTCTTTTTGAGCTTGCATGTAATTACCATTAATACAAAGGCAAAAGGAAAATAAGTCCCTGAGAGCTCAGTTTCCAAATCCAATTCATTATTGATTAGGGATGTGTGGGTTAGGAAAAACTCGTCTATCATCATTCCTCAAGTCTCTTGTTTCAGACAAACAAAAACACATGATACTTAAAATGTACACAGATGTTGTCATATATATTGGCCTCTGGGATTAAGGATAATTTTGGGTAACTTTAAAAGAGGCACTAGTCATCCCACATTCCCAGTGAAGAAATCACGAGACTCTAGCATATTTTTAAGCTTTGAATGACTTCACTAAACTCTCATTTCAGATGTTGGAACAAACTGAACAGTGCAAGTTCTGCAGTGGCTTTACCTACTATGTGTTGTACATTTTTTGCTGTCTGCCCAGATGTAATATAAAAAGAGCTGACTTTCTCTGATGAATCACCCTCTAAATTAATGTTGAAATGGAACAATGGAGACAAAAAAAAAACCCTAGCAGATTTTCTGTATTTTTGTTTCAGGTGATTCCACTCTCCAAAGAGAGGCCGTCAGTTTCTCGTTATATTCAGCATTTGGTCATACCAGAAAACTTTAAGCCTGCAAAAATAATGAGCCTGAAAAAGTCCCCTGATTATCTACAACAGCATAATGGAAAGTTACGGTTAAGTATAGTTGAAGAAGACAAGGATATCCATTTTGAGATTGACAGCTCAACAGGGGACTTATTTCTTTCCAGGGAGCTTGACTATGAAATGGCCTCTCACTATCTTCTTAGACTGACTACAAAAGATAACAGCCAAAATCCTGCACTGAATAGCACCATCTTCCTTAGTATTGATGTGGAAGACCAGAATGATCATTCCCCTTCTTTCCAGGATGATTTCATAGTGATCAGCATAGAGGAGAATGTTTCTTTAGGTACCTTGGTCTACACATTCAATGCCAAAGATGGAGATGGCAGTTTTCTAAACAGCAAAGTACAGTATTTCATTGAAACTAACAGCCCTGGTGAAAATCCTTTTCTTATCCACCCCTCCTATGGCACATTAGTCACTGCATCCCCATTGGATAGGGAGACCATTCAGTCCTTTATCTTGACAGTGACGGCATCAGATCAGGCTGTGAATGTAACAGACCGGAGACTGAGAACCATGACAGCCAAGGTGGTCATTTTAGATGTCAATGACCACAGTCCTAGCTTTGTGTCCTCTGATATTACCTATATCTCAGAAGATGAAGAAATAGGCTCCCTGGTTCATCACATTGTTGCTAAGGACCCAGATGAAGGAAGGAATGCAAGAATCACATATCACATTCTCTCAGGAAATGAAAACAAAACCTTCATGTTGGATGAGATATCAGGTAGGGTGGAATATGATGACTTTAATTTTAACCTACATTTAACCAGGTAAATTCATACTTTTAAACTTCTTTCATGTATTCTTTTGAAATTACAGTTATGAAGATGTGAGAGCTACAATTTGAAAATTTAAATGATTATCATTTGTATTTCTTTCTCCTTACTGTTTCCTCCTTACTCCTTTCAGCAAACACAAATTGACAAAAATGATAGCTTTTGTAGAAAAGCGCTACCAAATCAATAGACTGGCTGACATATGGGAGACATAGATACAGACACACAGAGACACAGGGAGACAGAAAGAGAAGAGGAGAAAGAAATAAGAGGAGAGAGAGATGTTCCAGCAAAAGGTGTCATGGATCTTTGACTGTGGTGATGCTTTTTCAATTGCTTAGGCATTTTTCTGGTACATAAAATGATAATTGCCAAGTACATTCATGTGTGAAAGGTTTATCTCTCTCTCAAGGTTCATATTTCTCATAAGCAGACTTAGCAGAAGGGTTTTCAATGGTTCCAGGCTATAAAGTGGGAAAAGTATTCAAGAGGAATAATTATTCAAAGGTAGGTTTTTAGAACCCTAAACCAGAAAACCTCCTCCTCAATTATTTGGAATAAAACTTCATAGGAGGTTGAATTGTTTATGGAAGAAAATACCACCCCAAAGGAACATTTGATCCTGGGAATCTGGGTGCAGTTGTCCAGTAGAAATCTTTATCACACTTTCAGCATATGGGTAGTTAGAAAACAAGAGTGGGCTAGAAGCTCAACCATGTTTTATTCATGAAGTTTATTGTCTTCCTCATAAAGTCTTTGCTTTTTACTGTCAGTAAAAGAGGCAGTTAACAGATAGGCAGTACAAAGGGAACATAATTCTGTAATGCAACGCTGAGAATTTCAGAAGACCAGAGCCAGACTCACATTCTCAATAACCAGCTTATTTAGGCAGGATATAAATTTAACCTGTAGTAATCGTGAGTACCATTTGAGATACTGATTTAGACTTCTATTACCCTGGAGGTCTTTGAAGAATGTAAGCTAGATGTCTTGGGTGGTTTAATTATAGCCCTGTCTATGGGTAGGGAGAGAGATGAACTGGGGATTCTTTACCTGGAGCTAACCCCCAAGGAGTCCATGAATCAATTTTAGGGGGTTGGTGAACTTGGACAGGAAAAATGATGTATCTTTATTTTCATTAATCTCTAAATGATGCTTAGCAATTTTTTTCAATTATTGAATTAAAAAAAAGTTTTTTTCTGAGACGGACTTTACTAGTAAGACTGATAAAAAGGTGCCCATCATACACACACACACACACACACACACACACACACACACACACACACACACACACACAAACAAACAAACGATTGAGAACCTCTGAATTAGATGAATTCTTGAAGGTGCATGTTTTCCTTTAATTTTATGTTGGACTAGATCTTCATATCATATCTATGCTTCAGTCATGAACATTTATCAAAATTTCAAATTAGTTTGGGTTCCCCTCACTACTCCTTCACAATTGCAGAGCCTGAATGAATTTTCATCAAAATGTCCCAGTGAGATAGATGAATTGTGAAAACTTCCTGCCCCTTTGGGAATATTGATGACAATTTTATCATTAAAATTTTTCCACCTAGGCTTGTTAACAACGATTTGTCCTTTGGACTATGAAACCCAAACCTTTCATATACTGACCCTCCTGTCACTGGATGATGGCCTGCCGGCACTCTCCACAACACAGACCTTGACCATTTATGTCCTTGACATAAACGATGAAGCACCAGAATTTAAGCAACATCTCTATGAAGCTACAGTTGCTGAAAACCAACGACCGGGGCAGTATGTTACCAAGGTGGAAGCTGTGGACAGAGATTCAGGTAATTTCATTCCCTTTACTTGTTTGGCGTAAATTATGGAGCCACACATTGTTTCTAGAGAAAAATAGTTTAACTGTCTGGGAATGGCTTTCTGAAAGACACTGTTCATTCATTCTCTGGAGAGCCAAAATATAGCTTATATACAAAATGCAGACTCAGAAAATGATACTTGGCTTAAATTGAAAGTTAAACATGGGCCAGGAAACAGAATCACTTGACTCTAGCTGTTCTGGTTTTCTTTTACCATTCAATTAAAAAAAAACATTTTTTATTAAATTCCTAGGGTAAACAAAGCACTTGCATGATTAAGGTGATACAAAAACAAAAATGGTCACAATTCCTACTTTCAAGAACCTTATAGTCTGGAAGAATATGTTCCCAGACAAACCTAATACAACATGGAGTATAATGTGAACAAAATGAAAATAATAACAAATCCAGACAAAGTGCTTCTGGCAAATTTAAGTAAGCAGAGAACACTTTCATATGGAGATAGGCTTCTCAGAGGAAGTGGCACCCAACTAAGGTTTAGAGGAAGATTTTGTTTTCTTGAAATAGGAAGAAATGAGAGGAGGGAGAACATTCTAATTCAAGCAGATACATTTGTTATTGGTCATTCATTTTCAGTGGTGTCTGACTCTTTGTGATTCCTTATTGAGGTTTTCTTGGCAAAGATGCTGGAGTGATTTTTCATTTCCTCTTCCAGTTCATTTTACAGATGAGGAGACTGAGGCAAATGGGGTTAAGGTACTTTCCCAGGGTCACACAACTAGTAAGTGTCAGAAGGTGGATTTGAACACAGGTCTTCCTGACTCCAGGCTTTGCGCTCTACTCACTGCTTCTTGCTGTGCGTATGAAAGGAGGTTAGAAAGCATAAGTCTCAAAATACCTAATCGTCCACTGGTATAAAAGTTAGTGGACATTCTTCTTTACCTTTTCCTATGGAGATGTATCATAAGACACCATTTCTTTTGTCTGATTATTTTATTGCAGTACTTAGCTTAATGTTTTGCACATGCTAGGAACTTTTATATTTGTTGATTAAATTTTGATAAGCACC
This sequence comes from Notamacropus eugenii, assembly GCF_028372415.1. Taxonomy (NCBI): domain Eukaryota; kingdom Metazoa; phylum Chordata; class Mammalia; order Diprotodontia; family Macropodidae; genus Notamacropus; species Notamacropus eugenii. The sequence goes on along the minus strand of NC_092877.1, from coordinate 152,699,124 downwards.
GTGGGAAGTATAGACAATCTATTTCTTCTTTCCTTTTAGAATTTAACAGTTAAAGAAACAATCTCAGAAGACAAAGAGGGTTCTATTCTTTTAGCTCTTATATGCTACACCCAGGAAAATGCTTTCATATCAATAGACACTCAAAATGGAAAGGAATTGGAATCGCTTTTTTTTCCCCAAAATACTTACCAATAAAATGGCTCTCATCTTTCATGAATTAGAGTTCTGTAAAAGTTTATATTATTTGAAATATAGCTACAACCTATATGCTATAATAGTAATCAAAATAAATAATAGAATATGCAGCTTTTGTCATTAATTGGATATGCGTCATTTGTGAATGTCAGTAAAAAATGGCAACAGCCACACCAGTCTCTTTCTTTCCAATTGTTATATATAATAAAATACATTGCACACCTATATAACATAATGCCCTATTATTGCAAGGTAAAATAACACTGGAAATATTTCTGCTGTACTCAAAATGTTAGTTCAATTTCTGAATTCATGACATATGTTTAAAATCTCCTAGGTGCTTCTGCTACATCATTTTGATATTCTGGACAAATAGATAAAGTTTTTTTGCCCTTTAATTCTTTGCTACTCTATTTGACTTCTTTTCATGTTTCTAGTGAATGTGGTAAACAAAGTTGAAATGTGGAGCTTGTAGGAAGTAATTTCAATACTATGCATAAATGTGGGATAGATTCTATATTGAAATTGTATTGAATTCTTACAACTTTGCAGATAGTTAAAGTCAGAATCACTTATAAATATTTTTACAATGGTGATTAAAACTAATGTTTTTCAGGTGCACTTCTCATTTTTGACCAGAGTGGGGCAGCATGATCAAAGAGTTTTTCTTGCTTCAGTCATCAAGATCTAAGAGCTATTGCATTGCTATGATAACCCTTCATTGCCTTACCATACTACTTAGATGAAGGGTAACACAGAAACTCCTAAATATTAGCATTTTGCAAGGTGAACTCTATACAGCAAGTCATGTAAAATTCATGTAGAATTGCATTCTAACATGCAAAAATAAAACACCATGAATTGCCCATTTTTATACAAACATTTCATGACTCCATCCTTATCTTCATTTAAACTAAGTCTAATGGTTAGCAAACAGTTGTCTATATAAAATTCCTCTGCTGGGTGGAGTCATAATTATATAAAATAATGGTGATTTTGTTCAATTTTCCCTTCACTTTATGGCTCTGGAATTGCCTTGTCTTCCTTCTCCTCCTTTTCTTCTTCCCTTTCCCTCCCTGTATTTTTCCTCCTCCTCTCCTCCTTCTTCTCCCTCGTCCTCTTTTTCCTTCTCCTTTTACTTCCCTTCCTTTTTGATCCTCCTCCTCACTTTGAAAAAAAATCAAAATGTATTTATAGTATTGAACAATATCATGTTTTTTTTTTTAATAGAATATTTCAGAAGTATTTTTTTGTGCCCACAATTCATAGAATTGAAGCAATGAAGGTTTTTGGTGTGTAGCTCACAACTCTTTCAACAGAAGTTTCTTCTCGAATTAAAAAAATGAAACATCAGTAGGTTGTAACTGAAGACATCAAGGCCAAAATTGCAATCTATGAAAATATCCTTTATAGCCTTATAGTTACCTAAGGGAAGAATTCCCAACAAATAGGGATAGAAGAAATCTATGCACCATTTAGGTGCTAAACCAGTGTTAAATTGAAATGACACTTTGAAGGTGTCTTTGAATGCCATTCAGGTGTACTGAAGTAGATAATGGAAGCTTTATTCTCAGTTTAGGTAGGGTAAGATTTCTGGAGCCAAGTTCTCTTCCTTGACCAGGATCTGTGTCTGATCCCAGTAAAAAATCCCTGAAGAATGTATCAGGGAAAAAAAAGGCAATATTGCTTTAAAAATAAAAACCCTTAATGGTGATTCCACTAAGAAACTTAGCAAGGGGAGGAAATGGTTTCCAAAAGCCTTATTTTTTCCCATTAGTTTTTTGGTGGTTCTAAGTCAAGTCGAGCTTTGACTCAGAGTCTAAGAGTCTTCATGCAGTGTCCATAAACATATCTGGAAAGTGCCCTCTAAGCATAAGAGCAATGCGCTAAGGCATGCAAGAGATTTTCCTTGCCGTTTATATCATCTGAGTCTCACTCATACCAGCCCTGTGAAGCAGCTAGGATTATACTATGGTCCACTGTGGCACAGAGAGCTTATCGTTTCAGTGAATATCTGCTTTGTTATATAGCATCTCTGTCATGCCTCTGTGGACTCAGGGGCCATTTCTTAAGCAGATCAGATGCTAATCTGTGTTACTAGATCAGTTGTATCAAAACCCCTTTTTTTTTTTTTTTTTTTTTTTTTTTTTGTTACTGAGGCAAAGATTTCTAGGTATTATAGGCTGATTGGAAGTGGTGTAGGTAGATCTCTTCACTCAGCCAATCTTATATTTCTTAGTCTCAGACAAACTTACACAGTGCTCTGTGAATCCAAGCCATGCCTACTGCCATGAATAAAAGCAGATATTATAACACTGCCCATAGGTCAGGTACCATAAAGGAATCCTAGATGGATATGAATTGAGAAGGGGGAAAGGTCAAGTTTGGCAAAATGAAGTACCACTTCTTCTCAAGAAATGTGAAAGAGAACCACTATTTAAGGAGTGGAACTTACATCACTATTGTCAGGGAAGCATTCTATGGAGAGCAAGGAAAAGAGATATTTGAATGGGTTTCAAGAAGGGAAGATAGGAGGGGAAAGAGCTAAAAGGTAACTGATAAAGCCAAATATTTAGAATAGTTTATGAAAATATAAAAAATCAAATAATAGCTTATTTAGACATACATACTAGAAATCTGGGGCAGTTAGGTGGTGCAGTGGATAGAGCACCAGTGCAGAAGTCAGGAGGACCTGAGTTCAAATGTCGCCTCAGACACTTGACACTCACTTGCTGTGTGACCTTGTGCAAGTCACTTCACCCCAGTTGCCTCATCCTGGGTCATCTTCAGATGGCTCTGGAGGAAAAGTGAGGCTGGTGATCTGCACAGCCCTCACTCAAAACAAAGTCAAGTGTAAGTCATGTCATCATTTTTGATGGAATGGTCTTCTTTGGCAACAAAAGACGAACACACACCCTAGCAATCTGGAATATATTTAGTAAATCAAAGTAACCCAGGGACAAGATTGATATGTAAGGGAGAATAGAAACTGGGATGGGTAGAATGAGAAATACCACCTTCTTGATCATGCAGAGATAATGTTCAAAATTAGTTTATCAAAACCTTGGCAATTTGACAGAAGATATTTATGGAGAATGAGAAAGTCCTTTTTGAAGGGGAAATGTAAAAGTTGTTATGATAGACTTCTATTAAAAACCTGTTAGTGTATCTCTTTTGCCTACCACATAAAGGTAAGATTCCTTTTATTCCTGGTATTTAAGCCCCCTCCTGCTGCCTCCATCGTCTGGTGCCATCATTGATCTCTAGCCTTATTATTCTTTATTACACTCATACTGGTCTCCTAGTCTCTGTACATGCATTGCATTTTCTTGTTCCTGTGTCTTTATTCACATTAGGATCAGAGAGTCATAAATTTAGATCTGGAAGGAACCTTAGAGGTAATTAGGTCCAAACTCCTTATTTTATAGATGAGAAAACTAAGGACTAAAGAGGTAGTGACTTGACCAAGGTGACCCACGTAGTAAGTAAAAGGAAAAAGAAACAGGATTTGACCCTGAGTCCTAACTCTAAGTATAGCTAGGTGGCACACTGGATAAAGTGCCAGACCTGGAGTCAGGAAGATTCATCTTCCCCAATTCAAATCAGACATGTACTAGGTGTGTAACCCTGGCAACTCACTTAACCTTCTTTGCTTCAGTTTCCTCATCTATAAAATGAGTTGGAGGAGGAAATGGCAAACCACTACAGTATCTTTGCTAAGAAAACCCCAAATGGGATCATGAAGAGTGAGACACAACTGAAAATGACTGAACAACAAAAAGATATGCAATAAGTTTGGTCTAGATTTAATGATGAGAGATGTTAAATTTCATTGAAGAAATTGTATGACACTCTCATTGACCCCCAAGTTTCTCCTTGAAACTAAAACTCACTGTTTGAAAACTAGTATTTTTCTGATGAATATCATGTTGTTGAATATAATAGTTTCTGAAGAATCAATTATAAGTCACCTGAAGGGCAAAGAAGCAATGTATAATGGTTATAAGTAGGAAACAGGGTATTGAAAATGACAAATTGTGTGCAAGTAGTAGCATAAAAGTTGTTAATGTGATGGATAACCAAAAATGGAGATGGAAGGTAATAAGAGTAAATTATATGAGTTGCACTGGTGCTGATTAAATATTAAGAGGCCTAAAATCAGGCTGTGGTGTCACATGCCTGTGATCCCTCCTACCATGAAGGCTGAGGAAAATGGATCTCTTGAGTGCAAGAATTCTGAGCTGCAGTGAGCTCTAAGCCAATTAGGTGTCCACACTAAATTGATTACCAATATGGTGAGCCCTAGAGGTTAGGGAACCAGTGTGTGTGTTAGTCCTTCGTTGCCAAAGAAGACCATGCCATCAGAGAAATGATGATACGACTTGTACTTGACTTTGTTTTGAGTGAGGGCTGTGCAGATCACCAGCCTCACTTTTCCTCCAGAGCCATCTGAATCCATTGACCAGATAATCATCAGGATGACTGAAGATGACCCAGGATGAGGCAACTAGGGTGAAGTGACTTGCCCAAGGTCACACAGCTAGTGAGTGTCAAGTGTCTGAGGTAAGATTTGAACTCAGGTCCTCCTGACTTCTGCACTGGTGTTCTATCCACTACACCACCTAGCTGCCTAGGGAACCACCAAGCTGCCTAAGGAAGGGTAAACTGGCCCAGGTAAGAAAGAGAGCAGCTCAGTGTTCTTGTGCTCTGTTCAGTAGTGGGAGTGGGTCTTTGAGTGGCCGCTGTGACCCCAGCCCAGAAAAGATAGAATGATTCAGGGGAGGGAGGGAGAGTGCTCTGAAGGAGGGATGGGGATAGGTAGACAAAAAGACACCCCTCGAAGAAGAATCATTATAGGTGCAGACTGGGTTGACTCCCTATGGCAGATTTATAAGAATTCATGGATGAGAGTCTCACAGAATGAGCAGATTTGGAGGGCTAGTAATCTGCACCACTAGAGGGAGTACCCAGATTATGAGATAGCAAATCCACTAAAAATAGAAGAAAAACACCAGTGTTTCGAATAAAGAAAATCAAAGAGCAATCAAGGAGAGAAGTATGTTCAGTCAAGGGCGAGGAAGTAAGGGTAGAAAATAGCGTGCCCTCTTAGGGCCAGCTTTTCTAAGTGACAACTCTGAGGTATTTGTGGAGAAAGAAGAAACAAGGGTTGTTACTACAGCCCTAAGAGGCTTTTTGTTTGATTTTTTTTTTAAAGGCAGCTTAAGATCCCACCTAATGAAAAACCACAAGTAGTGGAGTAGTCTTTTTAGAATAAGAATACTTCACATTCATATATCACTTTAAAATGTGCAAAGCGCTGCTTGAAGAGCCAGGAAAAGTCAGAGAAGCAAGAGCATGGGCCAATGCCAGGGTACCAATTTGAAGCAGGAAGAAACAAAGGATTTAGCAGCAAACCATGTGGCTCAAGAATTATGATCAAACCATGAAAAAGGGAATGGCCTCAGGCTGATGGCCACACTGCAGAGTTCTACAAGTCTGCTGAGACCTACCCCAGCCAATCTTGGGCTGCATTTTCTATGGCATAGGAGAGGAAGAATAAGGTTTGAAGAAGCAAAAAAAGAGAACAAGAAAGGTTATTAGAGACTAGAAGTTGCTAATGTCAAATATCAATGACAAAAATTTGCATGAGTTCTGCTTCAAAGCCTGGTGAAAAGAGTAAAAGATAAGAGTCTAGTCCACACAAATGTGTGCTATTAAAGTGTAGAAAACAGTTGAATCTTTGTGAAGTTAGTGGATGGTTCAACTCTGGGATTACACAGACTTCTGGGTTTTTTCAGGTAAGAATTGGTCCTCATTTGGCTTGAGTTCCCATTCAAGATCAGCAGATGACTTTGAAAATCAGGATGTATCTTTGCTAAGAGACCAGCCAAGGGACATGCATTATAAAAGCAAAATATTTAATTGGGATTAAAACAGATAGCAAATGAATAGAGAAACAATCTCATATACATTTCATGGATGAGGGATTACAAGTACAATTGAATACTAATGTCCATTAATCTTCTTTATATTGAGAATCTGCTCCCAGTTGGCTCTGTGAGGTGGGATGGATGCTCCTCTATTATTTGACCTGGTTTCTGCTTTCCTTTTTCCTCCTTAAAATGACTTTTCATACAAACACATTGCATTATAGACAAAGAAATTGAAAGACTTGGTTCACCTCATGGCAAATCAATTTCCCAACTGATCATCTAATGCTTGTTCCCCAATAGAATGGTACACAGCTTGCTCTTGGCCAAGCCCTATTACATTTGTTTCACTTAAGATGATTCATGGAATATACCAAAATATCATTGTCCTTGAGCTATAAGGGACTTTCGAAGTTATCTAATTCAACTCTCTCTTTTTATATGTGAGGGAACAAAGACCCTCGGAGGCTAATTGATTTGCCCAAAGATACACAAGAAATAAGCACCAAAGGCAGGATTTTAACCCAGATTCTTTCACTGCAGAACCAATGTACTGAGGTAGTAAGGACAGTTAATAACAAGTTTGATCAAATTAATCTATTGGTTGTACAAATTATGACTGTTTCTCCAAGATCATATAAAAATATGACTTTCCATAAAATTGCTGGAATGCAACATTTTTATACATGCATTGACATGGAAGAAGGAATAATGAATCAAAATGATAGGAGGGTGAGGCTGTTGATGACACTCAGTACCAGTGACAATTCTAGATATTTGCATTGGGAAGGAAGGAATAATTTGAAGAAACAAGGGAATAAAAATAAAGAGCAAAAAAAAAAAGAAAGGGAACATGTGAGGTATTTTGGAAGTTAGAAATTTAATCCCACACTGATCAAATCATTTCTAGTGCCAGGTTCCCAGGCACTAATTACACAGGGCTCCCACTAACAGGATGTGTGGTCCTTCTAATGGCTACTATTTTTATGGTCCTAGGAAAAAGCAGTGGGAGCTTAGAAGACAACTCTGGCCCCTCAAAGGAGGGTGAGAGAGGACTGGTCTATGAAGAACATGTGCTATCTTCTCCTTTTAAAAGGAGAAGATAGCAGTGAAGGGGTGGGAATGGGAGAAAGGCCATTAGGGCTTCAAATTCTATTTGATAACGTGCCTTCACAACAGAAAAGAGATTTTTTTTTTAACATGGTAGAGTTAATGATAAAAACAAACAAACAAAAAACACCAAGTGAGCCTAAAAAGACTAGCTAGGAAACTTAAAAAAAAAAGACCTTTGCTAAAACGGAATAACAATGTTCAGTTGAAAAGTCCTCATCAAGGGAGTTGTTTACAGATTTCTTAAATTGGATTTCTTCATCAATTCAGATCACAGTCAATTGATCAATTGATTAAGCACCAACTATAATTCAGGTATTGTTCTAGGTACTAAGATAAAAAAATGAATAAAACTGTCCCTGACTTCAGTAACCTGACATTCTAGAGGGAGAAGCAAAATGTTCAAATTTAAGCTTCTAAAAGAATATATACAACAGGAACACAAGGTTGAGGAGTAAGAACACTAAGAGCGTTGGGATCAGGAAAGACTTTGTGTACAGGATTCCTAGGGGAGTAGAGGTTGGTGCATTCCGAGCATGGGAGATAGCTGATATGTAGGTATGAGTACAGGTAATAGAGCGTCTTTGGTGGGGCAGGGGTGGGGAGGGAACAGCGACAAGACCTGGTGTGGTGCCTGAAGAGGAATAATGTGTAAGAATTCTGGAAAAAATAAGAAAGCTAAAATTGTGAAGATCTTTAAATGTCATACAGAGAATTTTATATTTGATTATAGAGATAATAATATAGAGATAATTCCTGGAGTTTGCAGAGTAGGCCAATGACATGGTCAGACTTGCACTTTAGGGAAATTATGTTGGTAGTTGTTTGAAGGATGAATCAAAGTGAGGAGAGGTTCAAGGCAAGGAGACTAGCTAGTTGCAATATTCCAAGCTCCAAGTAATAAGGGCCTGAGCAAAAGTGATGATTTTGTTAGAGTACTGGATGGGATATGTCCAAAAGGGATTATAGAGATAGAAATGACAAGACTTGGCAACTAACTGGATATGTGGAGCAAATGAAAGTAAGAGGTAAGTGTAACACCAAAGCAGCAATCCTGAGTAACTAGAATGATAATGTTGCCCTAGACAGTAATGGGTAAGTTTGGAAGAGGGTTAGGTTTGAGGTAGGTGGATGGGTGGGAAAGAGAATGAGTTCAGTTTTTTATATGTTGAGTTTGAGACGTTCAGAGGAATTTGGCAATACCAGCCTTCAGGATGAAAATGGATAGGTAGACAGATAGATAGGTAGAGATCAATAGTTAGATAAATGATGTATGCATAGATGGAAGTGGGAAACATTTACATTAGGAATGATAATTGGACCTATGGGAACTGAATAGATCACCCAAGTAAAACAATGTGGAGGAAAATAGCATAGGATAGAGTATTGGGGTACATCCATACATTATTAGATATGACGAGGATGATGAACCAGTCAAGGAGACTAAGAAGTGGCATTCAGACAAGCAGGAGGACAAAGAGAAAAATGTCACAAAAACATAGAGAGAATAGATTAATGAGGAGAGAGGATGGTTGATAGATATATTTTATGGCTTTGTAATGTGTGTATGGTTTGAGAAAAGAGAAGGGTAACTGACTTGGAAATCCTGAAAGAGGAGAGGTCACAAGTGTTGATGAGAATGTGAAATTTGTTCTTTCTTATGTATTTTTTAAGTTAACATCTTAGAAATTATTTTCTGTCCCTTGCTATTTACAAAAGGCTCTTCTAGGGTAAACACATTATAGTAAAGTGGAGATAAAAACAGAATAGGAAAGAATGAGTATCTGAGTCTATTAAAAACTGCTATGCATATAATGCCAGACTTGGTTTATATTAGTTTGGCTGAATTTGTTAGTTCTGATGAGCTGTTTTTTCCTCTTTTTTTGATTCTGTGTTGTAGGGGATTACTCTAGGGTGTGTGAGTGTGTGTGTAGAGGTATAGTGAGAAATTAAGGTGATATAAACACAAAAGACAGTATCTGCAATGGTGAAGAATTTCTTATACTAATGAATTAACAAGTCTTGAACTCTCACACTGCCTTTTCTTTCCCCTCCACCCCCAAAAGCGCTAATAATGTCAAATGGTGAAATGGAAAACATTTTTTCCCTTAGGAACTCTAGTTGTACCTTATATATGGTTAAATTATTTCTTGAAAATTTCAAGGAAATGAACAAGAGTCTTGGAGTCAGAAGAAACCTATGTTTAAGCCTCAGCTTTGTCAGTAACAATGAAATTGTGCATTCATCACAGTCTCTTTCAGCTCTGGTTTGTCCAGAGTATCTGCCTTGCAGAATTCTTGTGGGGAATAAGTGGGGTCATTTATGTGAAGCATTTTGTAAAGCATGATGTGCTATCTCAGCGTCAGCTCCCAATACTACTCCTGTTATTGCCAGCAGCAGCACCAGTATAAGAGATGGAAGATGTTACCAGAATTTGTACCACTGATCTCACTTTGTACATCCATGCTATATTTCTTTTGAGATAATCAGAGTACTTTGTGATACCCCAAGGTTATTGTTTGTCTTTCATTTCTGAATATGACCAATGACATCAATGGGTGATGTCTTGATTTGTGTGTATGAATTGGATTCAAGTAAAGCAGATTTGCATAGTCGTCAGCTTTGGTTCTGTCTTCCAGAGTCATCAAAGTCCAGTGACAGAACAAAAGCCAACACAACTGGTGATATCCTATGGTAAAGTGGTCTCAGAGTCAGAAAATCCAGTTTGAGTATATTCTCCTCCACCTAATTATGTATGTTGAGCAAGTCATTCAATTGAGCCTTATTTTTCTCATCTTTAAAATGGGAATAATGAAACCAATAATTCGCATATGATTGTAGGGCAGAGCAAAGTGCATCTCACCAAATCTGCATTTTAAGAAGGGTTCCCAGATCAGCCATCTCCTTATTTCCTGCCCAGCTGAATTGCTTTGGACCTCTCCATCATGAATTGGGTACACGCCATCACATGGGGTATGCCCTCCACTCCCTTTCTTTTCAGCTTCCTTTAGGGTTTTGTCTTCTCCCATTAATTTGAAAAATTGTTGAGGATAAACATTGTTTTTCATTTTTATATGTGTATTCCCAGTGCCTAGCACAGCTAGTAAGTGCTTAATAAATGCTTTTGACTGACTGACATTTCCTTCTAATTACCCATGGGATTACCTTTAGCCTCTCTGTAGCTTAGTGATTTCGTCTACAAAATAAGGGGCTTAGATGAAGCCCAAGGACCCTTTCAGTTCTATGCCTATGATCCTAAGTGACTTATTCAGGGAAATATAATTAAGTAAATATCAGAATGAGACTTGAACACAGGTCTTCTGACTCTAAAGAAACAGCTCCTTCTCTTCTACATTACACTGCTTCTTATTATTTTTATGTTGCTTACTTCTCATGCTTTTTTTGAAAATCAAATGAGATATGCAACTTTAACACAAATTGTTTTAGGAATGTAATCCACTATTATTACTTATTTTATTATTCATCAAGTCTCTCTAAGATATAACAGCACCTATTATATTATGTATATGTGTATATGCGTATATAGATATATACATATATCTATGTGTCTGTGTGTATATGATTTCTGTGTTTTCTTTAAAATCTGAACCTATGAAATAAAAAAAACCCTAGGAATAGAACTCATACTTTCTAACTCCAAGACACTTGTTCTATATGTTTGACTATAGTGGGTTCAAGCTTTATTTTAGAATGTGATATATTGAATAAAGATGATTTACTGCAGATGAGGTGGAGGTTTGCAATTAAAATTTTATTGGGAAGGTCCACCCTTTCCCCTCCCCCCAAGTTCTTCCAGCCTTTGATTAAGGTCTAACATCAGTTCCAGGTGCATGGCATGAGTTTTGGGTCACACTTAAAGGCTGATTGTTTGTTAAGAGGGGAACACAGAAAAGTGACTGAATGGAACGTGTGCGAGCTGCAAATAAAACTCATGCTATGGTATGAGATGAATGCCTACTACCCTTTGTGTATAATGTAGGATTAAATTCATTAAAGTTAATGGTGTGAATGATCTTACTCTATAACCAGTGATGGAAATGACGTTATACTCCTCTCAGGGGAGTACTGAAACCACCAAAAAATATGGGAAAAATTATTTAGGATCAGTAATGGGTAAGACTGTGGAACCAGATTTCTTACCCTACACAAGATAAGCATATTGTGTGTATGGGCACTTGTGAGCACACACACACACACACACACACACACAGTGCCATGTGTGAACCTCCTGATTCTTAAGAGGACACAGGGTGCCATTATTGGGTATATGCACCCAAGTTCAGGAACAGCATGGAGAATCATGGCTCCCCCAGCAAGGTTCCTATTGTCTCATTAAATCACAATCAGGGGTGTTCCATGGAGTAATTAAGAATACACTGTAGAGTGCAAACTCATAAGACATTTTTTATGAGAGGGAAAAAATCTTAAACATTCACTGCGGGGAAATCTCAAGAGGCTTTTGAAAAGCCAATCATTTCATCCCATGAGGTTTTTCCTTTGGCAAGATACACACTAGCAAATTTCTCACCTTATTTAAAAGTTGCCTAAAATTATTGTTTGTTTTTTCTTCAGCACCTATCTTCTAGTAAATAATCTTGGGAAAAAGGATGGGAAAATAAACTAATGAATTCCAAAGATATAACGTATATGCTTTTCTCCCTTCTTTTTCTTCCTGAAACCAACCAAACAAAATTATTTCTTAAGGGATCAACTCCCAACTGCAATTTGAAATCATACCAACCGCCATATCTGGGCTTTTCAAGATCAATTCCAACACTGGAGAGGTAGTAACAGCAGCTGCACTTGACAGAGAGACTCAGGAGATCTTCACCCTCAGAGGTAATGTGTCCAAATTCTTGCAATATACAGTTAGGCATGGGTGTTTAATTCAATAGTTTTGTTTTTTGCCCCATACTCCCACCTTATTGTGTATGTCACCTTATTTCTTCTCAAGACAGTTGTTGAATGACTCAGTATATCTATCATGCCCTTTGGTTCACCATCAGGTGTTGTAACAAGGACAATCAAGTTTAGACAGTTTTATCAGTAAAATCTGATAAGGGTTGCCTAGTTTCTCATTTCTCTTTTCTCTAATAATTTGCTAAGGGAACAGGGTAGGTCTCAGTTAAAACCTGCAGCTTGCTAATGCGAAACTTCCTTTTCTCTGTCTCCTGCCAGTGCTGGTGAAAGACCAGGGAGTCCCTTCATTGTCAAGTGCTGTGACTATTCTCTGCAGTGTGAAAGATGAAAATGACCATGCTCCCAAGTTTATTATCCTCAACCCTGAAATCCAGGTTCCAGAGAACCAAGAGCCCGAGATCATCTACACCGTTTTAGCTATGGACATGGATATTGGCAACAATGGAGCTGTGCGGTATCACATAATTGGTAAGTGGTAGACTTCTACAGAATATTGTTCAAGATGAGTTTAGTCCTGCAGACCTATCATGATGCTCTATGGAGTCTGTGGGATAATGTCCGTATAAACTTGTCACAACATGGTCACCATCACATTCCAGTTTTAGTTGTTTTGATTTTAGCATTTTTCTCCCTTCCAACTTTGAAATTGGTCTCCAAGTTTTCCAGGACTTTTAACTAGTCTGCCTTCAAAAAAATTACTGATGGGATAATTATTTTCCAGTTTTTTCCCCTGTGTTCCCTTGTTCTGTTATTTTGAGTGACTAGGGTTTCATTGGTTCAGATTTTCCTCATGGAGGAACTCAGAAGGTATGGATTCCTAGCATTGGCAAGCAATGTGCTACACGGGTTTTCTGCACAGACTTGCACAACCATTACCCACCTGCTATAGCTGTAAGGAATTGTTACTTGTAAAATAATTTAACCCTTGGGAAGGAAGAGAATAACATTTATGAATCACCTACTCTGTGCCAGCCATTTTGCTAAGCGTTTTTTATAATTACTATCCCATTTGATTGAAAGAACAGAAGTCCAGAGAAGTTGTGACTTACCCAGTCATACTTAATAGCTATTAAGTGTTTGAAACCATAATTGAACTCAGATCCCCTTGATTCCAGGCCCAGTGCACTATTCATTGTGCCACCTTTGGGACTAAGATAAGGGTCTTTTATTGAATTAATCTGGAGTTAGCTTCAGTTAGTGAGTGGGTTTCTGAATGCAGTTTCTTTTCATTGTAGCTCTCATTCTCAGTTATCCAGCAAAACATGTGGGGTAAAGAGCTATCATTTAGCATCTAGAAAACGCTATTTGTAGTAGACAAAGATCCCCTTTTGGGTAGGACAAAAGTCTTATAAGGGCATAATAATGACATAATCTAAAGTTGGGTTTGAGAATAACTAGTGGGAGAGGAAACTATAATTGATAATTACCTGCCTTCTAGAAATTCTGTGACCAAGCCAAGTTTTTACATAATAAAAACCACCCACTTTCCTTAAAAAAAATTTAGTCTCCAACTAATAAATATTCATAGACTTATGTAGATTTTCATTCAATATTAGAGACATCAGATACCTTAGAGATAATGTAGTTTAGGCACCTTATTTTCCAGCTGAAACACTTGAGATCCAGAGAAGCTCATATAGCTGGTTGGGGATAGAGCTGGGAGTTCTGCCCTCTTGTATTTGAATATTCTTCCTTTTGGTTCTTTTTAATTACAGCATTTGCTGATAGCTCCAAGTTCCAATTGTCTACTTTATTATTTTGTTCCACAGTCACCCTAGTAATATGCCAAGACAATCTAATCTCCACAGCTCTAATGGAATATTGATATTTGTTATGTCCTTGGTATGGTAGAAGAATTGGTGAATTTGGAATTAAAAAAGGTCCTGAGCTCAAATTCTAGCTCAGCCACTTACTAACTGGTGTGACTGGGCAAGTCAATTAACATCCTCATCTGTGAAGTGAAGGGGCTGGTTACTTTACTATCTACTCTAATTTTATGACCTCTTTTGTGACATCCTGCATCTTACTTTGGTCAGGAAGTATCTTATTTCTCTCAGCGATGTACTAGTTAAGGGTACCAGTTAGGGGAGATGGTCTTGAGAAATATTTCCCTTCTATCTACCTTATAAAATTCTTGTCATTCATATTTTGAAAGACTTTTAAACAACAAATGCATTTTTTGTCAGTCAACAACTATTGACTTAGTGTTTATTATGTACCAGACACTACTTTAAGAGCTGGGGATGCAAAGATCAGCCAAAAAAAAATAATCCTTGCTTTTTTATAGTATTTCATTATTTCTAATTAAATGTAAAGATACATTTCAATATTCATTAAAAATTTTTAGTTCCAAATTTTCTCCCTCCTTCTCTCACCCCACAAGATGGTAAGCAATCTGAAAAAGAAGAAACACACCAAAAGAAAAAAATTGCAAAAAATAAAGAGAGTGAAAGTGCTGTGCTTGGATCTGCATTCTGACTCAGGAGGTTAATAGCATTTTCCCTCATGAGATCTATGCAATTGTCTTAAATCATTGCATTGCTGTGAATAGCTAAGTCATTCATCATACAAATGTTGCTGTTATTATGTACAATGTTCTCCTGGTTCTGCTCACTTCATTTTGCATCAGTTCATGTTAAGTCTTTCCAGGTTTTTCTGAAATCCACCTGCTTGTCATTTCCTGTTGCACAATAAAACAGATACAACTGTCAACTTGCCCATTGACCTAGATTTCTTAAACTTTTTTCTAGTAATCTGAACATTAAGGATTTCCACTGGATCCTCAACTAACCTAGAAATTAGCTGATTGCTCCTATGTTTGAAATAAGGTGTTTCCTCCCCATATATTCCCTTAGTTCTTCCCTACCCATCTACTACTGTTCTAGTTAGTGCCACTCCAACACACTATCTCCACTATGTCTCTTGAATTTGTGTTCTATGCCCTATGACTTGACAGTTCTTCCCAGCCTCCACCATGCCAAAATGTGTACAGCAGGCCAATTAACACTCTTTTTGTAATTAATAGGCAAGTTTATTTTTTGCACTTACCTAATGATTTAGAAACAAAACATTTCCTATAATTGTTAAAATAATGATTCTCTAATTTGAGGTGTATGCTATCCCTGTTTTTCATTGCTCAGATTCTCATTTTAAAAGGAAAAAAAGTGGACTGAAGCACTAGATTATGACATTTAAAATTAATTAAATGAGAATAATTTCATAAGCAAGTGAATTATTAATAACTACTTTTTATTTTGATCAGCATACTAGGAAAGCCATTTTTCCTTGGGATATATGTCATTTGGTAGACCTTCACCTTTGCATTCCTTTTGTTTTTATAGGAGGAGATACTGAGCAGCATTTCACCATTAATGAAACTTCAGGAGAGCTCTCAACAACTTGTAGCCTAGACAGGGAGCACATCAGCAATTTCACCCTCATTATTGAATGTTATGACCTGGGTAGCCCAAGGAGAAGTTCCATAACTGAGTTAAAGGTGACCATCTTGGATGATAATGACCACAGCCCTACCTTCCCTACATCCCAGTACCAAGTCTCTGTGAAAGAAGACCTTGAAGTGGGATCAGTGATCCTAGAGCTCTCTGCAGTGGATGAAGACAATGGCCTAAATGGGCAGGTTGAGTACTTCCTAACCAATGATGCTCTGGGTATCTTCATCATTGACAGAATGGCAGGCACATTGAAACTTGCCCAAGGCCTCGACCGGGAGACAAGATCCCAGTATACGTTTAGGGTGGTGGCCAGTGACTGTAGTATCCAGAATCCAAGGAGAACCACAGTTGATGTGACAGTGAATGTAGATGATGTCAATGACAACAGCCCTGTCTTTGGACAGAACCCTTTGGATATTTTTGTCTCTTCACAAATGTCTGTGAACCAGACCGTTGCCACGCTGGTCAGCTATGACTCAGACTTGGGGATCAATGGAGCTGTGGTTTTTCGTTTTGTTGAGACTCAGTCTTTGTTTCATGTTGATGAACACTCAGGAGAGGTTCGACTTCAAAAACAATTGTCCTCAGAACACTTCCCTGTTTGGCTGCAGGTGAAAGCTGTGGATCAGGGGATCCCTACCAGGACAACCACTGGTCTTTTGGTCATCCACATGCAGGAAAAAGATACAAGATTTTCCTTTAGTCAGCAATTATATACATCAACTATAACTGAGAACAGTGAAACTGGTGAGCATTTGGTCCTGTAGTTTTTATGTGCTCTGCATTTATTGAAAAGCTATTTAAATTCATTTGTTGCACCAATCTTATGGGTTTATTGATAAGTTCTTACTTTCATTTATCCTGGGGCTTGATCCATAAGTTTATATCTAGCAAAGCATGAACCAAAATGTCAGCCATTTAATACATACATATATATATATATATGTATGTATATAGAAAAAGAAACCTAGTTTGAAGTAAATTAAAAATAGAAATATAAAATGTTGAGTTAGCTATAGAAGTTTACACAAATCTAGGGCACCTTTAACTTCCAACTATGACTCTCAGAACATGAAACACAGGAGTCAGCATATCCCTCGAAGTACTGGCACTAACAATTTTTTTCTCCACAAAAATGCTGTAAATACATTGCCCTGCTTTAAGACTGCCATGTTGATAGACAGCCTTCCTCAGAGTCAGAAAAGATGTGAGTTTTAGTATATGTTATGACGCATACTGGCATGTGACCCTGGGTAAGTGGCTTAATTTTTTAGTTCCCCCCCTCCCCAAGCTACTGTAAGACTTTGAAGTTGCTAAACAATTGGAGATCATTATTGGTTAAAAAAGGGTACTTCCTCCCCAGGAGTTCCTGCACTAATGAAATACATATCTGAACCCCAGCCACTATCCCCCACCCTGCCACTTCAGAATGAACAAAACTCTACTATCATGTCTTCATATTAAAGATGAGACTAGACTTTTTCAGCAAGCTTTCCTGACTGGCTATATTCAGCTCCATAGCTTTCATTGTTTAGGGTGATCTTGTGCTCTAAAAGCTAGTACAATGCCTTTCACATAAATGTTCATTGAGTTGAATTGAATATGCCTGTAAAACCCAATTTTGAGTTTTCATGTCCCAATTTTTCTTGTTTTTGCCTGATATTTTCCCTGCGGTCCTCTCTGTCTCCTGGTAACATGATTTTTCTAAATGGCATATTACCCAGAGCTATCCACAAAGTTAGAGAGAACATTCTTGCTTTTGTACTGGTATTTATATTTTGATTAAACTTAAGCAACTATAAATTTCTGGCTAGTAGTTCACTGTGTGCCTGGATATCATTGAAGGCTGATACTTTTCAGGGCTCATGATCCAAGTACTAAGCACAGATAGACTGTGACTGTAAGTACTCTTAGTAACATTGATGTTTCTGCCTGTTCTGTCCTTATGAATCTGCATGATATATCAGGAAAATATGAAATTAAATAATTTATAGCTTTTTTTCACTAAAGATTTTCTCTTTACTTATTAGTGTATGGAGCAAGCAATCTACAGGCTTTTATTATTAAGTGCTATGTGCCAGGCACTGTTAAGGGCTACTCATACAAAGAAACAAGGTGTGTCTATATAGCCTATCCCGTAGAGCTGCAGATGCTTATACAAGAAATCTCGCTGGGGAGTTGGTGGTGGCAGCTTTATGAGGATTTGGATGATGGTACAAGATCTTGTCACTCCACAAAATTTGGGGCACCAAGAGACTTGTCCAGAGTCCCACAGCCAGCATGTAGCAGAAGTAAGACTGGAAGCCAGCTCTTCTTCCTGGTTTTAACTCATCCAGGAGTTCAGTTCCTACCTTAATATTATTGATAATGTTTCTTTCATCCTTCTAATCTTTATATATGATGGGGTTCAAGTAGAAATTGTCCTCAGACAAATTAATATTCTATTCCTGTGCCTTTATGTTTCATATTTGATATGCTATTGCTCAAGTAGATGATAATTGATTTTTGTAATTGAACGGTTGGGATACAAGCTCCTCATCTGTAGATACACTGAAAGCATTTTTCTCATCTTTTTTGGTGAGGTTCAGATAGACATAGTATGAGAACAAGTGACTATCTTAATATTCTTTTAAGTTGAATGTTCTACAGACTTTTGTGCAGGTAGATACAATAACTGGCTTTTTTGTAACTGAGTAAGAAGACTGAGAAGGCAGCTAGGTGGTGTGGTAGATAGAGCACTGGGCCTGAAGTCAGAAAGACTCATTTTCCTAAGTTCAACTCAGGCCTCACTTAACTGTGTTTGCCTCAGTTCCTCATCTGTAAAATGAGCTGAAGAAGGAAATGGCAAAGCATTCTAGTGTCTTTGCTGAGAAAACTCCAAATGGAGTCATGAAGAATCAGACATAACTGAAACAACTAAATTAGAAAAAGAACATCGGAATATAAAGCCATTTTTTTATTGATTCACTGAAACCATCTTTCTGACAATTCTAGTGGCAGAAAGGATGATATGTTCCCACATGGCTTAATTTCTTCTGCCAGGTGTCTGTCCTTTGAAATCTTTTCATCTCATGTAGTCTGGGGATTATGAGTATTCAGTATGTGATATCTATTAAGAATATTTTTAAATTTTTATGTTAGTGTCATATCGGGAAGATATAATGTGTGTCTAACGCTATTCCATTTCCAATACAGTTTATTTGCTGAATTATCGATGATATTTTAGGGCTTGCATGTAGTATGGAGATTTGTTGCCAGTTTATTAAGGGCAATTGGCTTCTGGTGGGTAATCCTAGTCAATTTATCATGTCCTAAAAATTATCCTGTGCAGTCTACATTTTTGCATCCTGAAAAGGATCCATTGAATAGCTTCTCAACCACGTTGGTGCATAATCTATGTTGATCAATATTCTATCCCACCTGAGCTCCTTAAGGATATAACCTTTCTATAATTTCTGGTGGCAAGGAGTTCATCCCCCTCCATCCCTCCAGACAAATCAGAATAATAGACATTTCTATTGCTTTAATAGTATATACTGGTTGAGTTAATGTAAGTTTGTGTCATGTTCCGCTCTTGAATTTTTGTCCATTCATGGTCTCTCTATGGAAGCTGTGGCTGTTCCTTCATTGGTAGTCTCTTTTGTTGCATTTGTTCATCATCCTCTAAAAGGACCATGACATCAAGATGATGACATGACTTGCAGTTGACTTTGATTTGAGTGACAGAGGGCTGTGCAAGGTCACCAGCCTCACTTTGTCCTCCATGGTCATTTGGGTCCAGTGGCCTGATGTTCATCAGGACGACTGGAGATGGCCCAGGATACAATGTGGGACCTTCACTATTTTAGGCTAAGGTCTTATCAGACTCTCACTTTAAGTGAGATGCATCCATTCAATGAATAGGCCTCTTTAGGCAGTTACTCAAGGGATAGCCCCTTTTAAGAAAAGAAACAACAACAAAAACAAACAAACAAAAAATTGAACTGGGAAGGAAAGACCCTCAGGGTTCCTGGGTAGTCTTTAAGCAGAGATTGAATGGCTGCTCATTTGGGTATATTGTAGTGGAAGTTCTTTTTCAAGTGTAATTGGGTATAATGGTTGCTGAAGTGCCTTCTGACTCCAATTCTATGATAAATAAGTTCTGATAAATATGTTACTATACAGCATTATTCTTTCCATATATAATATAATATATATACACATATGCATATATAGCATGTACAATATAGTATTAAACATATATACATATATACTTATATATGTTTTATATATGGTATATTAAGTATGTCTGTCTCTCACCTATATATGACAAGTTAGAGCCTCTAACAGTAGACCTTTACATGAGTATATTACTGTCATATTTTATTTCAACTGATTTTCTATCATTCAGGCAATATCACAACCAGTCTGTGTTCTCCCTGCTCTCCCCCCTAGCCATCCTCTTCTAGCCATCACAGTTGGGATTAATCAGTACAGTTAAGAGCAATTTGATTACAGATTAAATGTTAAGGATAGAAGACAGTTAAGACCAAATTACCTTCTTGCCTTTAGAGGTGGTCTCTTCAGTCTGAGATTAAGACAGGAAAGTTGATGGTTAATTGGAACAAAAGCTCTTGCTGTTGCTATCTGCTGCTGTTGACCTTGACCCCTGGTGAAAACTGATCTCGTCGGTCCACTTACTTTCAGAATTTCTTTATTCCATTCAATTTGATATTTCTCTTTTTTTCTGAAAGAATAAAACACTTCCCAAATCCTTTTTATTAAATTTTACACGTAAGGAAACTTTGAAATAGTTCTGGAAGTGATACAAGCATATGGCATCCATAAATGTGGATATAGGTATATATTACAAGGCATATGAAGAAGGGGCTGGAATGTCTCCTTGAAGCATAAATATGACATATGCAAAGGGCATTAAAGTCTAAGTTGAGAGGTAAAAGTCAGCTAAAAGCTGCAAAATATAGAGGAAAGAGAAAAATGAGAAATGAAGAAAAGTGATAGTTAAGAAGGCTATTGAATTTGATGGGATATAACTAACCTGTATCTGGGTTGACAGTATTTCCTAGAACCCAGTGAAAGAGGGAGTGGTAAGCTTCATAAAATATTGACTGACATTGCAAACTGGCCAAAGCTGTGGTTGGCACATGAAACCAGAGCTGGCTGCCAGATCTTATCATGTAATTTTTATCAGACTTTTTTTCCTCATCAAAATTTTTTTTTAGTTCCAAAAAGCTGGAGAACCGTTGATCATTTCTGTATATAGCATTGACCTTCAGTATACGCCAGAACTTTTTAGCACTAGCATGATAGATCTCAAAAACACTTGTTTTAAAATGTTGGCTGCCATTTGAAAAAAAAGCATTATCCTGACTAGGGGTCTCAGTTTATTGGGGGTCACTCAAAATTCATATCATACTTTCAAATCACTTTGGAACAATTATATCCCAGCTGACTTTCTGGATTATCATGATTTCCCACAATTCTTTTCTCTTATTTGGGCTGTTTTTGACATGCACCTTTAAAAAAATTTTTAAAAAGCATAAAATGTACAAATCTCCTAGTTCATATCCATGATGATCTATATCTATATCCATAATCATTGAGAGTGGATATATCACATTTGGTCTTAATACTTTAGGATTCAATGTGTTTTAAGTTAAGAAATATATTCAAGAAGATAAAATTGTGAAAAGAACTGGACCCAACTAAATTCAATGGAAGGAAATATGTGCTGAAGTTGCCTCAATTTGAAAGATTCTTGGGGATCTGTTGTTTTGGGGGGTAGAGGGCAGGCAGAAGTTGGTCTTGACCTGTGATTTCATGCGTATAGACAACTCACAGTATGAAAACTCCCTCCACCAAAGCAGAGCAGCCACTCATTGGTAACTTGGAGTGTTAGAGCCTGCCTGGGGCACCGAAAAATGGAGATGTTTGACTAAACACATCCTACTATTGTATGATGGAGATAGGGCTTGAACCCAAGTCTCCCTGTCTTCAAGTCAGGCTTCTACCTTCTGTACTATGCTGCCTCCCATTCTGCTTATTTGTCTCATTTTTGAAGGTAGCTTTCAAGCACGATAAGTTCCAAAAGAATAAAAAATAAGTATCCCATAGATGATACTGTGACCAAAACAAATAGACGAGCAACCAAGAGATCATCGTTACCAAATGTCTAATAAGCTGATTCTTTCAACTTGATAAGATATTGATAAGAATAAGCTATGTATAAACCAATGGATATTATGAAGGATTTAGAGTCAAGAATACCTGAGTTTGAATTCTGTCTCAGACACTCCCTAGCTGGGTGATCCTGGGCAAATAACTTCACCTTGGTTTTCTTATCCATAAAACTGGAAAAATAATAGCAACTACTTTACAGGGATATTGTAAGGATCCAATGACTTAGCTTTGCAAACCTTAAAGTACCCAGTAAGCATCGTCATCATCATTAAACAGATAGTCTTTCTTGAATTACTCTTTACAATAGACCACATCTTCATTGCTGCATATTTGACCGAGAAGTTTAGAGAATACCTAATTCTTCTGGGTTTGTTGTTTGTCAATTATACATTGAGCTATTCACCAGTACTTGACTAAATAAGACAAAACACAGCCTTAAAAGTTTTTGTTCCAATTATTTACGTCCTATGTGCATGTTAATGTAATAATAGTGACGATATTTTCATGGTTTTTTAAGGTTTTGAAGAACTTTAAACATATATTATCTCATTTAATACAGCAAGCCTGTAACGTAAGAAATAAAATATTATTATCCCCTTTTACAGATAGAGAAATAGAGGCAATGAGTGAGAGTAGGTGACTTGGCCAAGGATCACCAAGCTTCTAAATGTCTAAGGCAGGATTTCCATAGAGGTCATCCTGTCTCGAAGCTGTGGTACTACTCACAAAATATTAATTGATATTCTGGAGATAACCCTTTAAGGATTCGGTGATTAGCAGTGCCCAAATCAAGCATAAAACATGGAGATGTGTGCTAACAACTGTTCTGAAGAATGTTTTGTGCAGAATCCAAATGCAAAATTCCACTTAGTATCAAATTCTCAACCTCCATTGCACAGATAGCAATGAGCCTTGAGGACTGACCATGAGTTATCTTTTGTTCTCACTATATCACAAGTTCACCTATATTTGCGACACTTTCCAGTACAAAAATAGACTTAATTTTCTCTTTTTCTTCCAATATTTCACCAACTGTCCTTTATTCTTAGGGTTCCCACATCTGAATTTTTATTTTTTATCAATTTATTTCAAATCCAAAAGTGTTCCATGGCCAGCTTGCAAAACTTTCAAGTGTAGCCCCAAAGCAGATTAAAATGTAATTGGGAAATGTTTAGCAAAATAAATAAAAATACAATGCAACATAAATAATATTGATTTATGATTTTCTAAGTCAATATGCAGCAGAAATATGTTTCTATTTGTGTTTGACACCAGTACTCCAAATGTTTTTGTTTGTGGTAAGTCAATCAATAAGCATTTATTAATTGTTTGCTTGGTTTCAGATTCTATAGTAAATACTGGGAATATAGAAACAAGTAAAAAGAAAGATAGGTTCTTCCCTCATGGACGTTATATCTTAATGGGGAAGATAATACATAAAAGGAAGTGAAGGGGGAGGGAATGGAGAAGATTCCCTACAAAGGGCATGATGGAAAAGTCTAGAAAGGTGCTGTGTGGTGAAAAATGAAGAAATAGCAGTTCTGGGCACCCTCCTTAAGTGGAAGCTCAGGGGGAGGGCCTCCAGGAAGCAGAGAGCAGTGCCAAGGTATAAATTCTAGGGCTGAAGTTATCCTTTAGAAAGAGCAGGTTTATATATTACATTGTACTTGTTCCAAAAATTACAGAGACTTCTCTTGCAATCTGTGACCTCTCCAAATGGATCAGTCTTCTGGTTCACACCGGAAAAAAACCACCATAGATGAAGAATGTTTATTGCCAAGATTATGACATGTAGTTGGAGAGTTGAGCCCATTGAGTTAGTCTGTTAGTCCATATATTTTGGGTCAGGAAGTACAAATGGACAATGGGCTTATCTTACCATTGAATAGGAGAACAGGCTATTTTGCTTTGGGGAAATTCCTCAGCGGCTTTGATGCCCCCAAATTCCTCCCTGCCACAAAAGCTTCTTAATACAAGTGTTCCCATGATAATGCTATATGACTACAAATCATCAAATGCTATAGTCTCAAAAGATTCAGAATCATAGGTCATCCTGACTTGTTTTGATATGCAACAAATAGAATAAAGGTGACCCTCAAGGACATGGATGGACAGAAAAGGAGACAGGATCCTTTTTACCAAGACTTTACAGATGGAAAGTGCATATGTCAAATTAATATCCATGACAAAAACCTCCACTGTAGTTGATGGATAGATAGTTTATGGAGGACATGGAGAAGAAAATTGACAAATCTCAAAAATGGAGATGGTGTGGATGAGTTGCCATCTGCAATGGAAGAGGGATATCCATTTCAGTGAGATCATAGAGTCACAAAAGTAAAGGAATTGGAGAAAGAACAAAAGCCTCAAAGGTGTTAAAAATTGTTTAATATAACTTTAACAGACAGCAGTTAAGGCAGGTAGATGACACAGTAGACAGACTGCTAGGACTGGAGTCAGGAAGACTCATCTTCCTGACTTCAAATTTAACTACATATACTTACTAGTTGTGTAACCCTGGACAAGTCACTTAATCCCATTTGCCTTAGTTTCCTCCTCTGTTAAAGGAGCCAGAGAAGGAAATGGCAAACCGTTCCAGTATTTTAGCCAAGAAAATCCCAAATACAGTCTTGAAAAGTTGAACACATTTGAAAAAAATGACTGAACAACAAGAAAACAGTTGGATCCTTTGATGAAACAACATTTTGGATAGTAATGTTTTCATCCATTTACAATGTTAAATCTAGCAATGTACATCAGTGTTACTGAAACTAATTTAGATAAATTGATAAAGCATATAAATTCAGATGTGGGAACACTGTGAACCTAACTTTTCTATACTAAATGAAATTTAATCTTTCTTTCTTGAAGTATTCTTTGTGATCTTTTAGTGCCTTGACTATCTCAGAATAATATAACAGCTTGTATATGTATATATATATATATATATTATATGCATGTGTGTGTGTGTGTGTGTGTGTGTGTATTGCTTTACACAAACAAAGTGCTCTCATTTAGGTCAGCTTGTTTACACCTCACAACAACCCTGGTAATAAAGGATAGCTAGTGAAATATTAGAGAAAGTAGAAAAAATTAAGTCAATTTTTGTACTGAGGTATCACAAATTGTCACAAATATAGGTGGATCTGTCATATAGTGAGAGCGAAGGATAACTTATGATCTGTCTACCAGTTTCATTGGTGTCCACACAATGTTTAGAAATCCACAAAAAGGTCCTTAGTCTATTGGGTCAAATCTCCCTGTGAGGTATTGATGGGAGGACATGGAGAGGAATCAGCCCAGGAAGGGTAAGCATGGTTTAGATTTAATACAAAATATTAGGAAGAGAACCCACACTGATGAGACCACTAATCAAAGTATCAGTGTCAAAAGGGGAAATATTACTAATGTTGAAAATTTCCCATGAGAACCCTATTAACATCATGCAGAATATCAAGATTTCAAGGAACTTAGTCTAGGATACTCTTCCCTCTGCCCTCTCCTCCCAGGTGTTAGAGACAAAATTAAGTGTTCAAATGAAGGAAGAGTTGTATTTCTGCTTTAAAAACTCCTCTTTAAATTTGGGCCTGGAACAGTAATTTGTTTAAAGAGAGAATCAAGCCCAGGAAAAGATCGAGTTATGAGGGCTGTAAATCAGTGTGACATATCTGAATGATGGTTTAATATCCATTTTCCTATGAATGGAAAACATAACCAAGTACAGTGAAAAGATCCCTGGCTCCAAAGTTAGAGGTCTTAGGTTCAAATTTCGTTTCTGACACTTAACTACCAGAGTGACCTTGGGAAAGTCATGTGACCTCCTTAAATCTCAATTTCTTCATCTATAAAATGAAGTAATGTGACTAGATGTCCTATGAGGTTCCTTCCAGCCTAAGATCTAAATATTTAGAGTACACGTAGGTTTTAATATCGAACTATTTTAACTGTATATGAATTTGTAGTAAATTAAGTGACATATATCCCAAACCAATTTTTGTTTATTCCTTTAAAAAATCTAGATACTTTGATTTTTTTATTTGCTACTGAACATTGAGGATAGAAATGGAAAACCATGGGACGTAACAAGTCATGAGTCTGCAGGTGTTATGTACTGACCTTGGAATAAGTGAAAGAGTGCAAAAATGTCTTTACAAATCACCTTGATTATTGATTTTATCTGATTATTTTTGGACTGGATCTGTGATTTCATTGGTATAGGGAACTCCTAGTGAGGAAATTTCCTCTATTAATATAGTTCAACAACTGCTCTGCTTACAGTGTGAGTTGCCTAATTAAATATCCCTTGAAAATGTTTGTCAACATCTGATCTCTCTGTGTCCTTTGTTGAAAAACTGTATAGACCAGAGCTATTTAGAGTTGCATCTTAGGGAGATGGCCTTGGAGGCAATCTAATCTATTTCTCTCTTTTCACGGCTGAAGAAGTTGAAAGACAGAGATGTTATGTGACTTGTGTCCAGTATAGCACAGATGGCAGGTGTTCCACATTCCAGACCTCTTGGATACCAATTCCCTGGTTTCTTAACTTCCACCCTGTTGCCCAAAACTGTATTACAGTGTAGAGACACATGAGGGCACTCTAATCAGGAAAATCTGTTCAGTAAAATAAATGAGATAGATATTTAAATTGGGAGTGGGGTGGAGTTATTTGGTGTCATTTGTGGAAAAATACGTTTAATTCTTGTTAAATATGTCAACTGTATAATTTTTGGTCATTTCAGTCACCTTTGTTTTCTAAGGTGTTTCAAAGCATATCATAGAATAATACATATCTCTGCCCTCTGTGCAGCATCTTACCCTGGCAGAACATAGTTGTTTAAAGATACCCTGAAGTAAAGTTTGTTGTGATGGAGTCTAAGATTTTGTAAATTTAAGAACACTGCTTTTGAACCCAGTTTGTCAATATGTAAGACCTAGTATGTATCTTAACATAATCAAATAATCTCGTACTCAAATGAAAGAATCTTGATTTCAAATATAAGGAATGAATGAATGAACATTGTTTCCACGATGTTCAGTTTTTTAGAACTATAGATATTGTGCTATCAGTGGATTAGCCACAGAAAAATTAATAGCCTTTGACTGGAGCACATTCTTTACTTTGTCTTATTCTTATGTTAGAGGGGCAAATATTAGCTCAACACCCATGCCATTTAATTTAGAATTGCCACTATATTTGAATCAAAATTCTTAGCTGTCAGTACTCACCAGCTCACCATTTAGGACAGTAAGCTCCAGGAAGAGGAGACAAGTATCCTCACCAAAGTGTTGGTACCTGATATTTCTTTTCATTATTTCATAATGTTTCTCTTAAATCCAAACGACCAAAAGCTACATGCTATAGTGCATTGACAATTGCTAACACATACTCTTCTTTGACAGATTACTTTAGCGTTGAGATTTTTACAAGAAGAAAAATTTCAATCTCTTTGTTGTCGTTGTGTTTCCAAAGGCATAATATTTAATTCCATTTTTAAGAGAGGCCTCCTGGTGTGGTGGAAAGAAATTGAAACTTCTAGCCAAGATAATTCTCTCCCAGATTTCCCCATTGTAACTAACTATGTACTTTAGGCAATACAGCTATAACATTTACGGATCTTTGTCTACAATATGGAGTTGTTAGATGGGATGACTTTAAGATTCCTTTTTAGGTCTGGGGTAGTATAACCCTAATTTGTTTTCATGTTTAACTTTCCAGGAAGTATCGCAGGATACAAGTTTCTCTGTTACCCATATGTCATGATATTTTCCTTTGCTTTCCAACATACCTTACGGCTATTTTTTTTTTCAGTTTGATGTAGGCCCCACATCCGTCCTCCCCTCCCTTCTTTCCTGCAATTAACATATATCAAATGTAGACTATTATAACTGTCTACGTTGTTTGACATTTGCTATCATCAGTCAAGCATATCATAATAATTTGTTAAATATATGGATTGTGTATGTGTGTGTATATATGTATATATATATGAAGTTACATTTATATGTGTGTACAGATATATTAGATATGCTAATATAAAACAAACCCTTTCTTATTTGGTCACACTTGAGAGTGTGATACAGGGAACTTTGTAGAAATTCCATAGAAAACCCCTGTACTGATGTAAATTGTTTGCCCTTCTGTAATTTAGAGTCCTAGAGAGTAAGGAGGAATACTGAAAAAATAAATGACTCACTCCCTAGTTATATAGCTGCTGTGTGTCTGAGGCAGTGAGGTCCCTGGGGGAGAAACAGGAAACAGCAGGTGCCTGGTAGGTCAAAATACCAGCACCACCACCACCACCGCCACCACCACCATCACCACCACCACCACTGCCATTGCCACTGCCACCACCACCACCACTGTGGCTGTCATCTCTTCCTTAGATCTTTATAGAGACAACCTGGGACCCTGAATCCAAGAGGCTTGGGAATAGCTGTGTCCCCCTGACCACTGGACCTATTTCCAGACATAACTGAGGGGAGAAATCAGTGCAAAGAAGGGGCCTACCTTCCTCATCACCACCAGCAAAAATCTCTGGCCTTCAATACTAGGGTGAACATGGGAAATCTAAGTGTGGCCATACATCTCCCTCCCCTAGACCACTAGTCCTATTTCTGGTACAATCCTCATAGATATCATGTGGGGACGTTGCTGTCATGGAGAAAGGACTGACCATCCCCACCAAGTGCCACTCACAAAGAAGGCACCCCAGCCTAACTGAAGGAGGGTAGCCTGAGGGAGAAGTGGGAGGTAGTATGAACCAAGCTAGCCAAATCACCACTGCCACCACCACTTGGATCTCTATGTCCCTTGATACTCTCAGGGCAACAGCCTAGTCCTTGCAGTTATCATCCTGGGAAACAAACCCTAAGGATATTCAGCCTGGCAACTCCTCCACAGGTGTTGGGGCCACATATGTTGAAGACCCAGAAAGCAAAGTTATTGCTACAAAGTCCTTGGCACTGTCAAATGGTTCAATATAAGAAACTGATTGGATTTTGTCATTGGAGATGATATTGGGAAATAAGCATGTATTAAAGCCCCTAATATGTGCCAGGCACTGTCCTAAGCACTTTACAGATATGATCTTTACAACAATCCTTTGGGATCTTTGGGATCTTTGGGAGAGACACTGCTATTATCTGTATTTTTCAGCTGAGTAAGGCAAACAGAGGATGTTAAATGACTTATGCGGTCACATAGTTAATAATTGTCTGAGGCCTGATTTGAGCTCATCTCCCTGATTCCAGGCTGTGTGCTCTATCCACACTCACTGTACCATTCAGCTCTCTGCATTAAGGAAGAAGCATTAAAATCTATCTATTTTGCTGCTGTACCCTAAGGACCATGGGACTTTTCCATCTGTTTTGCAACAGAAGCCTTCCATATCTGTTGTTCCATTTTTTTAGAACGTGAACGCTCTGAGAACAGGAATGTCCTGCTTTATTTGCATCCTCAGTGCTTAGCATAGTACTTCTCACATAGTAGGTGCTTTCATTCATTCATTCATTCATTCATTCATTCATTCACTCATTCATTCATTCCTGACTCCAAGGTCAGCTCTTTATCTCTATACTACATTCCTTTGTTGAATGATGTACAGGAGTCCTAATTAAATTCCTAAGGATAAACGATTTAAATGATAGTCTATTTCAGGGTTAGTCTAGATGACTCTCATGTTGCTTCCAATGTTGATTCAGTTACAAAAAGTAGTTATAATCCACCTGTCTGAGAGGGCATCTTACATTTTACTTTCTATAAAACAATAGTAGTAGCAAAGTAATGTGCTCCCAGACTAGTTTTTAGATGAATTCTTTTGAAAAAGATGAAAAAGAGATGACTAATGAAAATGATCATGTTAATAATGAGTTCACACTTATAGAGTGTGTTAATGTTTGCAAAGATCCTATTTTATCTCAGTTGATTCTTAACAACAAAGTAGGCACTAGGTATTTTTATTCCCATTTTACAGATGAAGAAGCCGTGGCCATGTAGCTAGTAAGAAAAAGAGAAGAGCAGTGTGTGATTTGAAGTCATATATTCCTGACTCAGACAACTACTCATCCAGAAAGAAAATAGAGTATCAACAGTTACTGACACGTGTGCTTATGTTGCCATCATTTCGAGAACAATTATGAGAATACCTCCACACATAATGAGAGAATCCTTAGTGAAAAAATGAGAAGCCAACAAGCAGATATTTGAGAATGCTTTTCTACATTAGATTATCTCAAGTTACCTATCTGGTCAAAACATATAGAGCATACTCAGTTCTTCTGCATTTATTATTTGTTAATAAAAGAAAGACAAACATATTTAACCCAGTTCAGCAAAATTCATCCTTAGAGCACAAGGAGCCTTTCATGCGTATGAAGTTGATACAATATTCCTTATAATTGTGTTTCTAGAAAAAGTTTATTAATGTCAAAGAGGTCATAAAACAAGGAAAACTGTTCACAAAATTATTAATTGCTATCATAAAAGTTGTCTTATGTTGCTCAAAATGGAAGAGAGATACCCTATAGATAATGGGGTTCTCCGCACAATCTATATCTTCATAGAAGATGGACTGATTCCATTAAGCTCCATTAAGAATCAAAGTTGAGGGTGACCCAAGGGGCAATAAAGAGACAGATTATGCATTCCAGTAGACTGTAGCATATTTTAAATAATAACTTGCCCTGAAATGAGGTATAATATAGGATGTTATGATCAGGTAAGGAAATAAGCAAGTTAGTTAGAGCAAGGGATAATAGATGGATAGGCTGAAATTGCAATGTTACCCAGGAAATATAAAAAGGCCTAAAGGAAGACCTCAATCCTGTTGGGTTGATCATGAGGAGAAGATTTACAGTGGAACATGGGCAAGAGATACACAGTCTGAAAAGACATACAACTTTTGACTTGCACTGATGAAGGGAAATATGTACATCAGTGAAATAAGGAATGAGATGAATGAAAAAGCATTTTAAGCTCTTTCTATGCCAAGCAGCAATTCCTGCCTTGGAGGAGTTTACACTCTGAAGCTACTGGAGTTTGAAGTTTCAGAGAGGCATCCAGGTGGAGATGTCCAGCAAACAGTTTGAGAGGGAGTCTGAGGGTACAAAAATACAGTTTGGAGAGATTTCTTCTGAGAAAATTGTTCAAGTTGTAATGGTAGATGAGCTCACGAGGGACGAAAGCACATTGCATAAAAAGAAAAGGACCTTGAGTTCATGTCAAAGGAACTGGAATGTTTTATCGGGGAAAAGAGAGGACAAGGGAGGACAAGGGAGGAAAAGGAAGCCAGCACTTTATCTGAAGATCTTTCGTGTAGAGAAATGACTCATCTGGTGTTTGGTCCCAGAGGAAAGAACTCAGAGCAATATATGAAAGTTGAAAAAAACCCACAAATTCAGAGTTGATATCAGCAACAATTTCTTCAAAATTAAATCTGTCCAAAAATGAAATGGGCTCTCTCAAGAGGTATTGGATTCCTAGGCTTTGGAAATTTCAGGCAGAAGCAGAGACACGACTTGTCAGTTATGTTGTAGGTAGGCAGAGGAACTTTTACTCTAGTTTTCCTTTCTTTATTTTTCTTTTCTTTCCTTTTCTTTTCATCCCCAACCTAGAATGATGATACCATGTAAAGAACACTGAATTTGAATTCACAAGTCCTTGGTTCAAATTCTGCATTTGATTTTTATTACCTGTGTGACCTTGGGCAAATTACTTCATCTTTATGGGACTATTTCCTTATGGAGAAACAAAAAAGAGGAAGATGGACTGACCACACTAAATGCCCTTTGGATCTCAATCTATGATACTGTGAGCCTTACAATTTCACACCTTTCACTGGGTGTGAAATTACAAGGGGTATGTGTAAGGTATATACACCTTTCCCTGTGGTGTATCTCTCTCACGGTGTAAACAACACAAGAACCAGAGTGGAATAAAGGCTCAACAAATTATTAAAGAAATAAATCTTATACATTGTAAAGTAATGAGCCAAATTTCATATTGTGTGTGTTTACAAAACCCATGTTAGAATCCCTGAAATTATACAGAACCAAATTCTTCTAGACCTCCTTGGAAGTTCATTGAAAAGAGAGTATAATTTAGATGGTGAAATGAAGACTTGTAGTGAAATATTAGAATATTCTGAGCTTTTACATTTCAAATATTTTCTACCATAGGATTGTAGGATTTAGAGATGGGAGGGAACTGAAAGACCATTTCCCTCATCTTACAGATAAGATGTTTAAAGCTAAAGAAATCAAGTCATCTGACAAAGATAGAATAGGAAATAAGCCTGAGAGGCAGATACTCTTAATTCAGAGTTAGTTTACTTTCTACAGTATGACTCTAATCATGTAAAGAAAAAAAAGAAATATTTCCTGTTCTCAGGAAGCTTATTTTCAGATAGTTTTATTGTAGACAGAAAGTGAATCTAATTTTAAACTATTAAATGTTAAATCAAATATCTTAGTTTCATGTTTATTCTTTAAATACATAAAAACTCACTTTTGAATATCTTCTAAGATCTCAAAACTTTTTGATTACATATCTCTATCAGTAAAGCTTTTTTGAACATGTTCCCTAATGTGTGTGTGTTCGTGCATGTAGATAGATGAATAGATAGTTAGTCATGTCTTACTCTTTGTGACCCTATTTAAGGTTTTCTTGGCAAAGATACTAAAGTGGTTTGCCACTTCCTTCTCTAGTTCATTTTGTAGATGAGGAAACTGAGGCAAACAGGGTTAAGTGACTTGCCCAGAGTCACAAAGATATTAAATATCTGAAGTTGAATTTGATCTCTGGTCCTTCTAACTCCACGGTTGGCACACTTCTTCCACCATGCTACCCAGCTACCTATATGCGTGTGTATTACTATACAGGTATTATCACTGCAATTACATAAACTAAATAAAATTAAAAATAAGTCATTATAGTATATATTATATACTATATAATTATGTACTACTCTTCTCTTTTTTTTAGAGTTTTCCAGAAGGTGAAATTTAGTTACCATTACATGTTTAAAATAAACTTAATAACCTTCCACAAAGATGTATAAAAACAAAGGATAAAAATCCTACCTCAATCCCCAAGGGTACTACTATTCTAATATGGCTCAGTGGATAGAGTGCTGGGCCTACAGTCAGGAAGACCTAAGTTCAAATCTAGCTTCAGATACTAATTAGCTGTGAGAACTTGGGCAAGGCATTTAACTTGTGTTTACCTCAGCTTCCTCAACTGTAAAATGGTGATAATAGCACTTGCCTCACAGAGTTCTCATGAGGCTCAAATGAGATAATATTTATAAAGCTCTTACTTAGCACAGTCTCTGCTTCCCCAACCTGTTGCCCATCCCTGAAGATACCTTTGGTGACAAATGACCTCCTGATATACAGATTTAATGAGAGAGCTGGTTCCAGTCTCTACACTAAATATTGTCAAAGCTTAATTTTTCTTTAAGATAAAAGTAAACATAATTGGAATATGATTTCCTTCCTGCATCCCATGGATTGTCTTGTGTGTATCACAGTTTGAAAATCACTGCCCTAGGCCGTTGTAGCTGAATAATAATTTACTTTTGTCTAGTGGTTTGAAATTTACAAAAATGATTTACTTATAATCATTATAAGGGAAAGTAGTGTTAGTATTTTATGTGAGGAAGCTGAGTGTCAGACAGGATAAGTAATTTGTCTATGATCACTATTCAAGTCTTGACTAATACTCTTATCAGATGTATTACACATCAGAGTCAAGACTTGAGCCCTGGTCTTCTGACTCCCAAATTGGGTACTTTTTGCACTGCACTCAGTTTGTGCAGCTTCTTCTCTGAGCTCTGTAGGAATACATGTCAGCAATTGATGATGTGTTCAAGATTGGATATATCACTTTCATTGTAACATGGTTTTCATTTGTTTCTAAGTGTTGGAAAATTATTCTTTTTGAGCATATATTTTCTGTGTTTTGTCTCATTCCAGGAGTATTTTTTTTTGTGTATGTGGAAAATTACAGTAACATATGTTCAAGGATTTTTTGAATGATGGAAAGGTGGGAGGGAAGAAAGAATGTTTCTCCTAAAAAAAAAAAGTTGCAATATATTTAGAGTTTAAAGCTTTAAGGGGGTGGAAGGGGTGAAAAATGAGGACTCAAGTCAACAAAATGTTGAAAATCAAAGTTCCTCTGTGGTCAGTCCTCAAGAAGGAAGTGTCAGGGTAATTTAGAGGAAAAAAGGAAGGTTGTAAGTGACTAAAGAATCATTTACACATGAGTAGCACTGAGTTTCACGACTGTTTACAATTACTATACCTAACTTTTTCCATGACTATTGATTTTCACAAACATGTAATATTATTTGATAGTTGAATAGCTGTGGTTTTCTGCTGATATTTTCACTGCTGTTGCAGATGGTTGTAAAGCCTCCCTTCTTTTGGTAACACGGAGGAAAAAGCATTCATATAAGGAAATTAAATACAATAAACTCCAATAATGAAATATTATATTTACGAACGAAACCTACAAAATCTGGAAAAGTTGAATTTTTACAAAAGCATTGACTGGTTAGCATTATGCAGATTAAACGTGTTGGTTGTCAGTATCTCCCTTGTTGTGGAGTGAGACTTCAATGGAAACTACAAATAAGCACCAATGTTAGAAAATATAGAAAAGGAATATTAATCCTAGAAGTCAGAGTATCCTCAAAACTTTTAAGTTCATCCAACTACTGTTAAGTATAGCTACACCAAAACCATTTCTGAGAGTAGATCAATCAATGATTCTCAAAGGACACACCTAGAGTTTTTCCCCAATATACCAGAAAACTCCCCACGCCCTGTCAGTTCCACCTTCTCTAGCTCCCATTCCTGGCTTCACTCTGCTTTCTTCTCTTCCCAATTTGTCAATGTTGTTTTGTCACAGTATAGTTTAGCCCTTAAGATGTAAAACCACCTTCTCCAGTGTTAGTCCTAAGCAAGAAAAGGAAGAAGTGAGAAGGATGAGAGAGGAAAAGATGGACACATCTCAAAGCTCGGGCATTGAGTTTGGGGGATTTTAAATGTTCAGTGTACCTGGTTTCCTCACATGCAAAAAATACTGTGCCACAAGCAAAATAAATTGAAGAGCCAAGGTATACATGCCTTAAGAATTGTCAAGGGGATATTCTGCAGCCAATTCAAGTCAGCAAATATTAAATATCTACTGAGTACAGAACTCAGTAATGTGTGCTGGAGGAGACACAAAATTTAGCTAAGATTTCAGCTTCTGTCCTTATGGAACTTGGAATCTACTCTCAGTTACCCATTTCAAAATTATATCAACCTTTAGTATCTTTCAGTCCTCAGTTTAAGATCTTTCCTATTTTGTCCTCAATAGAGCTGGATATTTGCTTTCCATCCTCTAAATAATACCCACAGACTTAATTGACACATAATATTTTCTTATATGAGGGAGCCATATTGGATTGCTTTCTCTCCAAAAATGGGTAGCAGAAAGAAGGCTAGGCAGGGAAGGCTAGGCAGGGAGTCAGAGGACGCGAGCTCCAGTTCCAGTGCAGATATGGATTAGATTTGTGATTGTGGGTGAGTTGCTTCACCTAAGCTTCCATTTCCTTATTTATAAAACCAGGAATAGGAATATTTGCAATACCTACCTCAAGGAGGTAGTTGTTAAAAAGAGTTGTTAAAAAGAGTTGTTAAAAGGAGTTGTTAAAAAGAAAACTTTTACATTTAGAAATACTAATTATTTTTTAGTCAGAAGACAGTCTCTCTTCATTTACTAGTTATGGAACCTGGGAAAAATCATGTAGCTTTTCTAATCCTCAGGTTCCTCATTTATAAAAAG
This sequence comes from Notamacropus eugenii, assembly GCF_028372415.1. Classification (NCBI taxonomy): domain Eukaryota; kingdom Metazoa; phylum Chordata; class Mammalia; order Diprotodontia; family Macropodidae; genus Notamacropus; species Notamacropus eugenii. The sequence continues at coordinate 152,663,485 of NC_092877.1, read as the reverse complement.
AGGGAGTTGGATTAGATCACCTCTAAGTTCCCTTTCAGGTCTAAAGATGTATAAATCTGTGATTCCATTTTTTTCTTTTTTAAAAAAAATTGAGCTTAACAAACACCAAATAGAATGGAATATTTTCTATATGTATTCCATTAATATACCTATGTAGAATATGATCTATCACTATTGATTGTGTTGTTTATTTTTTAATTTACTCTTATCTATCTAATCTACCTACCTATCTATCCAGGAAAAAAAGGACTGTACATGAAACTATAGATCACTGTTCCTTTTTTGTACTTCTTCCAAAATCTCTTTCAGCTCTTTGCATTTCTAAGAAGATGTGTCAATAACCCTCTTTTCTTTCTTTTCTTTTTTATTTTTTGCTATTTTATCCCTATCCTTCTTTACTCTCCTACTTAGCTTTTCTTGGGGGTGGGGAGAGGAAGTGAGGGAAAAGAAAAGAAAAAAAATGAGTACTCAAGCAAAACAAATTTTTGCATTGACTGTGTCCAAAACTGTATGCCTTATTCTGTATCTTGTCTATCACTTTTTTGGCCAAGAGGTGTGTCATATCAGTCCTCTAGAACTGTAGTTGGTCATTGTACTAGTAGGAATTCTTAAGTCAAATTAACCCAAAATTGTTTTTATTTTTAATGTTGTTTTAATATTTATTGTTCTTACGGCTCTACTTACTTTTGTCAGTTCATACAAATCCCCCCAGGCTTGCTGGAAAGTCTTCATTTTGTCATTTCTTATACCTCATTAATATTCCATTACATTTAATTACTTTGTTTGATCATCTCCTAGTAAATAAGCCCTCCTATAATTTTTATTCCTGTGCTTCCACAAAAAGTTATGCCATACATTTTTTTAGATATGAGCCCTTTCTAACTTTCTTTGATCTACTTTGATCTACTCTGACTCCCTGCCTAGCCTTCTTTCTGCTACCCATTTTTGGAGAGAAAGCAATCCAATATGGCTCCTCATATAAGAAAATATCACATGTCAATTAGGTATGTGGGTATTATTTAGAGGATGGAAATAGGCATAATAATGCTATAGCTGGAACAGTTAGGTGGTGCAGTGGAAAGAGTTCTGGGCTTATAGTCAAGACGACTTTTCTGCCTGAGTTCCAATCTGGCTTCAGACACATATTAGCTGTGACATTGGGAAAGTGTAACACCAATGTGATACCTATAGCAGCCACTATGGATATGCATCCATATTTCCAGGGTAAATTCACAAATTATAAACTCTTCCTCAAAGACAAAACCAAGACATTTATTCAAACACCAGAAAGCCAAATCCATCATAGTAACAAAGACATCTATACACACTATCAATGTAGGGAATACCAACATCCCCAAGCTTTCCTTCCATCAGGCCTCCTCCAAAACAAGCTCCCTTAGGCAAAATGACTCCCTCTTTCACTTACACTAGCTGCTCTACTCTTCTCTGCCTCACACTCTTCCAGCCCTGCCTCATACTCTTCCTGCTCCACCTATTTGGCAAGCTTCTCCCACCATGGTCTTCATGTGACTCAAACTGTGGGCTGGGCCAGAGCTCAAAGCAGGTCACATGGGCCTATTAAGGGACAGGGTAGGTCTTCAGATTTCCTTACCATTACAGCAAGTTACTTAACCCTGTTTGCTTCAATTTCCTCATCAAAGGAAATGGCAAACCACTCCAGTAACTTTGCCAAGAAAACAGAGTCAGACCCAATTGACAATGATTCAATGATAATACTACAGCAGAGTAAAAGGATATGTACAGGTTACTGATTTTTTGAACAGATCTGTTTTGCTTTCCAGAATAACTGCAGCTCTACCAACAGTGCATTAGTGTGCGCATTTTCCCACAGCCTCTCTAGCATCATCCTTTTTGGAGGGTCATCTCTGTCAATCTTATAATTTGGAGGTGGAAACTCAGTTGCTTTAATTTCTATTTCCTCTAATTACTAGTGATTTGGAGCAATTGTTCATATTTGTATTACCTGTGGTTTCAATCATCATTATTGCTCATCTTTTTTTTTTTTCCTGTACAAATGCAAGCCATCATCATACTTTCTACAGAAAAGGCTGTTCAGTCTGTGGGTTAGTGTGAATTGCTTACAAAGCCCCTTTTTCTTCCTGTTGCCATATTTAAGAGTCAGTGACAAGCCAGCTGAAGCAAAATTTCCTGTGTTTATAAAACAAATTGCATCAGGAAGAATGGAAGTCTGATTGTATGCTGAAGGTGGACCATATTGTACTACTGTGAAGGCATATTCCCACCCTCAGATGGAGGACATTTTATATTAACGGCATGTCTTCTGTAATGTAATAAAATAAGGATCAGCTCAGAATACAATTTGGAAAGGGTCAGGTTGTGCAGTAACTTGATCCCATCATGATTGGTTAAAATCAATTACCATGTGTGCTAAATGACTGCATCACTGGCTTGAAGTGAACAGCCATGATAAATGTTTTTTAAACTTTGTCACAGTTATGTTAAACTTGAAGTTTCTGAAGACAATAATGTATTCAGTTTCACATTTTTCTTTCTTTTTTCCCACAATGTATTCTTTCTGTTCCATGCTTCTCTGTGAAGAGATTTCTTGGAAATTGCTGTTTTCTCAGCAATGTCCCATCTCCATTCACTCTGACATTTCTAGCCATCTCTGAATATTTCTGAGAGTATTATTAAGCATTGAAAAACCTCTGGAGGTAAATATCTTCCTGGTCTTGGAAGGGGCTAGTTTGCTTTACTTTTATATGTTTGGTGAGATCTGTGTTAAAGATACAATGACAACATGAAACTTTTGACTGGAGGGAGTTTCCTTCTTCTCCATGCCATCTACTAGGTCTGTGCACAATATTTGTGGATGTGACCAAGGCCTTTGATGCTGTTAGTCATGTCAAATTTGGTTGCCCAGAGAAGTTCATCAATGTTATATGCCAATTTCATGATGGAATGTTTGCCTAGATTCTGGATAATGGACAAAGCTCTTGTGCCTTCCCAGTCACCAATGGAGTGAAACAGGGCTGTGTGCTTGCTCCCATGCTTTTTAGCGTGATGTTTTCAGCCATGTTGACAAATGCTTTCAATGAGGATGAACACAGCATCAAGGTCAACTACCATACTGATGGCAAGTTCTTCAATTTGAAAAGGTTAAAAGGCAAGACCAAAGTGGAGGGAGTGTTGGTGCATGATTTTCTGTTTGCAGGTGATTGTGCACTCAATGCAGCCTCTGAAGCTGAGATGCAATGAAGCATGGATCAGTTCTCTGCTGCCTGTGCTAATTTTGGCCTAATAATTAACACCAAAAAAAACACAGGTGCTCCATTAGCCACCACCATACCATCCATATGTGGAACTATCAATTACAGCAAATGGAGAAGTTTTGAATGCTGTAGATAAGTTCACTTACCCTGGTAGTGTACTTTCCAGGGATGTACACATTGACAATGAGGTTGACGCACGCATTGCCAGAGCTGGGTCAGTGTTTGGGAGAGGCTCCAAAGAAAGGTTTGCAAGAGAAGAGGCATTAGGCTGACTACCAAACTGAAGGTCTACAGAGCTGTTGTGCTGACCTCATTGTTGTATGCTTGTGAAACATGGACAGTCTACCAGCACCATGCCAGGAAACTGAATTGCTTCCATTTGAACTGTCTTAAGAAGATTCTGAGGATCACCTGGGATGATAAAGTACCAGACACTGAAGTCCTTGCTCAAGTTGAGCTGCCAAGTATTCAAACTGTGCTTCAGAGAGTGCAACTCTGATGGGCTGGCCACGTTGTTCGAATACAAAATGTAAGTTTGCCAAAAAAACTATTTTATGAAGAACTTGCACGGGGCAGGAGATCACATCGTGGACAGAGGAAGCGATACAAGGACAGTCTCAAGGTCTCTCTCAAGAACTTTAGATCTGAATGTGCAACATGAGAGACACTGGCACGGGACTGCTCAGCATGGCGTGCCCGTATCAGAAAGGGTGCTGTGCTCTTTGAGCGAAGCAGAATTGAGACAGCACAAAGTAAACGCAGGATGCGCAAATTTGGGATATCCACCCCAAATATTCACACGGACTATCTGTGCCCAACCTGTGGTAGAGCACACTGAGCTCTTATTGGTCTGATCAACCACAGTCTGACAAACTGAAATTTCACTTTACAATGGTGATGTCATTTTGGTCCTCTTAGAAGACAAAGGACAACAACCAACGAACTAGGTCCTAGCAAGTAAACTGCAGCACTGAGTGTTCATTTCCTCACCTCTAATGATGTCAATGTCTAATGGTTCAGGAAAACAAGGTCCAATGGCAGTAGTTAGTCCATCTGCCTTGACTTAAAAAAAGGGAGAGGAAGGAGACGGTCAGTAAAAAACAAATGCTCACTGATTTTTAAAACTTTTAATTGAAATAATTCTGAAACTGAGAATTGTTTGGGAAGTGAAGTAGAAGAAACAAATTGTTTTTATTGTAGAGGTTAGGAAGCTAAACTATTATACAATTCAATCATTGATCAGGTTCTAGAAAGTGCATTATCTTGGTAATAGCTGACATTTTATGTGATGCATAAATGCTTACAAGGATCAAATGAAATAATTTATGCAAAAAACTTAGAGGATAATACAAATGACAGCTAATACCTATAAATTAAAGGAAGTATGACTCAGAGGATGGAAAACATACCTCCAGAGTCAGAGACACCTGCTTTCAAATCTTGCCTCTCAAGACATACTGGCAGTGTGACCTTGAGGAAGTGATAACCTCTCAGCAGCACAGGCATCTCTCATACCATGAATTGCAGAAAGGATGTCTGTCTGCTTTGGAAGAAGGAGATTCCTTACCAGGAGTTTCCTAAACTTAATGAAATCACAGGTTGAGGTTTTTAAATAAAAATATAAAGCACTTTATGCAAATGTGTCTCATAAAAACCTATAAAGTTGCTACTCCAGGTATGATTATCCTCATTTTACAGATGGACAGTTTCCCCTTATTTCGTGAATTGCCATTTCAAAGAATTCATTACTAAGTGCCACCCCATTGGCAGTGAGCTTCTCTGTTCTTTAGGTAGGCTTGCTCTCAGAAAGTAGAGACAATCTCTTGTGAAAATTGAAGTCAAAATCTGTAGTGGTTAAGTTACTTGTCCATGGTTTGTTTCACAGCTAGTAAGCCAGGAAGCAGAATTCAAACTTAGGTGTAGTGGATAGAATGTTGGGCTTAGACTTAGCAACATCTAACTTTGAATTCTGCCTTAGATATTTACTAATTTGGTAACTTCAAGCAAGTCATTCCACTGCTTTCATCCTCAGTTTCCTTACCCCAATTGCTTCATCCTGAATCATCTCCAGTCATCCTAACAAATATCTATCTGGTCACTGGATTCAGATGACTCTGGAAGAGAAGTGAGGCTGGTGACCTACACAGCCTTCCCTCACTCAAAACAAAGTCAAGCATAAGTCATGTCATTATTTCTCTGATGGCATGGTCTTCTATGGCAACGAAGGATGAACACACCTTATCTGTAAAATGGGGATAACAGTAGGCCTACCTCACAATGTTTCTGAGGACCTAATTTTACAGATAGATAGATAGGCACACATATACATCTCTGCATATGTATATATGTCTGTGTGTATGCATATATGTTTGTATAAACAAACATATAAACATGTATATGAGTATGTATATATATGTATATATGTATATATAAGTATGTATTACTTATGTATGTATATATACATTCTTTATATATATCTAATCATATACCTATGTGATTATTTATTACATATACCTAATTTAATTCACATAATTGACATTTTACATACGTATACCTAATTTAATATACATAGTGTTTTGCAAACCTTGAGGCATATTATAAATGGTATTCTTATCATTGACTCCAAGTCCAATAGTCTAATCACTATGCTGTGTCCTTATATAGTCATCTCACTGCTGCTACTTCTGGAAAAAGTATTTCCATGAGCTAAGCCTCTCTTTCATGTTTATAAAAGTCTAATTAGGGAGATAGGACACAATCACAGGTATACAAGGCATCCCAAGGTATACCAAGGCATCTTTGAGTAGCCTCTTCTACAAGAAAAGACTGAATATGTAAGGTGCCATATGAGTGGTGAGCTCTAAATGTCACAGGGTTACAAATGAGAGTTAGCCCATACATGTATCGTCTTCATCCTATAGTTATTTCCTGTAAAATGCCTAGACTGTACTCTAATCTACCATCATCTTAATCTAGGCTCTTACCACCTAATACCTGGATTACTATAGTACCCTTCAACTAATCTCCCTTCTAATCCCCCTCTACTTCATATACCACTGACACACTAATTATTCCCTTATGTGATTCTTCTGTTCATAAGCCTATAATAGGTTCCCATTTCTCGCCTTATCAAATCCAAATTGGCTATCGAATTCTCTTTAAATTGACCTCTGCTTATTTATTGGAGCTTATTTCTGACGCTCTCTAGCAGGCATTCTCAGTTCCTGAAATATACTTATTTCCCTTATATTCTCCTGCACATCACACCAATCATTTGAACCTCCAAGATTCTTTATACTGTTCGTCTTTTGCCATTTCCACCTCTCCAAATACATAATGTTCTGTTCACATGGTAGAGACTAAATAAATTATTATATATTCATTGATTTTTCTCCTTGAAATATTCCCTTTCTGATATATCATTTATCCAATCATTGCAGGAATTCCCATCGTGACTGTAGAAGCCTTCACTCCAGAGGTCAGTGGGGAAGTCATAAAATACTGGATTTTTAGTGGAAATGAAAATGGAATTTTCTCCTTAAACTCTAAAACAGGTAAACATTTTTGTCTTTTAAACTATATTCATTTTTGCATTAAAGTCATTGGGAATTACTTTACAGAGTAAGGATAAAATTGGGTAAAATTTATAATTTGGAATTCATAGACACATCCCACCTGCCTTTGTGTTGTTTCAGTTACAAATGCTTATCAGCCATGATTATTATTTGGTGACTTGGAATCTCCAAATGAATAAAACAAGAAATTGTTTATTCTGGTAATTAATTTAAAAAATTATCATCTTTTGTCACAGAAAAATACTTCTCTAGAAAGTATATTCCTTATGCTTTCACATAAGTAAGGATCTATCCTACCATTAAAAAAATTCTGAACATATTAGCTACTCATCTTTTGTAAAGAGTTGGATATCTACTGGTGAGATCACTTGTATCCAGGTTGAATTAAAAATAAGTACATATGTATAGCCCTGGGGAGTTTTCTTGAGATTTTTCTAATTCGCCACTGAATGTCAACAATGCAACAAAAAAGGACTGTGTGGTGGTAAAGAAATTATTCCCAAATACAGTATGCATTTAATTTAGCTTTAATGAGACCATTATTGTGTTTTAAATGAATACCAATTGATTACTGGAAACATACTTTTGATGACTAACAACTATGTAGTAGATCCGTATCTACTGCTTCATTCTCAAACCTCAAGGAGAATGCTTTTAATAATTATTCTATTGACATACAACTGTCTTATTTAATCTAGATTATATGCACATGTGAGGAATTTTACTTAGGGAATTTCACCCCCCAACCCCCAATTCCATTCCAGTTTGTAGGAGACAAAAGCCAAGAGAAATGAGTTTTGGAGTCTGGCTCAGAGGCTAGCAAACTTTTCAGATTTGCATGCAAACTTGCCATTTATTTACTCCATCACTATGGTCCATCATCAAAGATGTTATCAGGAGCATTCTGGCTAAAAGCCCCCCACCCCCAAGCCGTGAACTCCCACCTGTCTAGACCCTTGAGAGCCAAGGGCGAGGAACACACACACACACACACACACACACACACACACACACACACACATACACACACACACACACACAGAGTCAGAAGGAGAGTCAGAAGGCACTGGTAATGACTGCCTTAAGTCCCAGCCCCAGAGTGAGCTAGTGACAACCTTAATGATTCAATGCAATTTAATAAACAGTAAGTATCTATTATGTGTTAGACACTGGAGATGTAATTTAATGGGTATACATTTAGGGGAACTGAGGAGGGAGAACAGCAAAAATGAAAATATCAGGAAAGTCTCTTTGTAAGAGATATAGCTGAGCTGAACTTTGAAAGTAGCTAGGGGTTTTAAGAGGTGGAGGTGAGACAAGTATGCATTCCAGGTAAGGGGGATAGCTGAGGCAAAACAGAGAAGGGAGGTGCAAGAATAAATTGAGGGACTATTGGAATTCTAGTTTAGCTGAAATATCAAAAGCATAAAGAATAGTAACAAGAAATAAAAATAAAATAAATGTATAAGAATAAAAATGAAAGAAAAAGAAATGAAAAATGAAATGGAAAAGAAATTTAAAAATGGCTGGAACTGGATCCCAAACCTTTTAAATACTTTGCTGAAACATTTGTATTTTGTCCTGGAGTCAATGGGGAACTAGCAATGATTTTTTTGAAAGGGAATGGCATGGTCAGGCCAATACTTAAGGGGGATTGTTTTGTCAACTGTGTGGAGAATGAATTGAAAGGAGAAGAGACTAGGAGCAAGGAAAACTATTGTGAGGTTATCATAGATGAAGGATGAAGAAGACCTAAACCTGGGTAGCTGTTCTTGAATGAAGAGAAGTCAACAGATATGAAAGACTTTTGTGGAGGCAGAAAGCAGACTTTTTAGTGTCTCCACATAGGGATCCATCATCTGAGACATGTACATGTTCTGTACATGTTCCAGACTTTATTATAGTGCTATTTCAGGATCTTTAAGACGCAAATCAAGGTAACCCAGCTGTAGAGGTTTAACAATACATAAGCAATCATAGAACAAGTGGAGAAGGGACTTAAGGTTTCTAGATAATAATAACAATAACAATTTATGTAGATTTTTGCTACTTGCAAAATGCTATTAATATGTTATCTCATTTGATTCTCATAACTGTGAAATAGATGCTATTATTAATCTCATTTTAACAGATGAAGCAATTGAGTCTGAAAGAAATTAAGTGACATCCCCAGGGTCACACAATTTAGGTAAAATTTGAACTCAGGTCTTCATAAAGCCATCTCCAGTGCTGTTACCCACTGGACCACCTAGTTGTAGTCTAGTTGAACTGGGCAGAGAAAATTGGAGAGGTGGAGGGATTGGAGATTGGAGTGAAAATCAATGGTAGTTTTAGGAAACACAAAGGGAGATTGAAAGATAGAAGGCCATAATCAGAGAGAAATTTCAAAATTCCAGATTGGAACTCCAGGTCATGGAAGTAGCACAGTTAGACTGGTGGGGAGCTATGACCATCTGTGTGAGCTGCTGAAGGGAAATAAAAATTTAGATCATGGCAGTTTAGGACATTGATGAGTTGAGGCCATGGTGTCAGAGAAGCAAATGTAAAAAGTCTACAAGAATAAGTGTAAAAGGTTGGGGTCGAGAAGGAAGAATGTGAATGATGTAGGCAGCTCTTTGAGGAAGGTGGGAGAATGACTTGGGGCCAGCTGATAATAGCAACTAGGATCTAAATGCAATGATGTTGATAGAGTGGCATCAAAGGAAAGGAGGCATCAGAATAATGTGGCAAAGGGAGGATCTCAAAGTAGACATGAGGAGTCTCATATGCCAGGGATGTTACGGAAAGGTCAGATATATGGATCAGGCTTTCTATCTACAAGAAGATACAAAGATTATGAGAGGAATAAGAAGTCTAAGGTTAAAGAAACACTGTTAATTATGACATGTAGATTCCCAAGGGTGCCATGAAATGGGAGATCAGAGATATAAGATAGGAGACTAGGAATGGGGTCGAGCAGAGGAGGATGAGGATCTGAAATTAGAGATATCTGAGAGAGAGGGAAGGAGGGGAAGAGAGAGAGCAAAAGAAAGACAACACCTGTGTGCATGTGTGTGTATGTAGATATAATATATATTATATGTATGTAGAGATAATATATATCTTATGTGTAGAAAGAGAAATAATCTATATTATATATGCACATATATATCGTGTGTATAAGTAGAGTAGGAGAAATCAGATGTCTAAGGTGAAGGGAATGGGGTGTGTGTATAGAGATAATATATATCACATATGTGTGTGTAGAGATAATATATATATCATATATATGTGTAGAGAGATAATATATCATATACACATATATATCATGTGTATATAGATAGACATAATGGAAGAAATCAAGTATCTAAGGTGAAGGGAACAGGGTCTGTGCATGTGTGTGTGTGTGTGTGTGTGTGTGTGTGTGTGTGTGTGTGTGTGTGTAGATCTATATCTATCTATTTATCTATATCTTTGAAAGCAGGGACCATATGTTTGCCTTTCTTTGTATTCAGAGCACTTAGCATGGTTTCCAGTTCATAGTGAGTGCTCAGTAAATGCTTGTTGACTAAGTGACTGGACACTTCCATCACAGAGGGTTGCATTGTTATTGATTTTCTCTGACAATTCCATAGACAGCAGAAGAAGGCATACCTCCACCTAAGACAGGTTCCAGGTGAAGGAGCTCTCCAGATCTGGCTCCTTCAGTTTGGTTGGTTGGTTTTTATCCCTGTCACTTCAGAATTTCAACCCAGCTCTAATTCTGCTCCCAGAAAAAAGAATGTCAGTTTTCAAGCGTTTCCCTATTTGCATAACACCTCAGTTTATCAACTGACACCATAGCATAGGTTAGAGGCAATGGAATATACATCAGGCTGCCCGAAGGGGGAGAGAAAAGGAGGATGGAAAAGGAATCTGATCAAGTAGGAGGGAAGATATATCTTTGCCATTTTACATGCCACTCCTCCCCAAATGTTTCACTATAACTTTGACCATGTTACTGAAATCATTTTGTACATCTCTCTGGGGCATGTATCATAGCTCACTAACCCCTTCTCTTGATATGCCATTCAAACGAATCTTCACAATAGCCTTGCCAACTGTAATGTGCTATGTGAGTGGCAGTAACAAGTCAGCAACATCAAGGTCTCCAGTTAAATCTTTTCTTTTTGAGAAAGAGATCGATTAAAAGAAAAATGTTTCCTTTGTCATCAGTGCAAGAAGTCATGAATATATGTATGGATGTATGGATGTGTGTGTGAAGAAAATGCTCTTTTCTACACTTATTGAGCCAATATTGCAGAGCTGAATTCTGTCTCCAAATGATATGCATCACTATTGCTTAAGGCAATCTATGACTCACAGCTAAACCAGTGGGGATTATGTGTGAGGCTCTGACAGTTGTTTGACTCTGGATGTTCATGTGAATAACAGATGGTAAAATTAATCATATTTTTTGGTATATTAACATGAAACATAAACGGTCAATGTTGCGAAGATGTCATTTTAGGGGATGGAAACTTATTAAGTTTCTTGAATAATAGAAATATTTGTCAAGTGAGTAGTGTCCCTGGACTTTCTGATTCGAGAGATGTACAATCTGTCCTTGATATTGCTTTGGGAAACTCTGTTCTACTGATGACTTATACAAACCATAGGAAAAGGACGTACTCTGTAGAGAGATTTCATTCTTTTAATGTATCTTAAATAGTCTTTTCATCGTTGAAAATTGCACACATATGTAGTAACATATATACACAACTGTGCATATATAATATTACATATGTATACATATACACATATGCATAAAACAAATTACATAATGGAATAGTATGTCCAAATCCCACATTTGATACATATTAGCTAAGTTACCATGGGCAAATCACTTAATTTCTCAGTGCCCCAAGCAACTTTCTGAAGTTTTACTGATGGGCTTTAGCGGAAGATATTTCTTTACTGGGAGTTCCCAAAACTGAATATATGCATGCACACACATATGTTCACACCCATATCATATATATACCATAGTAACATAATTTATTATTTTGAACTATGTGTACACACTTAATATTATATAATGTATAGATAGATGATAGATTTGTTTAATCGCTTTTTTTAAGAAAAGTAATTAATACCAACATTGTAATAAGTTTACTTTGAAGTGCATATGTGTTTGTTTCTATGTGTTTTTTTAAGAGAAAAATATAAGTAACTTTCAATTTGCTTGCAGTAAAATGCAGCCGAGCTAGTACTTGTATATCACACTGCACATTAAGAGCTATTGTAAATGACGTCTTCTTTCCCTAGAAGGAATATAGATTTCAGACTTATTCTTGCTAGTGTAATGCAAAGCTTGATCCTACTTTTAATTCACTGCCTACAACTCCCTTTTAAATCCCTGAGAATTTTTTTCTGGCTATCTGAGGGGAGAATGTCAACCTAGTGGACGTCCCAGCCTTGAACTGTTTCACAGACTGCCTATTGCACGTCTCGATTTGCAAACCTTTCATGGCATATGCCACTTGTTACACCAAAAATAAAACAGAGCAAGGAAAGCATTAGAGCCGCAGAGCTGCTCCAAGTGCAAAATTCCAATTATCAAAGCCCCAACACAAGCCTTTTATTTTAAAAAATGCCCTTTGATCTGCCCTGTAATTGGCACATTTTCTACAAAGTGACACTGCAACAATTTTATATTGCATTTCTATTATTATATTTCCTACATAAACAGTAACAGAATATGATACTGTGTCAAGTGTTCTATTGTGGAAGGAAACAAAGCCCCAGCTGGGTGCCCTTACATCTCAGACCCACCTCAGACTCGGGCTCCTCTGAGCTGCTGGAGCTCCCTGTACACCCCTCTGACATGTGGGCCTCAAAATGTATCGAAGACCCCTTGTTTTCATCACCAAACCATCACAAGAGATCTTAGAGATTCTGCTGCTGCCACATGTGAGGTCTGCTCCAAATTTTCTGTCAGGGACATTAGTAACAATTGACTGTGCTAAGGGAAAACCATTGGATTTTGGTTCTAAAATTGCAACCAATTTGGATATGAAAATGCCAAAATAAGGGTTAATAATGAGAAAAATTGGAAATAACATTTTGAGCACTCAAGGCAAGAGTACAAATGATGAGATCCTAAAAACACTCTCTCTTCATGGCATTTCCTGGATATCCCAGCAAATGTCTTCTAGCTTTGATATTTTCTAGACTGAATATTTTGTTAGAATGTAAACACCCAATGGGTATGGAACATTGCATATAATGGCACGTTAAAAAAACTATTGATTGGTCTTGCTGAATTTTATTTTTTTCTCACTTTATTTTCCCTTAAAATTTCTTTATTCTAAGAGATGGATCTCTGGAAGGAATGAAGTGATGTAAACCTAAGTGATGCGAAAAAAAGGTAGCACTAAAATCTAATTTTAAAAAGAAAGTAAGGTCCTTGAGGGCAGGGACTTTTCATTTTTTTTTTTTTTGTCTTTCTATCCCTAGTACCTAGCACAATGCCTAGTACAGTAGGTACTTAATAAATGCTTTTGAAATTGAATTTAACCCAGAGGTACGTTGGTTTACCAGGGAAGCAGAGTTGGTAGGAGGAGTCGAGCTAGAGCAGCCAGCTTAATAGCACAATTTCCAAATATGTTACTAGCTTGAATATCTTTTCCACCTGCCTCTGTCTACACATTGTGTCCTATGAACCTATAACAAACCAACATGGAATAGAAGAAATACAGTTGGATTTGAAGGCACAGGATCTACGTTCAAGTGCTGACTCTACCACTTACTATCCATGTAGTTTTGGACAATCACTGAACCTCTGTTGGGGTTATTTTCCTCACCTGTCAAATGAGGAACTTGGACTAGATGACCTCTGGGGTCCCTTCAGGTTCTAAATGTATGTAAACTCTCACAGACGCATCAAACCCCTAGATGGATAGCACCCCCTGATTTTGTTGTTCCTGAGAAGGGAAAAGGAAAAGACTCATATTTAAGTAGAGAGGCAGGATTTAGAATGCCTTAATGGGGGAGGAGAGAACTTTGGCCTTTTGAAGTGGGTCTCTTTTACTTTGAGGAGGCTAGCTGCCTCAGGCAGCTTCCCTTAAGGAGCTGATATGTGCATAGGAGCTGCCCTCCTGGGATTCTGTATACTTTTCCAGAGCTGGGATGTAAGAGACCATATTGTCCAACCCACATCTGAACAAGAATGTCTTTTACCTCATACCAATAAGTGGCCATCCAGCCTTGGCCTGAAGCCCTCCAGTGAAGAGGAACCCTTTGAATCCCAAGGCAGTCCATTTCTACTTGTGGGTAGTTCTAACTGTTAGGAAGGTTCCCTGATATGAGCCACAGCTTTTCAACTTTCACTCACTGCTCCCAGTTCTGCCTTCTACAGCAAAATAGATCATTCTAATCCTTATTCTATGTGATTCCCCCTAAATCCTACTTTTATTTCCTTCCATTTATCTTATTCTAGCATGAAATAAAGAGAAGAGGAAGAAAAGAAAGAAGAGAGGTAGGGAGAGATGAAAGAAAGGAACCGTTCACTAAGCACTTTCAGTCATGTCTGGTTCTTTGACCATGCACAGATGAGGCTGTCTATGACATTCTCTTGATAAAGATGTGGAAGTGGTTTGCCATTACCTTCTTCACTGGATTAAGACAAACCTCTGTTTATCTGACTTGCCTTGGCTCACCCAGCTAATAAGTGTCACAGGTTGGATTGGTACTCCAGTCTTTCTTACTCCAGTCCCAGAGCTCTATCCATGGAGTCATTTAGTTGCCCCCATCAAGCACTATGTTAAGTATTGGGCATGCAAAAAGAAAAGTAAGATAGTCCCCACTCTTGAGAAGTTCCCATTCTAAGAGAGGAAACAACAAAAATGGAGTGCTTCAGTTGCAAGTGAGATGGAAAAGTCACTGATCCTTGGGGTTCAATAGCAAAGAATATGGTAGAGCTTCCTACTTAATATCATTTCTACTGATAAAAACCACCAGTTTCTGATGTTGAGCCATTTGACGTAAAGTCAAATGGGACAAGAACTATTTTTCTGGGTCTTCAATACCTGTGGCTGTGTCACTAATAGGATATGATGCCAGGCTTCATCTTCTCAGAGGTTACTTCTCAAGATGATGTCTTAGGATCTTGGACTGGAAGCATTATGATTTTTAAGGCTCCTGGGGTCAGAGTTTTGGGTTGCCCTCATCAGGGTCTGAGGGGAGATAAAAGTTGAGTTGTTGTGGGTGGTTTGGGTGAGAGATGTCACTCCATTCCTTTACTTGGTGATGGCTTCTGGGCAGGGCTAAAAGCTGGGTTACTCTGGGGGAAGTACTGCTCTTTGTCAGGGTTCTTTGGCTTCAGAGTCCTGGGCTATCTTCACCAAGGTTCAACTTTTGGCTCATCCTACCTCCTCACTCTCCTTGAGGGTACTTTGTTATTGTTACCGCTAGCCTGGCTTGGTGGCATTTGATCAGCAACTGATGGGGATAGCTGTCAGGATTTTTAGGAAGCTCTTTGTAAGTCCTGAAGCAGTAGGAAAACTCAATTAGTATTACTTAGTCTCCTATTCAGGTATATTTCCAGTTTACAAATTATATTGTAAATTTATAAAATAGCTGTTTTTTAGGGAGTAATGCCTATAAAGTGCCTCTTTCCTATCAATTCCATACTAGATCTCAATATAATCAGCATACTTTTTTCTTACAGGGGAACTCACTGTACAAGAGCCAATGCTTCTTGATTTTGAAGTCAGAAATGAAATTAACCTCATTGTTTTGGCTGAAAATGGATGGCATAAAACTTATTGCAAAGTGGCAGTATTAGTACAAGATGTGAATGATAATGTACCAGTTTTTCAGCCAAGCATTTTCCAAGCATCAGTGTCAGAAGGACAATTCTTCAATACAGAAATCATACAGGTAACACAATATAATTTTATAAACTTTTTCCTATTAAAATATACACTAAAATACCTATGACCAATGTTCATCAAATGAGTCTCTCTGTATTGTTGAAAATTTCCAAGCATCTTTGCAGGTTTAAGTGGCTATTAATGTGTTGCAATGGAAGAGTGCTAAGTTTAGAGTCAGAGAATCAGAGTTCAAATCCTGGCTCTGATAACTTACTGTCCATGTGACCTTTAGTGTGTCAGTTGAAACCCAACTTCCTCACTCTAAAATGTTTAGACTATGCATTTTTGCCTGAAAGGCTCTTCTAGAACTGCATCCTATGAAACCACCTTCAAATAACATGACTGGCAGTCTAAATTGACCATGTATGGAAATGACTCCCATCTGGGTTTATACCAGAATATTCATCAGAATCTAATTGAATGAATGTTGTCTCAGGTCAATATGGTGCTGCCTAGAGGGACTGTGAATGAGAACATAGTTGCAATGTTTCAAGATGCATTGAAGAGTTTTTTGAAATGAAATTTTCATTGTCCTGGTATGTGTTCAAAGCACAATTGATCATAAACCTATAACTGGAAGAGAACTCATAGGTCATCTAATCTAGTCCATTTATTTTACGAAAGAAGAAACTGAACTCTTGATAAATTAAGGGATTTTCCTCAAATCAAAAATGTAGAAATTGACAGAGGTAACATAGTCTTTTATGCCCACCAGGAAAAATAAGGCTAGGTGGAAAAAAATAAAAATAGTAGATGTCACAGTTCTCCCCTCTTGGCACCGTTATGTATGTATGTATGTATGTATGTATGTATGTATGTACATATATATATGTATATATAGGCCATATGTATAGGCCCTCTCCCCTACAGAATATCAAAGAAAAGGAAGTCTCCCTATACCATTCCCAGTAGGAGTGCCTTTCCCACTTCATAACTGTGGAGAGTTCATTTTTTAATAACAGTAACAAATAACAGTAAAATATGCAGGAATAATCCCAGAAAGGAGTCATTCCACCCTGGAGATGTCTGGGTGATGAATCTAGACTCCATGTTTTGTATGTATTTTGTTATGTATGTGTATATACACATACACATAAATGTCTGTATATATACGTACACATACACACTACATATGTATGTATGTATGTCTACGTGTGTGTGTGTATTATTTTGGAGGTGGTTTCATAGGATGCTGGTATAGCAGAACTCTTTGAGATAATCAAGCCTAGTCTAAGCATTTTAGACCTGAGAAAACTGAGGTTTCAACTGACCAGTTGAAGTAGAATGACCTGCATTGGTAGAGGGAGATTCCATACCTAGGAGTTCCCAATGCCAGTAGAATCTGAGGTCTAGTTAGTCTCCTATTCTGTTGGATGTTCTGTCTCCTTTAGATAATAAAGATGTTTTGGAACAAATAGTTAGATTCTCCATTCTCATCTCACTGTGAGATTTTTAAAATAAACTTGGCATATCTCATTTTTCAGATTATAACTATTCCCCCCTTGCCCCATTTTGTGAATCTGGTTGACACCCCAGTTTGGGACATTATTATGAAATCCAAATGTAGTAGAAAATCAAACCACCACATTATTAGATTTTTTTTTACTTTTTATAGGACCCAAATCTCAAAAATGCAGAAAGTCATGGAGCATTGTTCATTCTCATCCACAAAAATCATTAGTTTTTGTTTGTTTGTCTGTTTGAGATGCTGTTAAATCTAGATGCTAAATGCCTGTGGAAAATGATGCAAGCCCATTGTGTTTATTTACCACTCAGCCTTAAGAAATCAACAAGTGACTGCTTGTTGAGAATCAAATTTCTCTAAAATATATACCCCACAATTTCTTTGGGTTATGTCCACCTCCTTAGCAATCCCTTTAAACTCCAACTTCTATAACAAATAAAAACCTATCACCTTGCTTATTTACTAACCATACTTTTTTGCTAATTTGCCTAGAAAAAAAGGTTAAATATATATATATATATATATATATATATATATATGAAAACATATATGTTTTTGCAAATTTTAAGGCTTCATGGGGTTGTCAAGAAAGTAGCCTAGCTTAAAGAAAAGAGTCCAAAGACGTGGGCTCTACACTTAGCTTCTTCACTAACTTACCATGTCACCTCAGGCAATTCTCTAGAATGAAAACAAAACTCTCCTTAAAGAATATTATAGTTGGAAAGTTGTTTAAACATGATTTACTCTAACCCCCTCATAGGTTCAGAGATAAAAATGATCTGTCAGGATTCACATCGCCAGTAAACAGCTAACCTGGTATTCAAGGCAAGGACTACTAGTTTCAAGTCAGCCTTACTGTCCTCTGAGTTTCCTTCTGGCTCTAACCTTCTATGTTCTACCATGTTTCTTGTTGGCTTCTTTTCCTGGTCTACCAACTAGTCTGAGCACTGTTCCATTTGACTCCTCTGTTCAGGAAAAGAAAGAAAATTCAACTTTAATTTTTTAAAAGTAATTGTTTGTTTCCCCATTGCCCAAAATTTTGAGTGAGTTGCATATGTATCACTTTCTAAGGTGCTTCATGTCCTGCTGGGGTCTTTCACTGATAGAATTACCCACAGAATTTTCCCAATTGTCACTTAAATTTGCATGAGATTAAATCTCAGTGCTAAACAATTACTTGTTGTGACATATTGAGAGAGTCACATAGGTGAGGTGCTAGGAATATATCAGTGAACTCAAAGATCCTTTGACAAATTGAAGCACATATGGACTAACCAAAGATTTGCATTCCCACAGGTTTTTGCTGCTGACCTTGATAGTGGATTGAATGGGCAAATTGAGTATTCAATTCTCTCAGGTAACCAGGATGAAGCATTTCAGATTGATGCAGTGAGTGGTGTAATAGCAACTAATACAGTTCTGGACTATGAACTCACCAATTCCTACAGGTTTGTCAAGGATTTGGAATACTCTGGTGGGGTTTCTGCCCTTGTTTCTGAACTCCCTATTCTTAGGATTGTAGATTGCCTTTTATCATATTCATTTAGTGGTTGAAAGGCATTTCCCCCTCTTCTTTGACTACTAATATTGATGTACAAATTCTTCAAGAAACATTTAGTCTTTTGAGTCTGGACCATTGTTTGTTTTGAAGGTAGAGAATTCTTTCCCTGAGATAACTTTCTCAATTAGAGAAAAACTTGCTCTATACATACACCGATCAATCAATTTACTGACAAACATTTTCTAGCATATGCTTGTGTCTAGCTCATTGATAGTCACTGGGGAAATGACAACAAAAATGAAATGCTTTAGGTCCATCAGAAGCATTTGAGAAGAATAACATATATATCTTTAAGTGAATACAAAGTTTATTCAAAATGGCAGGGGTAGGGATTGGCAACCTGTAGGAGGCAGCATTTGAATGAGACATTGAAAGGAAGTGCAGGTCCTTCTAAGCAGAGATGATGAGGGAGTGCATTCTCTGCATCAAGAATAGCTTGTTCAAGGGCAGAGTTAGGAGCTAGAATATTGTAAGCAATTTGGGTAAGATGATAGAGTTCACCAAAGAGAAAATGAGTAATAAATCTGGAAAAGCAGACTGGAGTGTGCAGGTTGAAGAAGCAAGTGACATGGAGGCAGCCAATGGTTTTTATAATAAATTAGCTGGGATCACCAAGGGTGGAGGTGAGTCATGTACCAGGAATATTTTTAATGTTGACAAAGGAGACTTTTTTGAAAACAAGAAGAAAAAATATTCCCTAAGATTTACATTGCCAAGAAGGAAAAATCAGTTCCTGAATTTAAATGGATGAACTCCATTGCCAATATCCAATGTTGCCAATGTTTTCTAATTAAAACCTATGCTGAGGTCTCATTAGTAAAACATTAAGGCACATAAGGGCTATGTGAAGGCAGATTTCCAGTGATTTAGAAATATAATCCACAAGTTTGGACTACTGCATCATTTTTTTAAGAACTGATTTTTCAAACTATATTTTCCCATCTGTAGAGAAGTGTAGAAATAACAATTTTTAACTTAAGGAATTTTTGATTTTGTACAATGCCCCAGGCCATCTGAATTCCCTTGGTGACTTCTGTCCTAACATTTAGGTCATCTTCTTGCTTCTAGTGAAGCATCATTGATCCATCCCTGAGATCAGAAGGTCATTCAAGGCCTATTATGTAAGAGAAATCTTTACTCAAGCCAGCAAAATAACCAGCCAGGAAGGAAGACTTATCCTAAAGGAATTGAAGAAGTACTTTCTAATTTTGGATGAAGTCAAAAATGTTAACAAACCCTGGGATGGATCAATGGATGCCAAGTTAATGGAGGTTAGAGGAAATGGTGCCATCATTTTATAACAAAATTTTGAGGCTTCAAAGTTCCCACATGCAAGGATGCTAAACAAGAGCTGATATGAGTTACCTCTGGACTTTGAAATAGCAAGTGCCTCAAGATATCGATAAGGTATTAGCATAATATGATTATTGGTAGAGACCTCCTCCATTGAGAGGAGCAAAGAAAAACTAAACCTTTGTAACTCAACCCCTTATTTCAAGCTTCTAAATAATAGATGATATCAACAAAATGATCAAGGGAGGACTTTTTGATGTCCCTATTTGTTATAGGAAAATTTATTAAGAAGAAAAGCAAGCATTACTCCAAATTTTCCCAGACAGCTTTTATAAAAACAGTTAAGCCACTAAAAGCATTCCCCCAAAGCCCTCCTAAATATTAGAAGGCAAAAACTTCATTAATTATTAATATAC
The DNA here is from genome assembly GCF_028372415.1 of Notamacropus eugenii. Taxonomy (NCBI): domain Eukaryota; kingdom Metazoa; phylum Chordata; class Mammalia; order Diprotodontia; family Macropodidae; genus Notamacropus; species Notamacropus eugenii. The sequence continues at coordinate 152,643,027 of NC_092877.1, read as the reverse complement.
ATTATGACTTGAAATCATGGACATAAGTATTTCTGAAGAATTGAAAACTAGTCTCATGAAGAGGGTAAAGGGCTAGTCCACTATGGAACCAACAAGTAACTAAAAGGAAAAAACCAAGTTTAAAAAAAGTGTTCAAGGAAATGTAGCATCAAAAAATAAGATGAGTTGATCACATGGTGAAATTGAGGGGTGACTGATAGCAAGGCCATGTGTTCCCCTGGTAGTCTTGTGATATGGAAAAAGGTTTCCAACTTTTGGGCTGACCTCCTAAATCTTATGGGAGGACATAGACAAGAACTACTCAGAATAGACAAGCATGCAGGGACTGGGATCTCCATCATTAGTGGGAATATCCACATCATTGAGCTCAAGACTCTTTCGAGTATCTGTATAGACACAACATTACCTGTAGGTTGGTCAGTGAGGCATGTTCCTAGTATCATGGCTCTGAGGAGTATGTACATTTCTGACTCAGTTAGCAATCACTCCGTGTCTCAATGCAGTCAAAATAACCCTTCTTTTGCCAATCATTTCTGGTCTTTGTTGATATTAAAGTAAAAATAGACCTGGATTAATTTCTCCTGAAAGGAGAGGATTTTGACAAATCCCCTGGTGCAGGTAAAGAAGGATTTGGGGGGTGGATCAGGGAATTGTAGCAATGATAATTGAGAGCTTGTCCAATTTAAGTTTTGATTTTGGAAGTTGGCAAGGCATGGAGAGAAGATTGTTTGACCATCAATGGTCAAACAACAAGACTGAACCTGAGTGGGAAGGGGCCCCTAAGGCAGGTTCATTTGTAGTCTTTGCTGAAGCCACAATCAAAGCAGTGGTTCTCCTTGTACATATGGCCAATTGGATGGAAGACAACCAGCTAATTTCCCAAAGGCTGCCAAGAAACTGTCATAAATGACTTGATGCCTCTCAGAAGATATAATGAGCTTGTCAACAGAGCTGCAGTCATAATTTTCACTTGTCCCTTGAGCCTCTGAGTCACCCTTTGCTTGTCCTCTTACTTCAAAACTAAATGGTACCTATTTCTCTATATCAAAGATTTCTCCTTTTTTCCTACCTGACATAGGTATGTAATCTCCCACCCTCAGGTCTCCCAAAATATTGTTAAAGGCCTGAAAATAGGGCTGGTTATAGGGGAAGGGCTGACAGAACATCCACTTTGATGACTTGGCTAAGATACCAGCATAAGATTCCTTTTCTTCAGAGAAACATTAGAAGGTGATTATTTTTAGCAAAATATTTCCATATGTAACTTACTGATGTTCATTGTAGACAAAACAAACCCTTCTACGTGGAATTATTCCTATGCCCAATTGAGCAGAATTTTGTGATTCAAATTCTGTGTTGTTGAATGACCATAAACTGTGAGCATCCAGCAGGCAGCTTGGGTTGTTGGTGAATGGCAGGAGTACCCAGGGATTAGATCACTAACGCCCCTGATACCCAGACCTATCATTGCAACGTGGAGAAAATTACAACTATCTATTTTTAGTTACATTTAGAAGTATATGACATGGAAGGAAAAAAAACTCCTATGTTCTAATGATGGAAAGGGATTAGGAGAAGTAAGTGTGACAACTGGACAGGATCTGCTTTGCTAAAAGCAGTTTTGGCAGCTAAGGGAGCCTGATGCCCATGTCTGGAATGAAGTCTTGGGTTAATCTCTGAGTTGATTTAGCACCTCTAATGACCTCAGCTGCTGAGTGATGGCCCTTCAAAATGTCTGGCCTTCACTTCTAGTGCTGTGCCACTTGCCAGTGCTGTTTTCATTATCCCGGAAGTAGTTATTCACTGGGAGTGAAGCCTTTCCCTAGTGAATACAAACAACTCGTTTTTCCTCCCTACCAGGCATTTTCATGTAAATCTGTGTTGTGTACATATCTTCTTGGGCCCAAGGGATCTGAGATCTACAGTTAGAAGGAACTTTAGAGATCATCTGACCCAACCTCCTTATTTTATAGATAAGGAAACTGAGACCCTGAGAAGTTAAGGAATTTTCCACAAAGTCATAATCATTGTAAATAGCAGAGCCAGGTTTTGACTCTGGGTCTTGGGATTTAGATTTACAAGTTCATCATGGTGCCTCCCAGCTCCCTTGTCTTCTTTGTTAAATTGTAACTCTTTAAGACCAGGGACTCTGATTTTTGCTACCTAACCATTTGAAATCTAATGGTGTAGCAACAAGCACTCTGGCGTACACTGGAAGGCCAGGAAAGCAATTTTTGAGGGGTCAACAATCTACTTTCATTACATTAATCATTACACTAATTCATTACATTAATCAAAGCAGAGAAAAAAGACCAACAGACAGGGCTCCTCACTCTTTGACCATAAGCAAGATATAAATCCCAGATCAACAGAGAGATCCAACTGTCTGACCATTCCATGCATACATACAGTTACCAGAGAGAAAAACACCAACATCTGGGTTTTCAAAGAGGGGGGTGGCATAGCTACAGCTACCCAGAGTCTCACCCTGGTCTCTCTTCTTCCAAAGAGTAAGCCCCAATGTAAAACCTCACCTTAGAGTATATATACACTTTTCAGAGCCAGAGGGCATGACCCTGGTGACACAAGTGCCTCATTGATTAACAAAACAAGCCTCCCCTAATCAAGCTTCCCTTAATGGTCTCCACTTGAGGCCTGTTAATGGGAGGGGAAGATATTTCATTAACATAAATCTCATGAACTTTAAAAATAGTGTATATTTAATTGCTGCTAATTATAACAGCTGTGATGTCTTGAAAAGGAGCACAGGACAAAACGTGAGAAGACATGAATTTTCATTATAACTCTGCCACTTAGCATTGCTGAAACTTGGATCTTAGATACCTTTCCAAGCCTCAGTTTCCTCATTTGGAAAAATGAGAATAGTAAGTATGCCAACACTTCTCATCTCCTGGGGTCACTGTGAGGATTCATTGAGATGAGATATGTGGAAGTGCTTTGAAAATTCATAAATGCCATGCAAATTATGATGACCTTTTCTTTTCGATTTGACTTTTTAGAATGTTTGAATATGGTTCTGAAAAATCTCAATGCAAAGCAGTTCATTTGAATTTATATTTTTTCTTTTTGTGAATATTTTATTTTTCCCAATTACATGTGAAAGCAATTTTAGCATTCATTTTAAAATAATTTTGAGTTCAAATTCTCTCCCTCTCTCTCTCTATTCCTCCCTCCCTGAGGCAATAAGCAATTTGATATAGGTTATACATGTGCAATTTTGCAAAACGTATTTTCATTTTAGTTATACTGTGAAAGAAAACTCAGACCAAAAAAGAAATGTGAAAAAATGAAGTAAAAAATGGCATGCTTCAATCTTCATTCAGACTTCATCAGTTCTTTCTCTAGAGGTGGATAGCATTTTTCATCATGAGTTCTATGGAATTGTCTTGCATCTTTGTGTTACTGGAAATAGTTAAGTCATTCACAGTTGATAATCATGCAATATTGCCATTACTGTTTACAATGTTCTCCAGCTTCTCCTCAAGAAATTATTTGTTTTGACAGTGAGATGAATATATCAAGCAGTTTCTTGGTCAGGTTTTTAACCTTATGAGTTGGAGAAGGCATGAAGAGTGTTCTTGGAGGCATATCCATCCAACACTCTTTGGGAGAGGAATAAGTTCTACAGACTGTCTCCCAGAAGTTATTCATTTGTTTTGACATAATACATTTTAATCTCTTGGGGCTTGTTGGACTCGATTCTCTAACCCTGTCAAAAAAATAAATTTCAGTCTCTCATTCTTGTGTCAAAATATATACTTCTTTTTTCAAAAATGTGATTTGGAAAAATCAGTGCCAGGGAAAAAAATTAAGTAGCTAGTCAGTTCATTTTTCATTTTCTTAGCCATATTTAATATTAATATTGTTTTTCTTCATCCCAATTTCTTCCTCAAACTAGCTTGGTTGTACAAGCTGCTGATAAAGGGATGCCCAGGCTTTCTGCTACAGCTGTGGTCAAAATCCAAGTGGTAGACCTCAATGATAACATTCCAGCTTTCCTCCCTTCTGAACAAGTAGAAGTTTCAGAAAGTAAGTGTGGAATTCATGACTGTGCTTTTGATTTCTGTTAACTGAAGAGCCTAAAATGAAGGTCCTTATTCTTATTGGGCTATCCTCACCAAGAGCAGTTAAATTTCAGTTACTTGTAGAGAGCCATATTTGGTTGATCATTAATCTAAAGACCTAATTATGTCATAGAGTGCTTTGACAGTCTAGTGAATCCTGTGAACCCTTTATCAGAGTAATGTTTTTGAATATGGCTTTCAAAGCCTAAAATATAATATGAGAATTAAAAAGAAGCCAATTCTGTTGAAATAAATTGTCATTTTTTGAACAAATTCACAAATCTCATATTAAATATTTCTGCTCTAGAGGGATCTAACTCTCTGTCTGAGTTGGGCCCTCTGGGAACTTGTGTCAACACAGAAGGTTGGTAACAGAAAGCCCAAGGAAGTGGGTGGAGGAATGGTTTCCAGGGCTATTTTGTCAGCTATTTTCTTTCAAGACAGACAAAGAGAGCAATGGCTAGACATTAATGGTATTTTGATGATAAAGACTGAGAATTTTTCATAAATATACACATACATTTATATTTATATACACATATGTATATGTATTTATATTTATATGCTTATGTGTATGTGTGTATATACATATATCTAGATATATATGTGCAGTATATGTACATATCTCTATGTGTATATACATATACATACATATATTTTAATACATACATATATATTTTATATATATATACATATATATATATATACATACATACACGTAGGATAGTTCTCCTTGCAGGTGATGTGGCTCTTATATCAGTTGCCTATGTCCATCACTTCAATGTATTCAACCTCTTCCTAAGGTCAAAGACTTTGCAACAGAAGTCCTAAAAAGATTGTCATTTCCCCCCAGCTCTTTCTTAGAGCATCCCTAAGAAGAGGGGAAGAGGAGACTTGCTGCTGTGTAGTTTATAAACAATTAACGTAAAGAAGATCCCCTCCTTATCTGCAAGGCGATATATCAGAGAGATCTCCAAGAAAGGAGAAGGCACCTTGCTGCTGGTATCAGTGGAACGCGTTCCGCTGATGAGATTACAGCTTTGAAGTATAAATATGTATACTTTAAAGTATATATGAAGTACATATATAAAGTTTTCTAAAGCTACTTGAGAGAACAGAAAATCCGATCTAAGGAACTCAGAATTGTGTTACAAGAACTGCATGTCTTCACTGGCACACTGTGAATGTTCTGGGCCCTCGAGCTGGAATGTTTCATGAGTCTTGGGGTTCATTACCCCTGGAGTATTTTAAAATGTAGATTAATACTAATTATTCCTTCTCTTCCAATCCCCCTCCAGAGGGACAAGGTTATCTTTTAGTATGCACTTTAGAACCTTTCTTCTATTCACGTGAAACTCAACACCAGAAAACATTCCAGGGAAGGGTCATGATAAAGGTGCATTTATGATCATACAAGTAAGTGGGTTTTAATGATGGCTGACTACAGTGGTCATTTTTACAGGTATTCCACTTGGTTCTGTTGTGACGAGAGTGTATGCTCATGACAGAGATTCAGGACCTGCTCTTGTCTTCAATTTCACTAAGGGGGGTAACCCAGGGAGTAGATTTGCAATTGACCACCACACTGGAGCAGTGATGCTGGCCAAGCCATTGGATTTTGAAGAAGGACATGAATATGAGTTACTGGTTGAGGTTTCGGACTCTATACACCACACAGAAGCAGCACTCATGGTCTATGTTATGGATGTCAACGACAACCCCCCTTGCTTTCCCCAAGATTTCTATCAGGTAATGAGGTTTACAGTTCTACGGATACCATGGGCCAAGCTCAGGAGTGCAGAGAATAGCCCAAAGTCTCTATTGTTGAGGGATAGCTTAGGCAGGGCACCATTCAATAACACACTCTTCTGAATATTTAATATTATATAACAGAAATTGTAGTTAATGTTACTACAGCTGGAATTGAATATTTCATTCAATTTCCTTCTTGTGAAATGCCTATACTAATCTCACTGCACATGTTTAGGCTCTCCCAGTGTTGTTAGAGATTATTTTGATACTTCATGTTTTTTTAGTAAAATGCCTAACATTTGCCATGATACTAACAGGTTTTTTGCTTCATTTCAACATGAAGACTTCAGTTTTTGTAAATTGAGGACAGTTACCTCACCTGCTATTCATTCTGGCTTTGCATCTTTAATGTTGGAGGGAAGAGAATCTTTTCTTTTCTCAGCATATTTTGTAAATGTTCTAAATAGTTTTTTGCAGAAGCAACTAATTATGAGCCCAATGTACTGGATAAGCCACACAGTGATGTTTGATTTTTTCAAACATTATCAGGACTAGGGATATTGGCAGACAACAATTTGCCACTTCAGGATTCTTCCATGTCATAAATGCACAGTGCAAGGATAAAGACAACATGGGAAGACATTGTAATACTCAGTGGTTTGTGGGGGGTGGGGAGAGAGAGAGAGAGAGAGAGAGAGAGAGAGAGAGAGAGAGAGAGAGAGAGAGAGAGAGAGAGAGAGAGAGAGAGCGAGCGAGCTGTGGAGCTATTTTGGAAAGAAAACAGGTCAAAATGAAATCTCAAAAAGATGAAATTAATAAGGCAAAATTCACCCTGAATCCTGGAACTTTTCTGCCTTTATCTTTTAATATCTCAACTCAGCAAAGTTATTTCAACATAAGGAAATCAGGAGAAGCAGCATGTCCAAAGAAAGGCACAGGATAATATTTCTTCAACAAAAAACACCTCAGTTATCATTTGCCCAGGAAAATATGTTTAGCCCATAAGCAAATTATGTTCTTTTAATCTCGTTTCTCCCTTGGATACAGGTCACATTGCCTGAAATGACACCTGTAGGATCCTCCGTCTTGACCTTGTCAGCCACAGATCAGGACACAGGAATGAATGGGAGGATTTCCTACAAAATTCTTTCTTCTGCTGAAGGATTTTCAATTGACCCCCATAATGGTGAGTTATTTTCAGGGACTGAAGAATTCATCATTTTCAGTCACAGAGTGGAAAGTGGAAAACCTCTCTTCCAAATGTGGCTTGGCTTGCATTCACTGAAGTAAAGCCACAGGATTCCTGTTAATCTGGGAGTCTAGGGCTCCAGATCTAATGCTATTTTTCCTCTATTACACCTTAGCCATACCTGGAAAGAAATAGAGGATCAGTGACTATATTCTAAGTACACTAAGGCTCGTAGTACCCTAGACAGTAGCATTCTGTTTGCTCATAAAGTCAAGTACAATTCCAGCAAACGTCCCAGGACTGTTGCAGCAAAACTCAGCCTTAGTTGAACTTTGCAATCAAGGGGATTGATTTAGAACTGAAACACTCCTAGAGACTTTGTTTACCTTCAAGTCAGGTACAGGGTACTCAGTTGTAGCATTGTCAGTGTGATATAATTGAAAGAATACTGGCTCAGGAGTCTTCAAAAAGGATTGGATTCAAATCCCGCCTGTGATATTTATTACCTGTGTGACTTCAGATAAGTCACCTGTGCTGTCTGGGCCTCAGTTTTCTCATCCATAAAATGAAGGGGGATAAATTATAAAGGCTCAGATGTATCTTCCAAAGATGAGCTATATTTCTCCTTTAATAACATTAAAAAAAAAAAAGAAGAGGAAAACTAGAAATCTTTTGTAACATTTGGTATTCTGGCTGATGTGTTTCCTACAGGGTTCTTACATATTATTGCCATATTACACACATGTTTGTGGTCATGGGAAGCTTTGTGGTTATTGATTGATAACTAATATAGTTAAAACTTTACCTAGATGGTTAAACAGTGAAAATTATGGATGAATACTTGAAACTGAGTTTTGTAAGATGTAATTTTGTCCTACAAGATCTTCCTTTGTGGGGAATAAAGGGCCTGGGTAAAATCATGCTATTTGACCTGCCCCCAAAGCTTTCTGTAAAGGAAATATTATTAAAGTAAATTTAAATGATAACGAAGGGGAATGAAAATCACAAGAGACAGCATGCAGCCTGAGCATTGGAGTGCTTGGCAGTTGGCATGACCAGACAACCCAATCTTGTAGGGGAGGGGGAGAAAGAAGAGGAAGCCAAATTTAGGTACAGGGACATGTCAGATCTTTTCTTTTTTGTCTTTAAGAACCACCTGATGAGCACTGAATCTTTGCTCCCACCCCCTGCTTGGTGGAGAAAGTTATACTCCATTTTCTTGGTCCTTATATCAAAGCTTAGGATCCACATTGAACTTCCCAATTTTCTCTACCCAGGACAGGTGTGCTATGCAAATTTACATACATATAGAATTAAATGGACCCTGTTTGAAAAAAAAACAAATACTTTAAAACTATTTTAATATGATTTCATTATTAATGAAACTCTAATGGAAAAGAACATTTCATTTTTGACCTAAATATTTTCCATGTTTCTGTACCATTCATATATGTTACAACATATAACTATCATTTGTTACCTATTTCTAGCCACAATGAGATACACAAAATATATTTTACTGATATAAAATAATCATATGAATGAAATTTCTTATTGACTTGAAGGGAATGGTTTTGGGAAATGGACAATAACATCCTTTAGAGAATTCTTTCCAACATCATTTTCTTACATTATAGTACCGGTTACTGTAGTCTTTACAAAGTGTTTCCATTTTGTCATGTCTTGTATGACTTGAGACCTTTTGTCAAGCTATGTGAGATGACTGTTAGTTACCCCTAAAACTAGCCTGTTCCACAATTTTGACTTTAAACTAACGATACAAAATTTTACATAGGAAATTTTTACCAGTGGTGGTATAGTGTTGGGAAAATTCACTGGCTCTAGAGTCAGAAGACGTGGATTCAAACTTGGCCTCTGATGCTTAATGCCTGGGTAAACTTAGACAAGTTACTTTTTCCTCCCCAGGCCTCAGTTTCCTGATCTGTAAAATTAAAGAGTTAAACTAGGTGACCTCTGATGTCCCTTTTATTTCTAGATCAATGACTGGATGATCCTAATTATACATGAGAAATTATGCATAGAATTTCCTGCTATCCATTAGCTTATATAACAGGTCAGAGGATCCTGAAGCAGATCATAGAACAAAATTATGTAACAGCCAGAAAGGACCTTAGACACCATCAGTTCCAACCCCTTGCTTTTAGTAGAATAAGAGATTTGAGGTACAGAGAAATAAAATCACTTAGTCAAAGTCAATTTCACAGCTACACAGTTCTTAGTTCTCCAAGTCACTGCCCACCTGCACCCCACTCTCATGTCCCAGATTCCTCATCAAATGTTCCAGTGGATTCTGGCCATATGGGTGAAGGAAACTAGCTAAACAAAGTAGAATGACACATCCACAGCAGCACACTTGAAGGCTTATGAAAAATTTACCTTATCACAGACTTATGAATATTCCTGTTTGCTTTTTTCCAAAACAGAGCTTTGAGACACTGGGAAGTTAAATAACTTACCAACAAGTGGTGCCTGAGGCAGAATTCATATGCAGATCTCGTAATTACTAGTCTGGCATTCCATTTACTATGCCATACTACCTTCATGCAGGTAGCATTTCTGTACAAACTCCTTTTATGCCGGAGAAAAGAATACATACACACATGTACACATATACACACATAACATACCTACATGTTAATCAGTCATTTCAGTCACGTCTTACTCTTTGTGACCCATTTGGGGTTTTCTTGGCAAAGATACTGAAGTAGTTTGCCATTTCCTCCTCCAGCTCATTTTACAGATGAGGAAATTGAGGCAAAGAGGGTTAAGTGACTTATCAGGGTCACACAGCCAGTAAGTGTCTGAGGCCAGATTTGAACTCAGGAAAATGAGTCTTCCAGACTGCATGCCTGGTTCTGTATCCACTATGCACATACATACACACATACACACATACAATCAGACTTTTACCTTCATACATGAACACATAAAATGAATCTAACTTATGTACTTTCAAAAAAAATCTAATAATAATATGCTTTTATGAGTGTTTAATGGTAAACATGATAGCATCAAACGTGGTGCTATATGTACAATTATTTTTCAGAAAATATTTGCATTGAATGAATAATTTTCTTGAATAGATATCTTAAATCTAAACTCACAGAAAACATGATTATGGTTCTTATTTTTCAGGCTCCATATTTACTGTCAAACCTGTGATGCTTCTGGACAAAACATCAACACTTCAACTTCTTGTGGAAGCCAAAGATGATGGAATGCCTTGTTTGACAGCCCTTACTTTAGTGGAAATAGAAATTCAAGATGTGAACAACTATGCCCCTCAGTTCACAATGGAGTATTATAACATCACCGTGAGTGAAGATGCAGTCATTGGAACCACCTTGCTCACATTTTCTGCTGTTGACCATGACTGGACCCATGAAAACACACATGTTGAGTATTCTATCATCAGCGGTAATTTGCAGAACACTTTCCATGTAGAAACTCATGTAATTCCCTTAGGATCCCCTTACAAACATGTTGGTCATCTTGTGCTGAGCCACCCTCTAGACAGAGAAACTATGGCTTGTCATGAACTCATCGTTCTAGCTTCTGATCATGGTCATTCCCCACTGAATTCTACAGCCACCATATTAATAGATGTGCTTGATGCCAATGATAATCCGCCAATATTCAGTTCTCCAGAATACCATGCTCATATTAAGGAAAGTCTACCTGTTGGTAGTCAGATTATTGTGGTCTCAGCAAAAGACCATGACACTGGAGCCAATTCCGAAGTCACCTACACCATCATCTCAGGAAATGAAAGAGGACATTTCCAAGTAGATAGGGAAACTGGAGCAATAGATTTGATTAAACCCTTGGATTATGAGGACACATTGCTGTTCACTTTAACTGTCCAAGCCTCAAATAGAGGAACAAGTAATTTTGCTTTCTCAGTGGTATCTATCAGTGTCTTGGATGACAATGACCATGCGCCCCAGTTCATGTTCTCGAGTTTGAACTGTGCTGTCTCTGAAAATCTGCCCAATTTCTCTCTCGTGTGTACAGCACATGCCTTGGATTTTGATGCTGGTCTTTATGGACACCTAACATATTCCATCCAGTCATCCTGTTTGACGAATCAGGGAATCCCTCATGATCATGACTTGTTTTTTATTGATCCATTAACTGGGGATATCTATGCCAAGCAAACCTTAGACTATGAAAGTGAAAATAAACACTGCTTTATTGTTCAGGCAGAAGACAAAGGAGAAGCCACAGCCACTATGATGGTCCAAGTGGATGTTGAAGGAATTGACGAATATGAACCTATTTTCACACAAGACCAGTACTTCTTTAGTCTTCCAGAGATTCGTCATGTAAGACAGATTATTGGCAAAGTAGAAGCATCTGATGCTGACGCTGGAATTGACGGAGTTGTACTTTATACTCTTACAACTTCATCAACATTCTTATCCATTAACAAAACCAGTGGAAATGTGTATTGGGTTGGAGACCCTCCCTTTATGGGAAGCAACAACCAGAAAGATAATATCATTGAAATGAAGGTAATAGCACAAAGTCCCCAAATGAACTCCAAGTCCTCCTCTTGCACTATCTTTGTGAATATGTCCTCTTTCACGCAGGGAGGGCATTACATGCTGTCTGCTAACAGCCTTTCAATCAGCCTCACAGCCTCCATCATCATTCTCCTGCTCTTGGTCATCAGCCTTGTTGCCCTGATTTCAAGATATAAGCGAAAAGACACAGTGAACACCTGTGGGGAAAAAAAAGGATGCTCATCCTTACCTAGTAATCTGAGCCTGACTAGTGATCCCAGCATCCTCAAAGACTCCCAGAAAGCTTCAGATGTGGGCAATGGCATTCTTCCTATGGGCTCCATGTCTGAGTGGTTGAATTTAGTAGATATGAGAGAGAAAAAGGATATGGTGAATCCGTGTAGGCATTCAGACTCAAGTGGCCACTGCTCAGTGGAAGGAGATACTGCCGAGGATGAGGAGATCAAGAGGATCAATGAACATCCATGCCGAAAGGGCTCTGGCTCAGTTCTGAGTGACCGAGGGTCTCAGGTGCCAGATTCTGGAATACCCAGAGACTCTGACCAGCTCTCTTGTCTGTCTGGGGAAACAGATGTGGTTATCACCACTGAAACCTTGGAGAGTAGTTTCACCTTTGATGGTATAGGAGAAAGGTGTGATGCCATATATGCTCAAAATAAAATGCTATCCCAGACACTCCACAGAATTGGAATGAAAGAGAAAACTGTTGTGGAAAATAATAGAAGAGATTATATCTTTATTTCAAATAATCAGGACTCAAGGTATGGGTCTCTCACAACATTAGAAGCTCCCACTAAGGATCCAAGAAGCAACTATGACTGGGATTACCTTCTCAACTGGGAGCCCCAGTTTCAGCCTCTTTCTTCTGTCTTCAATGATATTGCAAAGCTGAAAGATGAACATTTGCAGGTGCCTGGATTACCACAGGGGAAGAAATCTTTTGTTTTCCCACCACCTTTGATCACATCAGTAGCACAGCCTGGTATAAAGGCAGTGCCACCACGAATGCCAAGCCTCTCACCAGGGAAAGCATTCAAGAAATACCCACGTTCTCCCCTTCAACAGCACCTTCACTATCCACCAACAGCCATGACCCCCAGTTTTTCTCCTTCTCTCTCCCTGCTGACCATGCAGTCTCCGGCTGTGTCTCCATTGTTGCCAGATGCTGGATTATTAGGAACATGCCTAGTCAGGACAACCCATGGGCCCAGGGCAGAAGAAGAAGTCCGGCTGTGAAACCTTGGCATTGAGTCCCAGGATACTTTTAGTCAAGAAGGAGTATACTTAAAAAAGAAAAACAAAAAACCTAACATTTCTAACCAAACTCCTCAGGGTGATTTTTTTTCATAGCTGAGAGAATATGACCCATTTCAGTCTGAGTTTGTATAGCACCCCATTTTATCCTCTTAACACCCTCCCAGACGTATTGAGAAACTGCCCGAAGACTCTTGTCTTCACCCACCAGTACTCCTACCTTCAGAATAAACAGTTCATACTATTGTACTTTGCAGTTTGTATAGAAATAAGTTCAGAAGCTGAAATGGCCTGATGGACATGAGTGACCTGCAAACAACTTTAAAGTGTTCCATGGTGCTCTGTGATCTTAGTGAGAGGTCTAACTTCTTCAAAATACATGAGACAAGAGCATCACGGAGTGACCATAGAGCTCAAGCAGCTTAGGTAAATAGACTACCTGTGGCTCACTGACATTACACTTCGCATCAAGATAATTGGCACCTAAAGACTCACTTCTTGGTTTCCCTTCCCTTTCCACCCTCCATACCAGCTTATTCTATTTGTAGAGCCTAGAAGTGACAGGCACCATCATCTCTAGGGAGATGAATGAGAAAAAAAGAATGAAATTAGCCATCAGTCTATGCCAAAAAAAAAAAAAGAGTGTTTCCCAGTTACTTTTGTCTGATTAAATGAACCAAGTGCATCTGTTCTTGGTGTGGGTCCAAGAGTAATGCTAGCCTAAACCACTGGGTTAAACCTCTCACATGATAAACTTCCTTGGACTTCTTTCCAAAGAGATCTGAGTACATTTTCTTTATACTTTTTTTTCTTTTCTTGCTACTTCTTATGACAGGACACATGTATAGATGTGAAACTTTGGAGATTAATTTATGAAAACTCATTTTATTTTTTTTCTAGACACTGCAGTTACTTGTGGTAAACAGAGAATGAATAATTTATGCACTGTGTTAGCAGTGGCAAATTTATGTAGATAAAAACAAACTAGAGTGATGGGAATTAGCTATTCATATAATTTCCTAGTTAGAATGATTTAATGGTATTTTTTAAAATTAAGATTTTTGTATAAATTTTTTCTACTAAAAGTTTAAAATGAGCTACAAAAGCATACTATCTGTCTTCTCATGATATAATCTAATTACCATTTGCTCAGCTGAACTTGCATTCAGTGGTGCAGTCAGTACTTTGGCTTTGTATAGATAGTTTGTAGGCATAGCAGATGGTGTTGGATTATTGGTATATTCTGCCCTTTGATTATATTGTTTTCACTACTGTTTCACAGGATGAAGCAGAGAACTTAGAATTCCTTAGAGTTGAAGGGGAAAGTATTTGAGATCACTTAGTTCAACGCAGTCATTTTGCAAATGTGGAAAATGATACCCAAGGAGAACTGTAGGCAACAATTCTGGTTCCTAGGGCAACAACACAAACGCTATCCTCAAATAAACTTACTGAAACAAATTTTGTTAAGAATGAGAGACCTAAGACTTTGAGACACCAGGTTTGATGGTGGGAGGAATTCTAAGACAGCACTCTGTCAAAAAAAAGTCATAATGCCTTGGAATACCCCAAATCAGGGCTGGAAAAGCCACCACTGGAGGAAGATGTGAGAGAATACTAGGATGTGACTGATAGGAGGCAAAAGGGTTATTTTGAAGTTTCCTTTCTGAATGGATTATTCATGATAACTAGATGCCAGGATCAGTTCTTTCTGCCTGATAAAGGAATACAAATATTACCAGTACCCTGGGTCAAAGTTCCAGTCCTCTCCACCTAGCTGCAATTCAACTCATAAAAGGGAAATCACCTACCCAAATTTAATTCTAGAGCTAGCACTAAAACCCATAATTCCTGGTTCTTTGTCCAGTACTCTTTCCCCTGTGCCACCTACAGTCCCTATGCACTTTCACTGCCAGAAATAAGCACTCTTCTAAAAAAAAAATCACCTTTCTAGCTCACTTCCTCTCTGGGGTGGTTTTCTTTGGCATAAGGATCCGCCTCTTGATGATGGTGATTCAGTGGTGGAAGGATAACTCTTTTCGACATCATGGCAGTAGTTCACAGAATCACAAAATAAAATTTACAGGGCACATGAGGAGACTACCTTCAAAGGTGACCCATGGAATTAGTTGTATTTCGATCGGTTTCTTGACATGGGCTCACAAGGGAGTGGAGAATGACTGAACAACTGTGTCTTATTCTTTCACTGATATTCATGGGAGCAGTTAGTAGGCAAGGCTACGTATAGAAAATGCACACACTGTGAATTCTGATATTTCTTCCATTAACTCACTAAAACAGCTAACTCTTCTGGGTCCATTTTCCTCCTCTACAAAATGGTATAATACAGTCCTCACAATAGCCCTGTGAGGTAGGTGCTACCAGTATTTTTGTCTCCATTTTGCAGTTGAGGAAATGAGCTCAGTCATAGAGGCAAAATGATGTTCATAGTCACATAGCTAATAAAGGCCAGAAGTAGGCTTTGAACCTAGGCCTCACCCAATGACAAGTACAGTAACCATCTCACTACAACACACTGGTTTTCCACAGTTAGTATTGTCTGAGGGATACTTACTTATGTTTACGAGAAATCACTGCTATGAACGTGATGATTTCCAGGTGGAACAAATAGTGTATTGTATTCCTTAGCAAAACCATAAATATTTCCTGTAGTATTAGCAAATTCAGTTAATAGAATGAGTCGTCATTAAAACGACACACATCATGACTTGACCTGATACTTCTTTGAAAGAATGGATTGGTGTCTTGAGTTTTCACTATGGTATGTGCTTTTCAATGGAATCACAAAATAAATACCTGCAGGTCATGGGAAATGAAACTCTTTCCCTGGGGTCTTTGTACATAATTCAGCAGGGTCTGTGAACTTGGATGGGACAGATTTAGATCTTTGTTTTCACTAATCTCTACCTGAAATTTAGCATCTCTCAATTATGACTTTTGAAAAAATCTCGAGAAAGTTGGTCCCTTGGTTTTAATGGTCTACCCAATAGGTCCATGACATAAAAGAAGATAAGCACCCCTGGACTCGACCTGGTGCAGGCATCATAGTCCTATCTCTGATTCAACGGACAATCAGACCCTGCCTAAAGAGGACTGTATTTCAAGCATTCCTGACATATGGAGGTATTAAAAGTCTCTAAGGAAGGAGATTCTACCACATCCCTTGGCAACTTTACAGTATCTAATCTTTCCTTGGTTCCTTTCAAAGTTTCACTGGAACATACCAAAAGAATGTGGGAAAGTGTTTGTGTCTAAATTCATTATTATGGAAGTTCTCTGTGGCCACATACTCTGCTTGTAGCCACAAGGAAAGCATCATTTGCTGTCTGTCATATGGAGAGCATCAACATTTCTCCTCCTTGTGTCTGTACACAGTTTGTTCTCCCTAACTCTTCCACAAATTGTATGCTTGCTCATCTAAGCATGTTCTTTTGTGATTTATTACTCATGCTGGATATGAGTCTGCGTTTTTTTTCCTAGATATTTTATAAGAGCTGAACATTATTTCAAGTCACTTGTTACCAAGTTTCAGCGGGGATGTTTTTTAATTGATAGCTTTACTAATGTCCTATCAAATACCAAGAGCCACACTGGCCAACATGCTGCTGCTTCAAGTGTGGCTGAGGTAAAAAATGTGAATATATGAGTTGTGTCTGCAAT
Source organism: Notamacropus eugenii (assembly GCF_028372415.1). Classification (NCBI taxonomy): domain Eukaryota; kingdom Metazoa; phylum Chordata; class Mammalia; order Diprotodontia; family Macropodidae; genus Notamacropus; species Notamacropus eugenii. The sequence continues at coordinate 152,626,519 of NC_092877.1, read as the reverse complement.
AAATCATGTGTCAGCCTTTTCAACTGGGGTCCTTTTCTTTTCCTAAGTAAACAATATAATTTGTACAGTTTTCCTTCAAGTTTAATATTAACTTGCCTCATCTGTTCTGGGTTACTTTGCCGATCTGCACACCGGTTTTAGCACTTTGGAGGGGGTACAGAACTTGTTAGTGGAAAATCATATTAAGCCCCAAATTCATAAGCTATAAAATAAAAGACAGTTGTCTCTGGTGGAATTTTGGCTGCCTGAAGTTCTGGACTTGCTTGTTGGCAGCCTGAGAAATCCTGGTGTAAATCAGGACCAAATGGATATCAAAATTCCATATCCTAGCAGTCATTGGCAACCTGGCATCCAAACAGATTCCTGGGCAAAGAAAGAAGAAGAAGAAAACTCAGTCTTCTTACCTTTAGGGATTTGATAATTTGGAAGTTATTAAAAATATTTTAAAATTTTACTATAAACCACTGGCTACCTACATGCATACATATTTTATCTATAATGGATCTTTAGTTGAAAACAGGATTGTTCCTAAGAATGTTTCTCTTTAGTTTTAGAACCTCATTTACTGTGCATTCCAGGGACATTTCTATTGGTGAAATATCAGTTGTTAATGTAAAGATTTCTTGTTTCTATTCAAACACAAGTCTTTTTCATCACTTTTTTCCCCTTGCTATTATTACACAAGCTTTTACATGAAGTAAAAAGACATGTAATACCCACCAGAATCCTATCCCCTCCTTGTTACACACTTTCTTACTACTCACTTACTCACTCCCTCACCCCTACTCCCACAAGGGCACAAAATTATATGGTGGTATGGGCAGGCCTGCCTTTCCAGCCAAATAGAATAAATCTACCAAAATGCTTTGGATAAGTGTGAAAGTGCAAGTTCATCTGTTTGTCTTATAGGAGATTTGAAATGGAATACTTTTTTTTTTAAACAGTGGGTAAGGTGAGAATCATTTGATTGCTAAAGCATTTTACATGCAACCAGCTCCCCACCCTCACCCCATGGTGACTTGGTATGATCATTCTTGAGTGTTTGCCCTCCACTTCAAGAGCTGAAGGAGTAGAGGGAGAAGGACCCACTGAGGAAATGAAGGATCTGTCAATAGGCTGCAAATATGTCCAGGAGGAGGGAGAAAATATTTAAATGTCATTATTGGGCATCTGGCTTTGTATCCCCTCTCAGGTTCATATTTTAGGTTCAGTCAGATAATCTCCACATCATCTAGTTTCCTACTTCCTTCCTCTTCTCTATTTCATTCCTAACAAATCACTGCTCCACAGATTTTACAACTATAGCTTAAACTTTGCTCACACTGGACTTTGTCTAGCCCTAGAGAAAAAGAAAAAACCAAACCAAACAAAAACCACTCTTCTAACTCTTTGTTCTGTGGTACTGGTCGTTGACCATCATGCTACAAGGGAACAAAAACAACATCGCTATGTTGGGATCAAAGTACAGTGTGTCGGGCTGTGGTTGATCGGACCAACATGAGCTCCAAATGCTCCACCACAGATCAGGCACAAATAGTTCATATGAACATTTGGGATGGATTCTCTAAATTTGCTCATCTCTCGTTTCTTTTGAGCTACTGCAGTTCTGCTTCACACATAGAAGACAGCGCCTTCTTTGATGCGGGCACACTATGCCGGGCAGTTCTGTGCCTCCCATGTCACACAATCGATACCAAATTTCTTTGAAGAGACATTTCTGGAACTGACAACAAATTGTATTAGTTCATTTTCCTGATCCCTTCAGTTGTTCCTATGCTCTTCATTCTCTTTACAAATTATCACAGATATACCACACTTAGCTGTTTATATCCTGTGTTACACTTCCCTTTAAGAATATAAACTTGAGAGGAGGGACCCATACAGCCCACAACACGCCTGAGTGTACCTGAAACAGATTAAAATGTAGTTGGGAAGTATTAACAAAATAAAAGTACAATAAAACATAGACAATGTATATATGTGGTTATCTGAGTCAATATACAGCCTGAAGGTAGCCTTATATATGGTTCAGTGGCCCTCTTTTTCGTTTAACACCACCACATTATATCATGCTGATACCCAGGGAAAGAAAAGGCGAAGAAATTAAGTTTCTGGGAAAGTCCATTGTACATGACCTCAGCATTGAGGTTGCCTAGACAACTCTAACCAGTCAATTTAAATACATAAACTGAGAATTCAAAAGTGAAAGAACCTAAAAATAATTATCATATAGTATGGCTCATATGTGTATGTCCACACAGACATGCATGTGAGTGTATGCAAATACAGACTTGTGATTTGTAATATATATATATATATATATTTTATATATCTAATTTTACAAATATACATATACATATGTGTATGTGCATGTGTGTATATATACATGCACACATATAAGTTCATTATTTGTATTTATATATTTATATACACTCATAGAGGTATTCCTTTTACATTATAGGGATTATGGGCATGGAACCATCTGGAAAATCTGTGTAAAATTTTTTGGCCCATCTTCCATATCAGAGAAGAATTCTGAATTATTATAGTGTTAAAAGATAAAATATGTTGATATTATACAAATTGTTTTATAATATCAACATATTTTATGCATTTCTGAGATTCTAAACTTTTTCTGTGTCATCGGCTGACCTTCATGGGTTGTTTGTGGCTCCTGCAAAACTCTCCCAGACTCCCATTGATTCCTTATGCTGACCTGAGATGTATCAGAGCCACCATGAGAAAAGTCATCATGTGGTGGAAGGAATGACTGTGTGTGTGTGTTTCACGGTAACTCATACATTATTTGTTCTCAAGAAATATTCATTTGAATTCACAGTGACATGATTTGTATGACCTGCCTGTGGGTTAAATGGTATTTATCTATTAGGACTAGGAATATAGCATGACCTTGAAAGAATTTACACTAAAATATTTGGGAAGGGAGGGAGTAATCCCAGACATAGCACCTTGCTGATATGCAATCAACATATGTCTATTTCAGAAATAATTAGTACTTCCCACCGCCCTGAACTTTTCTCATTTTGCCTAATACAGCTGCCAAATACAAACTGAGAAATGATTAATGAAGATAGGTTGGGAGGTGGAGTTGAACTAAACAAGGAGCAGATGTACATGAGCATCCCTTTGATGAATTAGCACTATTTTGGTTGCAGAGTTAAGTGTATTTTGTCATTACATAGTAAGCTCTCAGAGCAATAGCCTGGACTCAACTTTCCTGTACAAGGTGAGGAGTTTTAGAGTGAATGAGTACATGCATGAATAAATGAGATGAGTATTCGTGGGTGTGCATATGTGTCATACAGAAGGCAAGGTGAAATAAAAAGGTAGCAATTCTAAAGTAGATCTATTTGGTCACTTAAAATATTAAAAATTAGAGTTGGAAAGCATCTTAGGAGTCATCAAGTCCAGTTTCCATCCCATAGATCAACAATAGTTGATTGGTTAGGGCAGCAATTCCATTTACAGTACTCTCAAGAAATAGTCTTCTGTACTTTTCCTAAAATATGTCAAGTGATAAAGAACATATTCTCTAAGGACATAGTCCATTCCATTTAGGAGCAGCTCTAATTTATAGAAAGGTCTTTCTTTTGGTGAGCAAAATCCATCTCCCTACAGGGAGGGAATTTCCATTCACTGATCTTAGTTTCACCCTCTAAAACAGGGGTGGGGAACCTGCAACCTTGAGACCACATGAGGCCCTCTAGGTCCTCAAGTTCAGCCCTTTGACTGAATCCAAACTTCACAGAACAAATCTCTTTAATAAAAGAATTCGTTCTGTAAAACTTATGCAGAATATGTAACAGGAAGACTACTAAGGAGAAAATATTCAATGCAAATACACCAAGGTTCTGAATCTGCTCTTTTCAAGGTCTATTGTGGCCTTCATTTCTAACGCCAAAGACTTCAGTCATCAACCTTGATTTTTTTATGTGATGTTTGACTCATTGGCTACCCTGTTATTCAGGACACGATTTCCTTTCTTGACATCTCTTTCCTTCTTCTCGCCCTACCTGTCTGGGTGCTACTTCTACTAACATTTATTAAACACCTGTTGTATATGTCTTGGTCTCCTCTAGTTCAATTTCTTCTTCCCAGTTCCCTGATAAAGGTATCCCTGTCAGGCCCCATCCTCAAAACTTTTTGTCTTTCTACCTTACCTTCTCCATTAGGTCAAAATAACCATCTCCCTCAGAATTTCCTGAAACATTGTGTCTGGACTCTCCTTTGCCCCTGCCATGTCATATTTATATTATGCTTATTTGTATACATGGCTTATTATATCCTAATTTTACTAGAAGCACCATTCAAAAGCAACCCAAGACTGAAGGAACAGAGGAACTGAAAATCAGAATTTGCATTCTGGGAAACTATATATAACTGTCTAGTTCAATTGGTATTCTGATGTCATGAGCATTAGTTATAAGTTAAATTATCACTAAAAGTGTAGATGCTTGAAAATAGAGACATTGAAGTCCATTTGGAATATTCCACATGTGCTTTCATTACTCCAAGTTTCAGAATCTTCTTTTCTTGGCTTTAATCAGTTTCCTGATCCACTCTGTATGACCACTTAGAAATCATGGAAACATAAACTTGCATGTATGTCTGGAGTGATGCAGTGGAAAGAAAACTGAATTTGAAGATGGAGCACCTTGTTTCAAATTCTGACTTTGATGCATTGTGACTTTGGGCATATAAGTTACTTCATGTTTAGGCCTCAGTTTCCTCATCTGTAAGATGGAGTTGGGCTTTTGAGGTCCCTTCCTGCATTAAATCTATGATCCTACAGTACAGACGGTTTTAAGAAAACATGGCTCTCTTGACACTAAAATCCACTGGAAAAGGGCCATGCCTTTGATAAACTCTGCCTCATAGACTGCCTGTGCTTATTGATTCCAATCTGCAATTCCAGATCTCTTCCCCTTCCCCCTTCATTAATTATAAGGCACATTTTGTGATTTCTAGCTATTATTTAATCTAAAATTTCAAGAATTGGATCTCTGGTACTTAACTTTATACAAAATTTGACTGACCACTGAAGCAGACAGTAATTGGATATGATGACAGGCTGGGCTCTGATGCCTGAAGACTTCTTGAAAAAAGTTGACACATTCACTAACAGAATATCCCAATGATCTTTCATAAATCTGAGAGTGATCAGAAAAGACAGAATAGAGTGCTTAGGTTGGACTCTGTGTTGCTGACACCACATAATTCCTCATTAGTTTATTCTTAACTCTAAACATTTCTTTGGATGCCGTGTATACTTAACAGCTAATTAACACTGATACATATATATTGATTTCATATATCCATTCATGCATACTTATATACATAGGAATAGGTAAATGGTATTTAGGAGTAGTCATTTCAATAGCAGGGCCTTCATATCAGGTGAAATTTAAGACTCAGATTTATATATGAGTGGGATGGAGAAGGAAAACTATTTTGTTTCTCTAGATTCTATTAGAAATTATCCTTCATATTCCATTTTCAAATGTGTGTGACATTTACTTAATATTTACTTGTGACATCAGATTTCACTTAAAATACATTTCTTAGAGTTTGGCATTGGTTAGTGTCACACATAAGATCCCATTCAGGCAAGGATAGTAGGTGGTTTTCTTAGAAGCTTTAAAAACCTTCCAAAGCTGATTGCCCCAGGTTAAGATTAAGTAAGTGGTTATTTACCTAGAAGATTGTCAATAGTTCTGATATTAGCATCAAAAGACAATATAAGCGGCATCCTTGAAGGGAAGGTGTAACACTGATTGAGGAACAAAGCAATGGGGAGTGGACTAGAGATAGAGTGAATTCTGCATCTTCATCATTTAAGTAACTTGAGAAAGATTGCTCTTTCAATAGAAATGGCTTTACTTACATATTTAAGATTGAGATTAGAACATTCTGGGTATGGGTTATAACCAGCACATATTGGAACAGAAGTGCTATATGGGAGTAGCTACAGGGTGTCTCACACAGACTCTACCATGTAGTTGGATAGAAAGTCCCCTGATCATGGTCCATCCCTACAAAGACCTTAGTCAGGTGGATAGAGAAGTGAACAAAAAGGAGTAAGCCAGTGGGCACATGAGAAATTGTGTAGTACCCTATGTCAATCTCTGACTCAAACAGCCCTTTGCCAAAATTTCCAAAGAGCTGCAGGTGATACAATTGATGGCCCCTTCATGATGTCTTGAACTACTTAGAGTGACTTGTGCACACACACACACACACACACACACACACACACACACACACATACACAAATGGAGCACAAGACATCATGAAGGACATGTGGGACCAGAAGAAGAGGTGGGCATGAGAGATAACAGGGGATAATCCAAAATCTGGGTTAGTAACCATGAAATGGTAAGAGGACATCATTTTTTTTGAAAGATGTATAGGAGGAGAGGGCAGAGCCAAGATGGCAGAGTAGAAAGACGTCCATACTCTAGGTCTTCCCCTGCAAAAATATCTGCAAAGAATGACTCTCAACAAATTCTACAGCAGCAAAAGCCACAAAACAATGGAGTGGAGGAGATTTCCAGTCCAGGGTGACCTAGAAGGCTGACAGGAAAGGTCTGTTGCACTGGATGTGGAGCAGAGCACAGCCCAGCCTTGGCCACATGACACTGGGAGGAGCAGGACCAGAGCAGGCCTCAGGGGTGGAATCCCCAGCAGCAGTGGAGTTTCTGAGATCCCTCAACCCAAAAATGCCAAAGGCAGCTTCAAAGGTCAATGAGAAAGCTTTTTCACCTCAGTGACAAGGAAGCAGGGTTGTCCCCTAGCCCTGGCAGGTGGCAGCCAGCGTCCATTGTTGGAGCCCTTAGCTTAAAGCCCCAGGGGGAATTGAGCAGCTGATCAGAATCTCAGCCATGAGCCAGGTCAGAGAGTAAACTCCTCTCCCTTGATTGTGCCACCTTGGAGGAACTGAGATCTTACAGGTGCCCAGGGTATACCCTACTCTTGACAAAGGACCCCAAAATCAAGTAACTGATTAGGAAAATGCCCAGAAAAGGGAAAAAAATAAGACTGTAGAAGGTTACTTTCTTGGCGAACAGGTATTTTCTCCTATCCTTTTTGATGAGGAAGAACAGTGCTTATCATCAGGGGAAGACATAAAAGTCAAGGCTTCTGCATCCCAAACATGCAAAATAAATATGCAATGGTCTCAGGCCATGGAAGAACTCAAAAAGGATTTTGAAAATCAAGTAAGAGAGGTGAAGGAAAAAATGGGAAGAGAAATGAGAGCAATGCAAGAAAATCATGAAAAGCAAGTCAACAGTTTGCTAAAGGAGACCCAAGAAAATGCTGAAGAAAATAACACTTTTAAAAATAGGCTAACGCAATTGGCAAAAAAAACTCCAAAAAGCCAATGAGGAGAAGAATGCTTTAAAAAGAAGAATCAGCCAAATGGAAAATGAGGTTCAAAACCTCACTGAAGAAACTAGTTCTTTAAAAATTAGAATGGAAAAAATGGAAGCTAATGATTTTATGAGAAACCAAGAAATTACAAAACAAAACCAAAAGAATGAAAAAAAATGGAAGATAAAGTGAAATATCTCATTGGAAAAACAAATGACCTGGAAAACAGATCTAGAAGAGACAATTTAAAAATTATGGGACTACCTGAAACTCATGATCAAAACAGGAGCCTAGACATCATCTTTCATGAAATTGTCAAGGAAAACTGCCCTGATATTCTAGAACCAGAAGGCAAAATAAATATTGAAAGAATCCACAAGATGAGAAGTTGAAGATGAGTCAACTTCAACCTTGATCACAGATCTTGTTTGTTACAATCAAGTCACAGACTTATTAGTGTACCTACAGAATTAAAGAATAGGTTTCTGAATATGCTAATCTGAGGATTAGGTGCTAGACCTGGAGTTGTCTACCATGTTGGTACAGACACTCCAAAGAAAGGCCATATTTGTGCAAC